>NC_088886.1:96015597-96640597 GCF_037157495.1 Lathamus discolor | reverse complement strand
TTTCTCCAAAAGCTGAAGATGACTGTTTCACACATTTCTGTCCAACAGGTCTGAGGCAGCTCATTAGCTTAAGGCACAAAGAGAACGAACAAACACCCCTTGATAACTAACATGCGCCAAATAATCAGGAAGAACATTTAATTCCATAGGACCATAAGGCACCCCACAGATGTAACTCATCTACGCCCACAAGCCAGCCAGAATGACTTATTCTACAGTCCCTGAGATGATATGGCCACTTGCAGGCTTGCTCTGTCAGCTCAAGCCCCCACACTCAGAGCAACAGAACACCATTAGAAACAGAGAGCAAAGGAACACAGCATGCCATGGTCCTTAAGGAACATAAGGAAAAATACTTTAAAATCACAACTGGCATTTCAAGAACACTGTGTAAAGATACAGGTTATTCATATTATCAAGGTGCCCAGCAGCTCCAGCCACCAGGCAGGGCTCTCACAGTGGCAGGCACTGCTCGATGTGCAAAAGGCACCATTTTAGTGCAGCTTCTTCTGCAGAGCCTCAGCCGCCCAGTGAGGCTCTGTATCTGCAAAAACGGAGCAGGGAGCGGGAGAGGCAGGGAGCCAGGGGCTGCTGCAGCTGGCCTTGGTGGAGGGCATGGCTCTCGAAAGGAGCCGCCTGTGCTGGATGGCCTACCCTGCACTGACACCAATAGGAGGTGGCCCACCAGCCACTGGCCCCCTGCAGGAAAGGTGGGAAGAGCAGATGACAGCTGGAATACTTCAGCACTGCAAACAGGAGCCTAGATCCCCTTCCAGGTTTTAGCCCTTGTGACAATACACTGCTGCTTTTTCCACCACAGGTAGGTCTGCTAGCCACACCACCCATAGGTGAGGATGGGCTTCAAGCTTAGTGCTGCCTCTTGCCAAACTATACGGTATAAAGTTCCGATGACCCGATTTGACAGAAAAGGAAGTAATTCATATCAGTCAAAACACAGTTTGTTCAAAGTTAAAAAAAAAAAAAAAAAGAAAAAGAAAAAAGAAAGAAGTGTCCCATACCATCCATATTAGAGCTTCCATTCTGTGGAAACCAGAGTCACCATCTGCAAACATTTCTAAGAGCCACACAGTCGGGGGGAACTTTGTCTGAAATGGAGGAACTAACAACCAGCAGGATGTACCACAGCAGGTTTCAGTGCCAGCTCACACATCCCCTCCCACCTCACAGGAGGTTCAAGGGGGTTTTAAAATGCTCAGGTTCTCCAGTAATCCTAGACTACTCATCCCAACCTCAGGAGAGCACCAGACAGCACGCAAACAAGGATGCTCCCATAGAGCCTGGCTGGGCATAGGGAGGTGTAAGACCACACTACCCTGGTGCCCTCAACCACAGACCAACAATACAGCTGGAGACAAGTGTTTCCAGCACCACTTCACTTCTCCAGGTTGCTTTGCTGGAACTGGCAGAGGGGTCCAAGCCTCCAAAGCTCATACACTTGATGAAGAGCTTCAGGCAGGAACCAGCTACAGGCATGGTCCTGCAGAGCTGAGCTCTCTTTGGTTCTTGTTTTCAGGAGTCCTGCCCAATTCCGGTGGCTGTATTAACAGACGACAAGTAGTGCCTGATGTAGGGAAGGTTACACACAATTTATGTTTTAACTGAGAGAGAATCTACCTGCCCCCAGCAACGGATGTCCTGGTACTAATAGGAAAACAAGTTTATGCAAATCAAAATATTGTGGTTTTAATCACCTGATCCAATCTAGTTATGAGCTGGGTTTATTATTTTCTGCTAATTGTGAGGCTGTGGATCCATCTGACTTTCCTTAGGCAGGAGTGCCAGTTAAAGCACTCTTTCCCACCTCCACGCCTGCCATGCAACTCAGCTTCCCAGTCCTCTGCTACTGCCCACGTGGTGCTTGCACGGCAATTTGTGCAGCCACGCAGGGAAGCAGACTGGGGAACTGATCCAAGGGGCTGGGGGTGAGAAGGAAGAACCTATACAGAAACACAAAAGGATTTTTGTTTTCATGTTCATCAGTTCACCAGTCTGATTCATCGTGCACCTGCACAAACATTGATGCTAATGCAGCATAAGGGTGGGAATAACATGCAGCAGGGAACAGAGAGGCTTAAGCAGTCCTAACAGTGCAAAACCACAGGCTGAGGATGAAAACGGGGATCATCCATCTTTCTCAAAGACTAGCACATGTTTATACTGGGCATCATGGTACAGCTCCCACAGTATTAATGGCATTGTTTATTCCTAGCCAGAAGTGAATAAGGAAAACTGTAAAAGATGCTGCCCCATACTAAAGCCACCCACCCTGACATAACGATGGCCCCTTGCTCCCATGTCTCACTACCTTTCCTACTGCCCATCAATCCCATGCCAGTGGCATGGCCAGCGCCACCTTGAAGACATAGCTTCTCACTGTCTTCCAAAGGAAGAGACAAGTGGCAGAGATGGGACTCAGAGCACCTACACACTTTCCACCTGCAGAGAGGATGAGGAAAATATCAGGACCATGGCCATGCCAGGGATAACACAGCCAAAGCCCTCTGCTGCTAGCAGCAAAGCTTGACCATTTGTAGGCACAGCCAATGAATGGCACCCTTTAGCAATTTCAGCATTAAATCAAATGAAACTAGGAAGAGCTGTTCGGTCCAACAGGACAAAAATGCACTTGAGCATGTGTATGAACACATTTTGTATGTTAGATAAATATCATAAAAACACAGAAAAATAACTTCTCTCAGACCTTGTCAACTTCAGAATATTCTATAAAAGAGGAGGGAAGGGAAGGGAAGGGAAGGGAAGGGAAGGGAAGGGAAGGGAAGGGAAGGGAAGGGAAGGGAAGGGAAGGGAAGGGAAGGGAAGGGAAGGGAAGGGAAGGGAAGGGAAGGGAAGGGAAGGGAAGGGAAGGGAAGGGAAGGGAAGGGAAGGGAAGGGAAGGGAAGGGAAGGGAAGGGAAGGGAAGGGAAGGGAAGGGAAGGGAAGGGAAGGGAAGGGAAGGGAAGGGAAGGGAAGGGAAGGGAAGGGAAGGGAAGGGAAGGGGGGAGGGAGTTCCTGGAAACTGGCTGGTGTACTGTTCTGAGGTGTAAGTAACTCCTTGCTGTTGTCTGGGGGCTGCAGTGTTCCGAAGGGTGCCTTTCATCGATACTGAGATCAGGCAGACATGCAGCCAGTGGTATCAACTGTAACCAAATTGGCTGAAAATGAACCTTAACAAGAAAACAAACAACAAAACCACACAAAAGAACACCAAAACCATCCCCAGCAAACCCCAAAGCCTTTTCTCAGTGACCTGATCCTGCTGCCCAGTGGGGGTGGGCTGTCTGTGACTTGGGACCCACAGTCATCCCGTATTTAAATGATTCTGCTTAAAAGACCATTTTTTAGGAATGTTTTATTTGCATGATTTAAGTAAACAAAGTACCAGAGGAAGACAACTGCAGTCTAACCACAAACCTAGTATAGCAAAACTGAAAGCATCACTCCTACTCCTTGTAGATACTCAAGTACAGCTTTTACAGTAGGAATGGGACACCACTCACTGAGCCTGGCATCTCCATCAGCCACTCAGCTCCCCATGGCTGGAGCTGCCCTGCCCTCACTGCTAATCACAACAAGCTCACCTGTGTTCCCATCTTTTCTCCCATCATGGACAAAGTGAAAGCATATGAAATTCAAACAGGTAGTATTCCCAAGTTGCATGCTAAAGCTAGGAATGTCTGCCAACTGCAGCACCTTTATGGAGCATGCCATTGGTCTCACACTCACTTGCCTACAGAAAGTGGCAGTAACTTCTGGTTGTCAAAACTTCTAAGCCTTCAATATATCAAGATTAAAGTTGATTAGCCAAAACCCAAGAGAATAAGGTTGAATTACATATAAAAAAGGACTTAATTTTAATATGTACTCTGTCATCTTATGCTTTTAGCAATTATTACAATATGGGATATGTGTTTGACACTTACTTTTTAGTGTTCAAAAAATATTTCAGTTGCAAGCTCTCTGCCATCTGTTTCCTATCATTATTTCAGTAAAATAGCTTTCATTTCTTGAACAGTAGAAGAGTTAAGATTATTTTCTGAGTGACCAGATTATTATCTCCTTTACTTAAACAGCATCATTCCAGTTCTTTTTTTTTTCTTAAAGAGGCATATGCACTTCACCACAATTCCTGTTGACAAGGGCTAACAAAGCAAGCTAGCTTAAAACCAGAAAAATACATCCCCTTCTCCCCACCTGCCAAGAACACTCATCCAGATATTCTGAGGATACTAATAAAATAACTTGTCAGCTGCAAAAAGCATGGAAGTTTCCTCCCAGGAAGAGAAAACTCACACCTGAATACACCTTGGATGAAAACCAAGGTCCAGCATATAATGGGTGGTTTACACCATGCAAAACACTTGCCAGTCCCAGTCAAAATACTAGAGCTCAAGGACTTACACCACCAGGGTAACCCAGGGGTTACCCAGGGTAACCCAAGGACTTACCCATGCAGGGGTAATGCCCGCATACAAGGAAGAGGTGGTTTCTGAGCAGTTATCAGGAGCGAGCGCAGTAATTCTTACCTGGAAAATGTTGTTTGCAGCTGCTCACCGATTTGTCAGCACACACGCTGCTCTTGCCTCATGATTTATGATGCTCTCTCCAGCACTGAGACTTCTATTACTGTCCTCATTTATTGCCTGCAGCTGTCATTCTCACCAACAATTCTACAGTTGTTTGTAGGTGAGGTATCAAAGGTATTTAGTGTGCACCTAGAGATGTAATTTTAATCAAACCTACTCACAGGCAGCATTTAAATGTTAGAACAACTGCACAGAGTGCAGCAATTAATGTGGACTTGACCAACCAAAATTATGACAGCCAGAAACGTTTACTCATAAATGCCTCAGAAGGATGGATGTCCAACAGGCCTGCAAACACCTGCTGATTTGTAAATGAAGATAAAAATAGTACCCACAGATCACAAAGCCTTCCGACAGGTATTTGAATGCACAATAAATGTATTAAAAAAAAAAAAATCAGCAATTTCACTATGGTCAAATTGTCGATAAGGTGCTAAATTCAGCTACACCTTTTTCATCACATATTTTCCACAGCCAGCTATTTTCTCCTTAGTCTCGACAGGTTTTCCAGCATCTCCTAAAAATCTGCTGAATCTGTCTGGTTTAGAATACTGGCAGTGGAGGGGGAAGCAGATTTTCACATCCAATAATTCCACTTTTAAAATATCTCAGTGTGTTTTCTAGACATTCAAAATTTGCAAATCAAAATGTTCTTCCTGAACTTTCTGGGGAGCCCCAAGGCACTCAATGATTTGAAAAAGAGGCGAACAGTGTTACTAAGCGTGACTATCGACTGCACCACCCTGCTCTGAGAGAGGGTGGCAAACAGCCTCCAGGTGCAAACTGGACATACCACCTCCAAACGTGGCACAAATGTACAACAGAGAGTACAAAAGGAGACCTGGACCTAAGCCTAGTACTACTTTCATGTGTACTCTAAAGCTCCCACTCCTTAAGTCAACTGATTAGAACAGCATCACTATTTGATGAGTTTCTAGCGCTTGTGATCCAGAATGAAACTGGAAAACATGAACCCTAAAAAAGCCCCAAAAGGCAGAGTTTGAAAAGAATGCAAGTTTATTGTTATTTAAAATTATTCTATAGGTCTAGCTTCTGGTGGCTGAATATTTTAACACTGGCAATTCTAAATTAGTCTAATCAGTACTCTAAGCACTGTAATCCAGTTTCTGTGTTCTAAGTTCTTCTCTTCAACACCATCCACAGCTTGAAAATGGCACTCAAGGCAAACCCAACAATTATGAATTTACAAACAAAAGGTAGCCTGACCACCACTGCTGTCATAGTCAAACTTTATCTGTAGGTGAACAGATAGTGCCAAAATAAAAACTACAAATTAAACACATAACTCTCAGGTGGAAAAAATGATGATGTATTTTACTCTATCTTGATGAAGAACCTTTGGTGTTGGGAAGTTGTTAATACTTGCAATGCATACAGGTATTGATTAATCCTATTATCTCTCCATGTTCCAGTCCCTTCAGCGCAAGATGATGAGGTCACATTGAGAGAAGCACACAGAAGTGAGTAGTCACTAATTGTGAGCCCACATTAAACCATTAGCTGGTGTGCAGCAGCCTGCTTTCAGGTTAAGAAAAAAAATCTGCTTTTAAATAGAACGCTAATAGGAGCACATTTCAGAGTTCAAGAATATATGACCCTCAAACTATTCTGTGGATGCATTTCAGTCATTTAAATCCACAATATACCGTTTATCTTCCTGTAACAGTTATTAAGGAAAAATAGGTCTGAATTGGTCATGTGCACTTCATTAGGAACAGTAATTAAAAAATAATCCACCATGCAAAAGCTGAACTCACCAACACCCTTATACTTTTTAAAAATTCTATTTTTATTTCAACTTTTACTCTAACCCTGACCCCCTTCCTATATGTAATTGCAGAATGTGTATATTTTGGGTGGAAGTAACATTTCTATGCAGGGTACATGCAGTTATGTGCTTTATGTATGTTAGCTTTGACCACAGTTTAACTAAGTCACTGCACTCCTCTGATGTGAAAGGCCCGTCCAAACGGAGCAGCTGGATCCAGCTACCTGGCACCCACCTGGTGCAACTACAATGCAAAGATGTCTCTGAAGTCAGACACAGGATCCTTACTGTTGAAAGCACCCTTGAGATTCCTCACCCCAGTCATCCAGGAACTGGGGAATTAGAAACAAACCAAACACACCAACCAACCCCCACAGCTGCCACACACAAAACCCCCATGCAACCCAAAACTTGAAACTCCCTCCATCAATCATTATCCCATTTTTCTTGATACTGGACATGAGAATATTTCACTGGTGATGGCAGGAGCCTTTTTTTCCAAACCTAACACAGCTGAGAAGACATTTAAACTATAATTGTTCTTAGATCCAAACAGAGATTCACATCCTATCCTCAGATGATGTCTTTAGGATACGTGTATGTATGGTTTTTCACTGACAAACAACCTAACTCCTCTACTTGTGCAACTTGCATTACTCATAGGAAATCCTTGGCAGAGGCAGGCCAACATATGTTAATTACTGGGTTGCATTATAATAGGTCTAACATCTTGTTTCCCATCCAGAGTTCTTAAATAAATGCAAACAACAGTCTCTTTGGATACAAAAGTATGTATTTTTGTATCACAGGCTAAAAATATTCTACGTTAAAAACACAAATAGACCAACTGCCAGAGAATTCCTGCCTCTTCAGTATTTTTTTGGGGGGGATTTATTAAACAAAGAAGCCAGGCAATCTTTCAGAGAGGTTAGCATATGTGCATTCATCTTTCATTTCCTATAAATTATCCTGAAGTCAGGTGTAATAGCGAAAAGGGGAGCTTGACTCCCCAACCTTCTATTTCTTCTATAAACAGCTTATCAGGTAAAGTTGGCTACCAGCTTCTAAAACAAAATAAAGCACAAATTCATGAACACTGAGGAGCATGAACATAGCAAACATATGCTTAAAAAGATGTATTTTTCTTATGACAGGAGTACTATGTTTCTTCATTTTATGATTTAATACACTGGGATATTGCTAGGACAAGATGCTGGCAACATTACAAGTATTTTTGATTTACATTTCTCTTTATTGAGTAAGAGGCATTGAAGGCCATAGCTGCAATTTGAGACAAAGGACTAAGACTCTACGCTGACACACGGTTTCTTTTTGGATGACCAAATTCAAAGTTTTAAATCTGAATTTCAAATCATGCGACACCACAAAACTGACAGAAACACTAGAAGTTCTGTTGAAATTTTCAGAACAGTAATATTCTAAAAATAGGGACTGGTAAAAGACTTTCTTTCACAAAAGGTTTTGGAAAGAGTTCAGGCACTGAATAAATAATTTATACATGCATTTAGAATGCAAAACCTTTTAGGAGACAACAAAAACGCTGTCTCAGAATTTTTACTTTTTAAAATGATTAAACAAATTAGTGACAGGACATTATCCTACAACTGTGACCAGAAACCTACTAGGCATCATCCTTTTCCTGCTTCCTTACCCGGGAGTCCCTGCACTGGGTGCTGCACAGATGCAGCGCTGGTCCCCACTCCGAAAGGCTCAGCGCCAACCAAGAGGCACCAGTGAAGAGCAGACAGATGGTGGCCAATAAGGAAACTATCATGTTGTCTTAGTCACCATTGCAGAGCCTGGGTGCCACACAACAGCAGCCTGACTATCATCTACTTTACTCCTCATTTCAGCTGTTAATATGTTTACCTGCATATGCCTAGTGCTCCCAGCTACAGGGCAGATAGACAGGAGAGCTGTATTAGGTGTACCAGCTCAGTGTCATACAGGGCTTGCAAGGACCCACCACAGCCAAGTATAACACTGAAGCCAGATATCCAAAGGTTACAAAACAATGCACTAAACCCAACATGCTCACTGGGAGCAGTTATGCTCTGTTAGCTAAGAGAAAACATGCCCAGCACTTCAAGATGGATGTTCAACATATCAACTAGTTAACAAAAGAAAATTGGATCTTGAATTTCACATAGTTTTTGTATTTATTTAGAGACACAATGATATTCTGCTGAAGGATAAGACAAGCACAGTGCTGAATCTAAGGTGCCCACGTACTTCCACCAAGCAATTCCTCAAACCCAGGCTCTGAACACTCCAGCAGCTACCACCTCCTCTTCCACTTCCCTGCAGACCCCACACCTCCCAGGCACCTGTCAACCTATTACAAAGAACAATCTGCCATGAATACAGGTAGAAATAAAATGACTGCAGATATTTTCAGGACCCATTTTAATCATACAGGGTCCGAACTACTCACCATCCACAGCACTATCCTTTGCAGGAAGGACCACTGCTTTGCCCAAGCCTGTGCAGCACCAAGCACCATCTGGTCTACACCCTGGGAGGTCCTTTCTGCACTTTCAACTTGCTCTGCTCCAGGTCGTGCCACTGGCAGCAGTGCCCATCACCACCGCGCTCCCTGCCGCACAGACTCCGCAGGACAAGACAACTTCATGTGAATGCTTCAAAATATTTACCCTGTGTCCTGTTGCTGATTCCTTCTGAAGTATAAACAAGGTCTGTATGGCCTTCCCTTTATTTGTAACTCATACCCGAGGATCACTCAGTATGCAAGGTCTGGTCTTGAAGAGAAGCATTTATACAGCTCAGACAAGCCCAAGTCTAAGCTGTATCTTTGTTAAACACCAGGATTAAGCATTTATTATTAACAAACATTTCAGAGGTCTCCATGTATTTCTTTTACACTCTTGTCTTTTTCTGGTCAACAGCAGCTGCTATCAGTTTTACCTGTTCTTTGGTAAAGAATAACAAGGCCAACTGAAACAGCGACTCCCAAGTTACACATAAACAAACGGGTCCCTGCTACAGGAGCAGGACCTTGTTTATCTGGACTCTGAAGCCCTTCTGGATACCCACCTTCCCACACAACTCCTGTTCTGTCTGCTGCTACAGGAACTGCTGCTAAGCCTGGGACCGCTGGGCCATGGAGCCCCCCAGTTTCTCTTTCCAGACCCACCAGTTAAAGTCAGTTCTGAGCTAGGCTGAGCCTTCCTCCAAGGGGTCCCTGCAGCAGTGTGAATCGCTGCTACAGAAGTGGGTTCAGAGCCCATGCCACAGCCTGAGCAATGTCAGGGGCAGGTGACCATCACCCGCACACCTACATTGTCAGAAAGCTGTGGGAAGAATACATGAGCCCAAGTGGTTTAACTTACAAGGCTCATTTAACCAAGTCTTAGAAGGCTCCACTAGTGACCCAAAATAACTTCTCATTACACAATACTGTGATTTTAATGCATGGTATTTCAAAGAGTTTTACAAAGCCAACAGCCAAAGCTATGCATTCAGTTGGAAAGCTAGTAGGCTCCCATGTCTAATGGTATCAAATTCCAGCTGGACTGCAACCCAGTAGTTTTAAAAAGTGGTGTAAATTATGGGAGAGATCTCATACTTGAGAGGACAGCAAAAGACTGAAGTGTAGATCCTGAAACAAATCTCCTAAACAAGGACTGAAAGAAGTTTTAAGTCTCACAAAGTGAGAAATACCAGAGTAGATCACTCAGAAGCAGGAAAGACACTTGTGAATGGGATGAAGCTGAACACTAGTTTGTAGGGTAATAGCTGTGCTAACACAACACACGAATTCACGTTTTCAGTCACAGAACTGCTACCTACATTTGTATGTGTGGGTTGCATTAAGGTGCAACTCAGCATCTTAATTTTCTGTGAAACAGACAGAGTACCTGTATCTCAGTGGCAAGGTGGGACTTCATAGTTTTGTAAAGCACCTGCAGGACAGAGAACTGAACGTGCAGATAGTCAGGACCCAAGGACGTGTTCACTGGCCTGGAGTCTTTTTAGAACAAGCATTCCAGTCTTAAAAAAATAATAAAGTTATTGTTTAATCAAATGTGAAGAGCATCAACCTGTGCTAAGTGGAGGAAAGAAGAAAATCTTTCTTTGAAAAGGCTTGGGGGAAGCATCGGGCTGCTGTAAGGGAGGCCAACACAAGCTGTATACCAGCTGTAAACAAGTTAACTTCTGTGATCCCACTGCTGGGAAAAGAGTTGTAAGAGCATTAAGCAAACACAGAATTTACAAGAAGGACACCAAGAGATTGGGTAGACTGCCTGACAACCACATCATTTTTCTTCCCCCCTGAAAACCTGCAGGATAATAAACCCTTCTCTCTTCCATATATAGATAGATATATAAACAAACTGCTCTTCCGAGAATCCAATGTCAACAATGTCTCTAAAACTGCTTTTTAAAGCTCTTCTCCTGCCCTTTTTGGGGGGGTTATGTGGAGGGAAGATAACCAAATGGATCTTCTGTTGACCTATGAATACATTATGAAGAAGTGATGGTGCCTGTTGTCAAGCTACTCTAGCTGCAAGAACTTGTGTTTTTGCAATGTATTTTAAGCAAAAACGTTCTCCAAGAAAATCTCCCTGTTTATAAGGCTTTTTTTACAATTTACAACAGCAAAATCTAAAAGATACACTCAATGCTAAGAAAGACTAAAGTTTATGTTAAAGCAGTGATATGTAAGGTATTTCTTATTTTCAAACCATGTATGGGGACATCCCACATTTTGGCTGTATGAACAGAAGCATCACTCAGACTGGGTACGGAGGCAGCAGGACAGCAGGTTGATGAGTTTCTCTCCCTTTAGAAAGTGGCTGTAGTTGGAGGGATAGGGGTCCTGCAACTGATTTCCTCTCTGCCACTTTGCAGTGGTTTCCCCCACCCCGTCACATTCTCACACCTCTAAAATAACCAAAAGTAGATGGTAACCTTTGAGCTGGAGGATGCTTATCCACCAGGCATTGCCCTACGCTGCTCCCCCATCCCACGATGCCCTCAGTTATACAGTAAACTCGTATTCAATTAGTTCATCTGTTTTTGGAATGGGTGTTCAAAAGCAAGAGAGGAAGAGAAACCAGCACTTCAGAATTTACTGACAGAACAGGAGGTGTGTATTTCAGGGCAGCTTAAAAGGCTCTGCTGTTCTCAGAGGTAATCAGGAATACAGCCAAGAAACAAGCAGATATTCATCAAGGGAACTGGTTTGTTGCTACTAAATGGCCAATTGAAGCTCCTGCTACTCTGTCATATATCTATTTCACTGCAGCCCCAATAAATAAACCTTTCTGATTAGTTATGAGACTATCTAGAAATCTCTAAGAGATGGATACCATTTGCTTTGCCAAACAGGCAGTCCTTGCAGCCCTGAAGCCTCAAAGGAATTACATAAATAAATAAATAATGATTCCAAGGGACAACACAAACTTGTTTACATAATTGCTCTTTTTCTTATTTGTCAAACATAGATGTTTTCACCTAATCAGCAAAGGTGGCAAATGATATTTCGCAGGTGCAAAAAGCTGCAATACGAATGGGGCAGAGTTTATCCACATTTGTGCATTAGACACAACCAGTCAGTATTCTCCAGTTAACGCTATCCTGACCAACCTGACTACTCAAGTAAGTCTCCAGAAGAGTTTTCCAGTTACCAAAGAGTTGAGAACATCAGAACCAGGAAGATCTGAAGACCAAATAAAGACAACAAACAATTCCATACCAGTTTTGCATGAACCTATCAGATGCACAAAGTCTGTGGCTTTCATCTGCACATGGACATATATGTATTACCTATAGGATAAAAGTGTTTCCTTTCTGAAGTCAGACCCACAGCAGTGCTGCTTTTCCCTGGGGGGGGGGGGGGGGGGAGGTTGAGGAGGAAGGCTTACAGCAACCACAGTCTCTCTGTGCCTGCAGCCAATACTAACCACCGAGAAACTGGAATATGGTTGTACAGGGAGAGGACAGCATCTGCTACCCACAGATCACGCAGCCAGAGGATTGCCCGAGTAGGTTTCACCGGACTGAAGAAGGATATCTTAGCATAAGAACACTGGTTTTATAAATCAGCTCTCCCTCATCTACTGACACATAAATATTAAGTTACAAAAAACAAAACTTAAATTTTGCTAAGATAAAAAAATAACAAACTCGTTATGAAGACAAGCAATGAGCAGTAGAGGCAATCCAAATCCACAGCTTTATGAAATTTCCACAGGTTTGTAGCATTGTGCATATTAATGGGGTTTTGACCCATTTCTTTTCCCTCCTCCCTGCCTGTGCTGAGCCAACAGCCCTCCTGCTTCACTTTGGGAATCAATTCAAAGCTGCTCTGCAGAGTAAAAACAAGCACTGGATTATCAACCAAGGGATATGCTTCCCACATTTACCTTAATGGAATGTTAACGTGATAGCTTGAATGTGACTATCTCAATATTAATAATACACTATACAAAAACCAAAATAGCTAGATTTACTGAATCATCTGTGGACAGGACAGAAGACTCTTTTCCAGCTTAGATATTTCATTAGATCCTAAACCTTATTCTAAAAAGCATGAGCCATCACCCCTTCCCCACTGGAAGGGACTGTGTTTGGTTGTTCCAGGATTTCATACAGGAGTACAGATTACGTCTATCTTCTGCTACAGGTCTAACAGTGTAAGCAACTGAGGGAAACTGTAGGTGGCCCAGATCAAACGGTCACTTACATGGGCCTTCAGAAGGGTGGGTTCTTTCAAGAATGAATCATCCCCTATGGAGTAACTCAATTTATGTTGACACTTCCAGGAGAAATTGGGTAGAAAGTGATTTTGGCTGCCTAAGAACAACTTTGTGTTTTCTACTAGATACATAACACCCATACAAAATTGCCATCCTCCAAGAAGGGAAGGGCAGAAGAACTGTACTGAAGCTGGCAAACCTCTCCTTGCAGGCAATGTAAACTTCGGTGTATCTTAAACTATTAGAACCAAAAATAACATGTAACAAGTGTAAGACCATCTCTTACTCTCATAATACACTACTGCCTCCAACAGTCGAGTTGTGGAGATCCATTACAACCCATTGTCTGGACATTTCTCTTGCAGCCCGTATCACCTTTAAAACATTCTGACGCTAACCAAGCTGAATGCTAATGATCATGTGAAACTCAATGGAAATAAAGAAATTGAAAATTGCTACATAAGAAGTTTTGCTTTTAGAAAAAAGAAGAGGGGGAGGGGTATAAATCAATAGGAGAAAGCAACATTTCCATTTACAAACCTTTTTTTAAAAATAAAAATAATAATTCAAACCCAACATAATAAGGCAGAAATTATACCTAAGGCAACTAACAGCCTCAACTTATCATCGGCATAAAAGCTTACATATACCTAAATTCAGTGAAAGGGAAACATACATAATCTGAGCAGGAGGTGTATTGCTGCCCATCTGTGGTGGTCTGTAATGATGCATGTCCACTGTGCTTCCCCATAAACACATCTACAGGATAAATAAGGTTTGTGCACCTCATCCCACAATGGTTGGTTGAAAAGAACAAGTATAAGCCAACTCAAAACTCTTCAGCAATATTATTGCTGCTTTGCTGTAATACAGGATAAGATTTCACAAAAATTGGTCTAACTAGGAGTGAACAAATCAGCCAATTGCATAGTGGTCAAATTTGTTACCACAGGCATTAACTGCAGTCCTACTCATTTATGAGAAACAGGCTTCCCAGGTAAAGCCATAACAATCCCAGCTCATTCCTCCTCTGGCACTTGATCACCCATGTCGTTACAGCAGCATGGCAGGCACGACCAGCTCCTGGCCAGCCACTACATCCATTTCTCATGGTCACGTTATCTTCTGTGTGACTGGAAATAGGCTGGATCCCTGTTGTCCAGAAGCCTATCAACAACACTGTAGAAGGCAAAAGGAATTCCAACTTTTGTTTCCTTTCTGGGATCTATCTTTCTTAGTTTTCAGTAGAGAAACCAGGCTTTGCAAGCTGCTAGTACAAACATCAAGTTGCTAAAAACCAGTCAACATTGTCTCCAACTATAGTATCAGTGATGTAACTGCCATCCATGAGGCTTGTTGTTTTGTTGGAAGGTTTTTTCAGTTGGGTTTTTTTTTTTTTTGGTTGACACAAAAACTTTGGAGCCTATAAAAGTGGAAAAGATTTGGGGCAAAGGGCAAGCAACTCCTAAGAAAAGTTATGAATGGAAATGTGCTACAAAGCCTCCTCTCTCTTTTCCGCCCCTTGCAACCGCTGCTGATCAGGACAAATCTTTCAGATGCTGCAGAAACTGATCTATTATCTTTTGTGGGTTTCCTAAAATATTGTAAAAACAGAACTGTATGCCACATTAAGGTCACAGTTTTATTTCTTCCCAGACAGTACAAAACACTTTGTATATACGCACAGCAACTCGCTTCTTTCCTGAAACAAAGTTTTCATTGATCCTTTGCCACAGACTCAATTATTGTTTCTAATCATGATCAAGGTTTATTTAAAGTACTGTGGACTGTAAACAATGTAAACAATAAAAGCATCTGTCCATGTTGACATGAATGTCACTGGCAGGTTAGACACCTGTATCAACCGGTCCCCAGGGCACTCTTTTTAAATTCTGAAAGTCCTAAGTAAATTTAAATTACAATTTACAGAACAGTCTTGAAACCAGCCACCTTTTGAGTAGTGTTATCTTGAGTAGATAAAAATCGCAGTCTGTCAATTAAACGCCAGGAAATTTTTCGTTGTTTTAAAACATAATCTTAGACACTTTTTTTTTTCCTAAAAAGTTTTTCTTTTTTTTTTTCTTTTTTTTTTTTTTTTTTATTGTGGGAAATTTGGCAAAACTCCTGGTCCTCCTCACAACCACGGGGAAAAATAATAATAATCTTGTAATTTGGCAATCATAGACACACAAGTAAAAAAACAGGAGAAAATCAAGCCATTTTAAGACAACATTTAAAAAGTAAAGATAAACAGGAGAAAGGTCCTTGACTGTGGGATATTTAAGGGATTTCAAGTCATGTTTTCCACAGCCTCATTTTAACAATAAGCGTCCTTTTCTTTCTCCTCCCCTCCACCCCAAACTCTGAGAAAAACAGTCACGAAATGCACTCAACTAGCCTCAAAGTCACACGTGCTCCACTGCAGATCTTGCTTTCAATGTGTCTTTTGTTTGATGGCTGGTGTTTCAACATCCTCAACTTGAACAGAAAAAGGTCAGAGCAAGTCTTCTGGCATTCACAGACCTGCACCAGGCCTCGACAAGAGAAGATTGATGCCACAGTACATTTCCCCCAGTGGAGAGAAGGAAGTGGAGGTTTGAAGCTGAGACCAACTGTGTTTGCTAGAAGGATCCTTCTCCCAGAGACCATCAGTGGTGTTTAGGTTTCCTGTGAAACTTTTCTGCTGGTGCTGGCAATACTTTTTCAGTTAGAGTTCTGCCCCAATGCCACCTTACTGCCCCAGTACCACGACCTGAACAGGTTCCCACCAATAAGAGGCTTTAATCATACATCCAAGCATAAGGCTTTTTCCCCAGCCCTCCCCTTTCCGCCCCCTCCTGGTTCTGCTCCACCTCTCAGTTACCCCTAGTGCCCTTACGCCTGCTGCCCTCGCCCTTGCTCCCGGCTCCCCTGCCTGGGGAGGAGAGGCTGCACCATTAACCTTCCAGTATGCAAGGCCAAGGTCCATATTGCAGCTACAGAGAAGCTGTTGCTAAAGATTCCTTAAAAGCTCTGGCACTTCAAGGCAGTTGGAACTACTCAACCAGAGCTGGGAGCCAAAGCTTTGCCACAGCATTAATGGGCTTTTGCCCTTTTAAATTTTATAAGCCTGTCGCCTTTCTGATGCACAGTTTTATTCAGAGCCCTAAATGGCCATTTCATATTTAAAAGAAAGCTTGCATAGGTAGCACCCTAAAACTACCCCAGGTCATTCATCTCCCCCCCGCTCTCCTACTGTCTCTTAGGAAACCTTTGATAGAGCATTTGTTCAGGCTGCCAAGTTAAATCCTCTTCTCTCATGTCAATGCACTGAAAAAAGCAGTCGGAACACCAGCTTCACTCAGGCCTGCTCAAGTAAATGGAGAAAACCAATTCCTCTGGCACTACAGAGCCATTAAGCCGTTTGCAGATTATTAACTGAAGCACAAAAATATACACCGTGCACAATCGCACGGCAGCGCGGAGCTATTCCGTAAGTTCGCTTCAGTCCCAATAAACTGCCTGTATGGCTGCAATTTGTAACCGTTTGAGCAGCTGCCGCCACTGTTTAGCGGGACCCCCACAACCCCAGACAAAAGCCGCTCCGCCACGGCGCGGGGGTCATGCTTGCACCGCCGGCACGTTTCACCCTCCGAACATTCGGTAACGGGGGCTGCACCGGAGAAGAAGCCCCCGGAGCGGCGCCTCCCCGCTCCGTGCCCCACGCCGCAGCCTCCACGGTAGCACCGAAATTAAACTTTACACGTGCAAAACAAAGTTTACAGTCTAAAAACCCGATTCTAGTAACAACTTCCTCCCCCCTGCCTTAGGCTGCTGTACTGCCTTCTACGCTACCGAGCCAGCCTGGAGCGCTATCCCGAGCGGCACGGGGGGAATAAAAGCGTGGCTGGATGGCTCCTATTTTTATGTTTACATTCCTGAAGTGTCTTTTAACTGACTGCCATTCCCCCTCTCCTCGCGAGCAGCTCCGCCAGCCGCCCCTGGAACCGCTTCCCCGCTTCCCTCGCACAAAGGCAGGCAGGCAGGAGAGCCGGTGGCGAGCGGCGGCCGGGCCAGGCCCCCCTGGCCCTCTGCCCCCGCGCCCCCTCCCCTCCGCCCCGACGGCTTCCTGGACAGATGCACCGGGGGGGGGGAGGGAAGAAGGGAAGGAGGGGGGCTGCTCCTTCCTCCTGCCTGGCGAGAGAGGCCCCGGTCCCAACTGGCTCTCCAAACCCAGACACAAGGAATTTACACCCAGGCAAGCTTCCCGCAGCCCGGAACACAGGCGCAAGCTCCCCCACGCGTCTCCCAAACCCCACACGCGCAGCCGGACACGCACGCCCCGAGCCGCGGCCGCAGCCCCGGCCCCGGCGCGGGTCTCCAGCTCAAGCCGAGGGCGCCCGCCCGGCCGGGGGCAGCCGCCGCCCCGGCCCCCGCAGCCCCTTTGTTTTTGCGTGGCTCCGACTCCCGCCCGCCTCGCGTCGCGTCGCGGCTGCCACAAGTTAGAGCCGGGCCGGGTCCCCCCGCGGCCCCGCGGCCGGCCCAGGAAGGGTATTTCCCGGGCAGAGCCGCCTCCCCGCCGCCGGGCCCGGCTCCGCGGCTCCCCGCCCGCTCTCGCCCCGCTCCCTCGGCGGGGACAGCCTGCCCCTTTAAGAAGTCTCCACACATTCTCTCCCCTCGCAGAATAAATACGTATTTTCTCTTTTTTTCTCTCTACTGTACACCTATTTCCCCAGCGTGGCCGCTCCATTGTTTCTGCTACGCCGAGACGCAACCCCTGCCCGGCCGCGAACGGGGAGGTGCGAGCAGGGAGTGCAAATAGACGCGAAACTTACCTACAGATTGCAAAGCAGCCTTGTAGCAGCAAAATAATAAGGAAGAAGGCAGGCAAAATCCTCTCTCCCCAACTGAGTTGCAGCTCTACTCGGGTATTTTTAAATATATAATTTTGTTTATTCCCCCTTTCTTCCTTCTCCCCCCCCTTCTTTTTCCTTTCTTCCCCCCCCCCCCCTTTTTCCCCTTGCCCACAGACAGTGAAAAGGAGCTCAATGTTAGTGGGTGAGTAAGTGAATCAACTAGCAGAGAGCACAGCAAGTTGAAGTGTCAAATTACATTGGCTATTCTATTACCAAAGGGCCATGCTTTGTGGCTGCTGGCAAAATCTGTCCCAGATTCCTATCTGAAAGGGAGCTGCCTCCTACAGGGATGTTCTCTTCGCCCTCTCCTTTTCCCTCTTCCCTCCACCCCATCCTTCCCCCCCCTCATCCCCCAAATTACACAAAGTTAAAAATCTTAGATACGAGTTAAAATACAAATATTGTCTTACAGTCTATTTTAAGGCGGGGAATCTCGGTTTAGTCTTCCTGAACACCAGGCACTCGGAAACCCTTCCACTCTGGAAACCGAAAGCAGGAGAATACCTATTCTCCCTTCTGTATTTTTGTATTATTAAACAGGGGAAAACCACCCTGGATCCGATGTGCTCTCAAGCATGCAGTGCCTCCGTCTCCATCGCCTTCACGGGAGATTTTTTACGGGGATGGAAGGAACTACCGGGTGGGCAGGGAGATGACACGGGAACGCCGAGATAGCCCGCTGCTCCCTCCGGGTATCTCACTTTAGCCACCCCTCGTCCCTCTCTACTCCCCCCCCAAGTCTTTATTACCGCCACCGTCCCTCGGGGCCACTGTTATTTCAGAGCCCGGAGCTGCCGCCACCCAGGTAGGCGCAGGGCTCTCCCGGGGGTCCCCGCCCGCCAGCGGGGCTCTGCCGGGGAAGCCGGGCGGCTGTGCCCGGCGGGGCGGAGCGGAGCGGAGCGGCCCGGGGCGGGGGTGGCCCTCTCTCCCCACGTACCCTCCCCCCGCCGCCCTGAGCGCGTCCCGCGGCTCTAACAATAGGCCGGTTTGGTTGGGATCGGGTTCCCCCCTCTCCTCCTCAGGAAAACCAGCCCGATTTCCAGAGAGAAAACAAGAAGGAACCGTCCTTGTCTGACGAGCACCGATCTGCTAAAAACATCTCCCTCGACTTCTCTTCCCCTTGATAAACCACTTCCAGGACAATCAATATTTTATGATGAGTTGTTAATAAGCCTAATATATTCATCCCTGCTCCAACGGGGCTTGTTAGATTATGCAATTAAGATAAGCAATTTAAACAGCACAGTGCATCTCTCCACTGGTCACATTCGTCTTGCTGGAGGAGGAGGAGAACGATCTGGACTTTAAAGGGATGTCGGATCACTCGGGGGGTGGGGGGGGTGTTTAATTATTATTTTTTGTAACAACGCGTGCAGCCGGAATCGCACGTTCATGCCGCCCTCCACGCCGGTAACCCCGCGGGGCTCCCCCCCCCCTTCCCTCCGACGGCTGCCGCTCGCTCATTTACGTACTGATTTGCATGGGGCGGCTCAGCCACGGGGATGGAAGGGGCAAGCGGGGCTGCACCGCCCGCTGCCTCGGCCCCCCCGAGGACAGCGTCCCCGCCCCTGGCCCTCCGCCCCGCTCGTTTGCGCCGTCGTGGCTTCACCAGGAGAAAACAAAAAGGAGGAAAAAAAACCCTACACCCCCCCAAAACCCCAATTACTGCCGCTCTTCCCCTCCTGCCGCCCGCCCGCCCGCCTCGGTGGATACCGGGGGTACCCCGCCGACGCTGCGCCCCTCCGCCGCCCCGAGCGCGGCGGCACAACACCCGCCCCGGTACCGCCGTGCGGCTGCGGAGGGGAGCCGCGGGGGGCAGGAGCTGCGGGCGGGCAGCTCCCCCCGTTCCCCCCGGCCCCGGCGGGAGCGGGCAGGCGGCGCGTCCCTCCGGTCCGGCGCAGGTCCGGCTCCGCGTTTTGCGTGCGGCCGCGGTGTCAGCCGGGGAGCGCCGAATAACAAAGACAAGTTTGAGAGCAGCCGCCGCCGCACAGGCTGCCAGTGACGTCAGGGAACAATGCTGCTGCCAGCCCGCCCGCCCCGCGCAAGACCGGCGCCCCTTAAAGGCGCAGGGCCGCCCCGCGGGGAGCCACCGGGGGCACCGCGGCCGGGTCCTTTCCGCCCCCCTCGCTCCAGCTGGTCCCTCCGGCACGCTGCCCGCCCGCCCGGGCTGGGAGCGGTGCCGCTTCGCCGTGACGCGGCTCCCTCCCTCCCTCCCTGCCGCGCTGCGCCGTGCCCGGCGCCGCTCTAATCACTCCCCTCCGCTGCCCGAGGGACGCGGCGGCCGCCCGGGCTGGAGCTCTCGGCCTCCGCCGGGTCGACCCCTCCGCCCCCCGCGGGCCTGGTGGGCCGCGGTCGTCGTGAGGGGCGCGGGGAGCGGAGCGGGCGGTAGTCGCGGCGACGCGGCCTGAGGCCCCGGGGCAGGTGCGGAACCCACAGGCCCCGCTCCCCTGTGCCGCACTTAGGAGCCCCGCTACCCGTCACTTAGAGCCCGTTTCAAAGGTCCGGGCCCCCAGGGGCTGCGTAATTGGGGAACAGCGCTGCCCCAGAGGCGAGGGCCCAAGTGCTTCCAGCCAAGAGCTTGGCTAAGATGCCACTGTCAGGTTCCCCAGCAGTGACCCCTTCTCCTCTTCCTTTCTCCTGCATGCTGTCGTCCCTTGAGAGCCACACGAGCCCCAGTGATTTTAACCCGCAGTCCACAGATGTAATCAGTGGATACTGTTTAGTCAATGCAGCCCGTAAGTCATTCAACTCCAGAGCAGCTTTTGATATCCATTATTAAAACAGGCGTTGAATAAACGCAGCCTTATAAGCGACCAACGGTGGCACTGTAGCAATATAGCTGTTTCCTGACAATCACATAGATGACATTGCATCATACCTTAATAGCAAATTAATTTGCAATTAATTTTCCCCCTTTCACTCCCCAAGGAATCAGTTTAGCCAAGTGTCAAAACTTCCTTCCTGGACACAGGCAAAGTCAAGCAGTAGGTTTTACATTTCATGGATTCAAACAGTCTTACAGAAATACAGGATTGGAAAATTAAACATATCTGTGCAGGAAAGCAGTTACAAGGGCATAGCCTGTCCACTGTATTTAAGCATAACTTCCACTGATGTCATCCAGGCAGAGCACGGATTGGTAATAACACATTTACTTTTGCAAGGTTTTCGTAGCTTTTCTGCAGAACCCTTTCCACATCACCACATTGTGCAGGATTTACCAGCTGCACCACCCTCCCAGCTTTCAGAAACTAAGCTGCTTGATAAGTACACGGCTATGAAAATTAGGGTCTTGAAGGAAATATGTTTATAGTGATGTAGCAGGTGCCACTGTAATCTCTGAGCCTGTCTCCACTGAATGGGGCTCTACTTCACAGTGTTCATAGGCACCAAAGGGGCTGGAAGCAATACCTGTCCGCAGGGGATGTGTGGCTGCAGCAGCCTTTGGCCCCTTGCAGTCGTTAGAGACCAGACAGCACTTGCAGTGACAGCAGGTGATAATGGGTGTCATGGCCAGGTCCCAACTGCTACATCTGCCCATAGAGCCCTTTGTGTTCTCAGTCACAGGAGACATTCCCTACTTTCCTCCAAAGGCTGCATTGGTCACCCGCTAGGTTTTGACCCAAAAGCAGCAGTCAGTTTACCTATAATGTGTGTGTGTGTGTGTGCATATACATATATATATATATAATCTGACTCCCTGAAGATTAGGAGGGCCTTAGTTTTCTCTGACCTGTGCTGATATGATTCATGAAGTTAGAAAGCTGCCTCTAACCCATGTTGATGTGCTTTCTTTCAGCCAGGGACTGGGCTAATCCATAACAAGGAACAAAGCACTTTTACAGCTGTTCCAATTCACTGCCTGCTGGGGCATAAAAGGTGGACTGGCCACTTGGACTGAAGAAAAGGGGGTCAGGAGCTTCAATATATGAGAAGGCTGGCTTAGGTTATTCAGTGTTGTCCCAAGAACACCCCTGAAAGAAAGTGCCCAATTAGGCTGATCAGCCTGATTTTCCGACTCTCTTGCAATATCAGAGCAAATCAAAAGCAGTGTTTGCAACATGATAAAGCATTAGGCCCTTTTTGTTTGATAGACCAGGCTGCTTTTTGCAAATAAGCACGCTTGACAGTTTTGAGAATTGTAACTAGCCTTAAAACAGAAGTTGTACAAGATTCGGTGCATGATCTCCGATTCTGACTTAACAGTGTCATGCTTCCGCAGTAGCAAAGCCATCAGCGAGCAGGCAGACGGACAGTTATCCACACTATTCCATGCTCTGTGGTGGGCCTGTCCACAAGGGATTAGACCAAATCTGCTAACCTCATTTCTGTTATATAACCTAAGACAGATCTGAACTCTTTTCTCCAGAGGATTCCATGTTAAACTAGAATATCACCTCCCCCTAACCTTCTTCAGCTGTAGTTCAAATTAGGTTTTACTGCTATCATAATTCATATTGTACTGTAATGAAAATGGAATTGATTGAGATGCATGTAGACACTGTGTCTAGACATATCCAGGTTACTTGTATACAAGTTTTATCAGGTAACTGCTATCAGTGCAGCTTTTTGCAGCATAGTCTTTACTGCAAACCACAGAGACTAAAGGGAGTAAGCACTTACAACACCAAGTCCATGCTGAGCTATTGGGTGCTATGTCCGTTAGAAAATAAGCTGCCTAGTTTAAGAGCTAACTCAAGTAAGCACAACACAGACTACAGGTGTACAATATGCACAAAAGACTGCTTATGAGCAGAGCTGATTTCGTGATAGAGTCCGACATAAGCATTGTTTTTCTTGTAGCTTTGCAATAGTCGTGTCACAGTCACATGCATGGCACCAGCACACCTGGTGTGCCCCGAATAACACATGTTCTGAAGTCTTTGAGCCTTCATGGGACTGTTCATCCATCAACACAGACCTCTGTTCTACTCTTCTGTCATAACCCATGGGTTTATCTCATACAAATGCTTGCTCAGATCAATAGTTATGCTGAAGTTTAGCTAATAATGCTCCAGAATGAAGGAGAACAAGTCTTTTTCCGACTACAGCTTAGGATGCCAGCAGTAATACTACTGGATGCAGTTAAGTTACACCACTTATGAAAGTGAGACCAAGTTTAAGTCAGGCTGCAGTCAGGCTGTATACATTTCACTATGCACAGAGCAAAACTGGTACAGTTTATTGACAACTATGTCCATTTTTATCTTTTCCTTAATAGTATGGAAAAAAAAAAACCCTAGGGCTTATTTGGATTCTTAAATTAGAGATGAAATTGCTATGCAAAGACATTAAGGAAATTTGCAGTTACGCAACTGAAGTCCTAGAGGAAAAAGTAAACAATTCTACCGAGAAAACCAAATTGAAAACAATTACGAAATGTTAAGAGGGAAGTGGCTGGTGATTTGGGGGGTTTTCCTGTTTTGGGGTTGGTTTTTGTTGGGGTTTTTTTTGTGTGTTTTTTTTTTTTCCTCCCCTTCCCTTTTCAGGCCTGAAAACATTCGCATATTGGCTTAAATTCGATCCCTCTTTGGTCTTCCTCAGCCTCTACTGCCTAAGTCACATAGTCATTTGCGACTAAAATGAGGGACTGGATTCCTCCAAAGGAGGTTCAGTGCAACAGGGAAGGAAAGGAGCATCATCCTGGGACTTTTTTTTTGTCACTAAAGAAACACATCTTATCTTTTATGGGAATTTACACTCACACCTCCTTTTACAGTCAGTCTTTCTGAACCGAGCTGCTACTTATGCCAGTCTTCTGCAAACTGTTCCATGTACTCAGAAGTCTGAAGCTCTTCTAGGGGCTCTTTGGGGCGCCACAGTATGACAACAGGGACACTCACCAGGTCTCTGGTCTTGCAAACACAAGACCCAAGTCACTGTGACCTTTGTGTAACTACTGGACAGCCTTGCACCCATGGCTCAATTAAGTATAAGCTATACTCTGAGAAAGATCAGAGCTGTAGTTAACAACATTGTACTCGGCCTTCACGTGCACTCCGCGCTGGATTATGCAAGGCAATTTGCTTAGTTTGGCAAAAAGAATAAAGTCTTTAAACATATGATGTAGGAAGATAGCACTGAAATCCAGGATGTATGCCTTCAAGAGTCAAGGATACAGCTTAAATACAGAAACAAAGAGCTGAAAGGATAGGAAAAGAAGGCATGCCATGTGCTCGTAACATACCGAAAAGGGACTTAACATATGCGAGCTGAGGAAATGCGGCATTGTAAACATGCTATTTATACAGTTCCAAGAGTATACTGTTATGGGGACATAAACATTAGTCACCCCAGTTCATATAGTCTTTCCTTCTGAAGAAGATAAAGGCACTGCCCTGTCAGAGCAAAGCCAAAGTCCAAATTCAAGAACCAAGCATGTCTCAACTTTAAGAACTCTCATATCAAAATTTGGTCTGGGGTGAAGTCACTTGACTCGTGCAAACCTTGCCCATAAAGCAAATAACTTCCAAACTTTGCAACTGAGATTTGTAAATAGGGATTTTAGCCACTTCTGGTTTTATTGTTTCTAGCTATACCATACAGTTTCAGGAGGAAAAGTGAAAAAGAAAACAAAACCTTATCCAAGTTTAAACTCAGGGGGAATGTATTCTGGCAAAACATAATTAGCAAAGCTGGAAGATGGCCAGAGTACTGTGTGCAACCTCATGCTCTTACAAAAAACCCCAAGGATTTTGAATGACCATAAATGTCAGGACCTTATTTTTAATCTCTTCCAAATAATGCAATTGAGTCACCTTATGCAAAACCAGACATGCATATGACTACCTTGAAAGTATTTCACTTGGTGTATTAGCAGGGATGTCCATGGTGTGGACTCCTGTTTCACAGATGGTAGATACTACTCGTGTCTTTCTATCACTTGACTACCTAATGCCAGATTTTGACAGTAAGCAGGTCTTCTTTTAGCCTCAATGATCTTTAATGGAGAAAGGTAATGAGATTTAAAGAACAACAAACGCAGCCATGTGTAGAACATGAATGTTTAAGTTCAAATCCTCCTCCTGTTTCTTTCCTTGTCTTCGGCTTTTATCTAACCCAGTCAGGAGACAGAGGTGACAAATAACACCAGCACCAAGTGGAGAACTCTTAGTTTGAATTCTGGTCTGAATTTCTGGGAGAGATTTTAGTGTAAATTAGCCAGCTTGACAGTGCTAAAGGAAACCAAACAAGAGTAAAATAAGATGTTATTGTAGGGGCAGTGAGGACTGCTTCATATCAGATAGAGCTTGCCAGAACATTGTAATGCTTTGTGGCACAGCTAATCATGCTAAATAAAATGTAGTCTTAAACACACTTAGGACTAGATTCTCAACAGGTTCTCCCATTTAGCATTTTTTACTTTTTCCTAACCAACTGTATTTTGTACCACAAGGGATGGTTAATACAATTTTGGAAAAAAAAAAATCATAAAATATGAATAAATAAGCATAAGTTGTTTACATAAATAAACATTCTGGGGCATTGGAATTTACTCAGTAATTGCCATATTGGTCATAAAATATGCCTGAGAGCCCAAAGTATTTCTTTATTGCATTTAGCAGCAACAATTAGCCTCCCAATTTTTCACTGCTTTAACAGTATGGTTTCCTACTCTCTAAGAAATAAAAACCAAAACAAAACTCAGGCTCTTCTGTGTGGCTCTACACATGCATATGTGCAAGATGCTTGAACTGTGATCTGTGAAGTGCAGGGAAGAAAACAAACAAAAAAGCAGCAATTTTCCTTCCTATTCTAGGGGACTACATTGGGCAGAGGGAGCAGTGACAAATTTTGCAATAAGGCTGTCTTGCAAAAGTACCACAGGCAACAAATTCCTTACAGCTGAATAGGAGAATAAGTGCAAAACTGAAGACAACAGGAAGAGGTGCGGTCCCTAATGCATCATTTGTTGTATTTTACTGTCTGTGAGCCAAGAGAAGTAGAAGGCCACTGAAATTCCTAGAGAACAGAAGAGTCTGGAGAACTACTGAATTTGCAGGCTTCCTAATGCTTGGGATTTTTAATTGTAATACTTCCTAAAAGGAAGGAAGAAGGTGTTTTACAAGTGAGAGCATTCATGAGCTGAAACTTCTCCTCATCGCACCCACCCAATCTTCAAAGACTAATTAAAATAAATAATGTAATAAAGCATTTTGGAAACACTACATTTTCCCCAGTAGCAGACATTCAGACATTGCAGCTAAGGGCCATGTCATGAAGACTCCAGTCATGCAGACACTTGTAACTGGAGGAGGAGTGCAGATGTGATAGGAATTTGGGACTTCTGTTCAGCTGAACTACAAACGTGATAGAGGATGTAGATACCGATGCAGCACAGTTACAAGTTTGATGGTTAACCCATGGGTAATCAAGAATTGACTGTATTGCACTAACTGCAGAAGCTACTACATCCTGGAAACATGGCTGGGAATATCTATCTTGTATTTTCATCTCACTGGAACTCTAATTTGGACAGCTATTGACCTACTTTTAGTAGGTCGTTGCTTTCAGCATGTTAGCTCCCCCATCCCCAAACACTCACGGCTATTTCAAATAAGTGCAAGAAAGACGAAACTACAGATGTTGCTTATGCATACAATCAATGCATCCCTCCCCCACTAAAGTTTAATAAGGATTGTTAGTACATCATTGTAGCTGGTAATTGTGTAGGTACACATAGTAATTGCATGTATTTGCACTAATTATGTAAATGTACAATAATTAAAGCTCCAGGGTTTTCATGGTAAATTTTTGAGACACTCATGGATTTGTCATGGCAAAAGTGTCAGTCATGTAATGCAGCGGGAAAGGGGAGGAGGAGGAGGCTCAGGAGAACATGCTTTTTAAATAAAATACAGGGATTTTTGCATAAATAAGTAAATAAAGGACACTACATCATCAAACACAGCTGCCATGCCTGGGCACAGTTTCTCTCTAAATCTCTTATCAGACTTTAAAAAAAAAAAAATAAAAAACCAAATAAAAAAACCCCTAGGAAAACCCAAAACTCGAGGTTTTTTTTTTTTTTTTTTTTAACATGGTACGTTAAAACTAAAGATCAAGTATTTTCCCCACTTTCTTCACCTAATGTTGCAGCTTTTCCCATTTAGCCAGTGAAAGACAGGAGGAGAAATGAATTTGTTCTCTCTTTTCGCTGTTGTAGTGATCATTTGCTAATATTACCAGTTTTCGCCCTCTCCCAGAGGCCTTATCACACTCCACTGAATATGTCAGTGGCAATATCCCAGCACTGCTTGGATTTGGATCGATCTCCCACCACAGTGTGCTGCCTTAACGCAGGAGTCGTATGCTGCAGGCTCAAGTTGCTTTTGTCTTGTTTTTTTTTGCCTCTTTTCTACCCTCCCCTTAGACTTTAGCTATTCCCCCCACCTCAGATATTAAGAGGGGAACTTGCAGGTTTCCTGTACGGAGCGCCCAGGCCTTCCTACAAGCACTTCCCCAGCACCAGGCAGGAGCTGCCCGTTCCTCCCTGCTGCCCCATGCCGCAGCCCAAGCCTGAACGTGCCGCAGCACAGCTACTCACCAGAGCTGCTGTTGCTGCTGCTCTCCGTGGGGCTTTAGGGTCCTGGGGACTTAACAGCTCCTTAATGACTTCAGGCACATAAAGGAAAGGTAGCTTTAGAAACACTCAGTGTGCATCTCCTTGTACCAAGATAGCAAATAGGGACAACATAGTCCAGCTGTTTAGCTGTTTTTAATCACCTCCAACAGCAAACCTGAGCAGCTCCCTTGAACAAGCCTATTATCCTTATGCCAGGAGCACAAGGGGCTGTTCAAGAAGCACAGCAACATAAAATAAGGTACTATGAATTCAGAGCACTACTAAGTATTTCCTACTGAAAAGCTTTCCATTTCAAAATGCATTGCTTGAGAACTTAATCACTTAAGTCAAGTACTAGTTTTTCTAGTCACTGAAAAGCATTTACATTCGTAAGACCTAAACCACTTGAAAAGCATCAACCTGGCTTGTAGTTAATGCAGAAACATTCTTTATATTACTACAGCTATTTGACTTTAGGTGTGCTTGTTGGCCCTTATGGCACAGCTACAGTCCCACTTGATCATATACAGCTACCCATCTTCACTCTTGGACACCTCAACAGATAACCAGCACAAGAGTTTTAAGCTACCAAGGCCTCACAGCTTGAACTAAGACACCAAAGAAAGCTTCCACAGGATTTGCCACAAAGCTTTGAAGGGATTTATAGGGCTCATAACCACACATTGTTACTTTTACAAACCTCACCCTATATACATAGGTCAAAAAGCTCTAAGTTCGTAACACCTACCTTTGCTGCATCCCAGCATGACACCACACTTCATACTGAAGGCAGGACGCTCTGGGGTATCAGAAGACAAAAAACTATATCCTGTAACCTTGATATACCCATAGGGTTACACTATTAGCCTCCAAACCCTTCCATAAGGCTCCATGCAGTATACCCAGCTGCTAATTTCAGGCAGACTTTTAGTACAGCTGTTTCAAATTGGCTATTCAGCCACAGCTGGGACAATAATTAGTCCTCTCTTTAATACTTCTTCGGCTTGGAGGAGTTGTCAGAAACTTAATTTTTTCTTTTGTTGCTTTTAAAATGTATTTTTGAGTGTGCCATCTGCCAATTGTTTTGTGTCTGAAAAATCAAATCAAACCAAACCAAATCTAAAACAAACAACCCCTCCTTCTGAGAATAGGACTAATAAATATTTCTGCCTTTATTTAAAATATAAGGGAAAGAGATTACTGGAAGTACAGTTGATGTGAAATAGTGTTGTTTTCCTGATGTTCTAAACAAGCTTCATGTGATTCAGGTGCCTTTTTTTTTTAATGTGGTTTTGAAAACACTCTCATTTTTAAAGCTACGTGATAAAAATTGATCCAATCTAGTACAAATTTGTTTTAAAAACAGCTTTTAATTGGCGGTGTTCAAAGCTGTTTGTGAGACTATTTGCTACTTTGTAACAATAGACATATTTTCAAAGTTTTTATTTCCTGTGTTATTAGGAATTCCCATTCTCTTTTTTGATGGGGATTAAAGATGTTAAGGTGCTGTTTTAAAATGTTCAAATGCAGTAACAGGTTAATTGAGAATCCTGTGTGAGTACAGAGGATTTCACAGAAATGCAGTCTTTCTGATAAATATTGCTAAACCAGTGATCTGTTGTATTAATTTCCTTTAAGTTTTCAGTAAATTCATCTGTTCTTCAGGTAATGGATGGTGGATGTCTAAAACCATAGAATATGGGGTTTGTGGGCATGAATAGAAAGCGGGCGGGTTGGGTTACAGCTGGAGCACATTTTCTGTGTGTCTGTAGGGAATTTATTTCAGCTTGTCTTTGTTGCACAGCAGCATTGTGAGGCTAAGTTAAAGCTTCAACTAGTGTTAATGCAGGACTCAAAGGTCTTTCGGATGTTTATGTCTAGTGGCAACTTGTATGATAAACACTTGCTTCCAGCATCAGGACTACCCAAGCTGAGTAGGTCTGCAATCCAGTAAGGTCTCTTGGATCTGATGCTCTTCCACATGCTGCATGTATAGGCAGGAAAAACCCGATACCTCCATTTGGGGAAGATTTACAGGGCACAAGGAGAAAAATAAATTTGTTTGTGAAGCATACCTCTGGTCAGTGTTTAATATATGAAAACAGTGTTTGTTAATCAGATTAGCAAAAGCAGTTTGCAGGTACAGCTGACATTCCCATTCCTTAGCAAGAAGAGTTTCACTGTTACCTTGGTTGAATATCACGTTCACAGTGTCTCATATAGATACCTTGGTCATGAAAATATCTGTAGTCAGCAAACAGTTTATTTAGAAATTAAACATCTGTGCTATTCTTTTGGCCTGCATGAAAAATATGAATACATGATGTTAAATACAAGTAGATCTTTGTAAATACAAATGTATGCATATCAATGAACATCACAGGTTGTGGTTGTGAAATGAACTGGTTGCTCTGAGACTCTTGCACAAGAAATGCTGACACAGCAGGTTATTCAGTAGGGACTGTTGGAATATAGGAACTGTGGCTGCTTCAAGCCTGCTTGTGGTGGAGGTGTCCATTACTGGGAATTTGCAACCCAAACACCCAGCAACAGAAGATATTCTTGCAAATCTAAGCATCACGATTTACTCAAAAATCAATAGCAGATTTGTGACCAGAACCTGCTCCTGAACCTGTTCCTGACGGGGAAACTGCATTGTTAAGTGCCTTGTTCCAACAAGCCGGCAACAGTGTCTGCATATTTTAAATCCCCATGTTGAGTCATCATCATTTAAATGGAACGTAAACCACCTGAGCGTGTCATCCTTACTAACCTGCCTTTGGAGCTTTCCTTTGCAGCGCAGCCCTGTAAATCCATACCTAGTGTGAGCCAAAGCCAGGCAGGTATTTCCTAGGTGCTGTATCACGATACAGGGTTACAAAGGATGCCTCCTAACATTTGTATGTTTGCTGTGTTTGTTCTTTTGAAGAATAATAGTGCTATCATTCCAAGCAGAATTGCACTTGCTCCACTTTCCCTTGCCCTTGAAAATGTAGAAGCAGAAGAGTAATGATTTAAGCCATTTCTTTAGCTGTGGGATTTTATTTAATCTCTCTGCATACACTTTTTTCTAGTGTACATGCTGAAACAGCAGCCATTTCATTTCCTGTTATTGTTAAAGATTCTACATTTTTTGTGTTTTCTTTCAAACAGAGGCTCATGCAGTAGCTAACGTCTTCCTGACTTTTGATGAAATTCTCTTTATGAATGCTACTTTTCCATATTTCCTTTCTGGAAATTTTTCTTTTCTTTTCTTTGGCAGCTGGCATGCAGCAGTTAGTTAGACTCTATCTGATCAGTAGGGGCCAAAATAGTCCCAATATATAGAAATGGCTTCAAGACCTCATATTACTACATACACTTCACCTTTAAAAAGCTGGAATTTCCCCAGTCCCATCTGGAAGCATGTATAGCATATGCTGCATGGCTACCACTATCGGGTTTTGTTTATACACTGAATAAAACTTTTAGATGGAAGCTAGCAACTAAAATTCTTTCTGTTCAGACTGCATAATCTCATGCAATGGAGAGTGCAGAGGTTATCAGTGACACCTCCAACATGATCACAGAATCACAGAATGGTTGAGGTTGGAAGGGACCACCGGAGGCCATCTAGTTCAACCTCCCTGCTCAGGCAGGGTCACATGGACCACATTACTCAGGATTCTGTCTAAAAGCAGAGCAAGGGGTATTCTTGAATATCTCCAGGGAAGGAGACTTCACAACCTCTCTGCGCACCCTGCACTGGCCTGGTAGGACTTGAAGATTAGATCAGTGGAGTACAAGGTACCCTCAGCGAAGTGCTGAGATCACAAGGCACCTTCGCTAGAAGAAATCTTAGTGAGGAGAAGAATGCTCATGCTGCCTGTACTGCTCTATTATTTTCACAGGTGACAGAAATCCCAGTTATGGTCAATTTGTGCTAATGCAGCCCATCCTCTCCTCAGTGTTGCCTCCTTGTATGGTATTTTAGAATCAGCCCTTGGGGACTGAAGGGGGGAGACATCACAGCGCGGGGAAGAGACAAGCAGAACAACTGGCTTCTCAAATGATAAAAAAGAAAAAAAGTGATGAAAAACCAGCTCTTAGCCTAATGTTAAACATCCCTCCTACCTTGGTTTAAATTGATCTGGAGGAAAGAGTCGGGGGAAGTGACTCTGATCTTTTCAAATATATGAACAATCTTTTTGTTGTTTTATAGGTATGTGGAAGACACAGCTTGCCAGAGCTGAATTCATGTAATTCATGTAATATTTAGACACTTGTAGTGAGATTATTTTTCCTGTTTTAATTTGAAGAGCCTGCATTTCTCAGTCTTTTTGCTGTTGAGACTACTGAAGAACTTCGCTATTTCTCTGGGGATAATAAATGCCAAAAATCTGGTGGTATGGCCCAGCAGTATTTATATTCCAAGTATTATAAAACATATGTAATAAGAAGGCTGTTGCTTTCTCTTCAGGTAAGCTGAACAATGAATCCCACAGGGCATCAATGGGAGGAGAGTGAAACCTCTCTCCATTTCAGTGTTTTTTCTCCACTTTCATGGCATGAAGTTAAGGCCCAAATTCTACAAAATGCTCAACAGGGAAACTCGCACAGTCCAACAGCTTCCCTGAGGCACCATTTACATACGACTTGTGCAAGATTAGGATCAGAGGCTCTTTTCTCTCTGTCTGCCTCTTTGGGTCTACCTGTTTGGGTCCCTGTTATGCTTTCTTTTTAAATCGTTTTGACTGGGATCAAGTAAAACTTGTTGGTATGTTTAAAATCAGTGTCCACTCTGCTAGTTGCTGGGCTGCCAAAGATCAGCCGTGGAGAGTTTGACTTCAAAGCAAGATTCAGGCTAATAGAAAAAGTGATTGTATTACATGAGATACATAAGGACCAAGGTCTGCAAGGCTGAATCAAGCCTTAAATGATTTGGCCAAGAGTACAGCAAAGCCATGGGACAGTCACAGTGAAAATGTATCATTCAACTTCAGCCTTCCCTCTGCAGAGGCCAGAGCATTTATTAATATCAGTTAAACGGAATAAGATCTGCCCCTTTATGTAATCTATTCCCGTCCACAAATGCTTGATAACATACAGGACGTACTTCTACTCTCCTGGAACAATGCTGCAAACTAAAGCTACTCGTCTGAAGTCAGTGGAGTTGCTCTGGGTCTGACTGCCTGATGTAGCTATACATTTTAGTTTGACAGTAAGACTTATACTTTAGAATTTGTTTTAATTCAGAATCTGAAGAAAAAGAAACATGGCACATTGAAGATTTCTTGTGAAAACTTGAAAAATCATGCTGTCATCAAAATATTAAACACTAATGTTGTAATACTTAGTATACTATAACGCTGGAAACAAAAGCAATTGAAATGAGTCAGCATGAAAAGGTTTCCTCTTATCAAAATGAATGAAAGTGTTGAAATAATGCATTTCTGCTCTCTGCCTTTGAAAATGTCATTGAAATCAACACGTTCTCACAGAAGATTTGGATTTCACTTGAAGTGCATTTTCCAACTGAAATGTGTATGCTCTCCATCAACCTAAACAGCTGCAGGAGGTGAAGGAAATGATAAATCGGGCCCTCTGGATTTACACAGGAGTTAGTGAGAGCACAAAGTGCTACGTGCTTTGTGTTAATGGCTATTAATTTACATGTACCTGCGTACTGAGGTCTGTGGGCAGCTCTGATTATTGTGATAAGTCTGATTTCTTTCTGTATGAATAAAGAATACGAATACCTGAAAAGCCAAAGCCTGCTCTAGAGTAGAAAAGCCAGCCCTACTACAAAGAAATTCTTGTGCCTCTTTAATTACCCTTCTTCACCTATAGGTGGAATTTCCACTCCAACAGCTTTAGCAAGGAGCCTGTTAGTCTGGGAGGAGATTTCTGTTTGTCTTTGTACAGCAAACAGTGGCTCTGTTGTGCAGTGCCAGTTTCTGATTCTAATGATTTCCTGAATTCATTCTCTTCCGTACCTCAGGGAAGGAAGAGGTGATCCTTTTGAAAATTCAGATAATTGCTTTTATTTGATTTTTATTAAATCTCATTCAAGAATAATATGATGGCTTTTTTTATTACATTGTTCATCACTGTGGCATTTTTAAATTTGCTTTTCTAAAAGAATCAGTTTACTAAGCCAAAGATTTAATTCCAGGATTTTTGCAGAGAGAGAACTGGGAGATTCTTTCGGGCTTGTTTTGATTTCAAAGACTTTCATAATATCGATATATATCTGTTATTATCTCCACTTTCTTTGACAGCCCAGGCTTCTTCCCCAGCCCCAGCAGCCAGAGCGTGCTGCGGTTTGCTGCATATGCGTCTGAAGCTGGCCAGGCTGGCTTTGCCCTGGCTCTGCCTGCCTGTCTGCGTGGTGAGGCAGTGGGAGGGACACTCTTTCTTCCCAGCTATGGCTATCGTATAACAGGCAAGGCTGATACTGCTGTCATGCGCAGATGGCCGTGGGGAAACAGCAGGCTCCAGCTCCAGTGGGAGATAAGCATGGGGAGATAAGCTGCCATGGGGGTTATCCAACCACACAGCCAGGGAAGAGCCACCCGCCGGTTTTGGCTGAGTCATGGGCTCTGGGGTGGCAACTTGGTCTTCCCACTGGAGAGTGGGAACATGCAGCCAGGCCCTCACCCATCTGTCCATCCTTCCGTACATCCATCCATCCATCCATCCATCAACTACCCACTCACCCCTCCATCCCGTCCTCTAAAACTCTTCTGTGGCTGATGTTACAGGTTTTGTTCCCGTTGTACAATGGGATGACTGATGCAGAGAAGCAAAATGCATAATCTGCATTTAGCAGGAATAAAGGTAGCTAAGCAAGTAAAAATCAGGACAATACAACTTCATGTTGCCAACACTAAAAAATATGGATTTGTGAAATTTAATCTATTTACCTCTTTGCTGCCAATGTGACATCATCTACTGTCCATTAATAAATCACACACAGAAGTACTTGATATGTGGTTTTATGAAAGCTAATATTTTAAGAGTTGGTAATTTAAAGATAAGTATTTAAGAACATGAGATTTTCATATAGTTTTAGAGCAAGTTTCCCTCTTTTATCAATTTATCACAGGAAATAGCACTGTGAAGGCTTTGTAAAAGGTTCTTTTTTATCTCAAAAAGTTTTTTACAAGAATCCAGTCATCTAAGTTAATCCCTTTAAACCATGTCAATATTTACTTTTGAGTGGAGTTGCAAATACTCAATCAGCTGCACTCTCAGTTTAATCGGGACAGTTCCTATTGACTGGGAATTGTGGCTGAATACTGCAGGGGTTTACCTTGAGTCCTCATAGTTACAACTTGTGATGGCTGTAAGGATGATGGGGTGTCTGTTGTTAGCTTATGCATCTATCCAAGAATAAGTGGGGCCCCCCAGGACCATTTTTAGTCAGCTTCTGGGCTCCTGCCATATCTGTGATGTTCTATACCCCCTGTGAGGTACCCAGAAGGGCCCATGGTCATTAAATTAATCAGTGTGGGATTGATAAAGCAACATGTTCACCATTGTCTGTTCATCCTCATCTTTTGGAAGAAACGTGTCGGTTTGGCAACAGCTTGACCCCTGCTCAGACAGGTAACAAGAAGGCTGGGCACAAACCTCACCACGCTGCAGAGGGTTACATGCCATGAATGAGCAGCTCCAGCCTGCAGCTGATCCCCAAGTACAGGGCAGAGTTTTGTCACTGGAAGCCTGTAAACACGAAAAGGACCTCAACAGCTCTTACAGGATAACAGGCAGCTACAGTTGGTTGAGCATAGGTGTCTTTGACAGAGCTAAAGACCCTTAATATGCACTGCTGCCACTTCCCGTGGTTCTCTGCAACCTATAATTTGTAAATTTTTAATGCTACTGGCACCTAGACCTTTGCTTTCTAATTTTGATGGAATAATGGCAACAGACCTTGTGCTGCAAGACGAAAGACAGGCAGATGGAGCACCATTCTGTTATGTAGTTATACTTTTTCAACCTCCTTTTCTTGAGGCAAGGGACAGGTTATTTCATACAGCATGGGATAGCTTGCCCTTGCCCTTCTCTCCTAGCAGACATATTTGGGTCAGAGGAGAGGTTGGTTGGTCCAAAACATGGCTGGCATTGCCATCTTTAAGGTACCCGGCCAATGCGTCCTTCTGACATCCTCAGAATTGAACTGGTCACCAGTTTTCTGGCTAACAAGAAATTTTTCTTCCATTTAAAACTGGCTTTTCCTTTGCCTTTTTTTTTCTTTTTTCTATAACACTGAATACAGTTGCTGCCTTTAATAGTTAGGAAGTTTTATTCAGTAGGTCCTCTGCTAGTGCAGAGACACAGGGTATTCATGGTACCTCTGACCTCCTTCTTGTCTGTTTGTGATACATCATAAATAGGCTTGGTTTGGTTTTTGTGTTTTAACTACAGGTGTTATTTTTCCTGAGGAACTTTAGGAGGCAATTCCTTGGCTGAGGGTATGGAGTCGTCATTCTGAGGAACCTCCTGTCATTGGATATTTCCCACACCATTGCAGGGATCACTTTGGATGGCTTGGGTGTCCCCTTCCAGTCACACTTCACCAGGCAGGGGAGATGTTTCTTGTCTGGCAGTATAGTAACAGCAAAAGGCCTCAGCTCATTCTCATGGCCTTCAGTGTGGGGCACCATAGGGATATGGAGAAGACAATGACTGGAATAGTTTAAATCTTCCCTGGCTCCTCAAGGTAACTCCTGGCCTGGGACACCATGTTCCTTGTCATTTTCCTGGACACGTCTTACTTGATCTCTTGCTGTTTGCACTTAATGTTAGTGAAGTGAAAATTATAAAGCTATGGCAAAGATCAGAACGCAGAAAAAGGCAAGTAAATATGAACAGTGAAGTGAAAGAATGTGACTGGAGAGCAGCAGGTGCTAAATGGTGTATTTCACAAGAACTTGAGCATACACTTCTCTAGGAACTGCACACACCTCTGCAACACAGCTCTTGAATCTCCAGCTAGCTGTATTTTCCTTCCAGATTAATGCTTGGTTTAGGACACCTCGGCTTTGGCTACTGCTGGCTCCAACCTATTAATTTTCTGAGAGACTGACTTTCACATCATGTAATAAATTCCTGGGATATATGGTGCATGCTGAATACTACTGGGAACAATTCAACTGAAAAACAGACTGGATGAATCTCACTGAATAGGCATACTTCTTTCTCTGGTGGTAGGGGGAGAAAAGGCAAAACCCCTCAAGTAAAGGTGATTTTGTTGGGTTTTTCCCCCCACAACAATAACTTCACAGAGAGAAAAAACAAGTGGTAACACCCTCCCTTTGCTTTCCTTTTCCTTTCTGGTGGAAGTTTGCTAAAATTAATCATTTTAAGAATTATTTTATGCTTAAATAACTTAAAAGTAGATTGCGACCTGGCGTTTGACTAAATCAGAAATGAAAGAAACATTTTCTCATTGCTTCCTCCTGATGCTAAAGATTTTTCATATCTTTATATGAATATACTGTGAAACAATGGTTTTGGTTTGTGAGGTACCCTACAGAGTGACTCTGGAGCCCTCCATCCGCTGTCATGGTTGTGGCAGTTCCTGCCATGCTGACAACTCTTCCATGTTCTAACTGCTTTCCAGTATAAATGGGCAATAACACTGCTTCTTTGCTTGCTCTCTCTGGAGTAACTCAAAAATAAACCATGCACATATCAAATAAACCCTACGAGCTTTGTCAGTCTCAGATTCTCTGCCATGTGGAGCAGTTTCCTTACAGCTCAAGAGTCTTTTTCCTCAAGACCTGTCCCCCACCAGGCTACTGAAGAATACCTGTCTCTTCCTCTCTCCTCCCCAAAAACTTCCTTTTGAACATTATGAGTCAGTTACATGTTTCCTTATTATTGTCTGGTCTCATTGTTGGTCAGAAAACAGTCCTCTGTTAAGGTCTGTTGTCCCTTTACAGCCCTTGAATAGATGACAGTCCATTTCAGTGTATAGTGGATCTGCAGCCATGTTAATATTCAGAACAGTAGAGCAACTTTGCGGCAAATCTCTCCATCATCTCCATTTATTCCTACTCTGGTTTGACTTGCCGTTTTCATGCATAGGAATCTTATTTCTTTTGGAGGGAACTAAACCAGAAGTTCTGCTTCAGGTGCATACCAGTGGTGCTTCAACCCCTAGCAGGGACAAAAGAGATCTGTAGGATACATTTAAACTACATGGATTGGGGATGTCCAGACCAGCAAATCAAATTACAATAATCTGAAGTAAAATGCTAGACCACATGCACTGTAGATGTAGAGCCCTCATAGCCAGTTGCACTGTCCTACTGATCTGCTCCTACTGTGCCTAATGGCTTGATAATGTAGACAGAGGTGCATAAGCAGTACAGCAGTTTCGTATCATCAGCTTCCTAACATCAATGAGTTCATAAGTTTCTAAGATAATTTAAGCTCCTGACTTGTGTTTCTAGGCAGCTAGCAATATACAGATGGTACAGTCTACAGTACCTACTGTACTGAATTTGGTGGATGCCTTAATTTGGTGTTACAATAATTAGCGGATTTATATGGGATATAAAGATGGGGTAAGCAGGGAGATCATTTATCAATATTACACCTATTGGGAGCTGTGATTAAGTGCTTGAAGCTTTGAGATGTGGTCAGGCCGTAGAGCAGTTTAGGATAACAAGTGAAGACTGTTACCAGGTCCAATTACTCTCGAAAGGAAATTAGGAGAGGCAGAATATAATTACTTGAACTGGAATGGAGCCAGGGTGTTGGGGCGATCATTTGCAATATGATCATTAATGGTAAGGTAGAAAACTGTGGATTTAATGCCACAAGGTAAATATTCACTGTCACCAAGGATTATGCTCGTTAAGAATAATATGGATGCAGTCATAAAAGAATGTTAATTGAATTCTGTATATTGGTGCATATTCATCTTCGGAAACCAAGCATCAGCAGTAACATCACTCAAAATACATAGAAATGCTGCTTAGCATCTACTGGGGATAGGGAATCGAAAGGGCTCTTTATCATTTTTTTTTGTTTTGATGATAAGGCAAAAGATGAAATTTGCATAGTTAGCACACACTCGCCTCTTCTGGGTACTGCAGACGCAAACATACAGGGATACAAGCAAAACTGCGAAGCAGCATGGGTATGATATAGCTTGACAGAAATTCTAGTTACGAAAATAAGCTTTTAAGGTTTCATGGAAGACAGTGTGTTTAACAAATGATATACTATCTTGGATTTTGTCCTTCTTCTGTCCTGAAAGTAATAGCAAGATTTTGTATGTCAGTAGTGTCTTTCATGCATTTAGATTATCCTTCAATTGAGCTTCAACAGTACTCCAAAACAGAAGGATAAACAATAGATGATAATTGCTTTACCTTTTACTGCAGTGCAGCAGGTACATAACCGCATTATCAGTAGAGGTGTGGAAAAACAAATCGGTGCTTGACAATGCTTCAGGAATTTGAGAAGGTAAGAACAGAGTTTATACTTATAACAGCTGAGAATAAATGCTTTAGTCCTGTGACTATGAGCAATACTTAGGTCACCAGCTACGAAAATGGTTACGCGCACCTTTATATCCAACCTACCAGTTCATACTCAATTCCCATTAGGATGCTGAGCGCTACAGCAGTTGGAAGACTTTGAGGACTTTTAAAATACTTTGCTAGTGAGAGATAGTTTGCTTAACTAGCGCCCACAGTGGCCAGTGGCTCTGCTCCACAGCTCACCTGAGGATGGACATATCTAGGGGCACTGTGTCTCTCACTTCAAAGAATGCACCATCTCAGTCCGAAAGGTCCCTCTGATGAAATCTGAGAGCTGCGTCCACAGGTACGCCTAGAAGAAATATATAGAAGGGGCATCTCTGAGTCTTTACCAGCACTTTTTACTTCCACTACTGAGGAAGATCCTGAACTGTCATTAGATCACAATTTAAACCTAATATCCACTATCCCAAGTCTCTTTAGTAGCACTGAAGTTCCTCAAGATTTTCCTGTACTTGCCAATGTTTTGCAAGGAAGTCTTGATGGACTGGGGAAAAACTTTAAATACAGTTTGTGAAGCTTGTTGGCAAAGAACTGGCCACTTAAAATATATGAGGCTAGATCCAGAACTTGCTCAAGTCCGTAGGACCATCTCTTTTGCGTATGGAGGCAGGTGAGGCTTTCATTCAAACTGATGAGCTTGCAGGAAGGTTCATCTAAACCCACAGAAAATGGTAAAGACATTTGTGAATGAGATTGGAGAGAGAAATAGCAGTCTCTCCTCTTTCTGCTTTCCTGGAAGTCCCACAAGCATTTATGTGCTTCTGTGAGTGAAGAGTGAGAGGTAAGAGACCTGCTTGATTTGAATCAAAAGGATCTTGTTAAAAATATTCAAGCCTCTGAGAGAGCTGCTTACATTAGCATGATTATTTAGTCTGGAAAAAAGGACTTCATTGTAGTCATCTTTGGGAGGCCCAGAGTGCCAGCTGCAGCTCCTGAAAAAGGAAATTCCATCCAACACAGAGAGTGCTCCTGTTCCCATCACCCAGAAGTCACCTGCATATGACCAAGGATCCTGGAGGCTTCGAGACCCTCTCACTTACTGATTCTTTTACAGAATAAGAAGGCACTGTCATAAATAAGTGTCCTTTCTGAAAGCAAGGACCAGACCTGCCTTCTGAGGCACCACTGACAACTTCAATAACCTATCTGACAGAAGATGACCAGGAGAGACCAGATCTGGAACTCGCAAAGAGAACTTAAGGTCAGCCCTATTGCAGCACATCACATTTAATAAGGCAACAGGAACAATAAAACCCATTATGTCTTTAATAGTTCAATAGTTTGCATGCTAGGAGAGGGGAAAGTCTGTGGTGTAGTGCATCAAGTTTTATGTCATTCTCTGACTTCTGAGTCTGTAAAAGCAGCTAACAGGACTTCACATAACATTGCTGCTCTTGATAAACATGAAAAGATTCTTTAAACAGTGTTAACTCTGAGGAGAAAACTCTTAGTCCATCAAACCACGACCATCAAAGGGGGATCCTTTATAGCATCATTACCTGAAGGGTACATTTTTGTCCTTTTTAACTGAAACTATGACAGGGCAGTCCCTAGGGTACCTTGTAACAGTGGTGGCCATCCCACAGGTTGTAAAGGATTTTATTGACCACTAGGCATTTCATGCTGCTGTTTGAATAAAGAGAAACTTTATTCTAGCAGAAATAGACGGGATAGAGTGAGCAAACATGGGAGCTGGAACATGCTGCCTTGTGTAGAACTCCCTTTGTGAATCCACTGCAGTAAGTTAACTGCTCCATGGACCATCTCTGATGTTCTGTGGCATCGGATGCTATGCATGGGCAGCTGACACGCAGCTGTGTGCTCCACTGTTTGTTAATATATGAGTTTATGAGAAGCAAAGATGAAGTAAGACCCAGGCAGGTGGGTTGGCTAGAGAGAAGAATTTGAAACATCACTGTTGTTCACAGATTTCTGGTCAGAGCAGCGAGATGATTAAGAAGAGAGAAGGAGGAATCTGACTTTGTTTCCAGGTATGAGTTTATAGAAAATACCTTCTTCTACATCCTCCTCCTCTGAGCTTCCAAAGGTGTTCTGTTTTACTTCTACCCTACTGCAGCTGAGTACTCATACTGAGGTCTTGGAGCAAAGTCAGTCTAACCTTTATTTCTAGTCTCGCAGTACAGATGCATAAAATAATGTAAACCTCCTTATTGCAGAGTAATCTTAAAGAATGCCTCAGCTTGAATAAACTTTTATAGCAAAACTATAACCCTTTCCTTGCAAGTCAAATCAAGTTCATCTGATTTATATCTTTTGTTATTGTTATTATGGACCACACTGACAGTGACCAGGTTCCCGTTTCCTGGCAGATAGAACACCATGTGTGCAAGAGACAGTAAGAGGTAAGTCTATAGCTGTGACTGCACTGGCCAAAGCCCTCTTGGCATGGCAGACTCTTTGATTGCCTGGTCAAGGCATGACCGTTTGGCATTTCTCTGCCCCCTGCCAAAGCCTGTGGCAAAACAAAGTCAAACAGCAAGTAACATTTAAGTTTCATTTTAAAAATAAGATGCAAATTTGCTACATAAGTATCCTACAGCAGGCAAGTCCAAAGGGAGCATGCTTCATTTTGGATCAGCTTAAATTTCTTAAGCTATCTTCTCTGACATTTGTCTTATGCCTGTTAATTTACTTCTGTCTGCTTTACCATGATCACACTAAGCATAGATAAAGTTCTCCACGCAAAGGTTTATTCTAGCATAAGAAAGCTGATGCTGTAACAAAAATGTTTTCATATCAGAATTGCCCTGTGCATCAGCCACAGCCACCACTGTGCACAGTTATTTGTTCTTGGTGGAACATTTGCTGTGTCATGGCCAGACTGTGAGGAAAATGACAATAACCCTTTTGCCAAGGAAGATGCATAGAAGACTTGAACAGCTGAAGGGAGGAATGGAGGCAGCAACCACCTTGTGGGTCAATTTAGGTGACCCTAGCTATCTGCTTTCTACAATAAAATAGTAGTTTCAATATTTTCATAAATACAGGTGTTAAAAATACTAAAGGATTTCAATGCCCTTTGAAGCTCTTCATGATTTTAAGAGCAGAAGGAGAAAATGATTGCAGAAAATTCAGCTAAAAAGTTGGGTTGGTTTCCCCCCCCCCCCCATTTATTCCTTACTAAGCAGTTCTAATCCTCTCTTTCTTCATAAAGCTGGAAGAAAGAATTAGTTTTGTACAGTACTTTGAGGAAGGTATCAGTTCTCAGTCTTTGTTTTCCAACCCTCCCACCCCGTCCCCAGAACAATGCCTTTACTTGGAGAGTTACAGAGCTCACTTATTAAAAAAAGTTTTAGAGTCTCTATATATGATACACCCTTTCATCCACAGTATCACAGTTCCTATCACTTCTTATGACTGCTTCTACCTTTCACAACAGATATATAGATAAAAATCAGCATGTTCTAGTTTCCTTTTCCAAACTATTAAAAACACACATAAACAGAACAATAACATCAAATAGCTCAGCAATTTTTTTCCTTCCACTGTAACGATTGAGAGCCTGTTGCAAAGCAGCACCCACCAGCTCCCATGTCAGTGTCTGAGCATGGTCTGTAAGGAAGGACCAGGGTCAAGCTCCCACCTGTGGGGCTGGAGGAGAGAAAAGCTCCTGCTCACTTATGGGTGGGAAGGAAAGCAAATTTTTTCTGTTCCAAACTTAATAGTAACTTCAGGTTCTTTCTGAATACCTTTCAGGTACGTCTGCTACAAAGCCTTTGGAGCCACTGTTACAATGCAGGAAAGTGCAACCAACGCAGATAATAAGAGCTCTTTTCTAAGAAAAAAGCAAGAGGTTTGCACTCTTCCAGAACCTTACTAGGGTTAAAATTACGGTGATTGCACTTGTAGGCAAGCAAATTGTCATTTCTCATGCTATTTTACCTGTAGCTAGTCATGGAGCTAGCAATGATTAATGGGTAGGTACATTTTCTATATTGCTTTGGGGCTATAGGGCTCTTTTGAATGGCTGGAAGTTTAACCATTTTCAGCTACCCAGCTGGTACTGGAGCTGCTTTCATATAAATAAATAACCTTTCTGTTTAGTCTTCTGCATATTGCACTGTACGCAGACATCCTGATCTATATTGTCCCTAGGCACTATACCACATTCACTTTCCAACTTCACTCCAATCTTGACCAAATGAAGCAAAGAAAGTGCACACCGGAAAAAACCCTGCATTGTCTTGGTCTTCTGGATCATTTTCTCCTTTCTGGTTTTTGTCCCAGATGTTTACACTGTCATTACTTTACTTTTCAGCTGATGAGTGAATCAAATCGCTGTTACTGTTCAGACCGATTTCTTCCTTTCTCAGTCTTCTTCCCACAGCTACAATGTTAAGTTTTCTGAAAATATTTAATATCAGAATCCTTAATTTTTAGTGTTTAAAAGTAGTTGGGCCAAATTCAGGAAGGAAACAGATATGGCTCTGACCCACTGACTACAATGTAACATCAAATAACACACAACTAAGCTGCATACAGATGAATTATGCAATTAAAGAATTAACCTGCCATCTTCTATATAAGTCCACTATACCCATGATTTATTTAAAATGCCTTTGGGTAGGGTCGCCTTCTTTCAGTATGCCAATATACAAGACCTTTGGTGCATGTAGAAGTTGATCATATTTGAAAGAGCTGTGGTACTAGGATGAGCCTTTTGAATTGTTTAAAGGCACACTTTTAGATCATCTTCACATCAAGATTTGTACCTACAGAAAATGGAGGTTCATAAGAAAAAACGCTGGAATAAAATCAGGAAAACTGACAAAACCTTCATGTTCCCTGTGACCTCGTACTTTCCCAATACAACAAAGAAACCTATATCTCTCTCTCCCTGTTCCCCAGGATGGTCTACCATGCAAGATCCTTTATTTCACCTGTAACTTTTTTGTGATGGTTTATCAACTCAGTTCTGTCATCACAGAAGGATTAGTGGGTTGATAACTTCTAACACATCCCTTCTTCAAGGAGATGCAGACTACTTTATATAGCTAATCAACTCACTGGGAGTTAGACACCAAACCCATGTTTCTTTGAATGATATGAAGCATCAAAGTTTGTCTTCAGCTACCTGTGTAATTTTGGCCTAGCTCTGCATTCGTCACTCAGAATACCTACGGTTGTGGAAACTGCCAGTGTTACAGCCATACAAATTTCAAACAGGCTGTGTGGTGGTGTCTGATAAGTTGTTTTGTGATTTCAAGATAGTTTGTCTCTCTGGCAGCTTTCCTGTCAGTGTTAAGGAGCTCTTGCACAGCATTTGTCTGCATTTCTAGGAAACAAATACAGTTTGAGAAGCAGCTTACTTGATTTTGTTCATTTTTCTTTTTAATCTAATAAACCCATCAGTACTGATTTTTAAATGATATTAGGACTCTCAAAGAAATATTTAGTATCTGAATATGTGCATTTTACTACTGCATTTCTGTGGGTCTCATTTCTCTGAAAAATACTTTGTCAGAGAAGAAAACAAACAACATGATAGAGCTTTCACAGAAGCACTGTTATATTTGTGGGTAGCTGAAATGTTGAGAAATAGTAGTGACAACAATGCTTTGAAAACTTTTTGGTTGCCTTCTTGGAGATCTGGTGTGTCTGTTCAGACAACAGTGCTGGTCTCTGCTCTGCATGGTTCTGCTTGTAAAAAATAAGTCTGCCAAGAAGTAGGCGTGCAGCAATCGTGTAAGGCTGTGAGCTGATGCTTGGCCACGTTCTAATAAAATATGAATGAAACCAATTGGAAATCAATGTAAGTTTTACTCCTTGTGACAGTGCTAGATTTAAGCTAACGTCCAACACTTCTAGAACATTTCAGTGTGCAAAGCTTTACTTGGTTGCAAGAGAGAGAAATTAAATTGTCTCACACAAATTTGTTGCTGAGGTTGCTCTGCTCTCCTACAACAGCATCCACTTCCACAGGCTAGTTCTCATCCTACTTTATGATCCTTTTGTAGCAGTTTTCCTCCTCCTACCTACACAACTGTAGTATAGCAGTTTGCTCTGCCCCACATCCCTGCTAACTTTCCACCATTCCAGAAGCTGCAGATGTGTTAAAAGGCCGCATCTCTGCCTTATCCTGAGGGGCTTAGAGCAAATTCCCTCCCCAGTGCTAATGCTGGCCCTAGTGCAGCAGCATGCGCTCAGACCACACTAATGTCAGAGCTAGGATGTGAGCTTTCCCAACCGCTAAAGTCCTGGCTGTCAGGCAGCAATGGAGGTGTGCTATAACCTTGAACTCCTCCTGAAAATTAAAGGAGCTACGGCTAAAAAGATTAAGAAATTTGCTGTAAGTCGTGTCTCTTACCAAGTTTTCCCTTCAAGAGACGGCAACGTGTGCTTTTCTTTTTCTGAACAGGACACTGTTCTCTGTTCAATGGTGTGCTCTGGAAATTAAGTTTACAAACTTTTGCTGGCAGTTTAGGCAAATTTAACAGCATCTTTATATCTCCTGGGTACAGGTCCTAACTTGGCGCTTGGGCAGGTGAGTTTTTGGAAATTGTGGACAAAAGTTCTGAGGGCTGCTGGAATCCGTTTTAACCGCTAATGTGTTGAACTTCTAAGTTAAGCGAGATTGTGTCTGTAAATCTTTTCAAAAGAAAGATTGAACCGTTTTTTATTACACTGAAGATTTTCTTTATCAGAATGAAGAACTGAAGAGGTTTAATAAATGCTCTTCTCCCTGGAGTCCTTTCCCTTTGAAAGTTTTACCTGTACTAACATCTAAGAGTCCAATTCACAGGCAATGGACTTGGTGAAAACGTTCTTGTTGAACACAAGGCGAGGCCTGACCCAGGCCCAGGGGAGAAGACCCAAAACCATCATTACATGCAATGCCCATCATTCTTAGGTACCACACAGCAGACCATTTGAACAGGTTTTCTATGTTGGGTTTTTGTCTTCGGTGTTTCTGTGGTGTGTGACTGAATTGAACTTTATAAATATCAAATAGACCTGTGGTCAGACTGCTGTGGCTGCAGCATGTACAAGGGGAAAAAAGAAAGGGGACATTTGAAACTTATAATTTTCCTCACTTTTTTTTCCTCTGTGTCTTGAACTTTTAACATTTCAGCATCCATGTCTATATTTAGAGGCAGCTGCCAGTCTCTGGCTGCAGCACTTCACAAAGCACAGCCATACCATGCCTGCTCTGGTGCACCAGTTTCTGTCCTCTGTTCTTTTCTAACTTGGGTAACTTTTGGATGTAAATATATTTTCCTCCCTGTGCTACAGGAGAGGAAACTACAGACTAGTCAAAATGGGGCAAATAGCCTGCCAGCAAGAAGTGTTTTTTTCAGAAACATGATTTAAGAAGTCTTGACTGGAAATGAGTTAAACTCCATCATGGAGTATCTGAGCTTCAAAACATTTTAGAATGAAGCTGAGGCAGGAGAAAACACCATCAGGGTCCTTCACAATGGAAAGATCCAGTATTTTTACAAAGAGAGAAAAGCAGACTTCCCAAGGACAGAACAGCATTCTTTCAGACTTTTGCACTGGATTCAGACTAAACAACCTGAAGTTAATAAAGATTTTTCTTTCTCTTTTCATTCTTCTTTTCAATAAAACCAGCAGTTATGCCCTGCCAGATCTGTGTAGTTTGTGTAAACAGCAAAATCAAAGCGTTTTCTTACATTTCTAATAATAGTTTTAACCTCTCTTCTGTGCATGTCCAAAGACTGGGGATATCAACAGTACTGCAACTTGTTTGTCCCATCTATACTATCTTTCAATATACAACCACGCTTGTGATGTTTGATAAAAATTCAGTATGAGCTTAAAAAGCTTGTACCAAAGAACTAGTCTTGTAAATCATATTTGGCCTCTTGGCTCATCCTTATCCCACCACTCACAGCATAAGGCTGCTCTGGCAGCACGGCCTGCTGTACATTTTAATACAATTATCAACCGCAGTGCATGATTATAACTGAGAGACAAAGGAACAGGAGTTGTATTGCACATCACCACATGACTATACAATGGTTATCTGAAGTAATTTGTCATGTAATTTCTTGAAACTCACCTGGAGATTTTTAAGAAATTCAGAGGTGTTTTAAGGGGATTACTTTAAAAGATTAGTGGTTAGAAATTACTAAATGCAATGATTTAGGGACCTTTCACCATTTTACTAATAAAAACCTGGAGTAATAAATTTTAACATTTAATATTAATTTTTTTTTCTTTTTTTAAGAAAGGCCATAATATATTTTATGGCAGGGGGGTTAGAACTAGATGATCTTAAGGTCCTTTCAAACCCTAAATATTCTATGATTCTCTGTAGCTGCTGAAACAGAGTTCTAAATCAGACGCTCTTGTGTTACTCAACTCATGGACACCTAAAGTGAAAAACAATTATTCTAGGGCTCTCTCTTCCACACTTTGTGGGCAAATAACTTTTCCCCATGGGTTAATATCCTAATTCACTTAATGTGGACTCATCCTCAAGGTCCAAATCTTCCAAGTGGTTTGTAGGATATTATTTTGTGATGAACACAGAATGTAGATGACAGTGTATCACATTCACTGACAGAGTACAAAGCATACACAAGAATAGCAAGGCTTGCAAGAGTGTGATATCAGGCTGCAATTTAAAGCAACAAACAACAAACGGCACAGTTTTATAGTGAAGCGTGAAATATTCAATGTTTACAGTATAGATTTAAACAAAAAAGATAAAAGAAACAAGGCCAGTTGGGGAAACAAATGCCTGGTGGAGGAAAAGTTCGAGAATGGGAAAGACAGTTCTTTAGGAGTATCAGATTGCACGTGGAGAATGGGGAAGCTAAATTTAACCAACAAGGAGAAGTTTGCAACAAAACAGCTTAGCTGTGTGGTTAGGCAACATAAAAACAGCAGCAGATTCAGACATTTAATGCCTCATGTCCCAGGAGCTGACTCGGCAATAGTACACTAATATTTCAATGTACGTTTTATAACATATTTCCCCTGCCAATGTGTTTAAGACAATCTATACTTAGATATAATAATTAGGAGCATGGTAATATATTATTTGAGGTGAGTGAGCATCTTACAGCAAAAAGACACATTTCGTGCTTGTTGAATTTTCCTTAAGCAAACTGGATCTTTCTTAGAGATTGCCAGGTCACCTGCTTTGATTACTGCCTTTTCAGTTTTCTTGAGTTGGAATGATTCTTGTTTGGACTATTCCCCACTCTATCCAAATCTCAGTCGCCTACAGTTCCGCGGGAGCTAATCCTTATATAAACAAGACATACTGTTGAGGTTGAGAGTTTGAAAATTCAGTTTGTGCAGTCCCATTACATGACGGTTATTACAACTGGTTTTTTGTTATCCTTTAGTTGTTTTTTTGGGTTTCCTTTTTTTTTTTTTTTCCTAAGAAAGTGAGGTCAGGTCTTTGTTCCAGAGCTATCATGTAGGAGCCAGCAAGAATTGTTCTCTTGAGATGTTTGGTAGAGGCCACATCACTTCCAAGTTTGTTGTCTTCTGCTGTCTGCACTGTGGTCACTGATGAAGGAACTGCATATGGATGCAAACAGTTCTGCTCTGCAGTTCAGATCTTTTCTCAGATGTAGCTGTGATGCCTTTTGGAGGGATCCCCATCCCTAGCCTTGTTCAAGGCCAGGTTAGATGGGGCTTTAAGCAACTTGGTTTACTGCAAGGTTCCCCCACCTGTGGCAGGGGGGGTTAAAACCAGATGATCTTTAAAGTCTCTTCCAACCCAAACCATCCTATGCTTCTATGTCAGCATCTGCCTGTGTTTATCAAAAGCTGGCCAGTATGATTAGCCATTTTAATCTAGAGTTCTGTTGACCATAGTTAGGACTTTCAAGTTTTCCAAGCTGTCATGGAAACACATATGAAGATTTAGTGGGGAGCGGAAGACCGAAATCTTAGAAAGGCAGTGATGTTCAGGGGACAAAGTTTAATCCTCACTAGGTGGTGTAACACTGGACATGATCTGCTGTACTGCAGCTTTGTTAACCAGCTAACAGCTTGATTTCTTGATTTTGCAATTGTGCTCAAATACGGTTCACATTCTTATTTATGAAGTCCCAATAATGGGATGATGTAGCTATGGCTTGAAAAATAACTTGAGTTATAGCTTAGTTTCTTTATATGGCACTCAAACTTTAATATGGAGTTAGTTGTTTGTTATTTTCTTTCCTATTTATTTATTTGATCTTTTGATACCAAAGCTAGAAGCAAGCTGAATCAAACCTGTAAGGCAGGACTGGACAGTCTGAAATCTAAACTGAAATCTGAATATTGATAGATCACCTTTCACCTGCAATGGGCTAAAGTAAAATCTCCATTTCCTCCCCTTCTTCCTGAACTTTCGAGCAGCCTGATCCTGTCAGAGGCTGTGAAAGAGAACATCTGAACCGCGACGCCAAAGCTTGGCTACAAACTGCTGCCTCTTTTAGACAAGAGCATTTTCTTCCATATATCGCAATCCCTCCGCTTTAATGTGAAATAATGGAAATGATGGAACAGAATTCAAAATAGCACAAATACCCTGTATCTCTTCACTGCCTGCACACGTGTGGTTCTGGTGATGGTGGCACTGTCCTGTCAGGGGAACAAAAATGGCCTTGCTGCAAGTGCAGCCGTTCAGCCAGGATAGGCTTCTGATTTCTCACCCTGACTAAGCTAAGCAACCTGATTAAATTAGGTCTCTTACATTGTTCGCTGACTCCTGGTAAATTGCACCTTTGATTTCTGGTCCCATGGAAAGGTGCTAATTACCTTTTTAAGTGCTCATTTAATGTTCTGCAGTGACATAAAGCACGAGTGCAGCCTCCTGCATGCTGAACCTTCCAGAGTTTTCTCCCTGGCTGCTTGCTCTCATCAGCCTTTTTCATTTTTCCTCTGCTCCTTCCCTCTGTCCCTCCAAGGCACCTGCTGTGTGCCAGTTCTACAGCTGAATAAATCCACAGCGCTTTTTGCTGCAGCTGGCTCCATTTTAACCCATTAAAAACACCCAGACAACCCGGCATCCTGTCTGGGTCTTATTGCCCAGCTCACATTATGGTTTTTCTCTTAGATGGAGCTTAGCCACTCTCAGTTTGAAAATGGCTTCCCCTACTCTTCCCTTGAGAAGGAGGCTTACCTGGGGAAACGTTCCATCCAAGGCCCTATGCAGCCTCCACCTCCCTGTTTCATAAGTGCTCCCTGCTGTCACATGTGCTTATGTGGCTAGTGGCACTTGGAGGGCAAGGTGTCCAAACCCACCCACTAGGACTTGTGCACACACACCACCAGGAAGCAGCGGGAGCCATGGGCTGTTGTCACCTTGTAAGCAGCACACAGCCTGGGATCCACATCCCGAAGCAGTGGGACCCTGGTGCGTCCCTAGCTCTGGGATAGCCAGGACACAGTTCTGCCCTCTCACTTCAGTCCAAGTGCCCTAGACCTCAACACTAGTGACTCAGCATCTCTGCCAAGTCCTGCCAAAGCTGTGGCTGCTCCCCAGCCTTGTGCCAGCTGGGATGAGGGCATTGGAATGGTCCTGCAGAGGGATTTCCACAGCTGCTCTGTGGCAGCCCCCATGTCCCCTCTCCAGGGAGCAGCTCGTCCCTATGGGCCAGCACAGCTCCTTCTGTACAGATTCTGAACCCAGGATTCAGGGCTGGCTTACTACAACAAAAGCAGAAGTTTAAGACGCAGTTGTAGCGTTAAGTGCCTGTAACTACATTCTGCAAGAGACCTGCAAGATTCTAACAGCTTGTGCTTAATTAGGGTGAAAACCCAAAATCCACTGCTTTTCCTTTATGCTGATCGCCAGCCCTGCCAGCTCACTGGGGGGGGGGCTTTCCTGTGCTCAGGTGCAGCAGCGGGCAGCCAAAGCTGCAGCTCTCCAGGTGAGTGCCCCAGACCATCACTGCTCCTGAGCCCAAAGCTGTGAGCAGGGCAGGGTCTGCTTGAGGCTCTGGGTAGCCTGTCCCTGACAGGTCCCAGGCTGGTGCAAAGCTGATAGCCAAAATGTCTCAGTTTTCTTTAATTCTGTAAGTGGGGAAAACAATCCATTGTGGAATGGCTCCCAGTGCCCTGCCTCTGGGGGACAGGCCTGCTGATGAGCCCATGCTTGTGTCAGGGGTGGACCAGGCTGAGATTGTTTTAGAGGACATTTTTTCCTTCCCAGATTAAACACTGTTAAGCCTTTTTCATGTCAGCTTTGTTTGCCAGAGCCTGTCGGTTATGGCTCAGCAGGGGCTCTGCTCACCAGTAACATGCACCGCCACGCTCCTGTTGGCAATCCCTGGACAAAATATGTTCAGAGGGCAGAGCCATGGCTGGGGTTCAGCAGGGCTGGCTGGCATGTGCTCATCTACTTCTATTAGATTTCTGTTTAAAAGCACACAGGCTTGTTTTTTGTTGTTACTTCCAAGGAACATTAAATATGCCCTAATTTGAACTTGAAGAATTATTTTGCTTTCACTCAAACATCTAGCTATGCTAAGCGAAACCCAGGCTTGTGAGGCCACTGTATGAGACCTGGGCTGCCCCCTCGCCCCCTCCTCCCCTCCTGCAGGATCTTACTGCCAGAGTCTTCATTCCCTATTCTCCACCAGGACAAATATTCCTGGATGTGATGGTGAAGCTCAGTTATTAAAAATGATTAAAAAAGGGCAACAAAGACCCCAGCCATGAATCAGAGATTTCAAACAGCAGTTAAGTTGCTTAAGCATCACGTGCTTTCCAAGTGCCAGGGATCCTGTAGACATTTATGGGAGGTGACCCACCACAGTGCAGCTGCTCCATCTGAGTTAGTGGGTACCTATGCCATGTGCTTGCTTGATGCTCCTTTTCATTCTTAGACCCTGTTTCTCCAGTCACCCCCACTGTGACACATGCTGTTTGCTACTGCAGTCCCGGGTGGAGATGGAGCCCATGCATTTGCTCCCAGGTGCCACACCAGAGACAAAAGAGCCTGGATTATATCAAAGTTTGTTCCTTAACCTGCAGCAGGGCAAACTCTACCCCAGCAGGGTTTGTGCCCTCAGGTACCTCCACATCTCCTCATACTGCACAGCACACCCCCATGGAAGCAAGCTGTATTTGTAACATACTAGTGGTTGCCAGTGCAGCTTCTCATCATTGTGGGCACTTTGAATCAAAAGGTATGTTTTATATGCATGCATGCTGAAGTCATTGGTGTTGTCACTGAACAGCCTGGTGAGATCCACAACTGTGTATTTTAATGTGACCAAACTGCTCCAAAGGACTGAAGCTCAGAGCATTGTGGATACAATTCAGAGTGAAAGCATTTTTCTTCTTGTTGTGATTGATTCTTCCAACCTAGGCCTTCATAAAACCCTTTCCTGCCTCAGACTCTGCACATTGAAGTAGCCTTCCCAAGCATACTCTAATGAGGCCATGAGGATGTAAGGACATCCAAGGATCAAACCAAAAAGATTACCTTTTGGAGCAGCACTTCTCATTTCCAGAATCTTATGCTACATCTGCATTGAACAGCAAAACAATGTTGACCTAACCATGGTAGTCTTCAGAATTTAGTCTTTACCAAAACTTTTACAGTCCTCTATAGCTTTTATATCTCTTGACAGCTCTGAAATAGGCAGGATTGAGCAGAAGCCAGACTATTAAGAGTGGAGACATCTACCCAGATATTAGAAAGTTTATTCTATACACAGACCTGCAGAAAATGATTCAGACTGATTTTTTATTTTGATGTGATTGGGGAGCGTTGGTAGGCAGCTGAGATGTTTATGAGCTATTTATGGCCAACGTGTGAGGTGCTTTGTCGTTTGCTCACTTTTTTTACAGAAAATGCATTAAATTGTGGGAGCGCAGTTGGAATTGTCTCAGGCATAATTTTTCCTCACTAAAAATATATTCTTACATTTCAACTGATGTAATTTGCTTTAAAGGAATACTGAAAAGGTAAGTCATTCTGTCAGAGTAGCAGTCATTTTTGTCCTGAGAAGCTGCGAGGGTTAATTGTTAACACAAAGCTTTTTTGGAATATGCATGTATATGTTAATAAACCAATCTGCTCCCCCCAAAAGCCATTTGATTTTTATTTTTTAACTACTTTTGGGTTTTTTTCTTTATATTGAGGAAACAATCAAACTCTCATCTGGGACTTCTTTTTTTCATTGGCATTAATATGATTGCTTTGGGCTTTTACAAAGGAGAATTAATTAAGGACTCTGATTCATGATTGAATTGGCTTCAACTTTGGTGGCTAAAGAGCTTAGTGCTGAGGCGATAACCTCGGCTCTTCTGAACCTGACAGGAGTCATGAACCAGAGACCCCTCCTGCTGCAGCTCACAGCCCAGCATGTTAACATGAATTGAAAGCAATGGCTGTTGGAGTTAATACACCGTGCTGTGAACTGTGATGGCCCTGGAGCAGAGAAACTACCTCTTCTGCCACCCCTGCTCTAGTAACTTCTGCTAAAGGGGAGGGATGGCCATCAGAATGCAGTAGCTTTTCCAGTGGTCCAGGGCCTACAGGTCCCCTTCTGTGTCCTACCATCTAAGCTACAGCATGAGAAGCTAGATATTAAATGTCAGACTGAGCTGGATTTTTGTCAGACTTCTGCATCCGCTAGGCTTGGCTAGCACAGCTAGTCTGCTTGATTTCAGGAGGAGCTTTGCAGAGGTTTATGGCTCTGAAAATCAATAAGCTAAATTCTGTATAATTTTACTTTGAAATAAGCCAGGCAAAAGATTCTCTTCCCAGATCACATCACCATTCCCTGCACAATGAGTATTTTATGCATGATTTTAACTCAGAGGTGAAAGAAGAGCCAAGAATGAGCTCCCAAGGTATACAAAACCTTAGTAAATTGGAGCGTAATGCTAGGAAAAAAGTGCACATACAGATGTGAATTCAGCTGATCTTCAAGGGGACATTTGCTTTTGCAATCCTATTCTCATTTCTACAGCTGCTGGTGATTAAAGCCTAGACCATTGTAGCTACTGCCAGTAAAAGAAAAGCCTAAATTTAAGTAGTGTCTCCAACAGAGGCAAATTGAAAACAAGGTGTTAGTGTCTGGTTGTTAACACCTCAGACAAAGACCAGAAATACAGCTGGAGGTTTTTTTCAAGTGAAGAAGAGACTTTCATCACAGAGGAACATTAAAAAAAATGCACAGTGCAGTGTCAAAGTTAATTGTGAATTTGTGCTCAGTTCAGTGATGTAGGTTCTGCAGATTTGCTTGGAAGACAACAACATGTGATTACATTCTACAAACGCTTCTGGTTTTGTTTAAAGTACGAGTGAAATATCTTCATAATGAAGCAGGAAAAAGACATCCAAAAGAAACTAGATGGATTGGGCACTTTTGAAGGAGAGCAGGCAGACACAGGGACCTTTTTTGAACTGCTTCTGTTTTTAGATCCTGACTTGTACACATATAAGGTACTAAATTGCTGCAAGCTGTGCTCTTTTGCCATTTATGTCAATTTTTGAGTTTTATATGATACACACATAGCTACTTATTACCTTAGCGGAGTTTGGCCCAGAAACTTCTGTAGAAGATTTCACCTGATATCCACAGAGTGCATGTGATCTCATCTGCCATGTAGTCATTTCAGTAAGAACACGTGATGGCAAAAATGTACAACATTCTTATGATTAGGCATCATAAAACATTTGTAACCATCACCAAGTTGTAACTTAGGAACTGTACTGCAAAGCAGCAAAGGACTCACCCAGGAGGAGATCCTCTGTGGTCGATCTTCTTAGCTCATGCCGATTTCTGTCAGGGATTTGGATCACGTGTCAGACTAATTTGTCACTAGCTCATTACTAAGTGTAGCCCTGCCTCTACTCACTTTTACTGGGAAGAATGAGGAGGATGAGAGACAGCCCAGCTCCAACTAACGAATGACCAAACCACCACAAGTCTGCTTGGCTTTGACAGCCTTCTCAAGACTGCAGTTAAGGACTGCTCCCTGGGTAGCCCTTGCCAAACTTAATACCACTCAGGCCATGGGACTCATTTTAATATAAGAAATCTTTGGCGTTTTACTGTTTACAGAGGACTGCACCCATAGCAATCATGTTTATATCTGCAGTGAGCTATGATGCAATTCTCACCGCTCTCTTAGCAAAAATGGAGAGGATCAAGGAGTGGCACTTCATTTCTTATTTTGGTTATGAGTCATCAGCTCTTACCTTAAACACTAAGGCAAGGTCTCACCATCGGTGAAAAAAATTGCTCTAATTGGGAAATAAAAGTAGTTAAGCCTGGAGAGAAGGCTTAAATTGATGGTTATGAATGGTTTAAGTAATCCCCATGTTAACGAAGCCAAAACCCCTAGAGCAGATGCTATTTTACTTCTCTATAGCAAGTACAAAGTTTGTTGAAAAGAGCAGTGACTCTGCTGGTTTAGAAAAGCCATAGGGACTATGCATGCACCTGTGACTCTGTGGCATCTATGGGATCTAAAAACTTCATGGTTTAAGCTGTAATCTTTCTGAAAAAAAAAAAAAAAAAACAACACCCAAGCAACTTCTGTTTCTCTCCCCCATCACCTAAATTGTAGAGAACTGTAGCAGTTACTCCTAGAGCTGCCCATTCTCAGGCTTCTGGAGATAAACTACCACTATTTCAAAGCAGAATGCATACTTAGGTTTTTTAGATAAAAGCTCTGCAGAACCTGGTGCCTAGGCAGAGCTGCAGTCAAAAGGTTCTGAACCAGCACCTCCACAGTGAAAACCTACACTTAACTGCTGGAAAGGCAAGCAGGAGCACTGATTTATACCACCTGAAGAGCTGTCCCAGAAGCTGGAGTAAATGGGCTTGATCTAGCAATTCCCAACATCCTCACACTCCGGCAGTATTAACAATCAATTAGGAGGCACTTTGTTTCCATACTGCAGCAGTAATAGCTTTACCCCTCCCTTGACAGGGCATGAAAGGGCAGAGGGCAATATCAGAGCAGAGAGATGACAAAATAAAGTGGGGAGAAACCAGGGACTTTTAGGAACCTAACTGCAAATCTTGTAACAAAATGCAATTGGACAGAAGGGACTCGGTTTCAGATGTAAAGTAAGCTCAATAGGTGAAAGAGTTCTCTTTAAACTGTCATCATTAATTTAAGCCAAGCTTAATTAAAAAAATAAACTGAAACAGCTGGGTGTAGGAAGTGGCTGGCTGACCTCAGTGCTGGAGCCGTTTTCCTTTTCTCCTTTTAAACCATTGTTCATCAGCTTCCATTTAAAGCAAACCAGAACTGTCAGACTAACCACAATCAAAACCATAGCTCTTGCTTGAGTCTAATATTTCTCCCTGTGTTATGACATCCATTAAAAGAAGGAGTATCATTGGAAAATCCCTCTTACACATTCACATGGTGCCATCGTATGTTACCTGAATGAGAGGACCAGTGAAATATTTAAAGCCTCAAAAGCATCTATTCCAGAGGATCCTTGAATGTGTTTATGACATTTGGAAAAACAATTTCTACATAAACTTCTGAAAAAAAGCAAAAATACTGCCTCATCCCTGCCTCTTACCCTAGCCATCCTTTGTCAGGTTCAGATGAAAAGTAAAGTCTTTGCAGTTGGTACCATCTTATGTTCTGTGCTTAGTCTAGTTAATGCATTTTAATCTCAGATACACTTGTCCTTGTACCCCACTGCCATCCGCCACCTAAGTTGTCTAATGGCTTTGAAAAACCTGCTAACATATCTGGATCTTTTCACACATTTAAAAGCACCATCTATCAATTCACTGTTAAAGAAATCCCTGCATTAAACTCAAACCCATGATAGTTCTGTCCGTAGAAAGGAAATGGTGATCTGCCCATCCACAGGATTAAAGTTACCCTGTTTCTTTCTGTTCTGGTTAACTCCTAAAAATAAGCTATAATCACTGTGGATGCACTCAGAAATGGGCAAGCCATGGCAGTGGGTCATGGTGATGAAAACAGGAGCTTGTGCTGTGAAGGGGAAAGTGTTCCTCACTGCAACCTGGGGATGTCCTGCTGTGAGCTGAGGGAGCGCTTACTTGGTGGAGGTGCTGGGTTGGATCACTTCTGGACAAGTGTCAGAGCTTCTATCCCCTCAATGGTGGGGGCCAGGAGCTGGGATTTAAGCCACATGGAAGCAGTGGTTTTCCTCGGCCCTTGCTGCAGGGGAGCCAGGAGCCATGAAATTAGCAGCGTGAGCTACCTTCCCAGGCTTTCAACACCTAGTGTAGCTGGAGCAGTGGCAGAAAAAACAACTCTGGGCTTTTTTTCCAAGAATCTCTGAAATCAGTGTTCCGGGAAATCATCAGATTTGAAGAATAAACAGGTTGTCCCAGAAAGAAGCAATTCGTTTGTTTTACCCTTTGACCTGTTAAAATGCAAAAATTGCTGGGGAATATACTCTGCGGTGACACGTTCTACCAATGGAGCAACCTCCATTAGTGACAGTATTTTCTAATTACAGCTATAAATAAAAGCTAACCTCCATCCTGATTCAAAATGGAATCCATGGACTATCAGGAGCATGTGTGATGCAATGCAGAAAAATAAATGCAGCAGCATTTGCATCATTATATTGACTTTAAAACTGGGGGGTTAATTATTCCATTCTTTTGCCATGTATCAGGCCAGCCATTTTTAGTAATTTCCAAAATGCTAAAAAGAAACTTGACAGATTCTCATTAGATTAGAATAGACAAGCTACTTGAATCAACAATGAAATTTTATTAGGAATTCTCAAGTATAAAAGCAAGAGCTTTTCATTTGGATGTTGTATACTTTACACTATATTGATTTGCTTTTATTGATTGTTAATAAAAAAGTGTAAGTGTTTTTCCAAGTGGTGTAAATTAATTGTTATTGCACCACAGAAAACAGAAGACTGCACCACAGTAATTAACATTCTCTGGCAAGGAATCTAAGCAAGCTTGTTGCTGAAATGGGCTTTAAAGCATATTTTGACAGTACCACAAATGCTAGCATATGTCTGTGAGGTGGTGATGTGGCAGGCACGGCAATCACTTTAATGACTCAGACGACAGAAACAGATGCCCTCCTGGGTACACAAGGCCCCATGTCTGTGAGCTCAGGTAGCGGATGAACAGGCTACCAGCCCTCCTCATATGATTTTTACACAGCTGTCTGAGGACTCGAGCAAACTTTGGTAGAATGAAGTCAATACAGCCAGCTCCTGCAAGGTTGAGTAAGAAGGGAAAAAAAGGCTCCTTCTTTCTATGTAATCAATAAGGAAAGGGAGGCAAAGATGACTGAATAGATTAATTAGCAGCTGGGAGGTGAATACTATAGTGTAAGCTGCTGCAACTTAAACACAGCACAATCCCTTCTTTTGAGACCATCTAAGTTACATGATAACAATAAGCTATGTGTTACAAGAAAGGAAACTCTCCTTAAATAATTAAAACCACATCAAGCGACAGTGATAAACCAATTAATAAAAAAGAAGGCTCTATATTCCTTTTTCTTTTGTTTGTTTCATGGAACCAAGTTTTCTTTTTTTGTACTAACTAACTTAAAAGAAAATTTTAATCAGGTAAATAACATTTTATCTAAGCAAAAAACTCCAAATCAGTACACGGGCAAAAACATTAAAGGGAGCTGCTCTGCATATGCCCTCAAGTAGAATGTAAAAGCTGTTGGTGAAGACAAACCCTGCAGCTGGAGGTAGGAGGGCACATCTTCAGTCAAAGGAAACTCAATATGAATAGAGAATTTTTGCATGAATGGAGAGCCCAAACCAGCCCTGACTGCTGTAAGCATCCATGTCTTCAGACTCACAGCTGAGACCCACCCTCTAACCCAGGAATCATCAGCCTTTTGCATCTCAGGCACCTGGTTTATGTCTCTTGTCCTAATCTCTTGTGCCAGGGAAGCTTCAAGTGCTACTAACTCCATGTTTGCTTGTTGTCAGTTGGAGACCCTGTCCTTAGGCAGAAGCAGAAAGACATTTTGTTACCACGCAGAAGATTGCTATAAATGTTTTTTCTTTTCAGTGGAAGTGAAATAAAAATGCAAATTGATAGTGCTTTATGTTTTGTTCAGAGAGGAAGGAATAACACAAATAGGTAAATCCGATCTCTCATCTAGTTTTCCCAAAAGTGCAAATAAAGCTCAGGTTATTTCTATATACTCCACCCCACTGCTATCTTTCTTTCTTGTGCAGATCTCCGCATGAGGGTCTTGCTGTGGCATGCAAATCGGACACAGAGAGATTGTCCATATGTTATTTAAGCTTTGGTGTATTTCATCCAAGAAGTAACAACATTTTTGTAAGAGTTTCTGTGTGGTTCAACTACCTGAGGCAGAATTCAATTCTGGGGTGTTCTATAGGCTCCTTTCTAAAGTTTTTATTAAATGTGCTTCAGCAATTTTTGACCATTGAGCTAGATATTTGTATCACAATAAAATTCTCTGGCAAGGTAGTATCTCGCTATACAATTTTCCTATCATCAAGTGTTAATTTTTGCATATGAAGGGCATTTACTGGTGTGCACATATTCCCAAGTAGTTCAGACATCCTGCTTGCCAATTGTTTGGAGATGATCCCACATCAAAGACTGAAATTCCCAAACTGTGAGATTTCAGATAGATTTAGAAATAAAGGAAAGGAAAACTTAATTCCATCAAGTTAGTCTTTATATTAGTGAGATTAGATATAGATAAAAAATATTCTTTATGAGTGCCATTTCCTGCTCTCGGTAAATTTTCCAAAAGCCCTGCTACTGAGTGAATAACTCAGAAAGCTTTAGACCTGAAATGCATGGCATATATGAGCAGCTGGCACAAATTAAAGGAGTTATATAATGTGAGCAGAAAATCTGACATTCAGCTTTTTGTCTATTATCATATACATACATTTGATATCAGGAACCTGAAGCCGAACTCTCACTGATACCAGTGGAAGACTGAGACGGGCAGGACTGCTTTCAAACAGGCTTGGTAGAAGTCATCTGTCACAAAAGTGACAAAAAGCATTAACAAGTACATGAGCAAGACGAGACCTATATGGCAAGAGCAAAGCAATGGGTGGTTCTAACTGCTCCTGGCAGAATACTGCACAATCATAACTTGCTTTGAAGTTCAGGAGATTGTATCCCAATGGGCTGGTATGAAAAAGATCTATACCATTAAGTGGATTAAGACATTATGGTGTTAGTTATGCAGATAAGGTTTTGTTACCCTTATGGTGATCTGTAGGAGAAAGAATGTTTGCCTGCAGAGGAGGTAGGACAGTAAAAGTGCTCTGCTCTTGTACTGCTGTGATTCAGTGGTCAGGAGCTATTTCCACTCCTGAAAAGCTCAGATCCAACAGAAATCCTCTGGCAGTCTTAGCTAGTGACTTCATGGTGGCTTCAGCCAAAGCCTTTTACTTGAGATAGGATATGAATTGAAACAATCTGGTAAAGAAAAACATTGAGTCAGAATTCAGTAGAAGCGCAAATTTCAGTCACTCCCCACCAGACATGTTTTAATGAATGCATAGTTATGGGGTGACTGTGTTATCTCACTTTTCTTGTGTCATTAACTGAGAAGAGAGTTTAAAAAAAGTGTCCCCACAGAAATCTTATTCATATGTTTTATTATATGCTGCAGCATGGGCACCACTTTAGTTTAATGGTATGTTGGATGATGGTACAAATTTATAGCCAAAGGTTTACATCACAGACAGCTGGAATGAATAACAATAAATTAATTTAAAGTGCTACAAAAGTGCTCCCCGTAGTATGCAGTGCTTATGTGCACAAGGCTAATAATTTATAAATGCACGTCTTTTATAATCCTGATCTAAAGTCCTGAAAGCAGCTAGTTAAAAAGCAGTCACATGACATAAATTATTTTTATTAATATTTCAAATGCATGATTAGGGTGGGCACCATGGTCATTAGCATTAGATAGCTTTCATTTATGACCAAGTGCAATGAAGCAATAGCCAGAGACAGAGAAACCAGCTCAGCAATGGCACAACAAGCATTGGTAGACTGGGGGTGGTCATATGCTGCTTCTTCTGCGTGGTTTTTATATGCTAGTAATCATCACAGCTAGTCTGTTTCCTTTCCTTTTGCCAGTCTGTTGTGTTTATCGCAGATACTCACAAGGCCTGAAGAATAAAAATATGTGCTACTGAGTGCAGCGAGAAGCAGCTGTGCTCCTCTGTGTGGTTTTTCTTCCATCCCCAGACACAGCAGCAAAGTGTAATGCAGTGAGGTGGCTGGTCACAAGATGCCATAATGACTTCTCTCATTACACCAGCAGTGCTAATTTGAACGCTGACCCAGTACTAAACTTCCATACAAATTCTTACTTGGGCAGGGTAGGTTACATTAAAGCATTTTTCTTGCTTTGAGAGGATATCACCATTTTTGGCTGTGTCAGGTGATGAGAGAGAAGTCATGCCTCCAGGCAAACAAGTGTTTGCAGAAAAGCATTATGGAGACTAAGGATAAGGCCAGGCCATAAACTTCTTTTGGGGGTGAGGGAATACTTTTCTTTGCTAGTGTAACCCAACATGTAGCTGCAGTTTTCTCTAGTGAAAGAGCATATTCACTGTTACCACTGAGGGCAAAAGAGCAACCAGCTCAAATAACTTGGGTAACATTGCATCTTTTTCCTCATTGCAGTTCTGAGGCACACCTCACTGCAGGGATGTCACTTGTCTTAATACCACCCTTATTTTATCCAGGTAAATTTGGCTGCCTCTCACTTCTCTTGGTGAGAATCATTTACTTCTTTAATGCAGAATCATTAAGCTGAGGTTATAGAAGGAGTCTTTCACACTGAAGGAAAGATCATGAATAATTTCTGTGTCTCATTCTGGGCCATTGCCATGTATTAGGCTACATATTTGAATCTTGGCAGATTGAAAAAATATGTACCACAAGCAATCCCATTCACTTCAGTGGTTCTTCTAGCAGTGTAAGCAGAGTGAGACACAAAGTGGGCAGGAGCATCATCTGGTCCCTCCATTCCCTCTGTAAAGAAGGAAAAACAAGAAAGAAAGGCTTTCTGCTTTACACAGAATGCAAAACTCTAAGTAAGCATTCGCAGTTATTGTTTTTACTATTACAAAGCTCTGTAAAACCCATATTCGCTCTCCTCTTCCTTTCTGGTTCCCTTTGAAAGTGCTCTATAAATACAACGCATTTTTTCCAGAGGTCAGTGGGGGCATATTTGCATTTTGATACATTTTAAATTTTTGCCTCCAGCGCACCACACAAATGCACTGTGCTAATCAGAAGCAAGTAATGATCTCCTAGACACTTGAAGCGGGTGACTAGGCATATAAAAGCACCTCAAAATGCAAAATTAGAGAGAGAACAATACACCGTAAAAATAAATAAATAACAAAGGGGCAATGATACTGGTGAAAGCAGTTTGGATTTGTAAACTGAACGTTCTGTCTGGAATAAGCAGCTCATGTGTTTCTATGCACCACTGAAGTGATAAGGGGATTCAGAGGACTCGTGCATCAGTCGGCTACACTGATGGGCTCTGGGTATCTCTCAGCGTATCACTGGCACATCAATATACTCAGATGATGCATAAGCATTTCAGAGGGCTTTTCATGCCGTCAGTGATACCTCGTGTTCTGAACAACCCAAATCCAAGATTAGGCAGGATGTAGAAAAATGGGGCAGTCCCCAAAGCAGGGCTTTATCTGTGTGGGGGTCTTTTATTTCCATCACTAATTATAGGTTTACACTCAAATATGCTTGCCCCAAGGGGAAAGAGGTGTGCAGGAAAGAAAAAAAACCCAGAGCTCAAGAGATTATTTATTAAATTTATTTTTTTTAAGCACGAACATCTTCGACAGACAGAGTTGCAAGTAAATATGAGTGTGTCTGCACTAACCACCACATCAGAAGGAAAACTCCTGATAAGCAGATGTTGCTTAGGCAGAGACCAGCTAGGCAGTGCGTGTACATACGGGGGAGAGGGATGGAGATACAGTCAAGCAGCGTATGCGTTAAGGCGCTGTGATGAGTGGCTGCAAGTGATGGCAAATGTGTGTGTGTGAGAAAATGACACAAGAGCAAACCCAAGCTGCTCCAGTGAGTACTTTGTATGTTTTTGTAAGAGAAGGCAGCAAGAAGCAGCCACGGGAGAAAGACTGAAAAAATGAGGTAGGAATGCCCAGGCAATTGCACGGCTGGGCTAAGAGCAGTGCAAGAGAAGAAATCCAGGCATCGGGGAAATCATTTAAAGCCATATTGATTTGCTTTGGAGGTGAGAAAAAGCAGATGCACTCGGCTACTGTGAAATGGCTCTGACAGCAGCTACAGCCACTCGATTTTACTTATTTATTTTTATTTTAAGGATTTTCATTCACAGAATCCTGTGCTGTAAACCCAAACCAGCCCGCAGCCCTCGCTGTGCCAACCTCTCCCCCCCGGCCCCCGGCAGCAGGGGCTGCGATCAAAGCCTGCCCACAGCAATGCCGCGCCTACAGCCAGCCAAGAGAACCCTCAGGGAATGCAGGGAAGAAAGAGGTAGAAGGAGAGGAAAGGAGGGAAGGGATCAATGGCTGAAATTCAGTGGTTCTGGCCATTTCCCATGAGCCGGGAGCATTCAGAGGCAGCTGGGCAGAGCGGGAGCAGAGCCCATCCATCTCCTCGATAGACAGCCGCTCTTCGCCGGGAACACTGCCCGGTCTCTGTCCTCAGCAACGCACAAAGCAAAGCTACAAAGCAGAGTATGATTCAACGCTGTGTGGTCTCAGTCCTCGCATCTAGAAAATAGGAGGGGATTAGACATGAGACGGGAAAATAAGGGATTTTAATCTTCTGTAAGAAATCCTATGTTTTGCGGGAAAGAAAGAGGAGCTTTCTCTACATGGAAATACTGTGAGGTGTCACCTGCACTGCTTCCAGAGAAGAAATCACTGCAGCAGGCTGGGGCCTTGCTCCTTACATTTGTGCAGGTACCTTAATTCAGCCAATGGTATAATTATAGAATCACTACAGAGACACTGTGGCTGAGATCTTCAAAATACGGCTTTTCTGGGAGCCAGGTACCTATGAGGATCTGACCTAGGTGATGTACAGTCACAGAGCAAAGCTGATCCTCAGCTGAGGTTTCTGAGTCTTCTTCAGATTCAGATTCTTCTCAGGCAGTCAGCTTACTAACTGTGAAAGGCAGTTTCATATCTACAACATTCAGTTGAAACTTCATGAATAGTTATAGGTACGCAGTTTGACATCAGCTAACATCAGAATTTTTAATTTTCCACTTAAAAAGGAGACAGGCTTCACAACAACCAGGGTAAGGGGTGCCTGGAAAGGTTTCCTTAAGAGTCCAAATAACACTGTTTAATCTGAAATGGAATTTGATATGGTTTTATTTTCCTGGAAATAAAACCTAGGTGCCCTACTGAATTAAACCCCAATTACTCTCATAGCTTTCATACCACTTTAGTCACTGTCCTGCCCTTCCTGTTTTCTACACCAAGAACCTCAAGTGTAACCACATGGGGATGCGTGTGTGCTTGCTCACTGGCTTGCTCTTTCCTGAACATCTGCTGAGCAGCATCTTATTTGTATGAATTATGACTTCAGCTTAAAGCAGGTCAGAAAATTTCCATCGGAACAGTTTTCCTAAGGAAAATAGCTTTCAGGTAGATGAAATTCTTTGTAAAATTATGAAATTCCATTCTTCCATGGAAAATGGGAATTCTGATCAAAATTTAGTATACACTTAACTGAAGATGCGTGAAAAAGAACAGAATAGTTTTTACTGCAAATGAAAAAACTTTGATCGTGTTTTCAGTGAAAAAAATAATCACACAATATCCTAACTGGCACTAATTCATGTTTTATATTTATTACAACTGATGAGTGTAAATCCAGAGTAACTCCCTCAGCCTCAGTGAAGTTACTTTGATTTATACTGTTGTAAATTAGATAGAAATCTCAGTCTGTGTGGTTGGTTCTTGTGATGAATATCTTTGCCTCCTAGGTACATACATACAGGGAAAAAGCCCCAGCCAACCCCCCAGAACATGAGACTTGACTGATTCTGGGTCAGGACTGTTGTGAAGAGTTCTAACTCCCTGTGGATTTGGTTTCAGTATCACTGGTCAGAACATGTCAAAATGTGGGAATTTATAATGAAAAGTAAGAACATACAGCCAAGTATTTAAAAAATAATTTACAACTATACTTTTAACAGCTATAATTTGAAAATGAGCAGTGTTATACAGAACACTGGTTTAATTCTAAAAGGTAGGTCCATGTCTTCCAGTAAATTAGATGTATCCTAAAATATCTTTAGATCCAATGACAGATGAATTTAGCAGCATCTTAGGAATACTGAAAAGTCTTTATAAATCTTTAGATTTATTTGTAGACCAATGTATTTTCTCTTTCACTTGTGAGAAAACCCTCTTTGTTTTAGGTAAGGAAACCAAAGTTGCCACAAGATAGGACGAGTGTCTTGCCTTCAGAAAGCTACAAGCCAAGTCCCACAGAAGACAAACACGGGGTACGATGTCTTTGTATTATCAGAAATACATCAGGATCTGAATTATGAGTCAAGGGCAGTTCCATGGCATGGATTCAAGTGGAGAAATTAGGTATTAATATGCAAATATTACTTTTTATTTTTAAATCAGCTGATTGCAGGCCAGATCGCTTCATCCCAAAGTATCAAATGAAATCATCATGACTGCTTTAGGTTTAGGTATCAGCTTGAGCAGGAACTCTTGCATTCAGCTTTTAATGCTTTTTCAAACTGGTGCCAAACTTTTAGACTCAATAAATTAGTAATTGTGGGTGATTCTGGTTTCCAAGGCAAATAAATAAAGTGAAGAAAACAGGATGAGAGCAAATTCAACCTTGATGTAAACTCACTGACTTTGGTGCTATGACACTAGAAATAGTTGTGGAGTAGGATTTCTTACGCAAACAGTAACACAAATTGCGTTAAGTAAGTACCTTAAATCATGCCTTGGGCAAAATAGCTCAGTTAATCCCAAAATGTTGTTGCAAGAAAATTCCTTCCTTTCCACAGTGTTCTAGGGGAGTTATAAGGCATGTTACATAGCCAAGCTCTTTGAAAGAATTTAAATAATTTCTTTTCTCGTTTCAGAGCAACACACTATTTTGTGAAATATTGTATTGGTTAATTTTCATATCTCCCCTTGCCCTCTTGCAATCCCCCAACCACAAACCAAACACTTACAAGGTTACTTAATGCCAGACTTCATGGTTTGTCAGTTAGTTCTTGCATACATTACGGAAAATGTCAGCTCTGTTTCCCTGTCTGAAAGCACCTGAAATAATCTGGCTCCCATTTTAGAAGTGCTTATGGAGCCAAAGGACATTTTCCTACAGTTACCTGAGCACTAAGCAACACAATCGTCCAGGAATGTATATATTTTATATATAGATACATATTTCAGGATATAATAAAACCAAAAGAAAATGAAGTGAAGATGCCTCTCGTAATGAAACATTGGCACTGTTTGCTTTGACTCAGTCAGAAGTTAGGGGCTGATTTTTACTTTAACTTTTCTGCTTTACTTCCTAAAATCGTAAGAGAAAATAAACACTGCTTCCAAAAGCAACACTGCTATAGGGAAAAAAATCATCAAGATTTTAATTTTATCCTGTTTTAAGAGCTCAATGTGTTTGTGTGTTGTGACTATGTCTATTTGTGACTAATCCTATGTCTTAGGTTTGGCTGACATAGAGTTAATTTTCTTGCTAGTAGGTGGTGTGGTGCTGTGCTGTACTCTGAGAACAATGCTGATAACACACCAGTGTTTTAGTTGTTGCTAAGTAGTGCTTACTGAAAATCAAGGACTCTTCAGTTTCCCATGCTCTGCCAGTGAGGAGGGGCACAAGAAGCCAGGAGGGAGGCGCAGCCAGGACAGCCAAAGGGGTATTCCATACCACAGAATGTCATACCCAGTATATAAACTGGGGGGAACTGGCCAGGAGCTACCTGTTGCTGCTCAGGGATGAGCTGGGCAACAGTTAGCGGGTGATGAGCAATTGTACAGTGCACCACTTGGTTTTCCTGGGATTTATGTCTCTCTCTCTTTTCCTATTATTATTATTGTCGGTATTTTTAATTTATTTCAATTAGTAAACTGCTCTTATCTCAACTCGCAGGTATTACCTTCTTCTGATTCTCCTCCCCATCCCACCAGGGGTGGCAATGGTAGTGAGCGAGCTGCTCTGTGGTACTTAGTTGCCAGCTAGGATTAAACCACAACACCCTAGAGACTGACACTTCAGGTTTGCCCTAGTGCAGTGTGATCACTTTCTTTCCTAGTGATTGCTCCTGTTTCTGAAGATAGCAGCTCTCACGTGAGCAGAGCAGCCTGCTCCCTATTCCCTTCACAGCACTTCCGTGTTCAAAAGAGACATCACGGAAGTCCACTCTGCTTTGCTAGTGATGTACCATGCACGAGACCCGCTCGCAATGCCAGCAGTCTGAAATATTGCTGAGTAGGGGCAGGAGGAGTTGGATCTTAGTGATTTACCCCCTCCCAATCATTTGGGTTCATTGATTTCTCTAATGAAATATGCATTTCACTTCACCATTATTCCCAATGATCCTATTTAATCTCAATGACAGGGCCAGAGATATGAAGGCCTTCACTTACAAACTGCTTTTGGCAAGCTCTTCTATTCTGTAGGGGCTTTTGGATATCTCCAAGTATTATTCCAGTACTATACGGCTCCATCCTCCCTTCCTCATTGGTCTGTTTACAGCTACCTATTGAAGCCTTACTTACTTCTCCCTTTCAATTGAGCCTTGCAGCTTAGCTTCAGAGGGCTGGAGCTGCTGTTCTGACTGACTGTCATGTATGTGAAGCTGATTTATTTGGCCAGCATGGCACTGTGCCAGTGAAGGGGCCATCCGAATGATGAAGCTGTTAAGAAACTAATTGCATGATGAACTGCAGTTGTAGGAGTCTTTACTGTTTGCTTCATCTAATCAGATGATCCAAGGATTTTTCTTGTTTGCCCCTTTTCCATTGTTTGAATTGGAAGAATACCAGGTTTACACCAGGGATGGGCTTAACAAATTGGCTCCCAAAGCCTTTATCATTAGCTTGTAGGTCCCTTCATTCTTTAAAAACTCAAATACTGTTACTGCGGTGAGTGTTTTCTTGCTTTCTCATCTCAGACTGGGAGGCTTTGAACTTGCCAAGATCTAAGTTCAGCACTCCGTGTTTGTTCTGCTTGTGTGGATGAAGTCACTAATCCCTAAATGAAGGGCAGGGAGCTGTTTGTGTTAGCAATTTCATCATCTTTAATAGAGAAAACAGAATCCCTCACAACACAGGTGAGTTAAAGAGAAGATTATTTCCCTCTGCTTTGCTTTCAAATGTCTTTCTGAACAGTGGGCCTGAACTGAAACCTTGGCTTGCAAAATACGATCTTTGGGAAGAGCAAAATCAGGGAAGAACTCTGTACCACCAGATCACCTTTGATTAGGTCATGCTTGGCTCCTTTGCAAGCAAATATACCTCATTAGGCATTTACCTAACAGAAAAGCAGCCATACTGCTGCTTGTCTTTGTTATTTCTACCCAGGAAAGAATTGTTGTAAAGGGTGGACTTAATGATAAGCTGAACAATCGCTATCCTCAAACACAGCTTCCATGGGGCCAGTACCAACTACTTTTCCCTTGGCATGGGTGTCCTGCAATAGCACCAGAAACATCACCTTGTTTTGTCACTCTGTGCATAATGCAGCTTTGATGCTGTTTGCATGCAGTTGCTGATTTATTTTTCATTTGAGAGGATTACGTTGATTTTTCTTCTAGATACCAGGTTCAAATCCACATTGACTTATTCTAAACTAGACAATCTTGAACTGAAAACATCAAGTTTCTCCTGATACCAGTGCAAAACCTTCTGCACAGTCACTGCCTGCCTCTGGGGAAATGTACACTGAAGCATGAGACCAGGTCAACACTGTCATGGGGAATGGCTGCAAATGGCATTGTGGATATTTTGCAGAACCCTTATAAGAAATAGTTTTAGAAGCCAATCTTAGGTAAGTCACTTTCAGGTAACCTTTACCTATTATAAGTATGTTTCATATTTGACATGTACCATTCAGAATCTAATTCTTAGCTGGTGTTACTCTATATTTTCCTTTGCAAACAACAGAATTGCACTGTTTGTGCTGGTCCTTATACCCTGTCCCTTTTGTTTTGAGGCCAATGGAAAGTCTTCCATTGACTTTGCGAGCAGTGAAGCAGACCTGTTAAATTCCAGTTGTTACGGCAAATTCCTCCCTCCTTCATGGTCTCAGCCAAGGCATACTGAGAGAAGTGTACTTGCAGCAGTCTACCTGAGCATTAGAAGTTACACCCTTTCAAAAGCAAACAGCTTAAAATGGGAGCCTGTAGCCAGCAGTAAGAAACTGCAGGCAAAGGAAACTGATGGCTGGAGCTCAGTACAGAAAGTCAGTCTGTCAGCTTTTCTACATCCTCCAAAAGCACTCAGAACAAAATTTTTGTTGGCTGAAATCTTATTGACAACCTCTGTTATTTTCCAGCACGGGTAGAATAATTCTTGAAATGAGATAGACTGAAGCTTTCTCCATCTCCTAAGGTGGCCACTAGTAAGGTGACTAGCTCTGTAAACCAAGCAATCTCAGGTTGCTGCAAATTGCTTGTCTAGTCTCTTGGTTCATGAATTTTAGCACAAGCTAGAGGAAGTTCAGCAAATACAACCTCCTAGATCTTCCCCATACAATTCCTCATGTAGGAAAAGGGGAAACCTTCCCAAATCCCAGGCAATTACCTTTCCTCTGCAGGGCTGCACTCAGCAATAAAGTGCAGGATGACTTGGTCAACAAATATGTACAAAACAGAACACCGTTTCAGACAGGTTTCAGAACTTGAATTTCTGAGTAGGAAAGGTTTAGGAAGCAAGGATTTATGGCAAAAGTGGAAAACAAGAAAATAATTAAAACAGGATCATGAGTTGAGGCTTACTCTGATATATCAAATCAGAAATTACAGTGGAGGGGCAGAGTTTGGTTGCCCTTGTGACATTGCACATCGATGAGCCAGGACTGCTCTGTGATATTCTGCACAAATTAGACCTGCTGTGGCTCTCCTTTCCTATGAATTTTTCAACTTAAAGAGAGAGTATATATTTGATAAACAGGAAAATTATAAGAAAAGGTCAGATCAGGAAGGAAACCTATATGCTACATGTTGGGATCATGCTAACAACAGATGTAGGCTTTGTGGAGCCCAAGAACAGTCTGAGGATTGTAGAAACACCACAGAAACGAGCCAGTGGCCATGCCACTGCAGCGGTGGCAGCTTTGAAGAAATCAGGTTAACATAGCAGATTTCTTCTACGCAATCTGTACCGAGAGTACAAACTTAATGGACGTACAGAAACCCCTTTCCATCAGTGGTTGCTCGTGTATCCTGTTCCAAACCCTCACATAGTTTGACCTGCACATCCTCCTCACATACCACACTCCCCACAAGATTAGCAGTGCTTATCTCACGGGTTCACAGGTGCACATGCGCCCTGTACACTTGGGCAGGGAGTTATTGTCCAGCCCCTAATCGCTTTTCTGGGTCCTCCTTAAAAGCAATTAGCAGCTACCCCCTCTAACATCAGAGAGAAAATGCAGTCATGGAATAACTCTCCTGCAATCCGTACAATTAGCAGGAATGTGTTTGACCCCAGCTTCACCTTCTCTGAAATGCAGTTCCTGGTACAAAGTGTTGCAGTCTTTGAGAGTGACATGTTATGAATAACCGGATGTCAGGATCATTGTGTGAAAACAGACAAATCCCCAAATAACTGGGAAGTCTTGAACCAGAAATTGGCACAGTAAAAGTAGAAATTATTTCTGTTTTCATGTTACTTTGCCTTTATTGTGATAAAAAAACCAATGCAATACACCTAAACATATGCTGTTACCTATAACATCTTACAAAAGTACAGCTGAAGTCAGGTTTTGGTAGCTGCTGTGGTGTGGAAATGTGCTACAAAGAACATGAAACCCTTCTGTTTCATTCATATTTTTCTTATAGAGCAGGAGATACATATATATTTTTAAGGAAACAACAACCAAAGATCTTCTGCCTAGGCTTGCATTGCTTCTCCATTCACATGCAGATAAGAACCATCTATCTTACTGCTTGGTGACTGGGATACCTAACTAGAGAAGAAAAATGCTGAATGCCCAGCAGACCTGCAGTGCTTGCATCTGATCTCACCTGTGGTTTGCTCTGAGAACCAGCTTCTTATTTCTTGAGAAGGATATGGTGATTTGTGAGGCACTTACTTTTCATTAGAGGAGTAAGGAATAAAAAGGAGTAATCTAAGAAGGAGACAACTCCTTGTCTGTAAGAGAGTTGAGGTCAAGATGACAAAGTGTCTCTCTGAGATACCATTATCCAATTATAACTCAAAGTGTTTGCAAAAATGGTTTATTCCTTTAAACTAACGAGTGTCACAGTGCTCTGTTTTTTCTGCAAAATTGAGGTGCTTGGCTGTAGAACAAACTGTACTTCTTAGGAATGCAGCCATTGCTTTCCTTCTTTGCTTATTTTTGCCCACAAGAAACCTTATCTTCCAGCCACACTCACACAATTGTAGTCTCTCTTCTCTTTTTCATTTTATTCCTGACTTTCAAAGAATCCTTCCAACCCCATGTCACACTGCCTTGCTCCTTCTATGATGTGCACACAATGACCTCTCTTGTCCACGTCATATGTGGTCTAATCCTTTTCATTGAGCATCATTTGCACAGTAATCCTTTTCCTTCTGCAACACAAGCACAAAACTCCCTTGCCACCACTGTCACTTGCAGAAGAATCCCGTACTTCTACTGACATGCAGGCAGTAACCCTTTATCTTCTGTGCCGAAACCAAAATGATCACCTTTCATACAAAATTGACAATGCAGCCTTTATGTTAATACTACAAAGAACACACTGCTGTTCTTTTATTCCCAATGTATACAAATATTAACCTTCACTTGGCCAGCAAGCAGTATGAAGTACCACAGTGAAAAAAGCAAGGTATAGAGCCCAAATTTTTCTCTCTGTCTTGAGAAACTTCAAGAAATAACCCCAACTTTTTTTAAGCACTTAAATAAAAAGACAAAAACAACTTTTAGGGACATTCTAGCATTTTTCCTGGTAATATTTCTTTTTTTTTTCATTTTGCTCCCCTCTTTTTCAATAACATGACCCCCCCCCCAAAAAAAAGGCAGCAGTTATAAACAGGAAGAAGGAATAGAGAGCTAGAGGTGACTTACTTAGAACTCAAACCCAAATTTGGTCTTGTAAGTAGGTCTGGCCTCTGTATTTTTCAGGTGAAATTTTTTTTCTAATAGTTAAAAAAAAATGAAGTAAAAAACCATTTTGGCTTAATCCCCCTCTTTTACTGCAGCACAGCAGTTATCACAGCAAATCAGAAAGAGAAGGCAAGAGACTAGTGACCGGGACTGCTAAGTATAATCAAGTGAACAAGTCATTTAACCTGCTTTGTTTTAAGCCTTATCCAAACTCAAACAGATACCTGTTTAACCAGGGCTTTACAGCCTCCTCCAGCCAAGAGAGCAGTGTCTTTAGCTCATTCCCTAGACAGCTGCAGCAAGACAGGAAGCTGGTAGGGTTTGGGAATGATTGCCTTAATTTGATATACCCTTACACACAGTAGTGTTGCATTTGGGGATGATTTGGGCTTAAAACGATCCTGTTTATTCTTTGGCCTGCCTATTTTCACCCTGCTGCCACAGCATGCTTTCAAAACAGGGCTCAATTAATTAAATGTTAAGTCTGACCCTTTGCAGAAACCCTACATTTAAATCCATTGACTCTAAATTGGTTTTGTCTGCTATCAGAGTGGCATATGTTTGCCAGGATTGGTTTGACACTGTATCTTTGGTAAGCTACACACAAATTCCTTGTAACAGGAACAGTGACTAATACCTCTAGGTGCTCCGGTGTTTGTAATATGCTTTGACATCCTGTGTGGCTGGTGCATTTGAAGCGGGAGATTTACTGTGTTTGCTCCTAGAGTAGCTGCAGTATGTGCTGTTAGCTCCTGATTGGTACTAGCCACAATGGCTGCTTGAACAAAATTCAGGGTGCGCAACCACAACTGCATTTTTTGAACAAAGACAGTAATTATGGTAATCGTATCACTTCAGCATTTTTCTTGCCTGTGTTTATGAACAAGTGATGTGAGCCAACGAGAACAGCAGCTTCTTCCCTTCAAATTAATTCCTGCTTTGGAGTAGCAGGATAGATATGATAAGACTTTCGGTATGTTTTCTCCTGCATTTTTTCAGTGGTGCATTACACGTTCACCACAATTCTTCACCTCTACTGTCACTTTTATGGCAGTGTTTTCCTTTTCCTCCGCTTCAGTCATGGGTATGCTAATCTTTTGTGTCACAAGCAGCACAACCCCTCCTTTATATTGCCCCCCTCCTCCTGGGCATGCTCCTGGATTCTGCAGTTAAAAGAAAAAAAATATTTCACCTGCGAAATGTAAACCAATGTAATTGTTGCTGTTGCTATTTTTATTTCCATTAACCACTAAAATCAGTCTGGACTGAATAATTAAGCAGCTATTTGTGTCACGTTTTTCAGTGCTGAATGTAGCCCATTAACCCCATAGGAGCAAGGTCCTTGAATTCTGAATAATTCTAGGAGTAAACTGTGATGAATCAGGGTTGAGATAAGAGTCAGGCACCATTAAACATATCTGGAGCATATTCTTGGTGCTTGAGGTTTGTTCTGTGTTGCAAGCAGTTTCTGCTCTCCCTTTTCTTTCTATCTTTCCCCATTCAACTGCATCCCATAGGAAATGCAGAACGACTCTACTTAGAAGAAGTGTTTGTTTTAGTTCATTCTTTCTCTTCGTACTATATTCTACACTTGAAATTGCTATAAGTCTCACTCTGGTCTCATTTTCTCTCTCAAATAGATCCTTGTTAGCTGTAGCTATTCTTGGACTTGCTCCTCTGACATGGTGCAGCTGATATAACGGTTCAGTGAGCACAATCAGTAGCAGTATTCCTGGGACCAGTGTAAGGGGACTGGCCTGTTCTTACCTATGAAGCTGTGCAGCCAAACTGGTCTGTAAATGAAGAGCGTGCAGTTCTTTCCTACTACATCAGCTGCTGCTGGAAGCAAAGGACTGGATGTTTTTTAACCTGAAACTACGTGTTTCAAGCTCTCTTCCTGAGCAGGTACTTGGAAGGCAAAATGACAGCTCTACCCATAGATGCACAGCTCTGCAAAATTGAAACAAAAGAGTTAGCACCCAGTTAGAGTCTACCATGTGTGCCTATGGCCGTACATACCACCCTCTTCAGGTAAAAAAACCCCAGGACATTAAGAGACCAGCATTTGATTTGGTCTACTGCATCAAAGCAGCCATACAATTATTTTGCCCCATAATTTCTCCGCCAGCCCCAACCACTTTTCGCTGAATTAGACTGTCCCTTTCTGAGAGATGGCCAGCTCTGATTTAAGGACTCAGAACTTTTCCATGTCCCTCTGTGACCAGTTATGAAGTTTAGTGAATTGACTCCTCGCTCTTCTCATGGCTACAAAACACGTATCAGCCACTGTATTGACTTAAACCACATGTGTAGTCAGTGATGTGAACAGGGCTTCTTATATGACTAATGGTGGCGAGAGCAAGCCCTGTGCTGGGCCTGTTGATTCAGGAAATGAAGACTTTCAGGTTTAGAGGAGGAGCTCAGCCTGGGATTGCTGGCTGGTCAGGACAATACCACTGCTTCATCCAGCGCTGGAAGCTTTTGTAACTTACTGACTCATCTTCCCTTTCTCTGTCTGAGACCACAAACTATGTCTCAAATTGGAGACATAGTTAGGGAGCAGGTGAAAACAAATAAATGAAAATGAAAAGTATATGAGGTGACACATCTCTTTCTTTCAACACTAGCTGTGTCGCAAAACCAACTGTCAGACAAGCCGCCAAATCCTGAACTGTGGGGAAGCAGAACTTGAAGTATGTAAATATTCTTTCTATACTTTGAGAAAACATGTGCAAACTGGGAAAATTATGGCATTAAAAGATAATGTTATGAGAAAAATCACGAGCATATACAGACTTCTGAAAACATGTCCTCGGTCTGCAAAACAGACCGAGCAAACATAACTAGGTATGTTCAGTTTACACCAGTAATTCTGTGTAAGCTGGGTGTAAGCACAATACCTAACATGAAACCAATGAGCATGTTGGTAAAATCCCCTGGTGAAGCTCAGAGATCGTTGCACTATCCAGAAACATATTTTTCACTTTTTCTCTCTCTTCTTCAATATCTCCTTTTTCTCTCCCTGAGGAAGTAACAATAATTTAATCCTGACTAATATACGGAAAGTCTCCTAGACCGAGATGGTTAACTTATAATGAGACACTTTATGAGCCACTGCCTTGGCTTACTAAATACTTTCTCTGCAGCTTCAGCTTCTGTTTAAGGACCTGTAAGAACACAGTTAAGGCCTTACCATTTAAGCAGGAGCTGTAGTTGGTGCTGGAGTGTGAGGGTACCTCCTGAAGCAATCCACTGACAGCAAAAGACCATCATCTTGGGGAAACTGCACTGCTGTGAAACCTAGGAGGAAACACAACCACAAGAGAAACCAGCATGCACATCTGTGAGCTGCCTCCTGCTCCTCGTAAACAAGAGCTATAAACTCATTGACAAAAACTGAAAAGCCCTCAAATAATCCTCTAAAGAAGACCACTGTAAACTGCCAAGAGAGCTGTTGACTTGTATGGGAAACCCTGTTTCCACTTTCTCCACAGAAATAGCAGGAATGAAGAAGGTCTGCTAACAGGTCCTGTCCCCAGAGGTCTGAGCCCACCCACTTCCTAGGGAGGCTTTTGGTTGACTGCAGCCACCCTTAGTGTGGAAACAGAATAACTGAATCAAACGCTACAAAACTAAACTGCTGATGTACTCAATCCAAGCTGCTAATGGCCCAAGGCTGAGCTGGCCAAACTGCATGAACCTTTCCACAACAGGAGCAGTGCTGAGCCTGGAAGGGTGGGTGCTGCAGTGCTGTACCAGCTGAGCACTTGCAGGTCAGGTTGTTGTCAGAGGCTTGTGTGCTCAGGTTGCACCCTTGCTGTGTGCCCCACTTTAGGAGCCAGCTTGCTCTCTGAAGCGGTAGAGGCACTTGCTGCTGGCTGAGATGGACACTGGCTCAGCCTTGGGCCAGGGCAGCAGGTGCCATGCTTCCATCTCTGGGGTTGCCACATGTCATACCCAAGGACGTGGTGCCAGTGGGTGTCTCACTAATCAGGGATGTCTTGGGTGCTTCTTGGGACATAGGGTCAATAAAGTGTGCCTTCACATACGGAAATGCAACATAAGTTTCTGAAGGGCTGAGACTACTAATGAGATCCCCTGGTGGTGTACATAACCTGCTGCACTGACAGGTTCATATCTAGGCAGATAGATGTGTGTTTCTCAAGGAGTAAGTTACAGCCTGGGGAAGCATTCTGTGGGCTTGGTGTTTACAGAAAACAGCAACAGAAGGAGGCTGTGGTGTTGGAGAGAAATCACGGCACAGTTGCACGTGAGTAACTCTGGTATGGAAGTATTAGAGAATAAATTGCATTACCCCCAACCTTAAGCACTAAGAATAATGTACAGCAATGAAGTTTTATCTGTGCTCAAGTACATATTTTTTATGTGGCTAAAGTTACGTCGCAGATGTTCTCCACTAGAATAGATTTTGCCTTCACTAATCCTGTATTAATCTGCCGGTAGAGCTGTAAGTGCATTATTACCAGTGGGATCCTTGTGGAGAAGACAGTGCTCACGGGGGCACGATTCCTCTGCACCTCCCTCTGCAGAGCTGCAGCTCGGAGTTCAGGCTTGATTGTGCCGGGGAGAGCACCCCGCACAGCCCCCGTTTCTGTTACCACTACAGTGCTCTGCCAGGAGAGGGAGCTACGACTCTGAGATTCAGGGGCCTTTGATGTTTTCTGTTCACGAATCATGAGGGTGTTACAGCTGTCCAATACTAACACAGGCTTTCCTGTTCGGCTGGGTGGGTATTCAGGGGGCTCATGGTTTTCCAGGAAGGCTACATACTGCAGAAAGGGCTCGGACTCTGATGCTCTGAAATGTGTTTTGAGGTTCAGGGTCACTTTATCTAACTGCCTCCCCAAGTGAACCCCAGTGGGAGTTTGGATTTGGTGAAAACGAAGCCTACAGATTCTGGCATCATGCTATAGGTGCAAAAGGACTGAAATGCAGCTACTGCTGGAGTGGAGGTCGCAACCAATGGGTGCATAACAAGGCAAACAGCAGCTGAGAGGAGGGAGAAATTTTGGTTAAGGCTACCAGGTGGCGCACAGATGTTTGACATTTCTTTTAACTCAGAAACCCATCAGCCCTCTTCCTCCTGAAGTGTATGTGTTTCATTTTGAACAAGTAACTGGCAGCTGGAGAAAGTTATTAGAAAATGCTAAGTCTACGTTCCAGCACTTGCAATAGCAGCAGAATTACCTGTTTCCTATTCAGCCCAAGCCTTCTGTCTCTTTTTCTTAGATATCGTTGGCCTCAAGTCAAGTTTTGCTTAAGTTATGTATCAGAAAGGGGAATAAGTGGAGCTCCAAGCTTGCTTAAAGAGTAGAAAAGGGAATTTAAACAAAGCTGGCAGAGATACCAGTGCAACTATTATCTAGCTTTTGGATGTGGTTAGGCCTGCTGGTAAGAAAACAGGAAATAGGTGAGAAAACAATGCTTGAAAATGTGAAAACCAGCCAATCCTACAGGGCTCCACTCTGTGCTCAAAGGTCTGTAAGTGCTGATAAAAGAGTGCACATGATGAGAAAGTGCAGTGTCATTATCAAAGGCCCTTTTAGTCTTGCATTCATTTCAAATGCTGGAGTCTAGCAAGGCAAGGAGGATAACCTCATTTCTTCTTTGACTAACTAAATGTGGTCATTGACCAATCTGCCGTCTTTTCCTTTGATGTGGTGGATAGGGAGTTGTGCTCCCCTCCTATTTTCTACCTGATTTGAAAGTGAGAATAGAGAAATATGGTGACAGTTTTTAACACTAGAAGAATAGCTCCTCAAATGATGCTGAGCTCTGTTAGCCAGGAGCATCCTAGAAGACAAGCTAGACAAAGGATTGTTGAATGATAACACAGTGGGAGCAGCCACTGGAAGCTGTGAATACTGAGAGAAGCTCCTTCACAAGAAGTGCATTTTATTGGCTCTGAGTCAGAAAAATGTTGTGATCTTCTGAAGCCCTCAGCCTGCGTTACCTCATGGTCCAAGGGGTCAGCTTGGCTTGCTAGTTGCTGGGAGGCACTGGAACAGAAGCTACTCCTAGAAGCCTGGCAAGTGGCCATCAGGGTGCAGGAAGTGTTTGGTAGCTGGGCCCCAGGTTTATGGCTTTTATCATTTCTGTCCTTGCAAAGGGCTCTAACTGATAAGGATGAATGGTGTGGAGCTTTGCATGCAGGAGCTGTGGTTGTGACTTCCCATCTCTGCACCAGCCAACAAGTTATTATAAAAATAAATACCTCAGCAACAGCAGAAGCATCTCCAAGGGCCTATTTACTTCCACTGGCATGAACTAATTCCTGCAGAGGAGCTCAAGCCAAATCCTGCAGAGACCAGCAGGAATATCTCCAGGCTCCTGCAAAGGCAGTTTGCACACTGGAGTAAATGCTGGTACTTGGTCATATTTATTGCCATGTCAGTTAAAAGATGTTGTCAGTTAACACCTTTTCACAGAATCACAGAATCACAGAATCCCAAGGGTTGGAAGGGACCTAAAAAGATCATCTAGTCCAACCCCCCTGCAAGAGCAGGGTAACCTACAGTACATCACACAGGAACTTGTCCAGGCGGGCCTTGAATATCTCCAGTGTAGGAGACTCCACAACCCCCCTGGGCAACCTGTTCCAGTGCTCTGTCACTCTTACAGTAAAGAAGTTTTCTAACACAACATATATTTTCTAAAGCTGAAGGAAAGTGAGGGTTTTTACCTCCTTTTATTTTTAAACTAGTTATTCTGATTTACCTCTGCAATTGCACAACACACTAAATGGTGGTTCGTGGAGTAGCCAGGGATCAATTATTACCTTTTCATGCGCAAACTGATCCTAAGGTATCTATCAATCTCTTGAAGTCCTATCTCCAAAAGACGTGCCCAATTTCAGAATACTGGAAGGATACAAAGAAAGCTAAGGCAGGGCGACATTTGCTTTCCTTGGCTTGCTCTCTAGGAGATGGTTGACGGGTCAGTTTATTATCCGTAGGAAGAATGAACAAGCCAATACACCCTTTTCAAGGTTTGCAGGTGCCTTAACTTGCTCATTTAATTTGGATCTATATACCCCATGAGAAGGGCAGAAGATTTTCATTTTCAAGGCCTTATTTAGCCATAAAACATGTATCACGTTAGCTAAGAGCAGGTCTATGAATTTCATTTTATTTGGTGACAGGAGAAATAGGGACGTATATATCACCCTTTCAGTAACTGCTATTAAAAGGTGCATGTTTCATAAAGAAACAGTATATTCCATGTCATAACATCTTTTTTGAAATAAAAAGCAGGGTATTTCTAGGATACGTATATGAAAAGTATTAGTTCATTCATGTTAACAGTATGAGGAGAATATAAGCCCCTTTTGTGACTGGAGCTGGTCACACCTGGAAAATTAGGATAGATTTTGCTGGCTCCAATGAAGTCACTAGGAGATTTTCTATGGCGTCAATGGGGCTAAAAATTCTCCTAGATTTCATACTGTTATAGATAAGTGTAAAATTTAGACACCAAGGTCATTAAAATGCTATAATCCCCAGTGTGATACATGATGGGGTAAAAGCACTTACAAAGGTATTGCTTTCTAAACTGGTGTAAGTGTGGTAGTAATTCCCAAAGAAAGAGTATTGCAAATGCATTTCCAGTTCCAGTTTCTCAATATTTTTCGTTAGTGTTCATTACAGTAGCGATATGCTTGTGCCTAAATCTTGTTGATGTCCTTCCAGAGGGCACTAAAACCCCTCAAGTAAGTAAAGAAAAATTCAGTTGGTGATACTGACTGGCTGCCTTTTGAGTCCTGTCCCTCAGCTCTTAATCCAATGTTCATTTTAATATTACACAGACTACTTGCGCTTTGTTTATGTTAAACCACTTACAGTTTGTCCAACTTCAAACAAATCAGGGGGAACAAAAAAAAAAAAAAAAAAAGAAAGAAAAAAAGAAAGAAAAATAAAGCCCTCCCCTGGCCAGGCTTGGAGGATTTGGGGTAACAAGCCTAAGAGAGCTATCAACAGATGTATTTTCAGTCCTTGGGAAGTTTGCAGCCAGGGCGAAGCCAGACTGCAGGGTAGTGTGATGTGGGGTGCAGGGGACTGGTTTCAGTGGGGCTCTAGTGACAGTGTGTAGGGCTTGGGCACCCAGTTTCAGGGCAGAGGGTCTATCCCTCCTGGCAGTGCATAGGACAGGGTCTTGAAAACCTCTTAAGGCACTGAAGAAACATACAGAGTTGTGAACCCACCTTTTCCAGTTTTAAGACTAGGATGGACATACCAGATTCCTACTTATGGCAACAAGATTCAAGCTGAGATAAACACCAAAGTCTCACACAGACTGAGAAGAGGGCTTAACTGTTTCCTGACAGCGATCCTCTCAGCAGTGATGAAAATCAGCTAGAGGTAAATAAAATTGAATGTTCTCTTCATGATAAATGAAATCCTGATCTTAGGGCCCACTTATTTTTAACGTTGCAGTTGCACTGTATTCCTAAACAACCAGAAGGAGGCAGAGGTGCTAGAGGCTCTGGTATTTTATTTTACCCAGGGATTGAAATTTGCCTTGTGTGCTCTGAACATTGGTGATAAATGTGTTTCCTTCTTCTCTGAAGATGTCTAACATCTGCATTTCTCTTTGCTCTGTAAAGCCACCTCCTTTCCACTGCTTAGCTTAGCTCTCAGGTGTTATTTGATGAAAGAAGTGCTGCTCTTTAGGCAAGAAAACCAGAAAAAACCCACTGTATTTATTCTCTTCCTTTGAGTGTGTCAGTCCTTTGACAAATGATGACAAGATTTCTGTTCCTGTTGAGTTGCCGGCTTCTTCACAGGTGCTACCAAATAAATACATCAGTTTGGAAGATGATTGCTTACAACTCTCTGGCAAATTGCAGTGACACAGTCAACTCATTTCTCATATGCCTTTATCAGATAGCTAGCAGATTAAAGACTACGTGAAAAATACCTACCTTGATTAGATACCAGATTAAAGATCAAATGAAAAATGCTTGTATTGGATTTGAAATGGTCACTGGCTTCGCTGTGAGTTTATGTCTCCTCATTAGCCTCTGGAACTATCCCCTAACACATTGCAAAAAGGAGCTTGGTGTCTTCTAAGATAGAAGGAAACCTGCAAATAATTAACATTTCATTTGAATACATCCCCTGAAACCCTGGTGGTGTCTCAGACAGATTACCAGCTTGGACTTTCACAAACCATGCAAATTGCCATTCCTTACTGATGTTCCCAAAGAATTAAAAGCATACAACATTTACATCTCACGATTTGATAGACCCTTTATTTGTAAATAAACCCATGTTTTTCTGTTTTTCTAATAGATAATTTTGTTGATGTTTAGTACAGTAAGTGTCTCTAGTACACAAGCAGTAATGTTTACGGCATTCTTGAAAACCCACAGTTAAGACACGGAGTGAATGGATGCAATGCTGAGCTGGGATTCAAGGTGTTATCACTTTCTATAGAATAGATAACAGCAACCTGTCTGTGACAAACACATTTTTCCCACAGGTTTTAGATTATTTTTAGAAGCCACCATGTTCTAGGCCAGGATTGCCAGTATTTACCCGGCAGATGTTGCAGCCTCTTGGTGAATGTGGCAAGCGGTACCAAAACTATCTGGAGCAGGTGACAAGACTGAGCATGAATAGTTTTGTGGCTTGATCCTCCAAATAATAAGCTAAAAAAAATGTAGTAACATAATTTGTCAGCATTATTCTCTAGCCTACACCCCTTCTACACTGAAAGAAGTTGTGGTGAAGTTACTTGTGGCCTACGGCTGACTACAATGTCTCTTTCTTTGGCCTGAGAAAACAGCGTGTAATCATCATTGTTAACAATTCCAGCATGTGGTTAACCCAAATGCTTAGGTAAAGATTAATTATCCAAACCCTTACTTAATGAAAATGAGAAAGCTGACATACCTCAGTGTCTTCTCACTTCAAAAGAAAAGCTCATACCATCAAGAATATGCAATAAATCCTCCATCTTACAAAGACTTACAGAAGAGCTGAAGTTGTGGCCTCACCAAAGCATAGGAGACAACTCTGAGGGCCTGGCTACACAACAAGGGTAGTGACAGCCATGTAGGTCAAAAGCTCATAAGCGAAACACTTTAAGTACGACTTTATGGAACAGAGGGCTACGGTATGTTTTACTGGTACAAAAGGACTCAAATTTCACAACTGTTGGCTTTGGTTGCTATAATAACAATTCTACTAAAATTAGTGCCTGATACATTAAATATTTTCTTTATCATAAATAATCAAAACAGTTCTATGAGGACAGAAAATTTGGTAGGATGCATAGTCTACTTGGACAGCAGGAACAGTATTCGTATATCTACATGGGAAACAAGACAGCAAGAAAATGTAGTGCTTCAAGCATATTCTAAAAGGATTTTTGTGCAGAAAAATTCTCTCACCACAGAAATCAAAAGGCTTATAACAGGGAAAGGCAGTGCTTGCTCTGCAGTGACAGCTTCACGTTTATTTATTCCAGAAAAAATAAGAAGGAGATACTGAAGTAAAGACAAGATAATTTTATTCCCAGATCAAATAAAGAAACACAGAGTGTGTTCTCATCAAAGTGATTACTTTAGGGGGAACTAATACAATGAATGTTATTAAATTAAACAATTTCTTTATAGGGCATCTCACATTAAGGATGTTAGTGTAAGTAATATTTCTGTCAACAAAGTGATGCAAGACAAAACGTCGTGTAAAAGACATAAAAAAGGCCTTTAAGAAGGTCCTAAGTAACAAGATCTGAATATGAACCATTGTGAAAACTCATATAAGAGGGCATTTTCTCAGAGAGTGCATGCATTTATGCATCTTTATAGAGGTATTCCTTAATAAACACCTTCTTGTAAAAATGTATTCTATTTACTATGCCTCCTCTGCAGCAAATTATCCCTTTGCTTAACAGCTCTGAGAAAGAATGATGTCAGGAGTGAAAATGACTATTGTCCTTTCACTAGTTGCTCAAAATGTTTTATTTTAAATTAGCTTTTAGGTGCTGGTATTTGTGGAGCTGAAGTAAATGGCTGCTCAGCACAGACAGCTTGGACAAATCCTCAGCACTGTAGGAGCTGTCTTCAGTGCAAATCTGAGCAACCTGCATGCTGGAAGCCTTAGGAGTAAACTCTAGCAGTGCTGAGCACAAGGTGCAACTAAGAAGTTAAGTTTGTACAAATACCATGCTTTCTCAGTACAATTACACACATCTTCACTGGCAATCAGAGCTAAGAAATGTGGGCCTATTCTATCTTTTTGTATTCTGAAATGAGCATCCATAGATCAGCACACTTGAAGACCTACAGTTATGTTTTATTATCCTAGAATCTGAGAGGTCTCCAGGGGTAATTATTTATAAAATGACTAAAACATCTCGCCTCGGATGCAGAGTTCTGGAAAGCCATGTCTTCTCTAAGGGTCACAAGAGTTAGAGATGAAAAAGCCTGACTCCATCATCTTGTATTGTTCCCTCCAGTGCCTTCGCTAGTAATTTATCAAATCTGTATTTATCTTAGTATTTATATATGGCTCCCATTGCACCACTTTGCAATATTCAATTCCTTTATTCTCACAAGGGCCCTATCTAGTATATTCTGCATCACATCCGATGCAATCCTGAAGAGAAGGATCACAGAGACAGAAAATGACAGGAATGTAGCCCCTTCTGCTTATTTGCTGTCTCACTCACTAAAATGTGGTTTGATTCTCATCTGATGGGGCTTACATCTCTCACTTGAGAAAGATGAAATGAGTAGGAGAGCAGGTGGGAACTGAGTCAGTTTTGAGATGTAAAGGACCCAGAGTTGTCCTCTATTTTCTGTTCCATTCTTCTGTAGTATTCAGGACTCTGCAGGAACTAGAGAATTTACAGAGTATTTCACTGCAATTATTAGGTCAAATTCTATGGCTTTTATTATTCATGAGGTTTGACTGCAAAATAAACATGTGTTTTTTTGTGCTCAAATATTGTTTTATTTCCTTCAGACACTTGATGAAGAAAGATCTGCATGCTTTAACACTAATTTTTGTTTCAATTCCTTTAATTTCTCAATAAAAATCAACTAAAAAAGGAAATCAGAAACCCCAAAATAAATAAATAATTTATCCCCCCAGCCTTTTGTTTCTCTTTGCATTAGTCATTTTTCTAAATATTTTAATCCTCGCTGTGACCAAATATTATAAACTACAAGTGCAGAAATGCCATTTTCAGTGGCCAGATGTAGAGAAACTGGAGATCTCTTCTCCAAGCCAACTCTTCTCTCAAACAAGAGATTTTGAATCTGGGGGTTTCTCAAAGTATTGGATAACCCCAGTGCTTCAAGACACAACTACAAGAAAGACAGTTTGGGTTTGGTACAGAATCAAGAACACACTGAGTTGTTTGACAAGTCAGTGTCTGCCTTTGTTCTTTATTCTCCCAAGGAGAGAAGCATAGCACATGCCAATAGCTATTTTTCCTGATTCTGACTTGCAGATATCAAGGATGGACACAGCCAAGTGACACATGTGAGAAAAGGACTCAAGAACTTTGCTGCCCTAGGAAAGTTTGAATGATAAAACATTATCCAAGAATAACAGAGGGTGTATTGGTATGGAAATAAACACATTTCTTGTAGACCTTGACCATTTCCTTATTAAACTTAGAATTCACCAGGTTTTTATTACCAAAGTGTGCTGTCTTCAGTTGCAGCACTTACAGGTAGTGTCAGAACCTGCTGGCACAGACCACCAGTTCTGGATCGAATATCTCACTGGTCATTTGTACAAGTCATCAGTGAAAGTATGGTGAAATAATAAAACAGAACATGAGAAAGTCTGTTAGGACTCTTTAAAAAGTCTAGCAAGTTACCTACAAATATGGAAAAGGAGGTGCAAGCACTGGCACTTTCACATCTAACCCTCAAACAGCCATTCTTTCCCTGTCAATTTTATAGTAACAGAAGTTTCGAACAATACATTGAAAGGACTGGGATCTTAAGCAGTTGTTATAGACATTTTCTCAACAGTCTTATTCTAACTGGAGGCTTTGGCTACAGGCTAATTGTTGATTCTTGTTTACCCTCTGGGCACTTTTCACAGTTCTGGCAGTAGAAAACAGCCTTGAAGTGTTTGTAAAATATGATACACATTTGCACTGTTGCAAATGAGAAATGAGTCCCAAAGTCTTTAATGCTAATGTTGGTATGAATGCAAATTTAATAGACCCACAGCTTTTTAGTAACAGCTCCCATACTTTCTTTTTGTGAGTCACAAGAGAAAACAATCATTTGATAAAAATTTTTTTTACCTTAGAACCATATAAAGAAGTATTATTGTTTTTGGGAAGAAGAAAACATAAATTCAGTGTTATTCTCCATTTATTTTTTTACTTATAACACATAACAATGCAAGTCTTCTTATTGCTCTTATTATTAACATACGGAAATGTTTAGCGAAGAAATTGGCCCCAGTGATGAATCTCTCTGACTTGGTCTGAAGAACGGATGTTAATTCTAACACTGGTCTGTTAGCTATACTGTTCTTTCATTCATGAATGTACAGCGAGAATTTCTGGGGATACTGAACCTTTTCTGACCTCATATTTTGAGATGAGATGAGGAGGACAGATGCTGATCTGACTTAAATGGTCACCTTTGCAGACTTTGTATTAAGGGTTTTGCAATGCACACAAATATTTTTGTTATTAATAAATGCACCAAAGCTGTGTTTAAAATAACCTCTAATATAACATACCAATTTCATATCTTGTATTTTATTTGAACTTAAATTTAATCTTAGCAATTGAAATTGGATAAAACACTTCTCACTAGCTTTGTAGTTTCACACAGACTCCTTAATTTACTTTGCTGGAATTTTCTCATGGACAAACCTGAAGGAGTAGGCTAAAAATTCTACCAAACAGTCAGTGAAAGTTTCTTCTTATGCCACATAAAAGATGACCTAAAGACTTTATCATTGTCTTAAGGGCAGCTCTTTTCCAGCCTCATTTTAAAAGTTTATTCCTCAATCTTGGCCAAGTAATCACGAAAATACATAAAAAAAAAAAAAAAAAGATATTTAAAATTTGTAAAGTTTCTGTCTTTAAATTATGCAAATAGTTTAGCTTTGTCAGTATGTTGAGATGCTGGAAAATTAAGCTGCAAAGGAAACTAGACACCTAGTCTGCAATGGAAATACGTAATAGAATGAATTGGATGCAATGGATTCTAGTAAATCGTAACGTTAATGCTATTGCATGATGGTTTACCTTAGCACCAGATTAAAGGAAACCTGTTTAAAGTTGAAAACTGTATGTTCTAAACATTCCAAATTTGAGAATAGAGCTATGCAAGCTATTTATCATGAAGTCATTATGTATATTAATCACATCTGAATTTGGGTTTCAGCAGAGATATTAAACTTGGATGAAATAGTCCTAAAAGATTTAAATTAAAATTTAGAATTTAATATAGGAATTGCCAGGACTAACAGACCTTTCTAGATCAGAATGTCTGTAACAATTTCAAAAAGAATTGAAGAAAATGTTCATTTTTTCAGACGAAGAAATATAACCAAGTTTACAAATCCCTTTTACCACAACATCAATCCAGGAGAAAACACAAATATCACACAGAGAAATAATTTTAAAACTTATGAGTTGTGAATCTTGGATTATTAACAGTTGAAAAAAATAGCAAAGACTCAGTTAACTTTATTAGATACATTTATTTTTCCTGGATTTTCTACCTGGAACTCCTATCCATTCTTCGAAATCACCTATCATCAAAGCAAGATGAAGTTATCTCTCATTTGTGTATTTATCATTTTATTTATATTTTTTATAGTTTAAAACGCAGTCGAGATTCTCCACTTTTTCTTCTGTTCTGCTTTTTCTTTTTAGCATGACTACAAGTTAGCTATCTAAAACTGTAGTTGCAGTAGAAGCTTCTGTTATGTGGAATGGAAAGGAAAAAATAATTTGGCAAATGACTGAGTAACTTTGAGTGTCTCTGCTACTTAACGTTTGGTCAGACTATTATTCCTAAAGTTCATCGACATGAAAATGAAACCACCTCTTTGGGAGCTTCCAAGTGTGAGCAAGGAAGGCGTTTCATACAATTTTCCAATTGCATTTTGAAGGAGAAGGAAATTTTAGCATTCAATTATTTCTGGCACTGAATCTCACTTCAGAACTACAGAAGACGTTTTTGCAACCAAGTGTTGCACATATCATTTAAACGTAACTCTGAAAAGGACAATTAAGTTGTCAACCTGGGATCCAGCAAAGAAGGAGAGATCAGGAAAAAAAAGAAAAAAGAAAATGTAACAAGCCATAGAAAGGTCACAGAAATGCAGGAACAATTACATAATATGCATGGTTAGGAGAAAGATAACCTAGAAATTCTTAGTTGTACTAAATATAGAGGCTCAAATGAGAGAATGAAGCAGAAAGCAAAGCCTTCGGGACCGGACTGGAGTGAAACAGAAAATTTCATCAATCCCTGTGTTCAGAAGAAGCACACACGTGCCCTGGCACCTCTGAGCTCCTTTGGAGCATATGCAAAAAGCAGTTATGTTTGAACACAGGGAAGGTAACTCCTGCCTCTACCCATGTGCCTCTGGCTACGCTTCTTGTCCACAGGCTCTCTCAGGAGCCGCAGATCTATTCTTTTCCTCACTGAAAACCTTAGTCACTTATGAACAGTCATGCAAAGATTTACTCTTTTCCCCTTGTTAGCAGTCCAGTATGTTCTTGGACACTACCTAACACACAGAAAGATAAACAAATAACACACAGACTTCATGGAGGAAGTTTTCAGATACGACAGAAAAACCTAAGCCCTTGAAGAGCCTTAAGACATTGGTCTGCATATGGACATGCTGCTTATGAGCAAACACTCAACTGACAGCCGTGTTCTTGGATGAAGCACACATCTTTGGGAATTGTAATTCCTCTGAGGGATGCTGAATACATTGCTTCCTTTGCAGCAGCGCAGATCTCCTGAAACAGTCTCTTCGCAAAGTTTTAAGTGATTAGATGTGGCAAAGACAGCACGGCTATTTACTAGACTTTGACTAAAGGACGTTGTTAAATACGCATAACAGAGTGCAAGAATTCACTCTTTCTTACTTCTAGCAGAAATAGAGGAGTTTCTTCACACTGCGTCAGAAAAGGGGAATCTTCTCCAGCAGAGATGAAGTGGGGAAATGGACAGTGAGGACAGAATCACAACAGCTGACTGTCCGTGCAATTTATGGCATGATTTTCCAGAGAAAAGTACCCCATCTGTGCAGACTAAGGAAACTGCCAGCAGTAGGAACAGGCAGGGTTTTTTTTTATACTTGGAGGTGCTGCTGACATTTCCCACTTGAAGCTAGAGATGGAAATGTGGGGTGGAAAAAGAGTGGTAGAAGTATTTCCTGACATGTTTAAACACAGTTTTACCAATGCTAAGGCTAGCATTAGGTCACCTAGGCCATCTACATTTTTGCTGCAAAAAAGCATTTAGTTTAAGCATGTTTTGAGAGTTCATACTGAGAATTTCCATGCTTGCTTTACCCTATGCAAATGTCAGCCTTTCAACTGTCAATACATATGAGAATTTGCACTCTGACTCATGTGTAGGAGACATACCAGAAAGTGGATGAGTTTTGTCTTTGGCAGGGCAGCAAAGCTTTCAACATGTATTTCACTTACTATCCTGACACTAGACTTCAAGAGCTGCTGTGGTTATTCTATATCCTAAAAATGTGATGTCATTTCCTACTGTCTTTTAGAGTGTGACAGAAAAGGACATTACTCTGGTAAAATCTCAAGCAAACCCCATAATTATTTTCTCTCACCCGGATAACCCTGCTGGTATTTGGAATTGCCTCCTACCATCAGGATAACACCTGGATTTCCTTTCCTGTCATTCGGTTTTTGTGCACCAGGAGTGGAATTATCTGCCACTGTTTCCTTGCAAATAATCCATAGTAGTTAGAAATGAACTGAAAATACAGTAGGATATTGGCAGTTTCCCAGTGAAATCAAAGATGGGAATTTCTGGGAGAGTTTGTGGTGAGGACCCAGATGGTAAATGCTGTGACCACACTGGGCTGACAGCACCCACAGAGCACTGATTGTGGGGTGAGGCACGGCAAGACGTGGGGGAAAGTGGCCTTCACTTAATTCAGAAGCAAGAGCTTTGGCCCTGCTCTACATGCATATGACATAGGACTCGGCCATGGTCACCATGCTGGAAATGAGGTGGATGTTAACCATATGACTTCTTTTTCACGTACCACCTGCCAGAGTCAAAACAAGCAAATCCAGGAAGCTGGCTAAGCTCTGGGCAAGTCATTGGTTATCATACCAATAGATCATATTGTAGTATTGATTGCGATTTAGGAAGATACTGTTTTTTGTCCAAGTCACTCAAATGCTGAAATACATGCTTGACTAAATCGCACTAAAATATTGTTTAGGACACAAAATAGTTACCATGAGCAGTCCTACTTAAAGCCAGAGTAAATTTAGAGCAATAATACACATGGGTTTTACTAAATGCAGGTAAGGAGATCTATCAGAACAGCAGGAATTGTGCCCAGCCAGACATGTTCTGGCAGCTAGGTTGTAAGAAAGATCTAAGTTTAGGCAAGAGCAAGCATAAACATAGACAATATGTAGCAAGTTTGGATGGCCCACTTGTTTCTATATGCCAGGCTTTTGTCTCAGCACCCTGCTCCCATAAAATCATAGAAATGTCTAGGTAGGATCCCAAAACATCAGTTTGGGTGCTGCTGTGTTTTGGTTCTTCTCCATTTTCAGGAGGTGCTGAAAGTGATCTATTCAAAATTATCTTCTGCCAGGCATCCATACAATGGAGACTATGGAAAGTATGGAAATGATGACCATATTCTTATAATTTTATTACACAGACCAGTTCAAATACAAACCACAAGGAATTCTGGGATTGGGAAGTGTATGTGCAACGCAGCATCACACATTCAGCAATACAGATGTAGTCTTTCAAAATGATAAACCTGGCTTATGATGTTCTTTAAGAAACAGATGTCTTAACTGTCACAACCCATACAGAAACGCAGCTCTTAGTAAGAGAGGGAAGGCTTGATAGGCTTAAAGAGATAAAAAAATCAAGGGCCAGTTAAGACTATCTTGTCACCTGAAAAAATGAAAGAAGGAAATGGGAAAACCAACACTATCTATATTGTAGATTATTTCCTGGAAGGCAAAAAGGAGGAAAAAAAGCTCTTCTCTAGATAAATGTAAGAAGTTGAAGGTCTTGATATGATCAGATACTGGCAAGATGCCATAAAAGACAAGGTGTTTCAATAAATTAGATTATGCAACAGTAAAATCCTGATGTATAGGGTTATTTTGATCGAAAGTCTACAAAACCAAAAGAATTTAGGATCCAGTCCTTAATTCAGTTTAGATTTACAAGGTAGGACTCTGTGTAGAGCTGAGAATTAATCCTGCAGACAGGTAGTCCTGTTCAAGCTCTTATAAAAGCTGTGATGTCTTCTTAGAGGTCCAAAAGCCCACACTGTGTCTGAAAGATTGTCCTTTTGAAGATACCCACTGCAGTCACAAATGCACCTGCTTCTTAGACCACACTGAAAAAGCAGCAACTCTTAAAAACAGTCTGTTGATAATAAAGCCTTTCTCTTGTACTGGGAGTTAGCTATAAAGTACAGAAATGGTTTAAACTTGCAAAGCTTTTACTATCTCCTACATGCCCAGTACATGATATACTTCTTCTTACACGTACAACAAACATTGCACTCTGATTCTTAAAATTCACTGTCTGTGCACTTGCATACATTAAGAAATTTTGTTGTATCTGGACTTGACATAATGATGACCATAAGTGACCTGTCAGTGTAGATCAGAGCAAATCACACCCAGCATGGCAGGCAATTGTGATTAAACCTTGGTCCTATTTCATAATATGAACAAAACCTAACTTGGAAGGGTCCTAATAATCAGACCTCCATTTTCAAAGGTACAGGAATATTGTTGATGTAAGTCAATAATAGGGGGACAAGAATTTTAAAACCCAAGGAAACTAATGTGATGTATATGTTGCAAGCTATAATCTTTGAGAAACATGGCTATCTGCAACATTTTTACAGAAGCATATGAGAGGTTTTTAAGGGAATCAGTGGAAAGGGAAGGTATAACTTCCTTCAGAACATCATCCTGAACCATTAAAATCACTGTTAGAACAAGCCAGTGTTCTCAAGCTGCTCTTTACCAAAATGTCAAATGTGTCCTATTATTTGCATCAGTGTGTGCTATCCTTTCACGAAACAATGCAGGTATTCAAAACTGGACATATATAAATAAAAAGTAGAATTGTCACATGCAGTATTTTTCTGCATGTGAATGGAGCAGGGCGTGAATATAGCCCAGGAAAGATCTTCAGTATTTTAAGATGAGTGCATTTTATTCTTTTGGAAGCTATTTGTTGGTGCTTCTTCTTGTGCAACATAATATTCTCAGGTATGGCTCAGAAGATAACATTGTAACATGTAGGAGTGAATGGATCTATGTCTCTGCAGGTTCTCTAGATATTGATCATGTCTACTGGGAATATGAAAGAAGAAAAAAAGAGAAAAGAGAAAAGAAAAAAAAAGAGAAAAGAAAATGGAAAAAAGAAGACAAAAGAAAAGAGAAAAAAGAAAAAATAAGAAAAAGAAAAAAAAGAAAAAAGAAAAAAGAAAGAAAAGGAAAAGAAAAAAAAGAAAAGAAAAGAAAAAGAAAAAAGAAAAGAAAAACCACTTTTTTCTCTTTTTAAATCTGTGTTAGGAATTATACAGTCCTTGAATGCAGCCCCTAGCAGGCTCTATGTGCTTCTTTGTTTCCTGTTGGGAGAGGGATCTAAAAAGTGCAGATAACGAAACCTGACTAGAAGGGTAGGCCTCTTAAAAGTATTCATTGTCTGGGGAAAGAGGGAGGAAGGAACTCACCTGACCTTGACCACCCAAGCTTTTAACACTCAAAAAGACTTTCAAAGCTTTCTTAGGGAGGTTTACAGCTGTGAAAGGATGCTGGAATTCCACTGCAGCAGAAGGAATATAATTCACCTTTACTACCTCCCCTCCCCCAAAAGCACCCAAGTCACTGCATTTCTAGAAGCTTAAATACTTTGTTTTGGGAACTGACTGACAGAATCAAAGGAATTCCTGGCTTAACACCCTCACACAGTCTTTCCCTCCAAATTTCTAACACTTCTTTTACACTGCCTGCCCTCGCTGTGAGAACCAGTCCCCATGTCACATCTTTCTCGGCCCTCTTTAACAGACGAATCCATTGCCCACGGTCTGTGGTTGGTGCATTTAACATATTACAGTCATGATAAGTTCCTAAAAGCCCTTTTCTTGCTAATAAAGGTAGCTGTTGTGGGCAGGCCACAGTTCTTAGCCTTCTGGACTCTTGCTACCAGTAACAACAGTCCAATCTGGATGCTTCCTTAGTAAACTATGACAATATTATTGCTGGCTCTAACCCCAGAACATCCAGATTAGGGTTAGAGATCCACTGTGATGCACACTTAAATGTCACAATGTCTAAAGTTTGAACAATATTATTATTGTGCTAAAATGTCCAGATAGCAATCTGCTTCCAGAAACAGTAGATTTCCCTTGGGGCAAGCTCAACCCTCTCTTCAGACCTCCAGGAGAAGATGGTTTTGTCAAAGACTTCTTGAATAATGGGGATCATACAAACAAAGCTCCTTGAATTCTCAGTTTTAATATACACAAACACCAAATGGTTCTGGTGGCAAAAGCAGGTGCTCTTTTATTTGTTTTGTATTTGAACAATGTCAGGTTCTTTGGGGGTTTAGTACCTCCAGGCACAAAACAATGATTCAGTGCCTCAGAGAATGTATCTCTAACAGTTTCTTACAGTCAGAGATGCCACAAAATCAGAAGAATTTTTCTTTTTTACACTGCTTTCCAGGCATCAAGGAAATTATTCAGGCAATAATTTGGCGAGTGCAACTCTCAAAGGGGGCCTGTGCTACTTATCCCCATGGTGGGGATGTGTCAGATACCATGCTTAGCTTCTTCACAGAGTCCCAGCCTGTCTTATCCTGTTCCACCCAAAGAAATGCTTTGGAGTGCTGGGATCTCTGAATGTGCTTTGAAGTTCCTTACTGAAGGTATGACGACATCATGGCAAGCAACAGGAATATGATGTCTTTCCTTATCTCCTCTCTCTTTCTGCTATGATGTATTTTAATGGACATTCTGGGGTAAATCCGTATGAAAAAAAACACCTGAATACAAGCCTGTGTGAAATGCTGGAATCAGGGATCTGAACTTTGTATCTGACTCCTGCACTTACAATATAAAAATCACAGGTAGGACTGTGTTCCCTGATCTTTGGAAGGAAAAACCATACAAGTCTCTTGGCAACCTTTACAGCTAGCATCTTCCTGAATCATTTTATTCATTAAGTTTCCTCTTTACAATCAGTATTCATCTCATACGTCAATAACATATGGGATGTATCAATATACTCAAGTGAAGATGACATGTTCATAACTCATGCAGCTGTTTTTTTCACACCTGAGACAGAATATAATGCTCCGTATCAGTGCTTATCCACAGCTGTCCCACATCAATAAAAAAATATTGTGAGGAAAAAAGAAACCATAACTTAAAAAGGAAATTCAGCCTTTTAACGGCAGGTTGCTGTCTCTTAGGAAAGCTAGCAATCCGTTATGCATAGTTGTGAGAAGATTAACTCTTTCTCAGCAAACACTGCACTGCTGTCTATCATCTGTGTGGTGCAACACGAAATGCGTACGATGGCAAATGAGGAGAAAAGAAAGGGAAAGGGAAAGGTAAAGGGAAAAGGAAAAGGAAAGGAGGAAGGAAGGAAGGAACCACAAGGAAAAACTGCCCCGGGCAGGAAGTGTTCCCGGGAGCCACGCTGCCTCTCCCAGCCTCGGCACTTTTTAGACCAGGAGGAAGGGGTTGTAGATTGAAGGCTGTAGATTGAAGGGGCTGTAGATTTTGCACTTTACAGAGGCTCGCTTGTGTTTCCAAGACCTAGCTGCAGTTCTCTAGGGAAACTCAACTCCCTCGCAGCCTCCCTTCCCTTCCCAGAGCAAACTTAGCATTTCCCCATCAGCCACTTTTGCCTAATGCTAAACCTTCACCTTTTTGTCTTTTCTTCCCTCCCTCCAGCATGTCTTGCTCCTCAGGCAATGGTCAGAGGCAGGAGTCTTGCAAGACAACACCCAACCTTTCCCTTTTCCTTGGTGTGTCTCAAGCAGCCCTGGAGTTGCAGCATCTCTGCTGTCAACAGGTGGGCAGAAAGGGAACCAAGTCCTGATTTTCAACAAGGCTCAGACAGTCTCCTTTTAATATTATCACTTGGTTATTCTTCTTAAGCTTCCTCATGCTGTGTATTTGTGGGGGTGATAGCTACAGATAATATGCTGTTTATTTCCTCAAAGTACTTGAATGCCTCAAGCTTTTTATATCCTTTTTCTTTGCCAGCACTTCTTGATTTAAAAAGATCATCTTTAGAAAAAAAAAATAAAAATCTGTCAAAGTATTGATATTTGCCAAATAGATTGGGAGACAGCTGAAATGGACCTCAAACTTTTATTGGGGCCTAACAAAATAATGGAGGGAAAAATAACTATTAGCAAAATTCACCTACTTAAGGGAAAAAAAAAGGTTTATGAAACTCCTTCCCGCTCCTTGTTCCCTGCTGTCTGTTAAAATCTATTGTGTGACTGTGACAGCATTTAGGAGTTTAATGCCCATGGAACAGAAAGTTGTCACAGGTTGATGGGCTCCTGCTGCTAGATAGTGTCCACATCATTAATCATGGACACTTATCTCTTTTGCCTCAGAGGACAGCCAGTACTGACACTTGCTCGCTGTACAGTGGAGCAAACCAAAAACTGTAATCTACCAGTGGTAAATTTACCATGAGATTGTGACAAGGATCATAGACAAACACAGGCTGCCTCACAGCACAGGAGCGCATCTATCACCCAGCCATGATGACTTTGGCTGACCTCTGGCCTTCCCTACACATCCTTGCTAACACCTGCAGACTCGACATGGTCACTTGGCCCCTGTGCTGGGAAAAGCACAGTGTGCGGCCAAGTGCAGTCCCTGACCGCCACTGCAAGCATCTTGGTTTACAGTTTGATCTGATGCACTAGTAAAAACAACAACCAAGTTTACTTATGAACAGAAAGGAACTTCTTCTTTGCACTAAAAAACCCTCTGCTTTCATTTGACAAAGAAAAATTGGGAGGGGGAGAGGGGAGAAAAAGGTTTAATTTTCTTAAAGACATTCCTGATGTAATTAATACGAATGAAAATGAAAGGCTAATTTTATGCTGCAATCACAAACCAGAAACGGAATGAGGGGTTCTAATTCTTCTTAGTACCTCAGTACCCTAAGTGTGTGGAGAAGTAGAAAATGAGTCCAAGATGCTAGAAACTTAGATTAGCTGAAGTTCTAAATAGGACTTGAATGTAGAAGCAAATTTTCAAAAGACTATTGTAACTAATATATTATAAAATATTCTTACTGCTGTTAGCATTTTCTCTTCAGGCTGGGGAAGAGATTTCTTAAATATTCATTTAAAGAAAAGAAGTGAAAGGTACTCCTGTTATAGTCTGGTAGTTGAGTCACTTCGAGATTTGCGAGATGTGCATAAAAACTCAGCATCTGCATAAACCAGAACAACCATCTGAATCACATTCTAATGAGCTACCACGAAAAAATGCAAACACACATATTATAAAATAATCTGGGTACTTCTTTAGCACTAGCTAGAACAAGGACAGCAATGTATTGCATAACTTATTCATCATAGAAGAGAGAATAACTCCACTGTCATTCCTTCCATATCTGTTTTTGGCGCTCACCCACAGAAGGTTTTAAAAGCCAAATTCTTCTGGGAAGCGCAACGTAAATTCTCCAAATGGAGTGACTTATCCTGAAATCATAAGTTCAGCAGATACAATATAGTTAAGAAGAAAATAATAATTTCCCACTTCTATGCCTTATTTGAGAGAAGGTAGACAGCAGCATTTTTTTTCTTGAGATATCTAAATCAAACTGCTTTTAAAAAAACTATGCAGAAATTGAAACCAACTAGATTTCAGTGGCTGGGGAGGACTTGGCCATAGGAAGATGGGATAAATCACACACCTCAAAGGTCTTTGAACAAGACTTTGTTTCTGTACTCAAAAGTTTTAATGTTCTATTGTACTACTCACTGCTTAATGAAAAAGAAATCCTACGCATCAAAACATTGTAAGCCTAATATATTAAGTCATATTGTGCTTTGTTTCTTTGATATGGGGTTTTTTTTTGTTGCTGCTGTTTTGGTCTGGTGTTTTTCCCTAGGACAGACTTTTTTTTCAGGACACACTTTCGTGTAGATAGCTAATAACTTATCTTGGATGCTTCCCAATACATGAACCAGGATTTCCTTAAGATCTGGAGAAATACTAATGAAATATGACATGTTTATAGTCAAACAGCTCTCTTAATACTTGCAGCTCATATCAAAGGACTAGTCATCAGTGTTTTCCTTAGTTTCTTTGGAGCAGTTGTTGCATTCAACAAGAAGAAACGGGACATTTTTGAATACCAAAGAACGTCACAACTAATTATGTAATCTCAAAGAGAGTGATATTCTATTTTTTCTTCTCTATTTCTTTTACACATTTCTATTCTCTATAATGTGGCCCATAAACAGAAAAAATAAGCCAAACTTTATTGCTCTTTAAAACTGAAGAAAGATTATTTTAGATGACAGTTCAAACAAATGAAAAGAATACATTGATGAGGATGAAATACTTTGAAATTATTTTGCTTAGACTTTACTGTTACAAACACCGAAGGTGGGATTTGATCCCACTGTGGCTTAAAATTGCTGTAATTTTGCTGAGTTAATTTTGCTATATTGAGACATAACTGAGGTCAGAACTGCATCTTGATGCTGTTGTGAGTGAATAAAGGATGAATCAATATTAAGTTTGTTCTTTCCACATCTATGGTTTTTTGATGGCCTGTAACAATGAGACGTCAGTGTGCTACTATTATCCTTCATAATGAAAAGTTATCTTGGCTTGGACTTCACATTTCAGATCTTCCTTTTGATATTTTCAGATAGTTTCTCTGCAAAGATATGCATACCAAAGTTATGTTGAAGGGGAGAAATAATATATTGTTCTAGCTGAGATGCTGACAAAGCTAACTCATGCAATTTATTTTTTTCTGAGTTTTGCCTTCATGAAATTTACATTGTTTGATCTTATTGATGAAGTAAACTCAGTGATACCAGATCACAGAAATAAAAGAATCTTTCTTTCTCTCTATAAAATACTTAATTATTTGCTGTATAACATAAAAGAAAAAACATGCAAACCGCACACAAAATAAAAAAGATAAAAAGAAAGGAAACTTGATGAAATTTAACAAGGGCAAGTGTAGAGTCTTGCATCTGGGGAAGAACAACCCCATGTACCAGTACAGGTTGGGGGTTGACCTGCTGGAAAGTAGTGAAGGGGAAAGGGACCTGGGGGTCCTGGTGGATAGGAGGATGACCATGAGCCAGCAATGTGCTCTTGTGGCCAAGAAGGCAAATGGCATCTTAGGGTGCATTAGAAAGGGAGTGGTTAGTAGGTCAAGAGAGGTTCTCCTCCCCCTCTACTCAGCCTTGGTGAGGCCGCATCTGGAATATTGTGTCCAGTTCTGGGCCCCTCAATTCAAGAAGGACAGGGAATTGCTTGAAGGAGTCCAGCGCAGAGCCACAAAGATGATTAAGGGAGTGGAACATCTCCCTTATGAGGAGAGGCTGAGGGAGCTGGGTCTCTTTAGCTTGGAGAAGAGGAGACTGAGGGGTGACCTCATCAATGTTTACAAATATGTAAAGGGTAGGTGTCAGGATGATGGAGCGAGGCTTTTTTCAGTGATATCCAGTGATAGGACAAGGGGCAATGGGTGTAAACTGGAGCATAGGAAGTTCCACGTTAACATCAGGAAGAACTTCTTTACTGTAAGAGTGACAGAGCACTGGAACAGGTTGCCCAGGGGGGTTGTGGAGTCTCCTACACTGGAGATATTCAAGGCCCGCCTGGACAAGTTCCTGTGTGATGTACTGTAGGTTACCCTGCTCTTGCAGGGGGGTTGGACTAGATGATCTTTTTAGGTCCCTTCCAACCCTTGGGATTCTGTGATTCTGTGATTCTGTGATATGTTAGGTAATTCGCACCTGATCAACTATGATCACTTACATACAATACATGTCTTAATTGTTTGTGCCACTGGGTATCCTTGCTAGTCTATTAAATAACTAGTAACAAAATGAGCGACCAGAGAAGTTTTCTTTATAGCAAAAATGTGAATATTTAAGCAGAAGATGACTGTCACCTTCTAAAAATTTTTGAGTGTTTATGAACTTATTTTGGGTTACTAAAAAAATTCCAGTCACTTTGATATTTTCCTGACTTTTTTCACTAGTTGTAAGTTTTCAGATGTGTCAGCCTGCTGCAGGTACCTTTTTAACTTCCCTCCATGCAAACACAGCCTAATGGAGACACTTGTTTCTTGGCACAGAATTAATTTCAGATATGCTTTGCACATGTTAGCCTATTTTAATGCAAGACATATTGTAAACCTTTATTAGTAATTATGGGTCAAAGTGGTAATGAAACAGTCAAGGCAGAAAGCAGGAATACATGTTCACCTTGAATTTATTTCAGGTTTAGTGATTTTTCCCATGTATGAGTCTGACTCTTCATCTTGCAAACCCATGAATGAAACCTACAATTAGCGCACATGAATAATTTGATGTAACCACAGACAGTATGTGAAAGCAAAGCCCAGGAATAGAGAATGACATGAATACACCTGTCTTTCTGACTTCAAATGTCAGCTATTCTACTAGTCTGACAAAATGTTACATTTGTAGTGCAGTGATCTGTGCTCCTACATAATTGTAATGCAAAGCTATGTACTCCTATATAATTCCATCCAGTTTCCTAATCACAAAGAATACACTAAATTAAGGAACTGGTCATGTTTCTTTTTACTCATATTTTACTTGAGATACTTCATTTACTTTTAGTTATTTTCAGTGCTTGTAAGGTGTAAAATGTGAAATATCAATAAATTTTTACCATAATCTGGGATAATTTTTATTCTTTACTGTCTTTTGTGATGCTCTGCTCTCAGGTTTAAGAGATCTGGTGAAAGGCAGCAAAGCTACATCCCTGGAGAAGGAACAAACACCTCTTCACCTGCCCTAGTCCCCTGCAGCATTTCAAGCTCTGCATACAATTAGGAATATTTTTCCTGCACCGAGTGCTCTGGCTTGGGACCAGAGGGGTAGGAAGTTAGTCCAGTTTCTGTCTGTTAAATTTTGAAACTCATAATTGTGTCTGTTTAATAGTGGCTTCTGCTTAGATATGATCTTATAATTTTCTCATAGCCTGACACTAATCTTATAAATCAGTTGAAAAATAAAAAAAATTGCTTCCTAAACTCTCTGGATTAAAAAACTCCCTAAACAGGCAGAAGTCTAGAACTGACCAGGATAAATCCTCCTCTACTACTCAGACAAGAACTGGGTAAACTCCTACTTCCATTTACCTTCTACCGAAATGCTGGTATACTCTGTATGGCAATGTGCTGGACATGTTGGCCAAGCATCTGCAATTTGAAGAGGATGCTGAAAACTATTAGAAACCATTTGGAAAAGAGATACTAGAATGATTGAAGTATATAGGTATGCATCACAAGTGTACAGAGAGGTAGCATTTAGAAACTGAAATCTGGCTAGTTCTGGCTAACAAAAAGGAGAGCTTTAAATTTACAAGATAATTAACAATTCAAGTGATTTACCTGGGAATGTGGTAGATGTTCAAGTATCCAAAGCCCATAAATCGGTATTTGGTGTCTTGCTAAGAGATCTCTAATAGGTTAAATGGAACTTAATGCACTAATGAGTGAGATTTAATAAAAGGGTCTCAAAATGTAGCAGTGATGTCCCTCGGGGTGTGAATTTATGTAATTCTTTAAGCTGTCTGAAAGCTGTGTCCATCTAATGTCTATTCCAATATTCATACAAGAAGCCACAAACTCTGTGTATCATTGTGCAGATGCCTAGCAGAACTAGTCCCCAGCCTGCAAGCATGACTGCAATAACAAAACATGCAACAGATGTTGATGGCCACTCCAGGAATCTATTTTCCCCAGAAAATCAAGCAAACCTAGAGGAGAGACACTAAGCAATATTACGCGAAGCACAACACGCAGTGGAGAGAGGTAGAATTTTCATTTAATAGGGTATAACTGGAAAAAAGTGGTGTATCTGCTCCTGAATTGGCAGGCCATGTGGTGCAGCAGGATATACCTTTTTGTTTTTGTTTTCTTTTTGCTAGAGGGAAAGGAGATTATTCTACTGGTGCTATCTTAAGCCACCCATGAGGTTTGTTTTGACAATACTCTGGTCTCTGTGAACTGCAGTACTTACCAATCCATCATCAGAATGTCAGTGAGTAATTGAGAAACTGGGCACTTTCTGTCTTCAGTTTCTGCAAAGGCAGAAAGTAAGGCTTATGTGTCCTCCAAAATGGAACAGAACAAATGTAAACCTTTGGAACAAGTCAGCCGTGTCTCTCCTCTCATTTTGTCTAGACTATTGGTTTGTGTCTCTTTCAAAGTGGAAGCTGTACTAATCCTTCACTATATAGCAGGAGCTGCGAGGGGATGGCTCAAGATGACACCTCTACTGTATGTCTTATTTATGTTTTATTATTGCATGGATGTAAGACTTGATCTGTGCTTTGGGCTCCTACATTTGCCTTGGAGTCATCTTTGGAGTGTACCATGCGGCATCTGCCACTGAGAAAATACTTGCATCTTTGAGGAAAGAGAGATCTATATGGATGAAGATAAATGGTGTTTAATGGGAAGATATTTTCTTCCCATTCTTCACTGTGAGGGTGGTCAAACATTGGAACAGGTTGGCCGGAGAAGCTGTGGCTGCCCCATCCCTGGCAGTGTTCAAGACCAGGTTGGAGGGGGCTTTGAGCAACCTGGTCTAGTGGAAGGTGTCCCTGCCCATAGGAGGTAGCTGGAACAAGATAATCTTCAAGGTCTCTTCCAACCCAAACCATTCTGTGATTCTATAATCAGCTACTTCTATTTAAAAAGACCAGTTGCAGCACCCTCAGCAAAAGCATTTCCCGTATTTTCCACAAGACTCTCAGGCAATCAGAATCCCAGAGTATTTAGTCCATCTCTCTATACCCGCTTGACTTCAAAGTTTAAAAAATCACCATTCAAGAAATCACCCTGTAGCTGGGCTGTGGTAACACATCACATGAGTGTTCCAGGTCCATCTCAGCACAAAGTGAGACTGCTTAAATTACCTTTTCACAATGAGTGAAAAGAGAACAACTTTTGAAACAGCTACAGCTATTTTAGGGGTAAATGTGAATAAAGTCACAGAGTTTTAGGCTGGGGCTTTTGAAGACACATGGGAGACCTTAGCGTCTCGATTTTATGTCATTTCTACAGGTTTGCTCCTTTGAAAACGCCAGTAGCATATGCTGAAAAACTCATCCCATATCCTTCTAAATACTCAGAGTCATAAGAACAATTTGTATTTTACACATTTCCTTTATGATCCCACTAGTGCTAGGTATGCGGGAGTCTGTCTTACAGAGAACCCATACCATGCTGGATACATGCAGCCCTCCATAACAGCAGTGTCACATGTTCAAATACTGATTTTTTTTGACATCTTATCTGTAGTTTTCCTGGGAGACCAAGCTCACTTAAAATACTGGATAAATATTTAGTTCATCTCCATGAAGACTTAAGGAATAAGAATTAATATGAAGCACCAATAATCTGAAGGTTATTTGTGCAACCCAGTCACATTTGCATTTTTTCCTCTGTCAACCAATACAGGGATGTTATGTAGCATTTTAAGTTTGCAGATAATTGAAGGGAAATAACCACAATAATGAAATCACTGCTGGATTACATTCTGATAGATGACAAACCAATTCATTTATGATACTTCCTTTGTCATACTGAGCCATTTTATTGTGCAGAGGAAACATCTCAAATTAATAAAACTGCTAAATCCATAAAGTCCCATGCACCAAATAGCACATCATAGGAAAACCTATCACTCATTAAAAGAATAAAACTGATAAATGCTAGCAGGAGATCATCTGGGAAAAGAAATTTGTTTTTAAGAGGATTATTCTATAACAGTAAAGAGCCACAATATGTATATCTACTTACGACATCAGTGTGTGCACATCTATAGATATGCACACCTGTACCTATGTACACACACTGATATGAGCATCATGTTTTGTGTTGTAGTAGTTCTGCAAGCAGGTACCAATTGCATGGTACAGAGAAAGAGCATGTGAATTCCAAACAGTTGCATCACAATGTTATTTAATAATATTTCTGTTGTGCTTTTGCTTTTTAAATGAAATACAATTTAATATCAAAAAATAAAGCTGTTATTAGGCTCCTTCTAACATGATTTAGCTCAAATGGGGTTTTGTAAAACTGCTAAACTTGCATAAAAAGGAAAGAGATTAGTATGACTTAAAAATTACATAATACTGTACTAATTCACTCCACTGCCTGTGTACATCTGCAAAAGACTCATTCATATTGCACGATACATCTTAAGAGGTCACAGCGAAGCCATGACACCAACCACATCGTCAAAAATACTGCACAGACAACCCTGGCAAATGTAGAATACAAAAACCTCTAAAGCAATGACCTTAGTGTTCACGACTCTCTTTAGCAATCCCACTACTAACATGCAGTTATTTAATAACAGTGAAAGGCAATATTTTCTTTTTTTTTTTTTTTTCTTTTTTAAGACAATGCAAAGCAACATCGCAAAAACCAGGCTTGGATGACAAGCTAAGAGAAATTAGATATCCTGAGGAAACAAAATCGTCAATTACTGAAGACTAAAACTGCCTCGCCAATGGATTAACCCTTCATTAACTCTAATACATAGTAAATATTTATGCAGTTTGGAGGCTTTCAAAGTGCATAAGACAATAGTGTTTGCTAGTTTGGCAAAGAACAGCTGTTGTGATTAAATAAAAAAAAAAAAAGAAAAAAAGAAAAAGGCTTTTAATTCTTCAAGTACTTTTCCCAGATTTTCCATTTTTCCTATTTTGTATGGTGGGTTTTCAGTTTACCACTTCTTTCCTAACAGAGGAATGGACAAGCGGACTGACAAAGTGGAATAAGAAATCCCAAAGCTTCCCCTCAATCCTGACTGCACTTCACAGCTGAATAAATGATGAAACCTATAGAAACTTGCTCAGCTTCTAAAAACTAAGATAGAAATATCTTGGGAAACCTTCATAGCTATTTTCTCAATTGTTCAGGCACCTCTATGTAGATAATTTGCTTAATAAAGTCACCTGAACTCCAGGCTCACCAGCAATACAAATCCTGCTTGACTGGCCCAGCCCACATGTTGACTCAAAGGAAGAAGCACAGTGTGAGCTACCCAGCTCCAGCCAGCTCTCCTGCCCACCTTCTCTTTGAAACCTCAGTAAAGGGGACCTAGAATACTCAGAAAAGGACGAAAGCCTCTGCTAGCAGTATATCAGTCTCCTCTGAGACTGAAGGAGTTCTTCACTAAAGCAATAACACTGCTTTCTGTTGGACCTGAACCCAGAAAGCTGTCAACAGAGGTGGGATTTATCCTGTTAGTTGCCTTCCAGCTTGTGTGCAAATCCTTATTATGCAGAGAGAGAAATCTGGATGGATGAGATTCGTACACTTGTTAGAGGCTTTTTGTGATCCCTTTTGGATCAGGCATTCTTACATTACTTGTCATGTCACAGGTTTACCTTTTAAGTACTTTTGAGACTGTCATGTCCTATTTGACACTGATATATCCCCAAGCCGATGTATGTAAGATGAGCAGATTGCAAGAGCAGTATTTTTTACCATATGCATAAAAATTCCCAGCAAGTAAACAGTGAGTAGTTTCACAGTGATCAAATGATTACAGTATCTATCCAGCAGCCTTAAAACTGAAGCCTTATAGTACATCCTCAGCCACCAAGATGAAACCTTAATCAAATAGAACTTGCATTTAGAAAATAAAGGACCAGCTGAAAGATAAGAAATTTCTATGATAATTTTTTATTAAATTGATGTTCTGTGAATATGTTTAACATGGTGCCAAAAGAATCTCAGCGTAACTTAAAAACAGTTGAGGAAAATGTAAACTGTATTGTGGCACATCTGCTAGAGCTGCTGGTGTGGGAGACTTAGCTCGCTGGACTTCACCAGGACTCCAGGTACCAGTGCCAGCCTCAATTTGTACAGATATAACTTTGTCTGTTGAGTTTTAAAACAGCAGAAGCATAAATAATTCACAAACAAACATATTTCTTTTTCCAAAATGGCACCATAACAAAGCAAATGTCTTTATTTAGGACTTTATAAAAAATTATGTTTATTTCAAATGGAAGCGCAATTTTATTCTCCCCCATGTGCTTAATTCTAATGAGACAGCAGTGGGATTTGATCTGATATAAAGGAATCTACATGCACATCTTTTATTAATTCTTCTTGCAAAACCAGTAAGCTAAATAAATGAAGAGTAGGGGACGCTTTACCTGCATCACTCATGGCAGTGATCTGAAGGGAGGTGACAAATAGGCGTATAAAGAGACACATGGCTTTATACCTGATAATCTTGCACATAAAAAGAGCATCAAGTGTATTTGACAGGATGAAATGAAACTAAAATGTTAGCATTAATTGCTACTCAGTGCTGTATTACCAGCCCCACAATTCAAATCAATTATGAAGATTTGTACCAGTTGTGAGACCAAAAAGATTTTGGAAGCCTGTCAGCTCTAGGGTGTCATTACCTAATGCTGATATGACTGCTCTGGGCTCTGCTCAGAACAAGAGTCACAACCACTCACTTTCAGGACTGCAACCAAACTGGCACAACTGGAGTGTTTTAAAGAAAGTTGACAGGTGCATGGTTAAACATCACAGATTTGAACAAAAAGATTTCCTTCCCACTTGGAAACCTCAGCTTGTTTACTACAGGCCCTCCCCATCCTCACCCCATCTAAATTAGGTGAGAATTACTTCTGTGCAGCTTCAACAGCCATCACATGTATTTGATTGCTAAAATTAAAACTGAAAAATTAAATTAGTTTTTTTCTTAACATTAGGTATATTTTAGTACCTTAAAGAAATAGTTGTGTGAGAACTTAGCCAAGTTTGCTGCCCTGATGGATTAGTCAAGGGAGCAACTTATCAGTGGTGACAGTTGAGACTGATAAAACCTTAAAGCACATTCCTTTTAAGTGAACTTCAAGCTGCCTTTGCCACTGAGTCCCATGACGTGGGACTTTTGTTACTTCATTCCATCAAAGAGATCAAACAGATGGTGATTTAGGTAACTAGAGGAATGTTTATGTTAATGAACAGTGGATGTGGCTCTTTCCACGGATCATCCCCCTCTGCCCCCAGAAAGATACATAGGACTATACTTAAAGGACTGCTTTTATTCAGAACAAAAAGCTTCCTCCATTTCAACGGAATAAATTACATTCACTATACAAAAGTGCACAAGACTCCAGGGAGTGATGACTCTACCCAGGTGGAGCAGCACCTAATCTCTGCATAGTGCATTGAACTCCTACTGTCATGTCTCCTTTGAGAGAAGTTTTTCTTCTGTATTGAGGACAAAATACTAAGTAGAGCAAAATACATACTGCAAAGCAAATCTGCAGAATGGAAGAAAGATAAGAGCAGAAGTACCCAGAGGCCCAGCTACTTCTGGTAGTACTTTGTGCTGTTCTGGACTTAGAGCTTACCCAGATTTCCAATTAAGGGTGTTACTTGGATAGTGCTGGAAATGAAAGCGTTAATGTCAAAGCTGAATGAAGTGCCGTTTTACTGTATTTGATTAAAATTTGTATTTATATTAAAAAGGACATGGAACTGCTGGAACAAGTCCAGAGGAGGGCCACGAGGATGACTGGGGACTGGAGCACCTCCCATATGAAGACAGGCTGAGGAAGTTGGGGCTGTTCAGCCTGGAGAAGAGAAGGCTGCATGGAGACCTCATAGCAACCTTCCAGTATCTGAAGGGGGCCTATAGGGATGCTGGGGAGGGACTCTTCGTCAGGGACTGTAGTGACAGGACAAGGGGTAACGGGTTAAAACTTAAACAGGGGAAGTTTAGATTGGATATAAGGAGGAAATTCTTTCCTGTTAGGGTGGTGAGGCACTGGAATCGGTTGCCCAGGGGGGTTGTGATTGCTCCATCCCTGGCAGTGTTCAAGGCCAGGTTGGATGAAGCCTTGGGTGACATGGTTTAGTGTGAGGTGTCCCTGCCTATGGCAGGGGGGTTGGAACTAGATGATCTTGAGGTCTTTTCCAACCCTAACTATTCTATGATTCTATGATTCTATGATTCTTGCTATAAGGAACAGGCTCTTGATTTGCAGTTTAGGACTGGTTCATCAGCACTTGTCCAACCCATCACTTATTGGCTTGCAATATTTTGCAGATGTTGGCACTATATTCTGGGAAAGAGCAACAGTCCAGGAAAGATCACCGAGTGGAGGAGCATTGTCCTTCATGTTCCTTAGCGCTGAAGTCCACTGTCTGCTTCATCTCCCTTCACCAGTCTATATAACTGAGGTCAATAATATTTAGTATTTTAGAGTATTTTAGTCAGCCAAAGAGACATTGGAAAAAATTAGAGAGAAAGTAAATCAAGAGCCATATAACTTATGCTTGCACCATGTTCAGTGATAAAAACGACATGAGCCCAACACATGGTAATACTAGAGTAATGTTTATGCATTTTCAGTGGTTTACCATCCATGTATAAGCACTACGAAGATTAGTCACATAAGACTTGATTTTTGCCCCTCAATGCCTCTAAACAGACTAGTAGTACAAAGTATTGATTGTGAAGCCCTTGTGATGGCTGGTCTATGAGCCTTCTACAAACCCTGAGTTCTACTGAAAATTAGTTTTTATTGAGCAACATCAAAACTTGCTTCAGCAAAGTTTTCTAATTCTCCTAACTCCTTTATTTCTGACCTGCAAATTCACCATCAGGAAAACACAGACAGTTAAAATAGGATACATATAAATTATACTAAAAATGATAAAAAAAGGGGTTAAAAAAGTAATTACCTTTTCAATAGCATTAAAATGAGATAAAAATATGTAAAAGTGGAAGACTTACATTTATGTCTTCCAAACTGTAAGCTACAAAGTGTATTAGAGACCATGCCTGAAACCCTGAACTTAACTGTAGTAGTCAAGGATGTAAAATTATGCACCAACTAAAAAGCCTTTCAAATTCACTGAATCTTCATAATGTCTGCTTACACTTACATTTCAGAATACTAGTACCAAAATGGTCAGTGCTAACTGGCACTGGTTACCTTTGGAATTTGCATGATGATCAAGACATTAACATGTTCATATTTTCATGCTAAGCAGCACAACTCAGCTCGTTTTCTAGTAAAATTACTTACTTAGTCCCTGCTTCCAAACTCCCCCATCCTCAAACTATAACAATCTTTCTAGGACAAGGGGTAATGGGTTGAAACTTAAACAGGGGAAGTTTAGATTGGGTATAAGGAGGAAATTCTTTCCTGTTAGGGTGGTGAGGCACTGGAATGGGTTGCCCAGGGAGGTTGTGAGTGCTCCATCCCTGGCAGTGTTCAAGGCCAGGTTGGATGAAGCCTTGGGTGGGATGGTTTAGTGTGAGGTGTCCCTGCCTATGGCAGGGGGATTCGAACTAGATGATCTTGAGGTTCTTTCCAACCCTGACTATGCTATGATTCTATGATTCTATGATTTAGCAGTGCTCCTGAGAAAGATTCTTAATGGTTACCATGTTGGGTTTTTTTAATTCTTTCTTATCTTTCATGCTTTCAGAGAATAATATTAGGTTCTTAAACCATGTGTCCCACTAACTTTCCTGTGATTATGGGGTATTCTGTTAATCAAGAACACATTCATTCAGAAGTAACACCTTGTTACAGAATTCCTAAAAAACCTTGCAATACAGGGTTAATTCTTCAGTTAATAAGTAACTGTTTTGGTTTCTTCTGTGATTCCTGAAGTCCTTGGAGCTTATTTTTCAGTTCCATTTTTGAGTTAAACCCAAGAAAAGCAAGTAAACAGGTGTTTACCAGAAGCAGAGTCATTTAAGTTTAGTTACTGCTGCCTGCACTGCAAGAATAGACTCTGAGGCAGGCTGAATGCTGCAAGCTACCTCAAAGCTTATGGCCTCTCAAGGATGAATGGCGCATTTTAAAGAGCAAGATACAGAAATGCACTCATTTCTGAGGAACCAAACTACCCAAAACTGTGTAAAACAACAGACTCCCAGAACAACAAATAAGAATCTCTGCCCTGGCCTTTACTGAGTCACAAAGGCTTAATAAAATGTTGCCAGGAGAGCAACAGCAGTTATCTTTTCCATTATAGAGTTTGAGCTCATGCATCCAAAAATTCCAATTCTTCCTCAACCTCTTCTTGAAAACAACACTGCTTATTGGTGTTAGTATCAATACCATTGATAGACAGTGTTTGTATGTGTAGAGAACTAGGAATTTTTAGCTGCTCTCACACAGTGTGTTACCAAATCCTTTACTGCATTTTTTGTTTTGTAATTTGAGATTGTGACTTGTGGTTGATTCACAGGATCACAGTCTGCTGCTAAGGGTTTTCCGTTGTACTTCTGGGCATCATTCACACACAGATGGTGACAAAACTTGGTGCAAGCCTGTTCCAGGAAGACATCGGCCACTCTGTGTCAGTTCCTGCACTGGGATCTCAGTGTCATTACACCCAGCCAAACTTAGGCAGAGCTGGGAAGTGGCTCTCAGCAGGTGCATGCCAAGGGGTGGCAGCATCAGTGCCCGCTGCTGCTCCCTCCTGGAGCACGGCTCTACCTTGCTGCCTCAGATCATCAGCGAACACTTTATTACTTCAAGAACCCTGCTGCGTAAGATATATTCCCTCTGAATTTCATGTCTTGTTTGAAAAGATTACTCAAAATCAATGTGGAAGACAGGCCAGGAAAACAAGTGTAGCCAAGTAATTTCTTAAGCACGGTTATCTTTACCCTGAAGAGAACACCAGGGAGTTACTAATCTTTACAAAACAAAAAGGATCCCCAAGACGTGCTACTTCTCTCTGCAGCCCTTTAGCTGATATACGAGCACAAAGCCTGGTCAACACTTAAATCCAGACAGACTCCCTTCTGAATTCTCTTCTCTGGCTGTCTGTTTTTCTGGCAAGTTGCAGTGGGTCTGTATTCAGCCCAGACAGCATCTTGCCTTAAATGCATTTTTTAATCCTGTTTTGCCACATATTCAGCCTGCATAATTTGAATCCTGAGCCTGGGGAAGCAACCCAGTAGAATAATTACCGAGTCTTTCACAAGCAATGCATCAGGCCAGGCTGTCTGAGTAAAATCGATGTCTAGTATCAGCTCCCAGTCTCTGCCCCTCTTTCCTGCAGCCTACAAATCTAACTAGGTTTTCAATAAAAAGATGCCCAAATGGTTTTTCACAGACAAACAGACAGAGGATTAAACCCCAGAATTTACAAACCAAACTTGGGATTCAGTTTGATACAGTAAAAACTAACTAGGAAGTATGAGCTTTGCTCAGTGTGTTCACTGACTGGTTCCGGTCATTAAAAGCACCAGTTCCCAAGAGTGTCAGTGCTTTTCCTAATCTGCCATATTTCAGTGCAGCTCATGAAATTCTGCCTTCTGAAGCTGTCTGTTCTCATTTCAGCTGCATACAGTATTTACTTACTTTTGGAAGCAAAATTCCTGCTCAAATCAACTGTTGCAGTGTGTGTCAACAGCATCTCCATTTGATTCCAAGGGCACATGAAGAAATTCTGCTTGCTTCAGAGAAAGTCTTTAGACTTTTTAGTAAGATAAATAGTGAAATAAATGGCCATTACAAAGACTCTGATCACAATACAGGCGTATTCAAGAGAAGGTTTACCTTTAGGTCAACTAGGTACCGAAATGTATTGCAAAGACTTTAGTAATGATGCCTATATTGGGCTGAAGAATGGCTAAAGTTGATGTACAATTTATTCATCAACCTCTTCCTATCAATTCTGAAATGGTGTTTTGAATAAATGTTAATGCTTCAGACAGTGTTTTTGCATGGACTAAAGTACCTACTTCATGGCCTGTAATCAGAGATACTGTTCAAATGTGTGCAACACCCCAGTCACTGTCTCAGAGAGCCTGCAAATAAACTTTGTTTCCCTCCAAACAAACCTACAGATTTTTCATCAGTTCTTTTCTCAGTGTTCAGCTGGTTCTTTGGGCTAATTCAGTTCTGCAATTCTCGCAATTAAGAATAAAAAAAAGGTGAAATTCAAGACTGCTGATGTAACTTGACTGCTGGTTTTAAAGATTTTCTATGTTTCAGGACAGTGACGGTTAGCATAAGCACAGAATGCAGCATTCTTCTAACTCACCCACTAATTACATGCTTTAAAGAAATAAATTGCATTTTCTTGCAACAACTGCAGTGTCTAGTGTAAACTGTTGTAATAAAAAATAGCTTCCAGATTATCATCATAAAACAGAAATTTAAAATCCATTGGAAAATCCAAGTAATTTAAAGACCCTTTTGAAAAACAAGAGCTACTCTGGGCAGATCAGCATTGTATTTATTATTGTAACCATGGAAACAATAAAAATTCCCATCTGTTAAGGTATTCATTTGCTGCCTGCAAATGATGAATATACTGTACTCAGTAGGTGAATGAAATAGTTACAATTTCAATAAGTAGCCAGATTTGTGATTTTTGTTCTCTGTAAAACACAAAGAGAGCTCCTGGATATGATTTAAGGCTCTACAAAATGTTTGGAATGAAACCACAAACCCTGGGAAATGTGCCTGGTTCCAAAGCTTTGTGACAAACCAGAAACTCAGACTGTCTTTATGAAAGCTGCATGTTAAGTTTTGAGAACCTGGGGGAGAGACGGGTGGGCAAAAAAGAAAAGAAATAATGAAAGGGAAAACAAAAAAGACCTGCACACTTAAACAACTTCTGTGCCATCACAAGGAATGTTCAGTCAATCTGGTCTGCTCGACTGAGTCTTGCTTTAAGGTTCGAACTCACGCAGTGTGTGACTAGACCAGAAGCATCTGCTCCATACTCCTCTCTGAACTTTCCAGGTGCTCAGAGCCAGATCAGAATTTAGGATTTGAACTCCACAGCTCAATCTTTCTGTGATGGGCTGAAATGAAACAGTTAAAGTCAGTACTCCAGAAGCACATTCAGATTGTGGAATTCAGGCCTATTTCTGGTTCAAAACTGAAGTCAGAAATTCAGCTATGCAGCTATTTATTGCTCTTTTCTGGGTATACTTTGAAATATGAGGCACCTTCCAGACATTCAAGAAGGTGTAGACTTTGTCTATTTGACAAAGACAGATTGTGTTCATCTGACTCTTTTGTCCTAAGGGAGCCAGAAGTTAAGAGATAAGGAAGCTGACAGAACCAAAGAAAGAGAAGAGGAAAGAAAAAGAAAAGGAAAGAAAAAAAAAAAAAAAGAAAGAATGTTTATAGAATTTACTAAAGTCTATGTAGACATAAATGTATATTTGAAAGAGATTCCTGGCAACCTTAGGGATTTTGCAAATAAACATCATATTGTAATACAGGTGCAATACAGAAAAAGGGAGGCATTCAGAAAGAAGCCCAGAAGTGTTTTGTGATAATCGTTCTCACTCTGTGTACATCCTTATATTATTTATTATGGAATAGCAACATGGGATGGAAATTTCTAGTAGGCAGGATTTTTATTTTTTTTTTTTTTTTAATGTTTGAAAAGGTTACTATCAAAGTGATCAACAGCCTCAACTTTGAAATACAGTGCTTGTTACTTCAGGGGGAAATCAATGCTGCCAGAAATCACTCCGGAATAGTCAGAAGGTGAAAATGTTGAGAATGTCTGAAGAACATGTTGAGCAACAGCTTATTTCCCTTTCGTAACATCCATCACCAATTATATTTAGTATTAATAGCCTACTTTAAAGGTTCTGTGAGATGTTCTAGGATCTCATCTTACAAATTATTTTTGGCTAAGAAAAATATGTTGAATGTCAAAGAACATAAAATTGAAAGAGATTTGATAAGCGACAATGAAAAAAATATACATTTGTTATGCCAAGCCTCTTTCTTGGTATTTTCTAATCAAATAGGCTAAGGCTGAAGCCTTAAGATGATAGCAGATAGGCGCATATAAAAATCACAGGTATAGACTTTCAAAATGGAATCTGTTCTCACATCCAAGGTGTTACCAATGAAGATCAGAAATGATAAATATTTTTGCTATTAATTTCCAGTACAGAAGAAAAGCAGACTGATTTTCAGATACTTCAGATTATACTTCAGGTATTTTGGAGTCTGCAGAACCACAATCTATGGAAAATGGCCATAATCCTTGGACTTTGAGACAGTGTGGGTATTGCCAACCCACTCGAACAAAAGCATGCATTAAAAAGATCCTTTATAACTATTGACACATTGTTGTTTGAGAAGTCTTTCTCCTTGCTCTTTCTGTGTTTTTATTCAAGATCTGTTTATACGCAAGAAAATCTAAAAAGAGTTGGAAGAAAAAAAAAAAGAGCACCACTGAAGTGATGAAATCCATACCCAGATTTAAGTTAGAGGGAGATTTAAATTTATAGGGTCCTCTCTGAGCATGTAAATTTGAGAGTCATCTGCATCTCAACAATCCAGAAAGTACACCAAGATCCTGTTGGCTTTGGTCACACATATGCTATTAGTTCCGAAAACATTTGCCTTAAATAACTGTCAAACTTTTCATGGAACATCTTTGCAAAATTTGTTGAGCATCTATTTGTACATTCTCTGTGAATGCAAATTGATATTTACATGTGTTAATGTGCAGTTTAATGCAGAAAGATGCATTTGGGGAGCAGCAACAGATTTTGTGGGCATATTTAAGAATGTTAATTTGAAAATGTGTGCTATAAACTTTGATAATTTCAGAACAGACCCTAGAGAACTCTTAAGTGGCAAACACAAAACACCTACTCGAAAAAGAAAGGAAAACAAAGAACACATCAACTCCATTATAGGCAAGTAAGCTGAGCAGAACAGGAAAATTACTGGCAACAATTTTAGAGGACTGAGTGCAAGAATGCCTTGAAAGCCATCACCTACTTATCAATCACTATTGATTTATTGTCTGTGGAAGGACATTCTTAACTAATATATAGAGGGAGGTTTTCTTTCCAGTGATAACTGCTATAGTAAACACGGAACAGGTAGTGGTTACTTTACGGTTTGATTTTCAAGGAAGCTCTGATATTCAGTCACAGATCAGAGGTTACTGGTTTTGGTACTGAGACATTAGGTAAGGTACAAAACCGTCTGTTGGGTGGAAAGCTGTGTTTCTTGACAGAAATGTGAAGAGACTAAGGCAGGATTTAAGAAAGGCTCCCCTCTCCTAGGGGTAAATACTAATGATTGAGCCAAAGAATGACACTGTCAGCTACAAACTATGAGATAATGACAATTTTAATGTTATAAACAAAATAAACTCTGTTTTAAAAAATGTGTGAGCACAAGCCTTATTCAGATGTAGAGACTGAATCACTGTCCAAGTAAATTGCAAAGGCAGAACTGAAATACACAGAGGCGCTTCTGAGTAGTCCTATCTATTTTTTGTAGAGTCAATACAGCATTACCATTTCCCTCTTACTGCAAACTAGAGACAAGATCCAGGAGCATTTGTCACATCAGCTGTGTAGACTAGGTAGAACTTTCAGATTGAATACAAGACTTCCAAATCTTTTCTGCACCTTCTATCTCTTTAGAAATGTATATGAATGTGAGATGCAAGTAACACAATCTTTTTTCAAAATAACTAGAGAAAGAAAATAACTTCTCTGAGATTGTGGAAGAGGGGATGATAGTGAGTCAAAGCCTTGTATCTTGATGACCCTAATCATGTGTTCAAGTTTTTGTTTTTAATTTTATAAGCACAGCACTTGTCTTGAATATTTGTTAATAGTAAAATAAATTAATTTAAAAATAAAATGCACAGCTAAAAATAATGCCTGCCTTAAACCCACTATCTATTTATAAATCACTAATACAAAGCATCTCTCTTAGGCTATTGGCTGTTTTGTAACTTGTAGGAAATCTCCCAGGGGTTCTTGTTCTCAGAGTAGTTTTCTTCTGCGCATAGCTATATTATTTTCTTAGTAAGCAGTTACCTCCTTTTTGCTCCCTTCAGATGTTACAGGCTTTGTCTGTCTTTCAGGGGATTCTGAATTCTGAGTCTTTGAACTCAATGATTTTTTTTTCCCCCTCTTATTACCACTGCAATCAGTTAATTTGTCTTCTGCTTCTTTCTTTCAGAGAATCAGACGTGAGTTTCTCTCTTCCAAAACTTGGAGAAGAATGGAAAGGAGAAGGTTCTACACTGCAACACAGAGGAGTTTGCTAGAGATGAAGCATGCTCTCTGATGTCTCTAGAAGTCTCACATTTTTGCATTCTAACGTAAAAACTCTTCTCTCAAATCCAAGGCTCAGGGACAGGGGCTCTAAGCAGACTACAGGGAATCAGAAATTAAAATTTACTTGGGTTTTCCATGAGCTGGGGTCAGGAGAAGTTGATTGATGGTATTTTTCTGCTCAGCATGGCTCTGCGATAATGGTGATAGGGAGGTAGTCACCTCTCCTTTCAGCTTTCCTAATATTTTACTGCATGTGCTCTTTATCTCATCAGTTGGCACAGAAAGTAGAAGTTTCAGATGATCCTGACCTAGGGTGTGTGTGCAACATAGACTCAACTTGCACAACAGTAAAGACGTGCAGACTAACATGTCTTTGCAGCAAAACAAGGTACTGTAAAAAACAAAACAACCCTCTTCTCCCCTCTCAAATCCTCCCCTCCAAAATCCACATTAGCTTAGTCTTGAGATCAACAGCTAAACTGCTTCTGATTTCACAGCTAACATAGCTTCTGCTTTGAGCCTTTGTATTTCCCACCATTGCAAAATGCATATGCATCCTCCTGATAAGTTTGTGAAATTCTTGCAGAATCATTTGTTATTGGTCACAACTGCTGAAAGAGCTTTTGCTAAAAGTACAGCTACCAGCTACCTGAGACCCCCAACACCTGGGGTAATAGTCTGTACTCTGAAAAGATGCTGGAGCTGAATTACAGTCTTCCAAAAGACAACTATATACATCCAAGGAGACATTCCAATGTGTACATCAAATTGCATAGGCTCACAATAGCTGCCACGGCTTCCTCCCCTGCCCCTTGACCATCGTAAAATATCAAACTGTCTCTTCACTCAGGCCAGAGAGCCAAATGTTTATTTGGATCCTGAAGGGCAGAATCAATAGGATCCATTTAGCAGCTGAAGAACAGCTCTTGACTTCTCTAGTTTATGTAGGATAGCTCCTAACAATACCAAGTAGCTCTATTTAACACAATAGTAATTCAGGTTGGAGGCTACAGTGAAAGATGTCAGAGAGGTATTTCTGGATAAACATGAATGTCTTAACTGCCAATGTGATCCTTTGAATTGCTAAGAAGAAACAAAACAAGTCTGGGCAAAGCTGAGACTGAGCCAGCTGTATTAATGTTTTTAAAAGCCCAGTAAGAATAAATTGCTTTAATGAGATCACTGGAATTTGTGTGGCATGGTGCTCAAAAGCAAAATGCGGTAAGAAGGAACTGTTGTGATATTCCCATTTTAAGAGGAAGGGGTCTGTCAAGGGTGCTCTGTAGCAGCTCCTGAACTCTACCAAGTTCCCAGTTGAGGAACAAGAGTCAGGAAAAGTGGGGATTCACTGCTGGTTTTACTTATCCTATCTGGAACAGTGAATCTTTGCAGAAACACACAGTTAACTATGGAGGCCAGAAAAGATGAGAAATATAGCCTCTGTGAGGAGAGAAACTCCAATATACAAATGCCAAAAGCAGACCTCCTGCAAGGAGTCTAATAGGCCCAAACCAAGAGATTTACCTGCCACAAACTCATGCTTAAACACTGAAGTCAACAGTGAATAATAACCATGCACGACTTCATTAGAGTCTGACATACCAAATCAGCTTTAAATTCATATGCATAGAAAAAGAATCACTACAGGAAGAAAACTGAAGAAATGTAATCTTATAGGGTTAGATCCTAACATAATGCTCTGAAGTGACGAGGTAATACCTCCCCTTCCTGACACAAAAGATAGAAGGAATGAACTAATAATTACTTGGTGTCAGAAATAACTAAAACTAGACCTTAGCAACAATTTCCTCTTGCTACATTATGAAGCATTAAACTTCATGAGTCTGTTGCTACAATTTACCAACCATACCATCAATAATTATAATGGGCTTTCTTCTGAGAGAAAAGCAAATGGTCATGACCTCTTTGCTATTTCTAAAACTTTTACCTGTGTTTCATAGTGGAAATCTCACGCTATAAACAATGCATCTGTTCTTGCATCAACCGATACTTTTATATATCAATAGTTTCATATAAAAATAGTCATAAATGTTACAATGTACATTATAAATACAGATGAACGTAGCTCAGGCTCTTGCACTCTTAGAAAACACCTTTTTCTTTTGAAGTTCAAATTTTAAATGGAAGTAGGGTAAACACAGGTGATTAACATTTAAAGGCTACAGGATCAAATCCCTTGTAATTCCCTGGTACTTCAGCAATTAGATTCTGGAGAAGTATCTACTGAAGCCTGTTCATTCTGTTTTGTTCTGTTAATATAGACAAGAATTACCATACTAGATGAGAAATATGGTCTATTCTAATGTACTGCTTCAGGCCAAGGATATTCAGGGGACAGCGTAATTACTTCATGTAAAGTACTTAGAAACTCTGTTCTAATCAATCAGTATTTGTCGGAAATTCTGTGGATTTTAAAGACTGTAACTGCCCATCCATTTCATTTAGGTGCTTCTCATAGCTTACTTGATTTGTTGTGAAATGTTCCATATGAAAACCAGATTAATTTCTTGAACATGGATGGAATTTTTAACATAAAAGATAATTATCTAGATTATTGTTGTACTCTGTCTGTATGGTGATACAATTTCATAACTAAAACCTGGAGCTATGGCTTTTTTCTCTTTAGTAATATTAAATTCATTATGAAAAAAAGTTAAGATTGCAATAGTAATGTTTATTTGAACCAAGAAATCCAGAATTCTGTGACCTATCAAAGTTGGACAGACGCTACGTATTATCCGCAAGAAACCTTCTGGTCTGATGAAAGACAGTGATGCTTTTCAGCAAGAAAAAAAAAAATGCAGGCAGGGTAGTTTATGTAACTTTATAGTTTACTTTATAGGGAAAGATTTGTACATAGCAGAAGTCCCAGAAATATTCCTTCCCTGCCCCCAGTTTACACAGTATCCTGGAATTCGAACATGACACTTTTGCTATTGGGAAAATATTATTAATGTTAATAGTGTCATTTTATTTTTCTTTTTTAACTGGACAGAACATACCCAAGCATCATAATTTATACTGGTAACTTTTCTAGAGGCATTTGTGCCTTTTTCTTACTTTAAATGAATTTTTTAATGTTTCTATGCCTTATTTAACGTCTTTCTAGTGTGTTTTTCCAATGAACACTCATTCATTTTCAACAAGTACATACTCTGAATAAAAATTTTTTTTTTTAAACTATTGGTGATGAAAATATAGAAACATGTATAATTTTCTTTTTGATGATATTATTTTTTTTCTGCAACTTCCCATGTCAGATTTGAGAGGGGCAAGTTATCTGTGCATATCACCTTTTTAAACTCATGCTCATGAGCATAAGTATGCCAGAGAGAGAAAAGGTGACCCAAGTAAGGCTTATTAATTCCCCAAATCTTTCCTTAAATTGCAGTGGCCTTTAACTCAGGCTCTAGACCCAGCATATTCCATTCACATGCAATAGGTTTTTCTTTGGGCATACTCTATTTCTATGTTTTATGGTATGTGGGGACTACAAAGTCCATTGAACAAATGGTGAGGTACGATTAACTCCTGTTTCAGTCTTGATTTTCATCAAATTAAAATTTATTACCAATAACTTCAAGCTATTGCCCTATTAATCCTTTATTAATCCAACATCAATCCGATTTAGCACTATGCATATTCCTTATTGGCCCAAAGAAGGCATCTAGCAAGTCTGAGCGTCAAGAAAAGGAGTAGTTTATCACCAGCTTTTATCAAGAACAATTTCTTAGACTGTTTATCTTGCCTCCCAAGTTATTTTTGAGGGTAGCTAAATCTGTGGAATTTAAAATATATTTCTTAGACTGAAACAACAAGACTGCTGATTCTCTCAAGTGGAACATTCCGTTTTGTTCAGTTACCCATATCTTCAAAACCAGTTCATAAAGAAAACTGTCACATGCTAAATCTCACAGTACAATATTACTTACTTCATCGTTCTAATCCAGTTCTGAAAGTTGTTTAAGAGGCCCATGGACTAAATTTTCTTAGCAAAACAGATATGATTTGATCACATTTCACGAACGTCTTCAGATTTCCTTTTTTCTTTCTTTATATCAAATGACCTAGGATAATACCACAATTTTCTAAAATCAAAGAGAAAGTAGACTGAAGTCTGAATTTCTAGTACAGCAAGAAAAATGTTTAAATCATGATGACTATTTCTGCTTCCAAAATACAAATTAAATGCATAAACCAGGAATTCCATTTTAACTCCAGAGTTAACTGAGATGGAGAATTAAGAACTTAAACACAGTACTCAGACACAGTAAATCTGTACCTCTTCAGCAGAGGTCTTAGTCGATGTCTTGTACTTTGTTTATTAGACCTTAGTGAGTTTTTTTACTGTTCCAAGGTGTGTATTTTCTGTATCCTTTTTTTTGCATCTTCTCCTTGGAATTCCTCAGCATAAAAGGTAAGAAGCATCTAGCTCCCCCCACTGCCTTTATCTTTGAAAACTAGGTTAACTACAGAAGAATTTATCTTTGAGATAAATGTATGATATTTACAACTTTGGGATGCACATTCCTTATGAATGAAGTTCACAGCAGTGGCCTGCACCAGTGATCAAATTCCTGGACTCTTTTAACAACCTTTACTCAGTCTTTACTTTTGATTTTGTCAGGGCTAACACAATACTCCCCAAACAGTTGCTAAAAGCCTCTTTTCAAGCAGTAACCCAATTCCTTTCTCCTGCCCCCATAGGACCACTTCCATTTCAGCTGCTACATCTCTGTTCTGCGCTGCTATACCCATTCTGATTTCATGACCAGGAAGCAATAACAAAATGGCTGCAGCTGATGGAATATTTCTCTTTCACTTCTCCTATCTCTGACTTTTCAAGAATAACATTCACTGCCAAAGACATAGAGCCACTAACCCTTGTACTGTGAAATGAACAAGTGCTGCTGCAGATGGTCTGAGTGGTTAACTCCTTCTCAATTGCTGGTGCACATGCTGACAAGTGTTATGATTCATTTCTGAGTGGCCGGTTAAGGCAGGTCACTTATTGACAGGGGACAGAAAAAACAATCTCTTAACATGTAACCAAGTGGAAACAGTAAAGAATTAAATCAGACAGATAACAACATTTCTCTACCAAAAAATTTTTGAGCAACAAATGCAGATGATCCTTTGCAAAGGGTCAGGGAAGGCTACTGAAGTGATATATTCAAAAAGTGGATGGTTCATTTTAAAAATCCAGTCTAATTTCTGTTAGCAAATCCTCTTACATAAGCAGTGTATTTTTGAAAAGTACTTGAGGACTTAGGTATTCCTCGGTTTTGGGGTTCCCATTTTAGAAAGCTTTTAAGGAAACTAATTCTTCAGAAGAACCATTTTTTCAGCACTTTCTCTAAAAAAAGAAATAGGTCACTGCTTTGGCTTTCTGTCAGACTGGGAGCAGTGAAACAGAATATAAAACTCTCTAAACCAGGCAGTTCTGCAAATAACGGTATTTGGGGCGTTAGTTCCCAATGAGTGAGATGTGGTCACTTTACAGGAGAGGTGTGGTGCTCCCAGACCTCCCATCCAGAACTCGGAGATGACAGACTTTGAGCCTAAGGATGGGAGCTGTGGATGGGGTAAAAGCCATGGCTCAGTGGCTGGGGGAGAACTGGACCTGACTAGGTTTCTATATAGAACACTTATTCTCTCCAGAAAGCTAGGAATCACTGAGGGGCTCATGGCTTTTTTTCCTTGAAGCTGATGAGGATTTTACTATTCATCAGAGGAGTTAGAACTGTAGTTCAGTTATTTAACTTTTAGTGTGTAGTATCATTTCCTTTCCCCTGGGGCAAAAAGAATTAGCTACACTATTACATTTTACTATTTGACCGAACTCTGGTAAACAGCGCTCCAAAGTAAAAATAGGAACACTTTTAACCAAAATGCTGTTTTGCAACTCCAGAATGACAGAAAGTAGCCTTAATGCAAATAAAAAAATCAACTCCTACATATTGGCTTTTTTTTTTTAAATTAACAATTTAATAGCTGAAAGCGAGAGAAATTAATTGCATCTGGCCTTACATCATGCTCAATGTGTATTGATGCTAATGCACCCTATTTTAATTCCTCTGAATTTTAATAATACAGTAAATGAGCATTAGATTATGTTATACAAAAGCAATGGGAGTAATTAAACTTCATTTAATAAAATCATCAGGGATACAGAAGCATTAATGACTTATACTCTTCCTCTTCAGGGAGTGGAAGACACGTTGGTACATAGGAGCCTGACTACCACTGAGATGAGAGCAATGTAAATATATAAACAGGAATGCTAAGGTAAGTAGTGTATCATATATGAGAAGTCTTAAAGTGAAAGCCCCAAGCTACAATAAATAATTTACTTTAAAGCACCAGGAAATAGTACCATCTCAGACAAACAACAGCAGAAATATTTTCCTTCTCTGAGAAGCAAAGCATCAGCACTGAATTACTTTTTTAGTGCAAAGCCAGTTAAATGTTGCACTAGCAGTGTTTGAGAAAAGGAGTATTTGAACTGTGAATGGTTTTTTGCTTTGTACAACCTTCCGTAGCTCTCTAGATTTATATTCACAAACAGCATTGTATTCGTATGACTCTTGTCTGGAATTGCTGTTATCTCTGTGAATGGTCTAACTTGGCCACGAAATGATATATTCATTTTTTATGACCATGGACATTGGCCAATCACCATTTATTCCTCATTTTCACCCATTCCCCAGTCATCATTTTTCTGCTAAAAAAACCCCGAAACCAAACCCAAACACAATAACTGTCTCCTAGTCTGGACGATGGAAAAGTACCATCTAACTTAGTTGATTAATGGTGTACCACAGTTGGTAAGCTGTAAAAAATTCTTATCAGCAAGGTAATTTAAAATCAAAATGAGCTAGATTTAAAAAGAATAAAAAAAAAAAAAAAACCAAAAAAAACCCAACCCCACATTACCAAGAAGTACTATTTTGTCTTCTTTGCAGTAATGGAACCCACTTCTCTGCCACAAAAGCATTCCTACAGTGCTTCCTATGAATATTAAACCTCCAATGACTGCAAGAATATGCAGAAAACTAGACTAAGTAATTATAAATATCTATTTTTCTTAGGGTTGTGTGTTTTTATTATAAGTGTCTCAACTGTCTACAGATGTTTAATGATAATTGATGGTAGTAATGATTGATTTCTGTAGTTTTTCCATGGAGGAAAATCTTCCTATATATTTGAACCATTCATGGGAGTAAAAAGCCTAGGCAGTTGACATCAGCATAATGTTTCAGATTTTTAGATGTTCTATGTAACTCTGGTTACAATTTTTGCAATCTTTGTTTAGCCTTTTTCAGAAAACATACCCAGTTTAATTCAGTGGCACTTAGCTGTGGCGGTGTTTTATTAAGAAAGAGCTGCACTTTCTAATTCTTTGCAAATAGGGCAACGGTTAACGACTGTTACAAGAACTTGCATTTTTTATTCGAATCCTAGAGAAAATAGCTTCTAATATTCTGCACAATATCTCCTGTCTCTAGATCATCATATTAATCAATAAGATTTTCTTAAGTCTCCCCTCTATCTCCCCCCCCCCCCTTTTTTTTTTAAAGGCACAAACTTTTTGATGTTTAAACCAAATAAAGGTCTACAGGAAGGACTGAAGGGTTTTGTTCTGTGTTTAGCTATGTACATATCTGGCACTTTCTACAAAGAGTTGAAGTGACACAAACTGAGTGCAAAACATCTGTTGTACAGTAAATGGTAGCTGCATTATGGGATGAGGCTTAAAAAAAAAGCTTTCATGAAAATTAAATGTTGGTATTAGTGCTCATAATGTGTTGCAGAAATATCAATACATTTGACATAGATAAGACCATTAAGAAAATGTATTGAGACTGTGACATACAATGTTTTGCATTATAAGCATCAGTAATAAAGAATAATAAATTTTCTCTTCTGCCAAATGGCTCAGCACTCCTTGCAGCACTGGTGCATTACACAAACTGCTTCCCATTAGGCAAAAAATAAAGCTTGGAGGCCAGCAACAGAAGTCTGACCCCGGATGTACAGGCCAATGTTTGGAGCAATTCCTTCGGCTCCCAAGGAGTTACTTTTGGTTTGCTTCGCTGTGTCTGAGATCAATATCTGTCCCTATAAGTACAGCAAAGGGTGATTTTCCTTCACTTGACGTGCAAAGAAAAAGGGGTCATGCCAGGAACACTCTTCTCTTGAGGAAAGACAACAGCAAAAAAAAAAAAAAAAATAACAGCCGGGAAATGTTCAATCAATCCTGTAGCATTAAGGTGGCACATCAATTTGTGCAGCACTAGTTGTCACTGCATGGAAGCTGGCATAGGTGCCATTGCTTATCCAAACGGATTTGACTTATTCTGTGAGCAATAAAAACTCTCACAGCAACTAGGACCCCCTTCTCCACTATGAGAAAGCGGTATTATTATTTTTAAGACAAGAGAGATCTATTTCAAGCTTAAGGTAGGCTGAATAAAAACAATGAGTTCAATCAATAACAGGAATAACGGGATTCCTTTCCCACTTAAAGCAAGATTGAGGAGGAGGAGTTAGACAAGTTGGTAAAGACAATTTCAGCAGCATTGCTGAACTGCTGAGACAAAAAAAACTAGCTCTTTTAGCTCCTTCTGACCAGAAATTAAATGTCTTCTATTTTGTTGAATATGCAGTGCAGAAAACAAGACTCCTCACATCTACATCACTGTGATTCAGATCTGTGTTGTCATCAGGATAGTGTTTTATATTGCTGTGCTTCAGTAATTCCCATTGAAGGCCATCTATTTGAGTAGGTACAGTTAAATAATACCTATTTTGAGAGGCTTTTTACATTTCTCTACTTGAAATACTGATGACTGTTTTAAACTGTTGCAATGGCATATCATATTTCATGAAAGTATTGAAAAACTACTCACACAGATAACTACCTAAAGTGAGCTTCAAGGTAAAAATTACAGAGGCTTTTAAGAATAACAAGAAACTGAGAGAGCTAGTGCAATTGGTAGGACTCATTTCATAGTCTCCTTCCTGAAGTTTTCCTCTAATACACATACTGACCTTGCCTGTACCCTGGTGGTGCAGCACATCTGGTGCAGCTGGTGCATGAGGCATGCACTGCCTGGAGAGACAGGAAGGGTGCAATTCAGAACAAAGGAATGCATATCTAGCTTGAACTCCATAATTTTGCATTTCTGTAGACTTTTTCTGTGGACTTAATGTTAGCATCCATTCTTCTAGCTCATTTGTAACCTGAGACGCAACATGTACTAATATATATTTCAGACGCTGAAATGGTGGGTAATTTTACAGATCGTATGTGCTGTAATCTCTAGACACATCACAGCATATTAAGGATGGATAATCAGATGCAGCCCTCAGACTGAGTTTTTGGTTCCTTTGTTTTTGTGCATTTATAACAGATTCACCGTAAAGTTAAGTGAATTTTGCTTTCATAGGGCTTTACACAGATGGGTAAGTAAGAATTTTTCAGGGCAAATTTCATTGGCAAATCAATAATAACTTGAAGAAAAAGGTGAGATAGCAAGCAAAGAAACTTTCAAAGTTTCAAAGTCATCATCCTCTTCCACATAGCTATAAGAGCGCATGATGCTTATCAGACAATTTCTATTTTTGGGTACTCTGGCACGCACGATTGGCTCATGAAGTGACGACTGTTTTAGACTACAATGTAGAAAGAAATTAGTATTACTGTGAAGTCTTAGCCAATTTTAGAAGCTATCTGTAGCCAAATTTTTCTTGAAATTTTGTTGAGAATCTCAGCTTGATTTTAAAGCATTAGCAATGTTAAGAACTTCACATATGTTTTAGAGAACTAGTTGAAGCATACAGGATTCTTTGCATGGATCTCAGCTCACTTATTTTCATATTTGGCTGCAAGTAATTGTAGAGAATGACCTTTCCCATATTTTGTTTTTTTGCAGTGCTTATTAAAAAGACAAAAAGATTCAACAATTAGTCAACAGCTGTAAAGATAACAGCTTTAGTTATCTCCACAGATTTAAAGATCATATGTATCTGTAAATTAAAGAGGCATGTCTTAGAAGACCCATGCACAAACTCCTCAGTGGAAATAGAAGTTCATCAGAAAAAAAAGACTCTTTCCCATCATCATTTTATTACAGTAAGCATGCCAATGCCATGCAGACACAGCTCCCGTCTCTTCCCCAGACTGACCTATTTTTCACCTTGTCTTACTGGTCCATTATGATGGCATTTACCCCATCTAAAATGTTTTTTCTTCCTTTCAAAAGACGTGTTTCCAGATGAACACTTTCAGTGTGGTTAAACAGATTTTAGAAGAACACATTTAACATTTAATATAACTAAGCATAATAAATAATGGAAGAAACTGAATTCCAGATGAGTGAATATAGAAAACTTCAAGGATATTCTCTTAAAATTATAACTTGCGCAGATTAAAGAAACCAGATGATTCTGGTCTAAATGAGTATTTAGAAGTGGGGTCACTACTTATTTGTACTAGATCGTATTCACTGAAGGTCTGAAACAAAAGCTAAATAATTTCAATTAATACAAACTCAGCAAGGAAAACTGGAGCACAGATTTAAAAGCTGCATGTTGAATATTGTTCATTTATTATTTTATGTCCAATGGGACAACGTCAGTGTTAAAACTTTAATGACTTGGCAGGGCTGGGGTCCTTTCCCCCAAGCCTTTACTTGTACCTGTCTCTTGTTGTTGAAATTAAAAGCTCCAACACTTTGTTAGGCTACCAGCCTGTCAAATTATTGAGACAGGTTTATATTGTCTTTAGATGATTACCAGTGCAGTGGGTTAAATAAGGAAACTGCACAATGGTGACGTAAGAAACCCAGGGCCAGTAAGGTCAGTTACAAGATCTTTCACTGTATTGTAAGGCAGAAGATATTACTGCTGTATGGTGAGACATGACATGCTGTCATGTCCCACATCAAATGTATTTTATTAAATATGCCTTCTGCCAAGAACTCCTGACCAGAATTTGTGTGTTAAAAAAAACAAACCAACTCACACAACCAAAACCCCAAACTACCCACACCTTCATAATTGTTACCATTTATTCATTAATTACCCTGGACAGATATAAACACAGTGAAAAATTAAACAGGGTACAGAACCCTACTCAAAGTTTCATGGCCATCACTGTAACACTATCAATGGCATTTCAACAGGTGTCCAAAGAGTAGGACCTGATCTTGGCTCCTTTAATTAAGATCTAAGAGTGTTGTCAGCTGAGCTGCTGTTGTATACCTATTTCCTGCTAGACGATAACTAAACACAGGTATTCATAGACAGAGATTTGATACTGCTGTTCTAGTCTCCCGAAAGTGCTACTAAATAAAGCCTGTAAGCAGTATTTTACCAACAAAGACTATGTGCGTGGATGTTCCAACCCACCAACACATACTTACATGTAGACAGCATCCATCTAGCTATTACTGAGCACTGTGGAAATGGGTGCTACAAAAGTAATCAAATCTGCATATGGGAGGCAGTGATCTAGCCAGTGCCATTTCTGTCTGGCTTAAGCACTTGTAGGGAGTCTATCACTTTGGTACACAAGCAATGCTTTGGCATTTGTGAGCCTGTGAGACATTTGTGGACTAGTGTTATTTACAGAAGCTATAGAAACATTTTTTTTCCTGAATGCACGCATTTGAGCAAGAAACTCAATAGATATTGTGCATATGAGAATTTTTCTGACAACGCAGACACACTTACAGGAAAATGCACATTTATGTCCAGCAAAATGAACTGGTGCAGTTCCCCCTTCCCCGTTGCATCCCAGGAGATACAGGAAGCTTTAAACTGGCCAAAATTAGCTAGGCTTAATCTGTCAACATTAGTATCACATACATCAGAATATTCTCCACACCCCGCCCCCCCCCATATGAGGTTCCCCTCATATTGTAATGTTTATGAATACAAACTAGAAGGTATAGTTGGTTATAGTATGGTTGATCTTGGCTTTTACTGTTATTTCATTTTGATATGTGACAATTTCAGGGTAGAACTATTCCCTCATTTCTCCATCCCTTCCCCATTAGAGACACTCTTAAATTAGATGCTAGGTCTTAAATTAGCACAACTTGTTTCTCTAGAGATATAAGTAAAACTACATTTTGAAACCAGAAGAGTTAAATCAGCAAGACCCCATATGGGTACTTATATTTTAAGCCAAATACCTTAGGAATTGTTTTTGGCTAGGGTCAAATATGCTACTCTTACAGTACAATCTAGGGGATTTACATCTGTTGAACCACTTCCACAGAAAAATGTAAAATGCAGCCGATGAAGTATTAGACAAGAGTCTTTACTGAAGTTATTTTCATGACGTCCTGTGTTGGTTCAGGTGGTTTCTCACAGTGTAAGTCTTGCCCCAGAGTACATAAGGATGTAGAAACTTTTATTCTGGTGGTGGGAAACAAAAGGAAAGAAGCCAGCTAAAGGAGATTCACAAGGACAGAAAAGAATTTCAGGAAAAATCTTAGGCTATGGATTAAGTTGTGTGGCTGCCCCCAGCATATTTAAGCATATGTTTGTTTGTCATCTGGGAACTTCTAGAAACACAGAAGTTGTATTTACAGCATAAAAAGATAGAAAAATTGTAATTGTAAGCTATGCCCATTGTAAAATAGGAGCATCGTTACACTTGTAATTATTAACTTTGCAAGTGTTCCAGCAGCACAGTCAGAAAATTAGTAAGGAAAAAGTCCATTCCCTACAGACTTTTATCTCATGGTTCAACTGCATGCTTCTGAGCACTACAGATCTGATGGTTTGACAGAAACAGCTGTGGGTGGGTTTGAGAACTTTCCCCTGCCAACTGGTGCTGTAACTCAGAAATAATGTCAAAAATCTGGGTTGTAAAACTGGAGAAAGGAACAATACCCTCTGCTTCTTGGGGGCTGGGTCTGTTCAACATAGAGAAGAGAAGGATCAGGGAGGATCTGATCAATGTATGTAAGTATTTGACAGAAGAGTGTCAAGAAAATGGGCCAAGACTCTTCTCGGTGGAGCCAGACTTTTCTAAGATGGTAGAGTGAGAGGCAACAGACAAACTAAGCCACAGGAAATTCCACCTAAACATGAAGAAGAACCTCTTTACTGTGTGGGTGACTGAGCATTGGAATAGGTTGCTCAGAGAGGCTGTAAAGTCTCCTTCCCTGGAGATATTCAAGAGCCACCTGGACAGAATCCTGAGCTATGTGCTCTAGGTGACCCTGCTTAAGCAGTGAGGTTGGACTAGATGACCTCTGGTGGTCCTTTCCAACCTCAACTCTTCCGTAATTCTTGCTCACACACACCTTTGTAATTCTCTGAAATGCCATTAATTAAAAAAAAAAAATGCATATAAATATGGACATGGAGAAAGATATGTTTAAGTCAAGTTGGAGATGCATCATTTTAGGTGGGCTTGGAAGCCCACAGTCAGGAAGCACTGTAGCTTTTAAGTTTAAATATGCATTCATAATAATCAATATTTAGCAAAGCTTACTGTAACATATAGGAAGTCGCACTGATATTAATACAGACTTCGTCAATTATTTCTGATCTAAGCATGTGTTTATCTGACCTGGATATGCAGAAAGATGAAGCTTCAAACAGGCATAGGGAACACATCTATTAATGGTTTAACATATAAGAACACAGAGATGGTTTTAATATTCTTTGTTATAAATCCAAAGACAAGCTATGTCCATATTAAAAAAAAAAACCCAAAACCCAAAACAACACAATCCAAAACCAAATGCATCATACATTTGAATTAGAACATTTTCTCCAGACTTCCCACCTTAGGGGCAGGTTGTTTGCTCATACAAATTTCCATAATTCAAACAAGATACAACTGCTTACACTGGCTAGCCTCAGTCCCATCTACCACCTCTATTATCTAGATAATGTGGAAAATAATCTGTTCAGAGTTTTCATTTCCAAAACAATGTCATGTTACAATTCTCAGCAGAGTCAAAAGGCTCCCCAAAGCCATGCATGAAGAATAAACTGTAACCTTTTAAGATTTCCAAGCTGTGTAATAAATAATACTGAACTAATAATAACTCGGAGAGAAAGAGAAACGCCGTTTATCTTATTTTTCTGCTTTAGGGGAAAGAATCTAGGTAACAGATTTTGTCATGATTTTATTGCTCATTTTCAGTTCTGCAGGTTTCTTTCTTTGTGCTCATAGATTGTAATGACTTTTGCAAGAGAAATAAATTGTATTTCCATGGGAGCACAGAGCTAGGGTGTTAGGCAAATTGCAAAAGATGATGATGAAATCTGGACTAAGCTCACAACATGCTCTGGGTCTTGATGATTTAAAAACATTCCTTTAGTAATAAAAATCAAGTCCTTAAGAACAATCCTAGTAGCCTGCATGAAAACAAAAACACACACAGGATTATTCTGGTTTGATTTATAGTGCTTTTGCCTACTGGAAAACTTAGTGTGAGAAACTTGCCAAGGTCAGTGTTTGTGCTTTCAGATTTCTTTATGAAAAAGGAGAAAGCAGCTGCATTTTCAATTTTTTTAAAGGCTCTGGCACAGCACCAGCCACTAGGCATTCAAGAGGTGTTCTGTAATCCATTCAACTGTAACATAAAGTTTTGTTAAAAGTACGCTAGCATATTCTGTGCCGGCTATGTTAATCAGTAATGTTCCATTAAATTGGCCACCGCCATATTAAAGAAAGATCTATGCAGTTTGTGCCCTCTTGTAACAATAATATTTGACAATAATTATAGTGATACCAAGGTGTAGGTGGTCCAGTTGGCAAGAATAGCACAATATTTCTCTTTAATAGTGACTTGATCAAACATGCATGGATATTTTGTTGGGGCTTGAAGGGGATTATGATAGCCAAAATAAGATGAGATAATTTGCTGACAAAGTTTTTTCTTCAAGAGAACGCATTCTTCTGTGCAAGTGTGTGTGTGTTCATACCCACACTCAACCACCTCTCAGAAAAACAGCACTTATATAGCCATGCACTGAACAAATCAGTGAGGTGGAGCACTCTGCCAGAGGGAAAACAGAAAGCATGCCAGGCTTTGTCTGTTTGGGAAGAGGCTTTAACAAATAAGGGCACTGTGTTGAGGTTTCTTCCCTCAGCTGAAGAAATGTTAACTGTGACAAGGCAGATGTTTAAGGATATGTTTTTTAATACCACAGTGCCATCTCTTCCACCTCTGGACAGTCACATCTGCTGTACAGTACAATTTGCCATATATTATTTATACCAGCGCAATAATCAATAGAAGACAGAGCACTGAAACAGCCACCATTTAAGACCACCACCAGCCTCTCTACCATCACTGCCTCTCTACCACCACTGCCTCAAGAAAACAGGAGTGAGCCACCAAAGCTCCCCAGCCAGGTTGTCCCCCCAGGCACGCAGATTGTCCCCTCCCGCACTGGACACTCAGGTGCGGGACCATACCTGTCATTGATCCAGACTGTTCTACAGTGCCATCCCACAACCTGGGGTCAGTTTTTATCAACATTTTAGCTCACCGTTTCTAAGTGTTCTTGACAGACCACTGTGTCAAGGCCTTTGGCATCCTTGGTCTGCCTTGGCATAGATGGTGACACCAGTAAAAAAAGACAAAAATGTTTCATTGGTGCAGCATGGCAAGGATGCTACCTGGGGCACCTATGGAGGAGTCAGTGTTTCTTCTGCTGTACATGAAAGGTGAATCAAACCAATGATTCAGACTAAGTTGCCTAGCCAGTTCACAACCTAGAAATGAATTTAAACAATTTAAATCTGTTGGTAATTTCTTTTTTTTTCCCATGCGAGGAATAAAAATTACTATTCTGTCCATTTCCGGATGTTTTTTCCTCTTCTTCAAACAATACCATAACTAAAACTGCCTGCCCTATTTCAGTGAAACCCTGTATTCAATTGCTGGTAGTGTGTACCCACTGCCTCTAGCATTTTGCAATGCAAAACAGTTGTTATTAATCTGAAAAGAAGCTGTAGCCTAGACTCAGTAACTAGTATTTCCCATTATACTTACTGGCACTTGGATTACTTTATGAGATTATTGAGATAATGCACAAGTTCTCTGTGATTTATCTTCTTTTTCCTCAGTGTCTCATGTGTGTGTTCTCTGTGGTATTCAGAGGACAACATGTTATCCAAGCGCATACAAACCCACAAACTTTCACATAACACGAAAGCTGCATCACACACAAAGACACAGTAATACATTATGACATTGATTCAACACAGATGCAGAGAAAGGCAACTTCTGCATGCTCCAGCAAGCCCACCAGCTTTTGGGTGGCCACTGAAGTTCTCCAGTCCAGCTAATGGTCTCCTGAGCTTACGCAGTACACATCATCACAGCCTGAGGTAATATGGCCAGAGGCATTTTTCTTGTGATTGTTCTGTTTCTCACCTCCACCTGCACTTAATGCTGTGAATAATTTCCTTTGAGACACTGACACAAACCAACTGAGCCCAGAAATCAATTGTTACTGTTCCTGCTCTAACACCCTTTCTGCCCGATCCCGGGCAGGGCGGGATATTCCTTGTGGTGTACATGGGGAAAAAAGCTTTTTGCTTCCCTCTCCCACACCTCAAATCTGGAAGACTTCCATGGGTAACTTCCAGCAAGTATCCCATACATCAGAATAAGAATAAGTTTTTGGTTTTTTTTCCTAGACTACATCAAAACGAATTGACCACACCAAATAGCCAAATTAAAGAAACAGAAAGACAGCAGTCACCAGAGAGATATAATGCAAGTTAGCCACTGGCTAAAACAAACAGGCCAACATTCAGGTTTAAAAGAAGGTTTAAAAGGTTTTGTAGGTTTAAAAGAACCACTTTGCAATACTAACATTACATATCCAGTAAGATGACTTCTGGAAATTTCTAGGGCAGATAAATTAGAGATACAAATTCCTATCTCTTCCTTGATTCATTAATCCTCAATAACTATGAGGTGTGAACAGGACTATTTTAAAGCTATTTGAAAGCATAGGATTGAATTTTAATTAGGTTATGTTATGACTGTGTAGTAATTTTGACGAATGCTTTGGCAACTTGTTTTTTGAAACAACAAAGAATATTTTGTTTCTTTAAGCTTCAGTGTTTTGAGATGGTTTGTCAGCTCAATAACTCCAGCCCATGTTCCTGTTTTGTGTATCATCTAAAGAAGATCATAAAAAAGAAGTGAACATTCATTTTCCATAGTTATAAAAATGTGTGAGAGATAATTTAGTAACATCAAATAATTTGCCCTTTTGCAAGATAAAACACATCAACAACAGTCCAATATTTATAATTTGAAAGAAGTATTTGGAGAGGAACCTGATTCAGAATAAAAAGCAGTTCTAAATCCAGTTTGCTCTTTCTCTGTTAAAGGTCATACCTGTATTAGCAGGCTAATTTTAAACACATCTGAGGCACTATTCAAAGTAATGGGATCACTTTTAAAGGGTTCATCACCCATCATGAAAACTTCATTTTTTCCCCCCCTGTTCTTAATGGGTGCTTGAAAATAAAAGAATCTGGAGTTTTGTCCTCCACAGAGGAACTAACAGTGAACATGAAAGAATATGCAGTTTTCAGAGTAGAAGGTAGCTCAATTTGGCCTATCTGTCTGCTCAAGGCATAAGATATCCTGCTCAGCTAGAGGATTCTCTAACCTCCACTCTTCACTGGGCATCTTGTTTGCATAGGTGATTAAGATTCATGTGAGGGTTGAACAGTCAGCAACTGGGACACCCCTCAGCTGGGAGGCCTTAGCACAAGCAGGGGGGTACCCTGCCTATGCCGGCAGAACTCGCCTTTTGCTGGAAAGCAGGAGCCGCTCAGTGAGCACAAGGCAACGCTTCTTGGGAAGTATACACTGGTTAGTTCAAAACAAAGCTGCCTGGCCACCGTCACTGGAAACTGAAGCCAGCATCCAATTTATATCAGACCGGAAGCAGAGATTTCTCTATGCTCCATCAGTAATATGGGATTACACTGAACTGTGCAACATCATATTTGTGATGTACTTTGAGACTGGGTGAAAGGCCAAAACGGACTGCCAAAAATTCTGTTATTATGAAAAACCATTCAAAGATAAGCAAATGTTCATGTTAGAAAAAAAATCAATTTCCAAAGGTTTTTTTTCTTCCTTGAATAAGTAAATTAATTTACGTTTGAAATAAACATATTTTCTTTTGATAACAGCATATTATGTTACTACTAAGTGCGTGCAGATTGCAGAAACCTAATTGGAGATGTAACAACTTGTGAAAAATTCGAAAATATTACATTTTATACGTCAATGTTTGATTTTGTTTAAAAAAAAAAACAGCCCCCTACAAAAAAAAAAAAAAAAAAGAATTTTTTTGTAAAGGAAGATAAACATAAATGGCCCTATTGTACCCTCAATTTCGGTATGTAACTTCACTTGGAGAAACGAATACTGTGTACATATCCAACTAAGTATCGCATTGTTAGCAAGGATCTCACAATTATAAACAGACAATTCAATTGGTTTTCTTGCACCTGATGCTTATAAGGATTCTTTGTAAGTTAGATTGCTTGAGGAAGGAAAGATTTTCTGTATATACGTCTCCAATCTCTCCTGAAGTTAAAAAACCCTAAACCACCACCACCAAAATCAGCAGAACTACAAGCAACCACAATCAACTTTTAAAATGCCACCATGACAAAACAGATCCTGAGCTAACTTAAATTGCGTGAAAGTAGAGAAGCACTAGGGGTAGACAGCTTCTCTGTTCAGAAAGGTATTGGGGGGAAAACCAGTATTCTGAAACTCTAGTTTGTACAAACACGTAGTGCAGGGAGCCAGTTCAAAAAAATCCTTCTCCACCCACTTTTCTGCACAAGTACCCCCAGCAGCAGCTTATAACAAGTCAAATTTCAGTGCTCAGGTTATACAAGAGTTACCCTCCCTTTCCAAAGCATGAAAGAGGAAAGCCTGTCAAGAGATAATGACCCACATTCCCTAGATGCTGTTACACAGAAAAAGGTGGTATCCCTGACATCCGGGCTGAATAATAATTTCTGTTGTTAAGAATGTTACGGTCTTTTTGAAAGGCTGCAACACTTCCACCACTTAAGGCAAAAAGCTAAAAGCTGACAGTGACAAAATACCTATGACTAGAGACATGCTCTTTGCTCAGCATATATATTCCTCTTCCAGTTTGGATACGTTATTAACTCTTGAACTTTGTCACTTCCTTTAAAGCATTTTCAGTACTCTAGAAATCTTGGGTATTCAGCCAAAGCCCTAACAAATATCTTAATGTTAGGCTCGTGTTACTGCCAAAGTAGCAGCAATGCCAAATGATAAACTGGAGCACCTGTACACTGATGAAACAGAAAGAAAGATATAGAGAAATAAAAAATGTCTCCCCACACCCAAAGCTTCTGCTAACCTCTGTCCACTGTGACACATCTGATCCTGTGGGCTATACTCCTGCCATGGCATAAATTCTCTCTCCCCCCACAAAATAAGAAGCTTCCTTTGGATTTTCTTGAAGAGCATCCAATGCTAGACACCCAGTCCAAGAAATTAATGGGTCTCTTCAGGATCACAGATTCTTCTGCAAACTAATTTCAGTTTAATTGAAGTAGTTGCAATTCAATAGAATATTCTTTCCTTGAAAGAGTATAAAATTACATACACAAAGTATATTTAAAATAATCTTTTTAAAGTAAATTTAGGTACTTGAAACCTAAAAAGTGGCAGATCAATCTGGCACTTGACCTCAGCTCAGCCCCCTTGCACGTACGGGGTATGATGCCTCCTTTAATTATATGGTTATATAATTATATTTTCACAGAAACCCAGATTTCTTCAGTGGAGTAGGATATAGAATGAAAGCATATGGCTTTAAAAATGTATTTATGGTAATTTAAAGAGATTAAAAAACAACCAGTACTGAAAAGATCATTTATCTCAGCAGTAGCAGATGGGGCTCCTGCTGAGATCAGGACTTCATTGTGCTCTGCTCCATACATGCACATTAGATCAGATAGCAGTTTTTCCAAAGACTTTACAGTTAAGTAGGGCAGTCAGGCAAAACTATGGAAAAAGGAATTATTTCCTTCATGTTACTAACAGGGAAGTGGATATACTGAAGCACAAACAAGTTAAAGCAAGGTCAAGTAACTGAATTCAGTTTGGATAAGGTGTGAACCGTCATTGCTGGCCTCCTTGTCTTGTACTAGTTATATTTACAGGTCTGTGGGAGGAATGCAGCTCTAGACGTTCACAGATTTTGAGGTAGGGAAGTATTATTGCCAGGAGCTAGGTTAGACTCAGTAGTTTCCCAGTATCCCAGACATGTTGCTGTACTTGTTTATGAATGTTACAACAGCAGTAGCCTTGCTTTTCTCTTCATGGCCACGTCAAGCCAAGCTGCTCAATTAACATTGCCCTTGTAGATGTTTTAATTCCATTACATAAAATTTAAGATTATCAACTAGCAATTCCTCCTAAAAGAAAAAAGTTCACAAATGGCTTCACAAAATAGGTTTATCAGCCTTAAAATTAATACTTCGCTGGATAAACAAATTACATGAGTATGACGTGTTTTAATTAACATGCTTTTTTGCATAGGGGAGGTAAAGCACTGCTAGGCAAATTTTGCATCTCCTAGAATCAATAGTGCCTAATAAAAATATGTGGTTGTCTAGGCCTAATACAACAGATTCAAGAATTTAAGATCTGAAGGAAATTTCATAAGAAAGGACCACCAAAGTTTTGCTTATCCAGGAAAAGGTTTGTCAAAGAACAGAGATTTCCTTTAAGCCACTAAACCCTTTCATTTCTCAGCTTCTAGACAGTATTCCATAAGATTTCTTAGTTCTCTTTTGTCTGCTTTCTCTCACCTGAACACTCTGAGGAACAGGTAGTTAGAGGGAGTTCTTTGGCAATGTATATGCAGGTTGGAGTCAATTCTTAACAGAAAATGAGTTAGTAATGTAATGTTACTGCAAATGAATTAGTCATTATGCTTGGTTGTTTACATGGTCATTTGGCCTGAAAACCCCAGTGTATTTCTTCTGCTTGGGGAAAGTTGGAGCTACTGCATCTCTATTCAGTTTTTGGTGCGTATTCCAGGTAAAGCAATTAGGTACAACTCATAATTCAATTAGTAGAGTTAAAAAAAAAAAAATTAAATCCAGTTCTCACATTTCCTTTACAGATATGAACTTCCAACTGAAATTTTTACCTATAAATCAATAATATCAAGTACAGTGCTTTTCAGACCTCGGTGACACTGGCAATATGGAAAATATATCTGAAATCTTTTGGTCAAGCAGAAAAAAACAGTGTCTCATATTCTGCATACTTCTAACCCTCTGTGTGACATACCTGAGGAAAACTTGCCATTGTAATAGTTTACAATTTGTAAACATTACTATAACTTTTCAAAGAGAGAACCTGATTTGGTGCTTAAGGAAAGCCCTTTGTAAAAACAGACTTCTTCAGACCTTTTAAGTAATTTCTGTCAGACCTTGACTCAGAAATAGCAGTCATAATACAAATGTCTTAATGAAATTGTTAGAAGATTCAGGGTCAAGCCTTCGAACCCACAAAAGAAGCTTGAAGCCCCTCTGTTTCTTTCTCACAGCTCTATCTATGGCACAGATTGTCATAGAAGTGGCAATCTTCCTTTACACTTACCCTGCACAGTTCTGAAAACGAGACTAGCTGGTTTGAGTAGAAAAGGGTGTGTGGAGTGTATAAATTCACAGTGTTCACAAGATCCTGGATTTATAGGATGGACATATTGATATTTTTGGTCAAAGCGCTGCAGCCAAACGCAAGAGATATGAAAGTGACAAAACCATGTCTGAGGTTTTGCAGTTGATAAAAATAATAAAAAAAATCAATATTAATATAGAAGAACCAGAAAAGGCAAAGAAACTTACAAACACCGAGTATTTCAAAGGATTTTCAAAACCAAGTCCTATTCAAGCAACATTAAAAGAGTAATTTGGAGACAGTATTTTTCACATATAAAGTATTTACTTGACCTACCACAGTGAAGCCAATATCATCATGGTCACTAGTTTGGTTTTTACTCTGAAATTTCTGCTGATTAAGTGACTTTAAAGACTATATTTGTTTTCTCAGTAGCTTCTGTCTTTCAAAATCTGCCTATCGTTCACATGCATTTTATTCAGAATTATGCAACTCCTTAGCAGGTAATTAGATGTAAACCAATAAAGACTGCCCATCTGGCTGAAGTGAGGAAAATATTATAATGAGCAGTAAGGGATGATTAGCTCCTTGAATAGCAATAAAAGATACAAACAGAGAAAGTCAGCTTTAAAAAAAAGAAGCAGAAACACAGCATCATCATGATGTATAGTTAAATCTTAACATAGAAGAAATAGATACTGTATTACATAGCAGTTATTAGAAGATTATTTAAAAACAATTGTTCTCTTTTATCCTCAGTATAACTTTTGGTTACTAGATAACCCTCAGCACAAACTTTCTCCTTTACAGTGTGAATACTTATTTCATAACTGCACTATAAGCCCACATTGCTTTGATCAGCTTCCATACTAGCCAAACACTTCAGATGATTTCCTAAGGAACACATCTACTCACAGGAGGCAAAGTCACATCTCGTGCTCTGACTAGGATAGCGCTGCTGTGAGAGCCTGTTAAACGAGTGCAGCCAGCAACTGCTACTAGCAACTCTCCTTTGGGGTGGTCACCCCAGCTCTCTGAATTAGAGACCAACTGATTTTTTTTGGTTTTGGGGCAGCAAAACAAAAATATCATCAGTATTGTTGGTCTGATGCAGTAAACTGCAGAAAAGATGATACCTCAAACCATATAAGCTATGCCAAGAGCATAAACTAAGTGAGCTTTACTTTTATGGTATCTTCTTTGGTCAGTTTTCGACCCCACTCCATTGTGGGCATTTTATTCCGTTACTAACATTTTGATGGTTGTGCTGGTTTATATAATTGCCGCCTTTAGCTGTTCATTTCTGCCCCTATGTTATCCCTCTTGCATGCCAGTACAATCATTTGTGCAGCTGATTTTCTCAGTTCGCTTTACTGTGCAATCTGACTGAAAGTTAACAGGACATTTTTATATTTTTTTGATGAACCAGTTTCCTGAACTTGTTCACTCTGCATATGCAAAGGAAAAAAGTGTAGTGCTACCAAATGTCTAAACTCTGCCAGACTGCAAATGGAAAGAAGAGGCTTTCTAGTATTCCCCCACAGTGAATGTTCCAGATTAAAAGTAATAGCCAGCTTGCAGTCACTGGCTCCTGAAGCACTAGTCTCTTCAAAAGGCACCTAAGGCTTTCCCTGGAGCAGGCCCATCTGAAGGGGTAATGGTTATCACACCTAACAAGCTGTCTGGTGGCAGTCCCCAGCCATGGAGAAGACACAGCCCCACTGGAGCTGGCGGTGCGGTGACATGCAAAATGTGATGACATATCTCAGTTTGTACCAGTTCTGGATCTGGCTCTGTAAGGGAAGGGAAAGATTTATCCTATATTGCTTCTAACTTCATCAGTCTGCATCGTATTTCTCAAGTCTAGGAAGAGCCATGAGCAATGAATCATGATAAAACGCCTAATTCAAACACTAACATTGCTAACCTACTAGGAGAGCATTAGCTAAAGCAATCTGCTACAGTTAGCTACATATTCATCCTCATCTTTGTGAGGCAGGGGGACTTCAACAGTGGAATAAGCCTTTTCCTCTTTTTGCCTATTTTCAAGGCCAGGTTGCAAAGAGCCTTGGACAACCTCATGTGAGGTGCACGTGCCCACGGCAGGGGGGTTGGCATTAGATGATCTTAAAGTCTTCTCCAATCCTAACTATTCTATGATTCATCCCTTACCTCTATCCCAAAGATCTATTTTCTCCTGCTAATATAGCTTAAAAACAGAACTGTAATAAGGCAGTGTTTTCCTTCAACTAAAATTCATTTTAAAAACTATTCTCTGTATGTAAAGTCTAGCTAGACTTATTTTTCTATTGAAAATTAAAGTTTACCCTTGGCAGATGATGAGGAAGAAATGGGTTAGTGGAAAGCAGAGACATTCTTCCCTTGGCTTGTTTTGTTTGGTCATCTTTCCTCCATTTGCCAGAAATTACAAAGCAATTGAGTTCAAAGGCAGCACACATTGTGAGTCAGAGACTGAATTTCCAGAGTATTTACCTTGGGTGTATTTGTGTACTGGCTGTAGTGAGTGCTGTAGTCCTGCACCAGAGACAGACATATCTGCACCTCCACTAATAACCTTCTAACACCTGATGAAACAGGAATTCCCTGCTGGGTGGGACTCCCTTAAACCCTGCATATTAGAAAGACAACACTTTCTTATTGGCATAAAAGTCATTATCATTAGGTACTGTTGAAACACAGTAGCAAGACTCCAGGCTGTTGTGCATACGAATCATGATCAGCCTCAGGCAGCTTTGCACTTGTGGTGGGTGCAAGCCGGTGCCTGAGCTGCAGGGCTCCCAATAGCCATTCCTGCCTTAGTCAGGCTGGGAGAGGCTGGTGCTGCATGGCCTTGGCTGCAGAGATCACTGCAACTGCTGCCATGGCCTGGGGTAGCGGTGGGGCTGCATAGTGTGCCAGCATGTAATTAAGCCAAACTAATGGTGTGCCTCACACTGCTCTCCACCCCTGGCACGTACTTCTGTCATTTCAGCTTGAGCCAAACCTCTCACTTCTCTAACCCCACAGTGAACCTGCTCAAAGCATTACACTGTCAGAAAACTCACCCTGCCAAATGAACAAGCGAAAACTTGGTTAGGTTTCTGCCAGATTTCTTCCCTCTACCACTTCAGCTGAGTGCTGGTGCTGTGGCAGCCAGCCAAGGGACTAGGAGAGAAATGCACTAACCATCAGTTCAGTCACATTTTGATAGCACTCATCATTGGATCAGCTCGGTTAAAGTGTCAAACCACATCCTGATGTAATTGTCATTCTTCATAGCCTGCCACAGCCCTAATGAGGGGACAGACTAACATAGCCTTGACCAACATTGAGTAGTGCTCTTGAGCAAAGCTTCCAACAGAAAAATCTGCCCTGACAAGACTTTCGCCTGCAGAAGAGTTTACAGCTGCCAGAAGACATCTGCACTCCCTTTCTAAGCAAGGGGGGAAAACCAAGACCCTTTAGTAAGGGTCAGAAGGTTAGAAATAAAATAGATCATTATACAAGACAACAGATCTTATGGCAAAGCCATTTTGGAAAGCTTTCAAATTTGGAATTTTCAGAGTTGTACTGGTACCCCCATGGGTGTTTGAGGGAACCAAGAGAAAAAACAGATGTGGAAAAAGCAATAGATGTAAGTATGACTCTAGGAAGGGGCAGGAAGGGAGAGTTCTGCAGCATGAAACTGGTTGAGAAAGTGAACATGGAAGCTAAGAGCATGAGAGCACATACCTGGGGGGCAAGACACTGTCTTTAGTTTTTTGGTTAATAAATAGAGCCACATGAGTGATACACACCCATTGTGCACACAGAATCCTCCCCTTCTCTATTTAGAAGGCATACTTAAGTCAGGAGCTATCTCTGGGCTGATTGCTTGAGCCTGAAATGGTAACACTTTGTTGGAGAGGCTGTTGCCATTTCTTATAACCCTGCACATTCCCCAGGCTGTAATCAGTAGAGTCTCCATAGGCAGAATCTGACCTTCAAAGGCAGCGGCAGAGAGGGCAACTGAAGTCACTGCTTCCTCTGCTTAGTTAAGGTTCTCATTTAAGTTTTATTTTGGATGCAAGCAGGTTGTGTTTACCAGCTATCATAATTTCAAACTTAAAGTGTGTTCAGTGGGACTGGTTAGCAACTTGTGTTGTCCTGTTTTTGACTGGTTCATGTGGTTTACATTACAATCTCAGCCCCTGGCCCCTTTGGTCCTGGTTTATAAGGTTTAACATTGCAATGAACTCCTCCCCTTGCCCCTGCTCCAGTTTGCACTTACTCAGACTGCAGCTCCTTAGGGATGTACCTGTTTCAAGTGGAGCCTTGTTCCAGTCAAATCTGTCATTATCTTCAACCCTTTAACCCCCCCACTCTGGGTGGCAAAAAGGACTGTCATAGTTTAAACCCAGCCAAAAACTGTGCGCCACCCAGCCACTTGCTAAGTCCTCCCTCAATGGGATGAGGGAGAGAATTGCAAGTGTAAAAGTGAGAAAATTTGTGGACTGAAATGAAGACAGTTTAGCAGGTAAAGCAAAAGCTGCATGTACATGCAAAGCAAAACAAGGAATTCATTTACCACCTCACATCTGCAGGCAGGGGTTCAGCCATCCCCAGGACAGCAGGGCTCCATCACGCATAATGGTTACCTGGACAGACAAATGTCACCATTCTGAACATCATCCTCCTTCCTTCTTCCCCCTGCTTTATATGCTAGGCACGACACCATAGACGTCTAGGGTATCCCTTGGGTCAGTTGGAGTCAGCTGATCTGGCTGCATTCCCTCCCAATACCTTGTGCATCCCCAGCCTACTCGCTGGTGGTGTGGGGTATGAGGCAGAAAAGGCCTTGACTCTGTGTTAGCACTGCTCAGCAATAACAAAAACATCCCTGTGTTATTAACACTGTTTCTAGCACAAATCCAAAACATTGCCCCATACTAGCTACTATGCAGAAAATTAACAGTGTCCCAGTGCACTGGTACATGCTGTGCTAGCGCCTGCAAACAACATGGACACAAATATAGCTTTTGTCAAAACATTGTATTAATCTTTGAATTCTCACATGGTAGCCGTTTTAAAAAACGGAGCTTTTCTTTCTCACCGAGAAAGAAAGAAGGAAAAGACCCCAACACACTGGGGAGGTAGGGGGGGAACCTCCCCCCTCCCAGCCCGTAAGAGCTCTCTTTTCCACCCTGAAGTTTCCTATGTGTGTGACCTACAGTAGCTTTTTGTATTCTTAAAAACCAGCCACTCCTAACTGGTGAGGTCACTGCTGTTTGCATCCTGAAGAGACATTAGGGTAGAGCTCAGCAACAGCAAATCAGCGCAGCTTCACCAAAGTGAGAGAGCAATGGTGATTTATGCCAGCTGCGAGTCTAGATTCATCCGGTTTAAAGAAACATTTTATTCCAGTAAGGAACCTCATTCAGTTTACAAGCAACGGATGAAGCAGCATCTAATGTGGGCGGGGGAGGAGTGGAAACCACAGACATTTCCAAATGTACAGCGGGAAAACCCCAAACCGCTGAACTCGAAAGGTATGTTGTAAAGAAGTCACTGCTGCACCAACACACTGCTCCCAAGAATCTTTCAGAAGAGTTGCACAGGCCAAGGTAGCATTTGATTGCTTCATGAACGGAGAATAAAAATGCACATCCAGGAACAGCAGCAAAGGTGTAGCTCCTCAGACAGCAAAATGACTTCTGGTACTGGTAGAGTGAGCAGGACAGGGTGGAGTGACTGCAGCTTTCTGCATGTACTGAGGAGGTGCAGTGCATTTTACCCCATGAGAGGAAAGCTGTACATGGAAAGAGACACTCCTCTCATCAGCCATCTCCTGCCTCTTCCCTTTGGAAGGCATACCTCATTACCGGCTCCATCTCTCCCCTTCCCAAAATGCATATGCTGCAGACTGCCATGCAGCATGGGGCACAACATCCTGGGGAAACAATATACTTACTTCTGTTCAACTGATACTGGCTGTGTGTGCTCATTGCACTCTAAGAGTCCTTTCTTGGATCAACTATGCCATTGCTGCAAATATCAGTAGGATCACAACATACTTTATAATTCTTGCCAGCATTTGAATTTAATTTTGCATTTATTTGGTTGGTGCAGCTTTTTCTACAGAATCCAAAAAGCCACAGATCATTCTTGTCATTTTACTCAATACAGTTATACTGGGATTTCTAAGTGGTTTAGGACAGCAAAAACTCATTTGTTTTTGTTTCCTTCCCCTTCCTCCTTTGTTTAAATATGCTACAGCTCACAGTTGTCAGTTGTGTACATTTCTTTTCAGTATTCTATGTATTAGTATGCCTGTCAGAACTCCTACTATAAGTTGATCCTACTGATGAGTTGTTAGGCACGAAAGCACATAAAAAAAAAAAAAAAAAAATGGAGAAAGAAAGGGTGTCAAACCAGAAAAAAAGAAAAGTTCAGAAGAATGTTAGCTGCAAAACCACATCACTTAATTCTGGTTCAGAAAAGGTCATATTCATACCTGGGCAATAGTGCGTTTAATATTGCTATGCTGTGCAAGGACTTTGTGGACATATACTGCAAGGCAATGTGCCCCTGCCGTGCTGTTGTGGGGAGATGCAGTGACACACTGTCAGGCAGCCATGGTAAATGTAACGCTTTGAAAAGTTAGCTTCTTCAGCAAGTAGCTTCCCACTAAGCGCTATCCTATTTACTTGGGCTTTAAAAGTCCATATTGGCATTTGTCTAGTTAGTGGGACTGGTTGAAAAACTCTGTAGCAGAGTTACTATATTCTTCCCATATCACCCCCTGCGACAATAAATATTTACTCAAGGAGGCGGCAATAAAATCCCCACAACAAAACAATAAATAATTTTTAATTTTCCCCTACATTCTAGAAGGGGTTTGTCTTGATACATTTTATTTGATGGCGATTTAGAAATTGTTCAAGTCTGACGTTATAAAGCCTAAAGCTATTGCATAGTACAAACTATATTGGGAGGGCAGGTGCAAAAAGAGGATATTACCATGTCTTTGAGAGACACAGTTTGTAATTCCAAATTATAATGAAAACACAGCAACAACAAAAAAAGTATTCTCAGAGTAATGATTTTGTCTTCTGACTAATAATTAGCTCTTAAGGCCTTTGCATTTTTTGCTCCATGACTGATCTGCTGAATGGCCTTGTACAAGTCACTTATCCTCTTTATGCCTCAGAGCACATACAGATGAGAGAGATATACGTTAGCTATAACCATATGTCATTATACCAGTGCAATGCAGTGTGTCAGCCCTAACATTATCTTATTCTACCTACATGGAGCACATCCATGCAGATTTTGCTTACCTAGACAAGTCTCCCATTTGCAATTTGTAATAAATGGGATAAGGAACATTTACTGTAACTGACCAAAGTTTAGAGAAATAACCCCTCACTCCCTCCACCAAACAGCAGCCATCATCTTTGCCTTCATGCCTACATCTCCTGTGACCCTGGCTCTTGGAGCCAGAGCTGTACACAGGCTGCTAAAGGCAACAGGCAGTTGTTTTCAAATGTCTGAGTTACTGCTTTCAACTGCATGGAATGTTGTGATCTCCTGCTCGGAGACAGCAGGAAAATTCAATACCTGTTTTCATGCAATAGCAGAGAGACATGACTGAAATGGCAAATATACCTTAAAAGGAACAGCCACTTCATAGGAGGGCAGGGTGCACGAGTATGCAGGCAGCAGCCCCAGAGCATAGGGGTCTGAGTGGCAAGATCATGTAAATAACATTTTCAGGTTTATTATTACCAGCTGCCTCTGAGATTGTGAAGTTGATACAGCTCTAGTTGCTGCAGCTAAAATGTACCCTCTAGTTACAATGCTTCCCTTCTGGGAAAGCTGCAGGCTTAGATGAGATTTCCCACTTGACTGAAGACCTTTCCTTCTAACTAAGGATCTACAGATGGGTTATCAATTGCACCACCCTGGAAGCACTCAGTCTATTAACAGCAGCGCGTTAGAGGATATTACTGTTCGCAAATGCAAAGTTAGATTATACTAAGCACACATTACCTGACATCACCTACAGCATGTTCACACAGTATTACACAGTGTATTTTCCCTCAGCTTGCCTGCTTTAAATGCCTTTGCTGAGTGGCAGGTTTCCATTCCAGAGCTACCTGATAGCGATGTGAGCAGGAAGAGACTCTTGAAGCTGCAGCTCTGTGCTAGCCATATGCTACTTGGAGATGCAGAAGACTTACCTATTAAAATTCAGAGCAGCTGTGTTCAATGATAAAATGATAACTAGTATCAGCTTTTTCTCCCAAGAGCTGAACCACCACCACCATTTGCATGCGGGAAAAACAGTGAACTGAACAGAAAGTCACAGGCAGGCAGAGGAAGGACGCAGAATCCCAGGAACGGGTTTTGTTTGCAACATTTATTCAGGTCAGCTCATGAAGCGAGGAATCCTTAAAGGACTTTTATGTTCCACAAAATTAGACTTATTCTAGTACATCCTCAGCATTTTTTCTTCATGCTGTGTGCATAGGAAGCTCCTTTTTTAAAGTTGCCATACCTCCTGGAAACACTTTTATAATCTTATCCCTTCCAGTTTCAGTCTCAGCTCAGTACGCACAATTTAACTGGCAGCTGATCTTCTGTAGCTGTATGAGCAGCCCTCATATCTTCCTGCTTTTCTTATGCTACTCTTTATTACGTCTGAAGCTGAAAAAAAATGACATGACACATCAGAAGGTCCTGGCCTGGATTTCAAATCTCTGAGTATTCAGGGTGTTGTTGATTCGCTGGCTTTGGATTCAGTCTACTTACAAAGTTGCCAACAGCTCATTTCACATCTAGATCTCAAGTTCCCTCACCAAACTCCCGGTATGTTTGGGTACATGGTTCTTACTCATTTTACCCTGAGTAAGCTCTTAACTGTTGCCCCTCACCATGATGACAGGTCTCTGGTAGCATTTGATAGTGACTTCTAGTGAGAGCAAAGCCAGGGCAAATACAATTGCTGTTGCCATTTCTGCTGTGGCAAGAAAAGTGTGTTTGTGTGGGCCAGCTGAACCCCTGATGCTGGTTGCACCTGCTCCACTCCTGATCCATATTCTTTTGAGTGACACTGTTTTATTGAGGATTCAAATCCATTAGTGGAAAGAGGCTAGGGACATAATGCATCTTCAACATGTTTTTTTTTTTTTTTTCTGTGAGCACTTATTTTCCTCCCCTCCTGTAATTCTTCAATTGGCTTTAAACCCTGAAACAAAACCATTCAGGCTTACTCAGCAAGCGTGACTGGTGTTCCCAAGCTGTTGTGGTTTAAACTCAACCACAAAAGCTCGTTCACTCACTCCCCCCTCTTTTCTTTTTCTCCCTCTTTCTTTCCTCCCCCCCTGACCCTCCCCACTCTCAGAGGGATGGGGAGGAGAATCGAGAGAATTTAACTCCCACAGGTTGAGATAGGAACAGCCCAGTAACTAAGGTATAACACAAATCACTACTGCTACCACCAATGATAATAATAGTAAGAGAAAATAACAAGAGAAGAGAATAAGATACCACTGCTGAATGAGTTCAAACCCCCCAAATAGAGACCTTGCCCTTAGAGTTAACTCCCAGTTACCTCCCTGGGCATGACGTGCTGTGGTATGGAACACCTCTTTGGCTAGCTTGGGTCAGGTGTCCTGTCTCTGCTTCCTCCCGGCCTCCCCTTGTCCCCGGCAGAGCATGAGACTCACAAAGTCCTTGGCCAGAACAAACATTACTGAGCAACAATTAAAACCAATCGGTGTTATCAGCTCTCTGCCCAGGCTGGAAGTCAAAACACAGAGCTTGCACCAGTTACTAAGAAGGAGAAAAACGGCTACTGGTAAACCCAGGACACAAGCTGAGGCCTCTCATCAGTAAAGCTACTAGCATCTGTCCTGCTGGGCATGTATGTCAGCTCTCTGCCATTGAGGGAGACAATCTAGCATGGACTACCATAGTTCAATGGATAAGCTTGAAACTCCTTTTTCATGCCACTGTGCAGAGGAGCCTGAATGCTGTGCTCACCCTTCGGAGAACTGTAATTATTTTTTTCTGCTCCTCTTGGGCAGTAAGTCCAGAGTGGAGTGGCAAGAAGGTAGAATGAGTTCTCATTCTTTCTCCATGCTTTGAGCACATCAGTCTACACCATCCCAATGCATAGACCACCTCCAGCTAGTTTTCTTCAAGAGCTACTCTCTCCAGCTGTGGGAGGTCTCTGGTGCTTTCAGCTCACTGTGAGCTTCAGATCCAAAGAATGATGCTCTCAATCTGTGGCTGGAGAACATTAAGTTATGACCAACAGGCTTTGATCAGTGCTTAATCAACTGCAAATCTAGTCTTGGAAATGAAAGATTTTCCCCACATGCTGTGTTTTTGCAGTCCCTAACATAAATGTGAAAGGCTTCAAGAAGCACAGTTAAGGATGAATGGCTTCAGTGGTCACAAGACCATTCCCACAGAAATATATGCAGGGCTGCTGCTTTTTAAAAATCTCTGCTTATGCCAGGATATGACACTTACAAGTCTTTCTTCATTAAAAAGTGTTGATGCCACAGGACTAGTAAATAGTAGCTTAGGTTTTTTTCCTATTGATATTACCACTCTGAACAAAATCTGAAAGTGCTACACCATCCTCTGCATCTCTTCATGCAATGATATTTCATTCATTAATTTTAGATGAAAACTAGTGTGGCCAGAAACCTTATTTTGCTTGTTAGTCAGTGCCTACCAGTAACTGAGCAATTGGTGACTGGAAATAATGACAGCTTTCCTCAGGAATGTATAAACCAACTGACTCAAGGTTTGTGTAGTCATTAGAATTGCATCATGACAGAGACCAGCAAAGATATATCAGAGAAAATCATAGCCATCAGAAGAAGGTGAGTGCTGGAAACTACTAGGACACCCAACAGTGTCGCAATCGCAAGTGCTTAACAAATCTTGCATTTGATGGCGGTTCAAAGATACTACTCATGCTACTTTTGTGCTAGAGTTTAATAAGTTTTTCTGGCTCTCATCACAAAGAGTAATAGCCATTCCTCCAGTTTATACTGCTAAGCTATTTTCCACTCCTTCTATCCTTACTTTCCTCAAGAGCTAGAACTCAGTTATACCTCTTTTTTCTGCTCTGGAGGCTTACACCCCTGGTTTTCATTCATATAACTGCCCTGTAGAAGTTGTCCTGTCCCCTCGATGTTTCCAAACTACATACTATTTCACTTGTTCCCTCTTCTCCCCAGTAACGCAAGAACACTTTCTGAAGCCTCTATCTCTTGTATGGTCTTGTGCCAACACACGACCTGACAATGAATACTCCATGGGTTTTTGGTTTTCACAGCAAGCTTTATCACCTCACTCTGCTCTTAACAAACCAAACAAGCAATGAAAGAAAACCTTCATTTGTGTCTTCTGAACTAGGTTTCAAGGTTTCAGTATTGTTGGGAATACAATGAATCACTATCTGTTTAGAGAAGCTGTGGGGGAAAAAAAAAAAAGCAAGACAGAAAAATTGAAGGGACCAAGATGTGCACTTAAAACCAGGGGAGCAATGAAAAGGCCGACTGAGTAAATAGGTAAGACTAGTCAGGACAGGCCCCGACTCAAATATTTGACACATATTTCATGTATTCTTCAGGAAAAAGAAAGCATTGATTTCTAATGGTCTGAGAAAACTCCACTGTTAAATTTTATGTTCACAAGGGCTTTTGCTTTGAAGACTTCACATTCCCTCCTCTTTGCAACATTGAAATCTAAACCCTGAGAAATATCAGATTACATGCAATCGAATCACTTCATTGGCAAACGCATAATGCATCTTACAGCTGAACAAAGTTGTAACAGCTAGAACAATCTCACAGTGGTAGAACAATCACAAAACCTGAGAAAAATATAAATGTAAGATCAATTGTTATGCAATCAGTGAAGAAAGAAAAGATTAAAGTTGTAAATGGGACAAAGAGTGAAAGAACATAGAATACTAAAGCATTAATGTGCAGTAAGCCTACACTGTGAAGATGTTTTCAGTTTAGTTGAAACAAAAGTTGAATTTCTACAATTGTCATTCTGGTTTTGCGTGTAAATGACTAACAGCTTAAACAAAAACCCAAAACAAAGCAAAAATCAACCCCCCTAAATCAAAACCAACACCCCAGCCCCCCCAATAACACCAATAAACAGAAGACCCCAACCCCCCAAGATCCCAAAACAGATAACCCACCCAATAAACTATTTGATCATGATCCTGTAGAAAAAGTCAGGTTCTGTAATTAGAAATACGGTCCTTACTTTTGATCACAGTTTCTTTTCTGGTTTTAAAGTTCATAGAAGACACTCAAAGTTTTTGGGGAGGAGAAGAAAAAAAAGAATCAAGTGTTTTCATGAAGACAGAGTTCTGGACACAGAGTATCTGGCAGTTCAGATACAGAATAGTTTGGAGGCAAATGTTTTATTTGCTCCTGGAGAATAGTCCAGATTGTTCAGAAGCAGGAATTTAGTATTGGCACAGAAAGGATACAGCTGATTTTCCATTATCCACTTAATGGGCAGTGGAGCCATGGGGAAATAAAAGCTTTCAGAGCTGCCAGGTATCAAGTAAGTTAGCCTCAACCTGAATGCCCAGAATTGCAAGCCCCTGAAAAAGATCACCAGCCTTACGACCTCATGTAGCCCTGCACCTCCATTTCCTCACTCGAGTGGCAAAGGCAATAGTTAAAGAACTCTTTATTATCATACAGGGTGAGGAGTGGAGCATGAGACTCAGCTCCAGAAAAGGAAGGGAGACCAGTATTATGAAATTGTGAAGCCACACACAGTGAGCACTGGATGCAGCATGACTGACTTTGTTTTCCTTTTAAGAAGGAACCAAATACTTTCATAAAGAACATTTGCATCAGCCAGCAGTAATAAACTCACAGAAGACCCTGATGATTGTCAACTCTGCCTTCTTTCCCTTGAAAACTCAGACCCTCAGATGCAAGCAGAACAGATTTGAGGAAAGGCACATGGGTCAGTATCAGGCTCTAAAGTTGTGGTCAGACTCTCAAAGCTTGGCCAAATCACATACGTCTGGCTTTTCAGGTCTCACTCAGCCAAAAGACTCTCCGTCTAGACATCTAGCACCACTGAAAGTAAATCTCCTCAGGATCTAAAGTGAAAGACTGGAAGAATTGTATGCCACCAAAATTTGGCACAGAAAGGGAACAAAGAATGAAAAGCAAAAGAAGGGAAACTCCCACCACAGGTGAGTCTCAGCAACCCTCGTTTTACCCCAGAAGCATTTTAAGTCCCAGTCCTGATCAATCACCCCATGATGAGAGCAGAGGGGTTAGCAGCTGACCCAACCACCCTCCCAGTCCAGTAAGCACATGGCAGTTAGTCGTTGTGTTGTTCACAGAGACCATGTTAACTTTCTTTGTCAGCTTATGGTATTAAACATTATTTCTTACATGGACTTTTCAGCATGTAATTCAATTATTTTTGGAAAGCTTCAGAGATAAAATATTGTGGGAGGAGTACCCTGAATTTCAGTTTTTTTTTTTTTACTATTTGTACTTGACCTTAGTCCAGTGCACTGGCTGAACTGTAGCCTACATTTGCATTAAATGTGACTGGTAGTTGCGTTTGGGTCATTTTGTGGCTCTCTTTGCACAAATTACAGAGCACATAGGCAATTGCTCATTTACCTGACTATGAGGTCAGTCATTGAGGAAGTTTTTGCTGACTCAGAAATTGATGTATCAACCCATATGACAAAGTCCATGTGCAACAGCAAAAGGTACTAAGGCAACTAACAAGTGTTCATGGAGCACGGAAAGCATAGATAGCTTTGCTTCCTAAGTAGAGAGCTCTAAGTTACAAGTCTGATGTCCCACATTTCCCAACCCATAAGAACATCAACTGCTAGACGTATTGCCTGTATGAGTTTAGAAAAGAGTATTTTAACTATGAGGAAATAAATGGATACTAATATAATTGAAATCCTAAAGGCACACAAGATTAAAATTTTGTGTGCAACACCAGTGTCTGTAAATTGCAGTTTGCACAAGTGAAATCCATCTAGCATCATGGCAGAACTGTTAGAACTCCTAGGAACAGACTCCAGGTTGACACACTCACTTATGTGCACAGATGCAGCAGAACAGCTCCGTGAGGACTACAGGCTGATATCTGCAAAAGGTGAGGCTAACACTGAGTTCTGCTAGCTCTAGGAATATCTGTATATCTGAATGATAGCAACGATAAGGCTGAAGATCAGCAGGGGATGTAGTAGCAGTAATGCACCTTGGTTTTTGTGTGCTCTGGATGCTCTTTTGCACTATCAGCCCTTATGGCTCAAAGTCTAGGCAGCTGTACTATCCTGGTGCCCGATCTTACAGACTTACAGAGAAGTGACCCAGAACTAACTCCCCATCAGGATTAGTACTGTAAGACTGAGTAATATACCAACAAACAATTTTTCATATCTATATTTTAACTTCTGACATTATTAAAATGTATGAGATCCTTGATAAAAGAGAGGTTTAATTTACCACTAAAAGTTTAGCCAGTTTCAGCTAAATCTATGGTCAACATATTTTTTTTCACCCACTTGTGGTATTATTTGCTTTTTATGCCCTGATAGAACACATGGTGCTTCTGCTGATGTCAGTAAAAATCTCAAGGGAAGATGAAAATGCAACAACAATCTATACATCAGACCTCTGCCACTAGCAGAAAGAGCTTACAACTATTCCCACTGAAACACATCCACCTCACAAGGGACAAACAACAGCTGTTTGACTAGAAACTGTTCAAGGCTAAGCAACAGTTAAATGAGAATTGAAGAGACTTTGACTTTCCACCACTTTCCAGTTTACTCAGCTTGATTTCCCTCATGTTTTTAAAAAAATCCCAAATAAAAAAGCGTGTAATAACATAAAGTATTCCACAATAATTATCACAGACAAATATATCAGTTGTTCTACTGGTAGGGCATTAAACAAAAAGAACAACAGATACAGTTTCCTGAGGCAGTTATAAATCAGATTACTTACAGCCTTAGCAGTCTTCCGTCTTCTTCTAGAGGAGAGTGGCTTCCAATTAATGTCACATATTTTAGTAAAGTTTGTTGTTTGTGTTAAAAAAAGACACCAATAAAACAAACAAACAAAAAAAAAAGGCAAGCACTTAAGTCTGTCTAGAATTAACCCCTACCTTCAAAGTTGCAGTAACTAAACTATTACAGCTTACTACCTCCCACCACAGGATTCTGAAGAGCAAATGAGCTGTATTATCTCTCTCACATGAAGGGCAAACTCACAACAGCTGGCTAAGCAATAAGATATGCTCCCACCAGAACCTCATCATTCAAAGCTCTTGCAATTAAGCCAATCTGGTTTACCTCAATACTGCTGCAGCTCAGCTCCATTGTTATAACCCTTTCTTGTTTGTATTATTTGTGTGTCTCTTATTTATGCACTGTAAATATACATTTTACAGTCAATGGGTACAGCTATTTTTTGAGAAGGAATTGGGTCATTTTCAGATAGCGGTAGAAACATGTAAAATAATCACAGGGACTGAACGATTGAAATTACATATAAAGTATACACTGCATAGGTGTCTTCAAGTTTGCAAAGCCATGTACTTTAAAAGTTACAAAATACTAAAATTAAAATTGCTAATGCAACTTTTTTGTAGTCTTGTTGCTGTGAATAAATATGGTATGAACAAGTCTTTGATTACTCGATCACATACAATTGTTTCTTCCGGACCCTTGTTCCCTTCACTGCATAAAATAGACAATGTTCATTTAACAAGAAGCTATTCAGTGGTTTGGGATTTCTATAGTCTTCAATATTTGGCTCATACCTTACACACAGCATAATAGTATAGTCCTGCTGTAAGGACAGAATTATTAATTTTCTCCTGGTTTACTCTATCTTGCTTATTACACTGGCACCCAGGTGTCCCACTTGCAAAGAGGATTTTAATTTTACAGCACTTCCCTGGTATGAGAATGAATGAGCCACTTTGCAGGTCACAGAGGATGTAGAAATGGGACAAAATTTGGTAAGGTACACAATAATTCGCTTCTCTTAGTGATTGTTTACACATATTAAAGCAGAAGGTGCTGAGCACAGAAGTTCATTTAACCACTTGAATAGTGAAAGTAAAGTTTCAAACGAGCCAAATGTTACTGTTGCATCACTCTTATTTTGCAAACAGAGAAAGGAAGTTTAAATGCCAATTTAGGTAAAATAGTGCAAAATTCTATGTGGACATCACCACAGCGTTAAAGTCCCCTTCAGTATTGCAGTTTTTACTTCTGCAACAGCTAATATAATGTTCTTTGGCATTCACGCCTCAGCTTTTATTTCAGAAAGTTCAAATGACTGTAAGGATTTCCACAACCAAAATACATTTAAAAAAATATTGCATAATTGAGCAAGATTGATGTGAATCTGTGTATGCCCTGCAAGATGGTTTACTTTCAGAATTCTCCACTTAGATCATTTACTAAGTTCTGACAAAGTACTCAAAGCACACTGTTCCACTTCTAGTTTTGACCATTACTGCCTTACTCGAATCTACTTTAGACTGTAGTTTTTCTTTATTCTCTTTCTAAGACAGCTTCTGATATGAGACTGTTGTGAATATATCAATCACAGTGTTCCTGTTACAAGTGCTTTTGGAGTAGATGTCACTGGAAGCACCAGTCTCATAAAATCTGAAGTTCAAGTTGTTATTGCATTATACACCTGCAGAATAGTACACATCGGTTCAGGCAAACTGCTTAAGACTTGCATTTGACACAGCCCTTGATAAATGGGTGGATGCAAGAAACAGCACAGTGAATCACTGTCTGAACACAAAAATTGCTACCAAGGTAGGAGACGGCAGAGGTTTCTGAGGATATTTTCCAAATGAAATATTTTCCTGTTCTCTATGAACTTGGCTCACCTTCCTATCACTGAACATGAAGACTGGCTTTAGTCATCAGTGATTTAGTGATTTTATATTGATCAAAAATCAGTGGCTTGGAGCTTTTCCTTAAAGATCATTTAAGTACCACAACAATGTTTTCAACTCTGCTTTCAGTCTTGGTTCATCTCAGACAGGAAAGCTGTCCTTTGGGTAATGGGGAACAGAGGAAACATCCTCTGTTATTAGGATCAGAATGACAGATTCATAGAATCATTTAGGTGGGAAAACACCTTTAAGATACTGAGTCTAACTGTAAACCTAACAGTCAAGTTCACTACTAAGCCATGTCCCTAAGTGCTACATCTACACAACTTTTAAATGCCTCCAGGAACTGTGACTCCACTACTTCCCTGCACAGCCTGTTCCAATGCTTGACACCCCTTTCAGTGAATAATTTTTTCCTAATATCCAATCTAAACCTCCCGTGGTGCAACTTGTCCAACTCCTCTTGTCTAACACCCACCTCGCTCCATCGTCCTTTCAGGTAGTTGTAGAGTGATAAGGTCTCCTTGAGCCTCCTTTTCTCCAGACTAAACAACCCTTCTTCCTTTATCTGATCCTTGTAAAACCCTTCACCAGCTTCGCTTCCCTTCTTAGGACACACTCCAGCAAATTAATGTCTTTCTTCTAGTGAGGGGCCTGAAACCAAGCACAATATTTGAGGTATGGCCTCACCAGATTTTTAACAAAATGATTTTAACATGGGAAGCAGAAGAGAGTGCAAGCACTTTAAAAGATATTTAGGTAAGATTCAAGTCGACAGAGAATGTTTGTTCTGGAGTACTTAAAGAAATGAATCAAAATAATTTCTGAGTACAGGGGGATGATCACTTTCTTAATCCTGTGGGCCACACTCTTTCTGATAGAATCCAGGACGACATCGACCTTCCTGGCCATCTGGGCACAAACTGGCTCATATTAAGGTGGCTGTCAATTAGTACCCCCAGGTCTTTTACTGCAGAGCAGCTTTCCAGCTACTCTTCCCCAAGCCTATAATGTTACATGGGATTGTTGTGACCCAGCACTCAGCTTTGTTGAATCTCATACAATTGGTACAGTTTCAGAGTTAATGATAAATAAAGTACTTTATTCAGTACTTTAGAACCAAAGGAAGCTTTGTCTATTGAACTTGCACGCTTATCCAGGCACTATCTTTCTTACGATATATTTATGTATTTTCAAATTTAACAACTGAGACATAGGAGAAGGATAATGCACAAGCGTATTATTGAAGCAGAGGAATAATGGGAAGATAAAACACAGGAGAAGGGCTCAGGAAGCAAAACTTCTGTCTGGTCACTCACTTTCCAACTACGGGTGTATCACTTCCCCTTCCCTGCTGCTTCCTTTCACATCTGGTTTGTCCCAGTCTCTGAGTCTGAATGTTCATTTCAAAGTCATCTGATGCTAGACTTGGATGCAGTTGAAAATGTTTTGGATCCAGCCCTTGGAGAGTAAGCTGCATTTAGGCAAGGTGTAATCAGGGATAATACCATGTAAGCCCACAGTAATTACAGGTGAGCCTCTCTTGACCATTTATCTTTAATTTAATGAAATATGGGCATAAAATGTGAAGCCATGCAATTTCCAGTGAACTGGTTCATTAATAAAGGCAAGCAAGTCAAAGTCCACTAAATATCATAACAGCTTATTGTTTTAAACACAAGCGGCAACAACCTCATCCACATGGATTCCATGTCTGTGTTCAAGTGCTCATATGGTAGTATGATAAAGCTTATGAGTAGGATTTTAAGAAAACCATTTAAAGCTGCCAAACTAAAAAGAGCTAAAATAGCAAAGAAAATTCACTGCCTCTCAACACAACTTGTTATACAATTAATTTGATCTAGAAACAGAGTATTTACAGGGTAATTTGCAATATGTAAACTGTTAAGCACAAAATGGCACTCTTTAAGTCATTAAGCACAATTCACCTTCATTACAGGCACAGTTGGGATCCAGGGATTTCTTTTTTTGTGAGTGCAAGCAGAAAAAGAGGTTCTTGTCAGGAAGACGACTTCTGTAGTATTTAATCAAGTCTAATACAAGTATAAGTGATCAAAATAATGTTTGATCAACACAACTCACAAAATACTTCTCAAAAAGACTCTGATATAAACTAAGCTTGTTGATGCACCCAGGAATTCACCTTTTAAGCGTAACTCTAGGAGCACAAAGCAGTTAATGTGATCACAGTCAAATAGCAATTAGGTTTCATCAAGACTGATATGGTGGTATTTTCCTTCATGCAAGAGAAACTATTAGTTAAGGGACTATATCATTGTTTCACATGCTCTTTGGTTTTAATAAGCATACAGACTTGAAAAAGCCTAGTAGCGGCTGCTTTTTAGCATGTTTTAATCAGCCCAAGTAGTAATTTCTAAACTGAAGTCAGGCGACATACAGATTTAACTGTTTTACTGCATAGCTTTAAAGAAACAAATTCAGGTTTTGTTCTCTGATTTATGTACTTATAAAATCAAACAACATTTTCCTAAGGATCCTGGACCCAATTAAGTATAAATTGTCTTTCATTTTGTGAAATCCATGTTGATTTCAACCAGCAGAAAGTCTGGATGCAAGTATCAAACAGTACAGCCTTGCCTATAGCTTTGAAAAGGTACACGGGCCAATGGGCAAGTTCATTCATATGTGCAGTTTCAGAGAATAATAGAATAGTTAGGATTGGAAAGGACCTTAAGATCATCTAGTTCCAACCATTTCAACTTCTGCATGTGATTTCCTATCTGTGTCCACTATCTAAAGGCTAAATTCAATGTCCTTATGACACAGTTGTTTTGTACAAGCAACAGAAAAAACTCCGGTGTCAGTGTTTATCTAGAAAACACTAGGCCTGTTCTCTACTCATGTGGATGACAAGAAACAAGAAACCCTTAAAAACCAGGTCAAGTCAGCCTCCTGTAAGGACTCAAGAGACTTTCACTCTGAAGTGTAAAAGGTATAATGAGAAAGCAAAATTTTATTCTCCTGATAGATGTGAAGATGGAGTCACCATAGTCTGACCTTCTTATTTCAAGCAAATATGATCTAGTGAACCTAGAGCAAACAACTCAGATTCAAAAAGTACTGTTAGACAAAACATTATTTGGCAACCCCCCCCCCCAAAAAAAAAAAAAGTGACAACTGCTAGCAAATTTGATTAAGTAAAGAGGAAGAAATAACTTATTATTTACCAGCATCCAAGTGAAAAATAATTCTTAGATTCTGGACAACTCGACTTAAAAATGTTTGGGTAATATTTGAAAGACTTGTATTTCTTGTAAGTCTACTTTCTGTAGTAATTAAGCAGCATTTATTCAAACGTCCCTCACATGCTATGCTTGCTAAACCTCTTATCATTGTTGCTGCTTCCCTCACAAATTTTTCTAAATGCGTACGTCTTTTGTAGAGTGTGGTGTCCAGAATTATATACCGGCAGAAGCCCCAGACGTACACATAACAGCGGTATAGATACCTCTTATTTCTAATATGGTACTTCTGCTAGTATACCCCAAAATAAGAACCGTCTTTTCTGCAGCAGCATCATCGCATTCCTTGCTTATAACTTAGCTGTAATCATTATAACTCCTATCATGTATTCTGAACTTTATAACTGCTATATTTTTGGCTGAACCCATTGATTTTACTCTTGTTGATGCCAAATCATTTCTCCAATTTGTCAAGATGGGTTTGAATTACATTTCTGTCTCTCAAAGTGCTTGCAGCCAAACCCGTGTGTTTTAGTGTCACTCGCAAGCGATGTAACTATATTCAATATTTCATTGTCCAAGATATCAGTGAAAGTAATAAAAGAGCTGAGTGTAGATCAGGTCCCTGTAGATATCCACTTGAAATCCCCAAGTATTTGAGAGAATCTTTTAACAAGCTGTGGGATCACATTATAGTCACCATATCAGAACTACACTTTTTCAATACCCTTTGACAAAGCAATGCTAGAAAATACTGAATTCTTTATGAAACATATATCCCATCTACCACTTTCCTCTGAATCACCACAGCCTCACAAAGAAGGGAACTGGATTGGTTTGATGCAATTTCTTTCCTATGAACATATGCACCTATGTTTTAATTGTATTATTGTCTTCCATGAAGAAAATAATTCCTTAGAAATAGATACTTTTAGGCTATTTGTGGAGATTAAAGAGTCCATAATTATTCATATCTTAATTTTTCCACTTTTTACTTTTTAAAGGGATGTTCTGATTTTATTCTTTACCAGTCTTCCATAAGCTTGCAAAATTACTCAAAGATTATGTTGGTTCTTTTCCTTAAGTACTCTAGAATGAGCATCCTCTGTTGGCTGGAATCTTGCCTAAAATAGTCTTTGAAGTGATTGCTCTCTTTTCTCCTTCTCATGTTAAAATTATTTTATTAAAAACGTGGTCAGAATAGACCTCAGAGAAGATGCAAAAGGTGTCATTGAAGGTTTTTATCTGCCTATGACATTAGTTATTTGCTTTTCTGATTTGTTAAAGATGTATCTTTCCTTTCTCTTGCAGTTCTCTTTTTTCCCCTAATGTTTTTTGGACAATTTTCTCTTCATGTTCTAGATCTTTAAAATTTACGTTCATGCTAAGAAGTTAAAGTATAACAAAGGCCGTTCTTCATAAATAGCGTTTCCTATCTTCTGGATGCATTGGAGAGCTTCTAATGCTAATCTCTACTTTCCCCTGGTCTGGTTTTGAACAATTTGTCCTTATACAGTTTATACGAATGCATTTTATAAGGTCTCAATATCTGCTGACATGCTTTAAGTGATTAAACCAGAGAAGCCTGGCTAACATTCACACTGTTGCATAGCTCATGATGCCTTGCTCTCAGCTCTGCATCATGTGCTCTGATGTTTATACATGCACTAATACATAGCATTTGGCTTGAAGCCCTATACTTTGCAAGCTAGTGAATATGAAAGCACCTTTTTGTTTTCAGTTTTAACATGTGTCTTGCCCTATCTGGTTCTGTAGAAAATCACAATGTAAATAAAATATGAAATGGCAAATTGTTCAACACTTATGTAATTATATATATATATATATACACTAATGACTTATGTGAAGTGGTGCAGGAACTCGGGAGACAAATTACTCTTCAATTACTACAGTAGTGGTAGAACACCACTTGTCTGGGGGGTGTGAGAGAGTTAAAAGAAAGGTAAACTAAAAGTCAGGGTGATGGTGTAGAAAGAAGAAGTGTAGATTGTTCTTGCTTTTACACTGCAGTAAGAGTGCAATTGAAATTTTAAAACGTTACTAGTTTTAAGTCCATTTCACTATTTACTAGTAATAAAAGTAGTTTCAGCTAATACATTTGCCTTAGAATCCCTGTGTATGTTTTTGGCCTGCAACCATATTTTCTCTTCTCTGTTTAGAAACTATTTTGTCCTCTACGCCTCCCCTCTCACCACCTTGGACCACAGGGAATATATTAATTGAACATGAAAGAAACAAAAGTGTGTGTGGGAATTCATCACTCAGCAATTGTAAGGTATCTCTTTGTTAACTGCAAACTAGAAACTTCATTAAAAGCTGGGAGAACAGGATTACTGGTACCATTCCCACTTGCAAAATTTCCCATGAAAATTTACTTTCATTCCTGACACTTTTCCTCCTGGAAATATACCCTTGATAAGAAAGCTTTGTCTGAAGGTTCAAGTATTTCTAAGGGTTACAATACCCCTTTATTTAAGGAGAGCTGAAGTCCCAGAACTTCTCTGCCTGATAAGTAGCATACAAGTGTGCATAAGTAATATGTAAACTGTTCTGTACAAATAGATTTCTAGAAAGTGGAGGGGAAGGAAGACGAAAGGTAGGGATGCTAAGAGGATAGAGTGACACTCTCTGCGTTGTGCAGAATGAAAAGGAAACTGCCCTCTTCCTCTCAAAATCAGCCCAAACTAAAAATAAAATCAGAGACAAAGAAACACTGCCAGAAGTTTTACCAGCAGTTTGTAGTACTTTGTCCAAAAAATTTCATCTGTTCACTTTTTACGTATCTGATGCGTCAGTCTATTCTTATACAGTAAAAAACATATGTCTAAATTTAGGCCCATATGTAAGGCCTAGTGATATCAGTGAGCTTAGGCTTTTGGTAAAATTGTAGTCAATACATACACAATATTTTTTCTAGAGGTGTTTAATTAGGGACGATTTTACTTTTTTTCAAAGTAACCAGAAACTGTGAGCATTTGGCATTAACAATAACTGTTAGCATTTTCCACAGCCATAAATACGCAGAGTTTAAAGGTCTAATTCCTCATCTATTCAGGTGGCAATTCCAGTCATGTAATACCTTGTTGTCTTAGCTCAAATCAAGTTTGTGTAAGCACACTGTGCCTGGCCACATATTCCCTGAAGTTATGAATGGCATGTCCCTGCTTCTAGCCCTGAACTCTTGTATGATTTGCCATAAAAAGGCAAGTTTCACAAACCTAGAAGTGCCTATATTTCAGAGTAAAAAATATAAATGTAATTATGTAAGGAAAGTGGGGATCTTGGGAGTACAGAAAGGGATGTCAGCATTAGGAATTATTCCAAGGGCTGTATCACGGACACTGTAGACACTGCAGACTTTATAAATGATTACAACTTCAAAACCTCTAAATATTTCATGAACTGAATTGTATAATCTGGCCAACATTTACAGTAAACCAAATAAGTAACTAAACTGCCCATTAATCCAGAGAGCAGAGTGTGATAATAAAACTGCTCTTAAAAATGGGAGTCATTGTGAATGACTGCTTTTAATGTTTTAATAAGCATCATTAACTTCATATGAAAGGTTTATAAACATTTACTTTGCAAAACTTCTCTACTAGCAATAGGACAGATTTCATAGCTTGTTCTTACAGAGGCTTCTTTCTTAAATTGTGAACTGAAGGTAGGTAATTTGTAGCCCAAAATTCAGTGCAAACTTTCAGACTGTATGAAATACTATAAACCTTCTCTCATTCCTGGGATCTAGTTCTAAGACATGCCAGGAGATGGTCACTTATATTCAACGGAGCTCACTTTGCTTTGAATATTATCCTTTGTCTGCTGCACATCAGGCAAAACCTTCTTTCTCCCCTTATTTAATGGAATAAACCTATTAGCAGTCAATCATTAACTCCTAGGGGCTCAATTCAGTAAAGGAAAAATTACCTCCACAGTTGCCTGCTGTGAGATCCCCTGATGGCTCTGCAGCTGAAGAGTCTGATCAAAATAGCTTATGTGGAATTAATAAAAGGAATACATTGCAGTTGCGTGGCACTTTCTTACTTCAGAATCTTCAGGTATTAATTAATGAAACTTCGCAACACCCATGTGAAGCAAGTAAAAACCATGAACGGTTCATGAAAGGATAACCAAGGTACACTGAGTTGAAAAGTTCTTCCAAGAGAAAAATGTAAATTGTTGCCAGACCTGGGATTAAAGTCACTCAGGAAGTTGTTTGGTCTGTCTACGCAGTTTCTCACGCGGCACTGCATTTCTGCAGTTAAAGGATTTAACCACTCACAACTCTCCTTGTTTTACCCGCATGATGAACCTCAGTTCTTCACTGTTCTTTCCTGTGCTCCTCTTCTGCATGCGTCCGTCTCAAGGTAGGTGCACCATCCATGAGGAGCAGAGAAATGTCACGGACTATGCCCGGCATAGAAGTCTATGTACCATATATCCAGTATTTCCTGATGTGTATTATAGAAACAGGAATTTTCAAGTAACATTGAGTGCTTTGTGTGATGGACTGGTTTGGAAATAATGCAACTAAGCTTACTGTCACAGAATTTTTAGTTAAGTCGTTGCCTTTATTTGTTCTCTACAGCGTGGTCTGTTGCTGCTGGGGAGCCATTTTATCTGCTAATCAAAATTAGACCAAGAGTGCGTTCTTGATTGTACCGAGGACACAAACCTTTAAGAGATTAAAGAAACACTGGCAAAAGCCTTACTGCTGATAAACCAATCTCAAATTAAAGGTACTTTTGTCAGTATCGCTTATTTTGTTCACAGCTCCCTGTATCAATTACAGTGTCAAATCCACTTTTTTTAGCCTGGTTTCTAAGGAAAAAGATAATACAATCATGCTACTAGCCTGTCTGTCACTCCTGACCTTAATGATCTTGAAGCTGCCATCCAATTTCAACCACATCTGACAATGCCTTCAGGATAGAGGTCTCAAAAATCTTCCTCTCCTAGGAGTTTAATGAAAATTGGGAGTTGGTGGAGGAAATAAAATGTCCATCTTAATCCTTTCTCTGAGGAAAAGACATGGAGAAAAAGGCTTTCTTCATTCAGTTGGCAGCGGCTAGCTGGGTAGTTGCATGTGTGTGTGGACTGCCTGATCAGCACAGCTTGCCAGTCAGCACAAATATATGTACTCTGGACTTGTCACAGCAGAAAGCCAAGATATATACAGAGGGAGAACAGGGAGAGGGTGGGAGGGGTCACAGAACTGCAGGGACCAAAGGAAAAATGTGTGGCATTGCAGTAGGGGGTGATTCCAGGAACATGAGGTGGGAGGGTACAGATGGGGATTCAGGAAATGTGGGGGAAATTGTTAAACATCTTGGGGAGAGGGGGAGGAAATGGAGGACTACGTTTACTGGGGAGACCTGCAGATATTGTAGGGGAGACTTGCAGATATTGTAGGCAGAGCTGTCATAGACTGGCTTACTGAGTGGAGAAAATGTAGGTTAATTAATCCTGTGGCTTCTGGCATAATTTATCAAATTACATGCAGCTTCTGTACTAGGAAGGTTGGCTGGCATGTGACTGGATAGCATATTGTGCAGGACAGACCTTACACAGGAGTGGCTTTGAAATACAAGAGGGGCATTAAAGGACCTTGCTTCTTTCTTTTTTTCATGGTGGCCAAATAGGCAATGAGTCAGTTCAGCTAAGGGGAATGATTTAGTGATTGATCTAGATGTCAGGTTTGAAATCACTGCTGTAGATGCCTTGAAACTACAAGGTCATCTCAGCCCTTCGTCATTCCAAGGAAGAAAAATTAAATGCCATGCAGTTATCACATCTGGTCCTTGACGGAGACCTTTAAAAATGAAAGCCTATTTGTTCTACATGGATTTGACGGAGTCTGAGGTACCTGCTCATGTTTTCACACCCTCTAGAGTTATGCAGCAACCTGCACAACACAGATTTGTATATTTACCCACATCCAGCTGACAAAATATTACAGATTACAGATAGATAATATACATAGGTACATATTACAGGTGGATCTGTAATATGTATGTTTCAATATGAATAAGCACATGCTTTGCACTGAAAAATTAGACATTGTTAATGTTTTTGCTAAATATTAATTCTGTAGACTGTGTGTGAAGGGATTTTCAGACCACTGACAATTCACCCCTGCCCTAATACACAAGAGATGCTCTCCTTTATCTTACTTCTTTACTAGTACTCAGAGTAACAGTTCAAGTCAAATATCAGAATTAATTAATTCCCAACAAGCTCTGTGCCACAATGGCCATTATAGAGATTCAGCTGACACTAACATGATAACATACAAGTTGCATCTCAAGTTCATTTCGGTTTTCACAAACAGCCATGTTCAGAGAGAATACCTTGACTGAAAACACCTCTACAGCATTTGTTCATCAGCTCTGTGCTGACTCTGTGTGTTCAGATGAGCTGCACACTGACCAAACATGGAGTCTAAAAAAATTTCATAGTATCAACGGTTACCTGGCCATTGTCTGTTCTTGCTTCCTGTCTGTACAATACACAGGGTACAATGGGATCCTCCTCCATGGATGAGGCTACAATGTTCTGCAGAAACTGTACCTGCACTACAGTACCAATAATAACCATCAGCCTCCAGAACTGTCAGTGCATCAACTTGCCATCCCAGTGTGCAGTATGTTCACTATTGTCAGGTTCTCATTTTTAGAGAAAGAAGTCAGATTCAAACATTTCACACTAAAAACTAATGAAGAAGAAATAACCAAGAGTGGAAAAATTAATTTCATGCCACTTTTAAAATAAACTTAACAGAAGAGAGAGTAAACAAGTCATAGCTACTTGTGTTTTCTGTAAGCTACTTTGACAAGAAATCAAAGCAAGTCAGGGAAGCATGTTTCTCCAATATTGAGAGTGTAGCTATAATAACTGTTACATTAGCCAAAACAAATTGAGAAAGCCTCCAAATCTGTGACTTGTCTCCACATGTCAAAAGGAGCATCTGGTCCTGTGATTTGCTGAGAATGAAAAAGATAGCTTAGTGTAGGGGGAGGGCTGTGAGTGAGTTGTGAACAAAGGACACAGCCATCTGAGTGCCAAAGGTGACTGGTTTAAGTTCAGCTTAATCTTTGCTCTTGTGCTTTATTTATTTGAATGTATCCCTGCAGACAGGATAGGGAAAAAAAAACCTCTAAAAAAAAGAACACCAGGTAGTGTTGAAACTAATTTAAATTGCAATCTGCAGTGGGTATGGACTTAAATTGCTGACATGGCAAGGGGCACATAGAGAGAAGCCTCTGGAAAAATGTGTGTGCCTTAGATTCCTGATGAGGCTTGACTTTTTTTTGTTACACGGTCTGTACTCTGTATGAAGGTATTGCTCCTGAAACAGCTCAACAATGAGTCGAGCAAGGCACAGAGCAGGTGGGGAATGTGCAAAGTCCCCACATAGCCCTGAAGGAAACCTGCCCTACTCCTGCTCTTCTCACGCAAAGGTTTATTGATCTGGCCTGAGCTTCCTAGTTCTCCCTCTAAGCGGATGGATAATAAATACTCTATGAGAACATTCATGTAGAGATTTACTCTTGAATAACTAAAGTACTTCAAGGTATTGCCAGTTTATCCACAGTTTGCTTATGTCCTAAACCACATTAGAACTGTTTCTGGCTTTCAAACCTTTTCTTGAACTATCTCTATGTCTCATTGCTTTGTATCACTTCAAGACCACATGCTAGAGTTGACCTATAATTTCTACCATGGTTATTGAGTTTTGGTTGCTTTCATCCCGTTTTTTTCACTTATCTGCAAAACACCTTCTCACCTACCTACTCCAGACCACTGAGATAGTTCTCATGTAAAACCTTCCTATTTGCTTCAACCAACCACCAACTGACCATATTTGCTTTTATTCTCTCTTTCCTTCAGAACTGGCTTGCAAAAATCCTGCTTGCTTGCAATTTTTGCTCTTTGAAAAGTTAGTTTTCTTTCCTTGTCCTTGTCTCAAGGATTCTTTTAAGATGTTTCTCTACTTGTACAAAGTTGAGCTTTGGAGAAGTGGTTTTATTAATTCACTTATTCTGTCACAGAATAAGAGATCTCTGTCTCTTACAAAGTTGGTGGGATAAAAGGCAAAAAGCAAGGGAAAGGTAGTAACATTCTGTACGGAATATGAAGAAGAAACACATCTTGCAAGGAAAAGAAATCTAGAGAGTGTCTGCTAAGAAATCAGAATGTGTGCAAGTGGCTAAAAAAAATAGACGCAGTTGGTTTCTTTACCAAAGAACACCTTGAGTTTTACAAACATGGACTCTTCTCATTATTTTCTGGGAGGGGACAAAAAGGAAATATGTGGAAAGGTATGTGCTCTTAACATACAGCTAACTTAAAGCACACAAATCCGCTTCCCTGCATTTTCCAGCATATCCAATCACTTCTACTTTCATGTATTTTTCACTCAAAACTTATCTATGAATAGAATAAATGTATGCATTTCTTTTCTGCTGTTCTCATCTGGCTAGCTGTACCTTTTCACAGGCTCTTAGAGGTCAAACATCAGGACTTCAAAGTTTAGCTGCAGCCTAGCTTATGATATGCATGTATTCCCTGCAGCATGTGTAAGGGCTAATGCTGAAATGATTTTAGATTGAAAGAGACTTGGAAGAGGTTAGAAACCTTTCAGTGATTTGCACTTATTTTTTCACTCAACTTTGCTCCCAATATCCATGATCTTAAACATGCAACCTTTATTATAAAGTGCTTTTGTTTTGTTCATCCATGTTGTATTTCATATTGATTTCAAGGAAGAGACTATCCAAAAAAGGGGAACGAAAGGAATACACAGCAGATCTAAGGATACACATCAGATCTTCAGCTGGTGTAAAGAGCTATTGTTTTACTGAAGCTGACAAAGCCATGTTAATTTACTCCACATGAGGAGCTAGACCAAAACCATGCTCAGCATTCTCAAGCTGAAAGTCATTGAAACCCAGGTGTTTCTGGATGTGCCTTGATAACGGATAGGAAACTATTTTGTGTGCAGTGAAGATACTATGACTTGAGCAGAAAGCATTCATAATCCTTTTAAGTATGAAACACCTCTATGTCCTCATTTAGTTAGATTTAATTAATTGCTGCCTCCCTTCCTGTACATACAATTTAATACTATAAAAATCAAACCCATCTTACTGAAAGAGATGATGTCCTCTAAAAATACCTGAAAAATACAGTTAAAAAGGTCTTCTCTCCCCCTCCTAAAGCAAAACAGTAGATGAAGCTTATTTTTAAAACTTATTTTCCAGTCAGCTCTGCTGATTGTTTTTATAGCATCCTGTGTGAATAGTAAATTTTAGAACAACAGATGGTCGTTAGCCCATGTCTGTTTTAAGGAGAAAAGATAGCACAGTCTAACTACCAGTGAGTTAGTAAACATTTCTATGCAGAGAAATAAGACAATGAAAAGTAGAAAAATTCAGTGGAGTGATGCTTTCTTATGCTTTTTAGATGCATATTACTTTGTCTATACATTGATTGCCTTGAAAAACAGCATGAACAATTGCTCTACATATAAGCTCTATGAATAGTTAGTCTTACATGAGAATTTTATTAAGATGTTGATGTAACTTAGAAATAAGACCACTTCTTCAGATCTAGTCCCTTCTTTCTGATGCCAACTGGACAAAGAGCTTCTCACCCAAAGAAGTGACCATCGGATAAGCAAGGGTCACTTCTCCATTAAAGAAGTGCAAAGAGTCAGGTTTTTCCAAAATACGTTAGGATATTGTATCCGCTCCACAAAGTGCTCTTCTGGCTGGGGACAACTGTTTAGAGACATGGAGTCCACATACCCAAAAGCATCCAAATGAGACCTAAAATAAAGGATGGATTATCTCCCACTCCAATTACTTCAGCTCTATGTTCATTGCATCAGCTAAGCGCAGAATTACACACCCTGGTGAAATATCTCTCTTGTCCTGAAGTCAGTATAAGTTCTGCCGTTCCTTGAGTAAGGACAATGTTTCACCTTGAAGTATACTTAAAGTTTAGTAGATACTGAAATCTTTTGCAGGGTTCTTACCCTTTTAGGCAAATATAAATAATGTTTTTGGGATTTTTTTTTCCCTTTTTTTTTTTTTTTTTTTCAGTAGATCTATTTCTGCAGACAGTGTCATGATACCGCTTTTCTCGTTTTCGGGAGACAGTTAACATTTATCTGGAAAGTAGCTAGCTCCTGTTTTGGGTATGGAGAATTCTCCTTTATAGAAAGTGCTTCACATCTTATGTGTTGAATGGACTTGGTAAGAATAAAAAAAATCAAACCAGATAATTGTCTACTTTTGCAGATATCTCATTATTCATCTTTTGTGAGACAGTTACCTGTTGGTTTATTTGAGATAATCTTGACAAACTACAGAATATAATTAAATTTATTGTAAGTAATAATTCAAAAAGTGGTCCCAAAAAGAACATGAGCCCCTTCATCTTTCCTTAATCAGTAATACAATATTTAAAATGTTTGAGTGATCAAATCACAAGCTAGAAACACAAAACTGCTTGAATTAACAGACCAACCAAAAAGGGAAATTTACAAATAGCCCAGAGGTAAAAATAAGTTTAAGACCTGCTTAATAAATATGTATAATAAATGCATAGAACCTAAGATATTTGTTAAATGTGGAGAGAGCTAGATTAATAGAATAATATGTTTGTAAGCCATAATTCAAACAAAATGTAAAGAATGCTGACAATAAACATTTTCTTCATTAACTGGTTTGATAAATTGAGAATGAGCTAGTACTGACTGTTTCAATAAGCAAGCAAAGAGCAAACAGACTTCATACAGGTAGTCCTGTAGCCACCACATTGCCAGAGCAACAAAATCAATTAAAAGTCTAAAATTATAGAATGTAAAAAAAAAAAAAATGCTATTTTTCCTAGCTATTTTAACATGAGACCCACTAAGATGAATATTCAATTGAGAAATTAGAATATTTTACAATGGAAAACAGGTTATTTTAAAAGAACAAGGAAAAATATAAGGAAGGTACTAAATGCTTTCTGATCACAGCAGGATCACACTTTGCTATTTACTCATCATCATTTTCAAATAGATTTTTAGACATTTACTTTTGTCATTCCAGTTAAAAATTTGTATTTTTATATCACAGTCTTTTATTTACACCTCAAACCCACTTCTGTACTCAAAGTTGTTGATGCTAAAACCAGATGAATTATGAAAAGCTCAGTGAGCTGTGCTCTGCAGTTTTCAGTGCAAAACCAATGAAGCTCTTACTGAGTTCTGTGGAGATTTTTCTTGCCAGCCAACACATATCCCCCGAAAGTCAGCTGTCTTTAGAATATAGCTAAGAACAAAGATTGCTCTTTGAAAAAGTCTTAATTTTAGAAAATTTCCAAGTTTTGAAATAATTTACTGTTGTTATAATTATTATTAAATTTTCATATTTGTAAAATCCAGCCTTTCCCCCGCACGCCACACTGTGTATATATGAGCCTAAATGCTTCCTCCTGAGCATAGCCTGAGACTGGTGCTGTCTATACAGTTGACTGAAGTCAATCGAAGGTTGTGTGATTCCCATTTTTTTAGTAACTGTATTTAATTTATCTGGAAAACAACAAAGGTTTTAATTTTATATCTTCTAGTCTCTGCTGCCATTGATTTGTCAGTAGAATGGAATGGAAAATGCTATTAAGCTCTGGCAGCTGAACTGCAGTGGTGATGAAAGGTTGCCCTGCTTTTACTCTTTATTGCACCACTCACTACCTTTCCAATGATGACTTGTCTGCACTACCATTTTTACTAGCTGTGGTGCAAAATACAAGAATGATGTTTTCAGATCATAGCTAGAGTGGAGAAAAAAGTACTTCTTCCTTCATTTCCATCAAGAATTTTCCATATTAAAATTAGCTGAGAAGGAAAATGCTCCCAATTTAATTTCTATGGAATCTCTTGACTGGCTATACAACACTTAAAATATAAATGATGGCCAAGGCTATGGTTAGATTAAGCAAGCTGAAAACAGGAGACATAGAGAGAAAAATGTTAGTGAGAGAGAGAAAAAAAAAAATAAATCTATTCACCATGTTCTTATCAAGATATTTTGTGCAAAACCATTGGGCCTATCCCTTAAAACTTTATAAAATTTCAGTGAAAAAAGCTAACATATCCTGAAGTGCTCAGTGGTAGAACATATGTTTATGCATATTTTACATACAACAGTAGCAAGAGAAAGAGTTGGGAAGTCATTCATAGTTGTTGCAAGTAGTCCATGTCCATAGCTGTCAGTAATAGTCTCATTGCATAATGCCTGAGCCAAAGCTGTTCTTTATTTCACTCTGCATCTTCTCCGAATTGGAGCTTCTTATCGAGCAACTGAGGAATGTAACAAAGACATAGATTTTGGATTGAATTTGTAGTCTAAAGTTGCTTCCAGCTCTGAAAAGGTCTTTACTACTTACTATATTTCTAGACTTTTCGGGAGCAGGCGGGAACACTGTGCTCAGTATGAGGAGGAAAGATGGAAAAAAGTGTGACACATACAGGTGTTAATAAAGCTTTCTGATCTGTTTCATATGCTTGAAACTACGGTTCTGTCACCTGGATATGTATTTATTGATGTTGAAAAATACAGACATTTAAGCTACAGACTTTAAACATATTGTTTAAGGTCTAGGTGGCTAACACAGATAAAGGACTGAATCTTGTCAGGATGAACTCATGGGAATTTTTACTCAGGAGAGCAATACCAGTGAATGCAATGGTATCGGAGGATTATTGCTCGGAGGAGTAAGCTCCCACAACACCATTGCTGTAGTCAGACTCATGCAACAAGAAGACTCCCATGTAAAACAGCTGATAGGACAGAGGCACATGTGCCAAGCAACAGCTGATAGTGCTTAATAGAGACCATGTGTATTATTAAGCCTGAACACAGGAAATAAAAGATTTCCTCCTGCTCTTCTAATGATGCCTAAGAGCAAGTTGTGTGTAAAGAAATATTTCTTTAGGAAATAGCTGACTGACTGGAATCCTCAAGAAAAAAAAAAAAAAAAAAGACAGATTTCCATTACCTTTTCTTGGATTAGAGGCAGTCTTGGTTTCTGCTGCCTCCCCAGTTTTCTTAAAATTGTTTTCCAGACATTCCCACGCTGCTAGTGTCAGGCCAATATCTATTAACTTTTTCCTGAACTGCTTATATTCGAACATAATATCTTTCAGTTCAAAGGGCATAAACCAATTATGTTATTCTTCTAGTTGACACTCAGGACATACAGAAAAGCCTTCCTGCTTCTGACTAGTAGCAGATGCAGTTCTCATAATGGACTGAGATGAAAGTTTCCAAATGCTAACAGGTTTTTGTGATATATTACTGATGTATATGTTGAAGTTACAGAGCCTAATCCATACAAACAGTTTATAATGTAAATTCATGAGCAGTCCAGATTTTGTAGCACAGAAAATTATGTTTGTCTCAATTTGTAGTTAATTATCAAATAGAAGAGGGAATATTTGTTCTTTTATCTTTTATTTTATGTCTTTTATCACAAGCAAAACTTCAAGTGTTGTCATAATTTTTTACTGTTATTATTTTATTGCTTTATCAACATAACTCAATTTTCTTGTGATGTGTCATTGCACTACAAGGCATTAGGTATAATTATCTGAGGAAAAAAGCACAAGTTATTCCCAACAGCTTGTTTATTAGACAACACATCAACTTTCACTAGTAAATAAGACAACTTATTTTGTCTGAGCAAGGCTGTGTACAATATTTATAACCCTACTACATATGCAATTTTAGCACACCTGCTAATAAAGAGATCTTGAAGGAACCCAAAAGCTTGTGTAGCACATTTTCATATGTAAGTTCCATCTATTTTAGAATACCATTATCTGTATTAAGATAAAAGTCTGATATTTGTTGCTGCCTCTCATACCAGATTAATCAAGCTTTGCCTCTGTTTATTTCTAAGAGGTCCAAGAATTTCATATATGATCATAGCTTAAAACAGGAGTAATGTGGCTTTGCTCTTCAAACTGTTTTTATGGTTCTTTATCCTTTATCTGTTTAATACTTTACAAATAGCATGAGACAGTTTCTGTGAAAATACTATCTTATCACAGGACTCCTCATAGAACTTAACTGTAAACTCAACTGCTCATTAGAGAAAATATGTTATTTTCAGGAGTTAGAATATGTATAAAATATGTACAGCAAAAGTGACAGATTGCAGTTTATTTCAAAATCTATTAAAAAGTTAATAATTGTCATGGAGAAAAGCTAAGTCAAATATGGTTATATTCAATTTGCTGTTGCCAGAGTTTAGATAAATATATATATATAAATATATATATTTATATCTAATATATAAATTTATATATTATATATCTGAATATTCCTGTAGAACATAGTGATAGTCGAACAAAAATACACAGACCAGCACTCACATAACTGATTCCCAAAGCAGTTTTGAGGCTACTCTGTTCAGGTATTTGGCCATGCCAGCTTCAGTCTACATTGCTATGAAAAGTTCCTAACAGCACTTGGCTTGTGTGACCTTCATGTGACCCCAATTAAATGGTTGCTCAAATGTATTGCAGTTATTAATCTGATTTTGCTTCCCTTCTTTAAAAGGAGTTTCTGGCCATTCCTTGATATTTTATCTTTTTCAGTAGCTCCAGATCTGGGCAGGGAAGAAATCCAGCTTGCTTTGTGAAAGTGAACCTTCAGATTTGCTTTTTCTGGACAAATCACTATTTAGTTATTAGTTTCAGAAGAAAATATTTAATATGGAATGGCTTATTGTAATACTTTTTCAGAAACAGTGTTTTCTTAAAAAATATTTTTGTCCAAACTTCTGAACAGTGGTAGTTAGTGGTAGTTAGTTCCGCTAACAGGAAAACCTCCTCAGTTTTAGGATGTTGCTGCCTGATAGGCCAGCTGTTGTTGAACTGCTCACCAACATGACTTGCAAGTGGATCCTAGAAGAAATTCTTCACAGAGATTTATGGAATATGTTCCAACACTTTGGAATCAGTTCCTGAAAGTGGGCAAGGCTGGAATAAGCAAAGTCCCAGTTTTCCTGGGTATGATCTTGTAGCCTATCCTCATATTTCTGCAAGATTTTAAAAGCATAAAAATGTTCCAATGATGTTCCATGTAACATGATCAAAAAAGAACATGTTTAATTCAAAATGTAGACACTTTCAACTGAAGGTTCAAAAATAATGTATTTTTTAATTTTTCTTTTTTAAGTTTTGCAATTCAGTTACAACAACTGTTTTAATGTTTTGATGATACCGTGGAAATGACAATACTTTGCTGTAGCCAAAAATCTGTGTTTTCAGTACAATAAGGACTTCTATGATCATTTTGCTAACACTTACCTATGATTTCAACTAAGATTGCTAAAGAATGCCTATAGAAAGTTTTTCGTTGATGCTTTTTAGAAAAGACGCTCTGTTTTGAATGTGAAAATAATGTAATGGAAAAGGTTTTATTTCCAGTACTACAACTAGTTTTCATGGACCAGTATTTATAAATGAGTAAGTCCAAAGCTAACATAATACAAAATCTTTGTCTTTCCTTTAATTTCAATAGGTAATGGTTTGGGCTTTTCATACCTCTCAGAAAAGTCTCCAAATTGTTTAAAGAAAATCCTACCAAGTAAGGCAGGCAATAGGCAGCATCACTGTACCCCTACTATAGGGAAAACCCAGTGTGTTTTGGCGCATATTTTTGTGGTAAATTAAACCCGGGTTGCTGAAGTATCAAAACGCTGCCTGCTGCTACTCACATTGCCTTTCTAGAGCCTGCTGAGTCAAAAACTATGGTGGGGGACAGGATCTGCCCTCACATCCTGCCTGGTTCTGTGTTGCTTCCCAGGGAGGCTGTGGGCCTCAGCAGGATCCATCATTACATACTCTTACCAGGGTCACACAGGGCCAGGGAAATTGAAATAATTTTTGTTTCAGGAGGCTGGCAGTTTTGTATTTTATAATGCCCACACTGGGCTTCAAACAAATACTTGCACGTGCTCTTAAACCAGATGTAGTGTGCAGTCAAGCAGCAGGCATAAGCTTGTAGCCTAGATTTCAGGAGTAGTTTTAAGAAGCTAAATCAATTTGTGTATTCATGTTGTGGAGAATAAAACACCCCAAGAACTGCAATTACTGATATATGCATTTGGAATTTCTGGCATCATCAGAAATTCTCTACCCAAACTGGGAAGATTAATGCATAAGCTAAAAAGAAAAATCCTAATTTGCAATTAAATTGTGAATTACTTTTTTTGTTTAGGAGAGCTAAAATCAAAGAACCACAGCAGATTTCCAGGTGATTTTGACAGTGTGATCCTATGGCACAGAATAGGTAAGATGATCTAAACACAAGGATTTGCAGCATGTGGAGAAATGGGGAAAATTCATCAGCTATGTGTCTGAATTTCTTCCAGTGGTCACAGTGCTTCCTCATTTCATATAAACTATTTCACCATGTTTGAAAAGGGCACTGAAGGTCTTAAATGGAGATTGCAAGGGAGGAGAAAAGTTGATTTTCTAATGGGTATTTTCTAGTCTTTTGCTCTACTCAGACCACTTCTTAAACTGTAATTTCTTTTTATAGTGAATGTTCCTAACTGCAATCTAGGCAGAGAAAATTGCTTCAAAGTATATTTGGTACCTAGAATATAACCTGCCGAAATGTCTTGGAATTTTCAGTTGTGTTTAAAGTATCCAAGTTTAAACCTCCTTGAAGAGTCTCTCAGATTCAATTTTCTAACAAGTTTTTTATACCTCTAGCATTTGCGTTCCTGATTTTTTTAAAAGTTTAATGAGGTTGGGATAATTTTATTTGGACTTTTTTTTTAATTTCCCCTTCAGAGGACCATCTCTGCTCAAATTTTTTGCAGTGTCCTGGTCTATAGCTGAGCAAGCAACTGCGGGTCCGAGCCTGATCACACAGCCATGTCATTAGACCTGACTGCAGTAGATGGTGCAGACAGCATGCACCAACTGCCCCAAGGTGATGCAAAAAGAACCACCAAAGCTCCCTCAGTGTAGAAGTGAACCATTTTTTTCCGTATATCTTAGGTGTCACAGACATATAAATGTACATACACACACATTAGGGACACACTAGAGATACTAGCTGCAACTCCAAATCTGTGTGTTGCTATGTCATTTCATTTGCTCTTAGTCCAGCTCTGGAGACCTGGGCTGTTCCTCAAACCCATCACTGACCAGAAGTTAGTCTGGGCAGACAGATCCCCCTTTGGGTGCAATACCTGGAGGCAGCAGAAGTAAGAGGTGTGCCTCCTTACACACACAGACCTAACTCTCCTCTGTGAGAGTCAGTGCCCTCAGAAAAAGCTCTGCACAGAGTTAGAGGCTGACCCTTTCCAAAATACTTCATCTCTTCATCATTTATCTACAGAAAACCAAAAAAAATTCAACATGATGATAGTTTAAGAATCAGTTCACAGCCTCATCTAAAATATGGATCTGCATTTAGCGAAGGCATTGGTTTCTAAGTGAGAAACTACAAGGTATGCCAAAATATTCAGCAGGTTGAAATCAATTTGTACTTTTGCAATGTAAGTGAAAAAAAGCCATCCTTAGATCACCTCCTACACAGGCAATATTGCTCATCAAAGCCTGGGGCAGACAAATCCTGAAGCAGCACAGAAGTGGCAAGGAAAGACATCAGGATACTACGTGCCAGGGAGAACGAATTTCAAGTTTAGATTTCAAGAATCATCCACTCTTTTTAGGGTGGATACTGTCCAGCCTGAACAATTGAAAACCAGAGCACTCACTGGAAAAAAGGTAATTGCATATAAACCCAGAGAAGCTAATGAGAAATAATGAGTATGAACTGTACCATGACACACAAACACTAATATAGAATCACTTAAAACTGTAGGCAGCAGCTTAGTTTCATACCACCAGGTGTTTTGCTGTAGCAAAAAGACAGAGTAAAGGGCTAACAGATTAGACAGGAATCTAAGTCCTAAGAATGCCCTAGCATAGGGCAATTTTGGTGCTGGTCTTTGGGTTCTGCATCCCACAGTCTACATCCACTTCCAATAGAGTGGCTAACTGAGGAAAGACACGTTTTTTTGCTGTTATACACTTGTGAAACAAGCCGGAACCCCTGCACCTCACTGCAGCAGTGCTGTGCATTTTCATACCATTTTCCAAGTATGGCTGAAACAGGAGAAAAGGAAGCAGAATACATCCCTGCACATGTGCCGCTGCAAAGCCCAGCAGCTCAATGTTAGCCCTCCTTAGCCAGCATTTTTAGATAAGGCCTTGGACTTCCTACTGAAGAGTTAAAATATGGGCACTAAATTCCTTCTGTGTAAAGTAAAGGGAAGTATCAGGTAGGGAGGCAGGCTACGTAACCGAGGTCAATATACCTTAAACTTTGTTGGCAAGATCTCTGCAAGCTTATTGCCAGAGCTAAAGCTAGTCAGACAGCAGCAAGTTATACAGCTGCCTAAAATTCACCTCTAGTGTGTTGTTTGTACACTGACTTTAACTGAAAAGACAGCCCTAACTCTAAGTGGGATGCAATGCTTGGAATTAAAGCAGGAATGCCTCTGATGACACCTATTTACAACAAGGAAAATCAGTATCATTATGAGTAGTTCAAGAAAGGAATATTAAATAAAATAAAAAATTTGTGTTCTTGTCAGAAAAATTACATCCTGATTTCATCTAGCATTCTCACGACAAACTGACATCCTTCCCCAACACTAAACTTCTTGTATTCTGTCATATGAACTATGAAATAAACATCAATAATTTTTAAGAAAAACAGACACAATAATTTCTAGGATTATACTTAGAAAATGCAATCAATATCCCGCAAATTTATACTTCTTTATTGCTTAATAATATCATACCTTGTATAGCAAGTATTGTTTTTTCTTCAAAGTCCATTATCTCCTATCAGGAGCAAGATAACTTTATGAGTAGTTTTAAATGCAGTTTTGTTCTTTGTGGGATGAACTACTCTGAATTTGTGGAACTTTCACCTTGTTGTGTTTCTAAGTTAATTAATCACTCAGGCTTCTTAGCCAAAACTGTATTTTCAATGATGTTTCAGAATAAGGTGGCCGGTTTTTTGAAAGTGAACATTGAAAGAGAGCTTGATTTTTCTGGAACTATTAAATGTAACAACCAGCATCCTAGATGCTTGCCTGCAAGTGACTTTGCCTCTACAGCTGAGTGGAAAGTATTTGTTCCAACTGCTGCTTGCAGACGCTTTCTTTGTGGTTTCACAGCTTGGTCATAAGTAAACCTTTTTGGTTTTTATTTTTACAGCTGTTTAATCGGGACAGTCCCCACTCTGGTATTTATTTGTGATGTTTGTTTACACAGAAGGCTTTTGGGTTTGCAAAGGCAGGGCTGTGCTGGCTGGAGGGGCCAGGTAGAGTGTTTGTGCAGCTGGTCGCCAGGTAACCCTCCCAAACACTGCTGGAGAGCACTGGAATCAAGTGTGAGGATCAGAAATGGTGCTGTCCCTGGGACTATTTGCATCGCAGCACAAGCTCTGATGTTTGCTCATTTTTTTGATGTGAGGTAGAATAATAATTCTACTTTGAAAGGATAAAAACTGTGAAGCTGCAATTAACTCTTTTTAACAGCTACACTTTAAGCAGAAGAAAATTAACTGCTTTATTGCTAAGTGTGGCTGGGGAAACCCATGATGGCTTATCGATAAAATCTCAGTATATGGTTGGTCCCATACAGCCAGAAATCCCAAATCAGATGCCAAATATCAAGAGGCTTAAAAAAGAAAAATTAAAACCCCACATTCATTCTCAAATAATGAGTTTTAAACTCTTCTTTTGCTATTATTTTACGTTGTTGAGATTTTCAGATAGTCACATGCTTTTAGGAGCTGTAAACTAAAAAGAATCTCACCCTGGTCCCGCTCTAAGTAGGTTGGAAAGTAGTCAAGCAACGGGTTTATTTGGGGCCACAGAGAATAAATAGAAATAATATTTCCTTTTGTACCTTAGAACAGCCAAGATATATCAAGACAGTACAATGCACATTATCGGGCCTGTATTTCAACTTTTATATGATTTGGCATTTCATTGTGATTGACGTTTACATTTTGTACTGCATCTGCAGTATTTCTAGTCATTTCTCTCTGAAATCTAATTGTCATAATCACACTGCAATTGTGCGTTAGGTGCAATACAGGCATCTGCATATGGAAAACTGAATTAGAACAGTCTTAGTCTTATGTGAAATATACTCTACAGAACATAGTTGTGTGCATGTGCGCACTCCCCCAAGGTAGTGAAACAGCTGAAAGACCCTGTCCTTAAGGAATACGTCAGTCACACCGCTCACCCTGAACAACCTGGATGGTGAATGCTATTGGGTTGTGGATAGGAGGATGACCATGAGCCAGCAATGTGCTCTTGTGGCCAAGAAGGCAAATGGCATCTTAGGGTGCATTAGAAAGGGAGTGGTTAGTAGGTCAAGAGAGGTTCTCCTCCCCCTCTACTCAGCCTTGGTGAGGCCGCATCTGGAATATTGCATCCAGTTCTGGGCCCCTCTGTTCAAGAAGGACAGGGAATTGCTTGAAGGAGTCCAGCGCAGAGCCACAAAGATGATTAAGGGAGTGGAACATCTCCCTTATGAGGAGAGGCTGAGGGAGCTGGGTCTCTTTAGCTTGGAGAAGAGGAGACTGAGGGGTGACCTCATCAATGTTTACAAATATGTAAAGGGTAGGTGTCAGGATGATGGAGCTAGGCTTTTTTCAGTGATATCCAGTGATAGGACAAGGGGCAATGGGTGTAAACTGGAGCATAGGAAGTTCCACGTTAACATCAGGAAGAACTTCTTTACTGTAAGAGTGACAGAGCACTGGAACAGGTTGCCCAGGGGGGTTGTGGAGTCTCCTACACTGGACAAGTTCCTGTGTGATGTACTGTAGGTTACCCTGCTCTTGCAGGGGGGTTGGACTAGATGATCTTTTTAGGTCCCTTCCAACCCTTGGGATTCTGTGATTCTGTGATTCTGTGATTTTCTTTTACATGGGTAAATCATTGTGAGCATTTATCTCTTCTATAGTCACCTTCTCTGCTTTCATGCAGATATAACTTCAAATAATGGTTTCCACCAGGGATTATATCCTTTCTACTTTTCAATGCAGAGAAAGAAGTTAAACAAGAAAAAAAGGGTTCTGGGAAAATCAATGAAGCTGAGGTTAGTGGATTTTAAAAACAAACCCCCCTGTAGTACTGATACTAGTGGGCAATGGTAACTTACCAATTTGTTTCCATTCCCATAGTAACTATTCTAGGTACCATGGTAACAAACCTAAACAAACATAAATATTATCTTTCCGTTTGGTCCCAAAATTTTCACATTTAATGTGGTCCTAATAAATAGCTGCAGTAACAGTTCCCCTGCTATTGTTCACAGACACATGCCACAGTAAATAGATTCTCAGCATGCCTACCAGAATATGCAAGCAGTCGCAGTGCTTAATAAATAATATGTGATTATACTACATAGCTGATTTTATTTAGCAATATAGGTACATATAACAGTAAGAAGACATATGTCAATAAAACAGCATTTTAAGTAAGACAGGTTTGGTGAACTTACTGGCATGACTTATCAGTGTTTGACAGTCTGGAAAACTAAAGCTATTTTCCACGTTCATAATACCTGTCATAAGCATATTATGTGATTAACTTATGATTGTAAGGGAAATAGCTGCCTTTAAAAATTATTATTCTAGTAGAAATTCATCTCAGAACTTGTGTAGGCACTTGACTCTTTCCTTCTTGATCTGTTTCACAGTGTTATATACTTTATTATTTACACACAGTTCAATTTTTTTTGGTAGCTTGATCATATCAAATCTTCATTTTCAAATATAAATATACCTTGATTCTATCTTTCAATTGAGCTTTCCAGTATATGCATCCTGAAGACTTTGCCAGCAGCCAGTGCTCCTGCCTCAGAAGCCTCCCTTTACCATACAGTGACCAGCTGAAGGCTGTCCACCCTGCTGTGACCAAGCCTTAGGCTGCTCTTAGCAGCCAAACTGCCTCCAAGCAATGCCTCACCCTGGGGGTGCTCTATTGCCCTTCTTGAAGGACTGCCACCTTTATCTAGTTGTCAGCACATTCAGCACATCTCACATGCATGTTTTGCATAGGATTCTGACCAAGATGACTACTTAAATAAAGAGGAAGACACCCCGAAACAGAGATTCTTTGGAAAAGCAGTTGGAATGCAGTAGTTCTCTCCATTCCTTAGAAATCCAGCGAGTCTAACTGTTCAAAAAGACAGGCATACACCCTGTTCTGTGATCCTCCCGGAACATTTCCACCATAAAATACTAAAATTGGTCTCCAGAGCTGGGAAGCTTTTGCTTTTTTGTCATGTTCCAGCCTGCCATTACATAGGCTTGCTCAGTATCATAAGGCATATCAGAGGCAGCCATCAACTTAACACCTTGAGTTTTTTACCTCTAGCCCTTAATAGTCTGTTACAGAGGTAAAACCAGAGAGTGAAGAACTGAATATTCCTAGTGGAGTGTTGAATCTGATTAAAACACATGCAGAGGCCTCATAGGCTCAGATAGATTTACACCCACTGAGGAAAATAGTTCCTAACCTGCACAAAGGGAAAGGGAGGAAAAGGCTAGCTAAAGTACGTAAGTGCAGGCTCAGTCTGCAATGTTTCCAACAGGATAGCTAAAGCTACACAAACACACCAGCCCTTAACCCTAGGCTTGTTTGGGTTGGAGGTCTAATGCAAAAGCTGTTTTCAGCAATAGTCAGCTGCTCCCTTGGCTGTGGACATGACCACAGCTTTGCATGACCTCATTTCATCTGGAAAACACTTTTTGTTCTGGACAAAAACAGTTTGCCTAGAAATGACAGATATTCTGCTTTAGATTTATATACTTTCTGCAATGTCTAGCTTACCATATATCAGCAAGGCTACCCAGGATTGCTGAACTTGTTGCCTGTCTTGCTTAAGTCAGTTAAAAGCTATAAATAATAAATTTACAGTGAAGCAAACTGTTATTTTTGCATAATGCTAGCAAAAAACTATGATAGTCAATAGCTGGTGGTGTACACAGACACAAGAGGCAATGAACACAAACTGAAACACATGGATTTCCATGTGAATAAACCCCCCCCAACCTGAGAATAGAACGAGTTGTTTAGAGAAGTTGCAGAGTCTTCATCCTTGGAGATACCCAAAACCTGACTGGACACAGTCATTGGCAGCCTGCTATATCTAGTTGACATTAAGGGCAACAAGAAAAACTTCTATAGGTACACTGGGGAAAAAAAGAAGACAAGGGAAAATGTACCCCCCCCCCCCCCCCCCCCGCCCCGGGAAGGAATGTGAGATCTGGTTACCTGGGACATGGAGAAGGCCAAGATGCCCAATGAATTTTTTACTTTTGTGTTAGCCAGCAACAGGTCCAGCCAGACCCCCTCAGTCACAGAAGGCAAAGGAGCTGAGAGAATGAAGAACTGCATGCTAAAGGAGAAAATCAAGTTTGAGATCATCTAAGAAACCTGAAGGTGCACAAGTCCAGGGGACCCAAAAAGATACATCCAGGGGTCCTGAAGGAATTGGTGGATGACATTGCCAAGCCATTATCCCTCATATTTGAGAAGTTGTGGCAGTCCAGTGAAGTTCCTGCTGACTGGAAAGGCGGAAACATAGCCCACCATGTTTAAAAAAGGGAAACAAGGAAGACACGGGGAACTACAGGTTGGTCAATCTCACCTTGGTGCCTGGCAAGGTCATGGAACAGACCCTCCAGGAAACTAAGCTAAAGCAAATGGACAATAAAGGGTTGGTTGGTGATAGCCAACATGGCTTCACTAAGGGGAAATCGTGCTTGAAAAATTTGGTGGCCTTCTATGATGGAGCCACACTGTTGGTGGATAAGGGAAGAGCAACTGACATCATCTACCTAGACTTGTGCAAGGTATTTGACACTGTCCTACATGACATCCTTGTCTCTCAACTGGAAAGACATGGATTTGATGGATGGACCACCCAGTGGATAAGGAATTGGTGAGGTGGTTGCCCTCAGAGAGCTGTGATCAATGGTTTGATGTCCAAATGGAGACCAGTAAAGAGTGGTGTAGGGACAGTGTTGGGACCTATCCTGTTCAACATCTTTGTCGGCGACAAGGACAGTGGGACTGAGTGAGCCCTCAGCAAGTTTACCAGTAACACTAAGCTGTGTGGTGTGGCTGACAGGGAGGGAAGGGATGCCATACACAGGGACCTGGAAAGGCTCCAGAGGTGGGCCCATAAGCACCTCATGAAGTTCAACAAGGACAACTGCAAGGTCCTGCACATGGGTTGGGACAATACCAAACTACATAAAGTTTAGCTTTTTCTCAAATCCCAGTTAATAGGGGTGGAGCTAAAATCCTAGACAGTTGATGTTGAATCCGTGTACACCTTTGAATCATTCATAAACCTTTTTTCCTTCAATATCTGTCTCCAGATATTTGGTAGAAAGCACATGGGTTTGGTTTGTCATTACCGAAAACAAGTCCTGTTTTTGTAGATTCTAGACTACATATGCATGCCCATGAGAGCACTTTAGGGGACACAAAGACAGGAACTGAAGTATTTGTTTAAAAAACCACTTTAAAGTAAACCAGAAAATCTGACATACACGTGCAGAAGTTTGTTTCTGAGTTTATCTTCCAGGCTCTTAAAGAACAGAACTACGGTTATGAATGTGTTTAAGCATCATTATCTACAGTTTGAAGGAAAGCTGAATGTCTTTAATGGAGTGGAACACTACAAAGAATTAACGGTATTTGATTTTTCTTCTTCTAAATTAGAAGCAATCCAAATTTTACACAACTTAGCCATTAAGAATTCATTTTTATTAGACTTTAATGTACTTTCACATCAGTTAAGTGCAGTTTATTCTGGCAATTTTACTGGGGCTAAGTTGCTACTAAAACTATGACACTAAAAATCTGATCTGAAAATCTTCCTGTCAACTACTGCTAGCAGACAGCAGTAACTACAGCAGCTACTGTTTAATTCAGTGTATCCCTGACCAAATTCAAATTGTTTTCAGGCAGGTAGATCTGGAAGGTCCAGTTCTGCTCAGGCTGAAAGCATACAATGGATAGAAAACAGCCACACATTTCCAAAGCATTATAGCTTGAAAACTTTACTATCAATAATCCTGTAACTTCCAGACAATACCTCAGATCCTCTTATTTTTTGTAATAGCCTGGTGAATATACTGGAGCCAGCTTTGAGCAATGTACACCACTATTTACTACCTTTGTACCATCTTTTGATCTTTTGCAGATCTATTAGCCATTCATATTCTCACCTAAACTGTGTGATATCTGACAAATCATTAACCATCCTAAAAAAAGATAAACATGAAACTGAGATGAAGTTCACAGACTGTACTTCATAAAATGCCTAGGCATTAAAGAATTGAGGTATTCTGGATAAAAAAAAAAATTAAAAAATATGAGAGTAATTAAATTGAGAAATTCTAGGAATAGAAAATCGGAGACCAATATTGTAGTCTTCTCTCAGGCACCACAATGAGAATTCCTAGGACAGAAATTTGCTCCAAACAGGAATTTTTTAAGATGGTATTTCAAGGTATACACTTTTGCTCTTGAAATTTGTGGCTTTAATACTTTTTTTTCAGTCTCCTTGTTACTAAAGTTCCACTAAGGATGGTAGCTTTTCCTGTGTACCATTACTGTCATTAGCCATGGATTCTTATCCATTATCAGGAAATCTTAACCCTGGAAGAAGCAAACATGGACCTTGGAGGAAGAGAGAAAGACCTGAGCTGCAATGGAAGGAGCTGTCTACTGTCTTGTAGCACTGGGGGTTCTGCTTTCACTCTCCTCCATTCTGCAGTCTCTCCTATTGCTTGGCTTCTTTCCGTTGCTAAAGCAGGAATGAATAACATTGATAAAAAACAGTGATTAGTGATTCATCTATTAACCTGTCCCTTATGGCATCATTGTAATATGATCTTTCTTTGAAAGGTTTTGGTGAGGGTTTGCTAAAAAACAAGATGGTTTTTAGCATTGCTTTTTTAGCATTTAGCATTGTTTTGTTTGGTGGTTTGTATTTAATGTACAAATATTACCACGAGAAGCTTTCTCTTTATACCCACCACACTGCTGAGAACTGAAAGAACTGTACTCTCTCCTATCCAGAACTAGATGTAAAAAAAAGACCTCTGTTAGCAAGAATAGGATGCACTGAAGCACGTTTTTGCTGACAAGGTACAAGGTATTACAGTCTGACCCCTCATAGAAACACATTTCCACAGCAAATACACAAACTGTTTACAATGGCAGTGATAAAGCATTTCATGCTCTTGTCTCCTGCCTTCCCGCTTAAACCAGCAGCCAAAAGAAAAGATGAGGCACCTGGATATTGTGATAGCCTGGAAAAGGTTGACCATAAGAGGCAGAAGTCCACTTTAACAAACTGAGTCAAAGGCTGGATTGGAAATTTTTATCATTGTCAAGTTTGTACTTCTAACTATTGCTAGGGGATTCAGGTTATAGTGGTAAGTATTTATTCCTGCTGATTACTGCTTTTGTTCTAATTGGTGCTGCTGGAGAGGAGAGGGGCAAAAAGCATCTGCTATGTGAGAGCTAGTTCATTGCAGGAGGCATGATGACAGGCACAGAGTGAGAGCAAGCTCTGCCTTAAAGTTCTAGAAAGACAGGTCTGGGAATGAGAAAGCTGAAGCACAGAGAAACACAGCAAGTTGCCTAAGGTGAACCAAACATACAGCCTTGCAAACAGTGAATAACGAAATGGATAATGTAAGTCCCGATAGCAGCTCTCTGTTGCTCATCCAGCAGCCACAGGTCTACATTTACATGTCTGTTACTTGAATGGAGGCAGAGGAAAAAGTGATTTTCATAATTATGAGGCAAATGCTCCCACTCAGCTGCCTCCTCTCATCCTGGCACAGTACCCCACTTACACATCAATAAATACAAAAAACTGGAACAGTAGATGTAGCCGAACATATGGATATATATTGGAAAATTTCAGCTTTGCTTTTTTGGGTTTTTTTTTTTTGTTTGTTTGTTTTCTTTTTACATTGCTCCAACAATCCACATCCCTGCTGGGCTTTTGTTGCAGCTTTAGCTAATTATATTAGTTGAGACATTTTGTCATACAGTGAATCAGATCCTCAACTGTTTTAAATGAATGCAGCTGCACTGGTATTAGTAGAGATTTGCCTGTTTTGCCTGTTCTTACCAATTGTTCGTCATCTTCCTCAAAATGAAAATGCAGACTGCCATACCCTAAAACACATTTTTTAAAGCAAAGGGATATGCTGTTAATAGATCTTTCCAATTTATTTCCTAGAGCATATTGAGAACTCCATTTGTACTCTAAAAAGCACAAAGAGTGCTGGCTAACAAAGAAACAAACTGTGACTTCTATACATTCTCTAGATGTATCTTCGCATAGAAATAAAACATATAGAATCATAGAATTATAGAATAGTTAGGGTTGGAAAGGACCTCAAGATCATCTAGTTCCAACCCCCCTGCCATGGGCAGGGACACCTCACACTAAACCATCCCACCCCAGGCTTCATCCAACCTGGCCTTGAACACCGCCAGGGATGGAGCATTCATAGCCTCCCTGGGCAACCAATTCCAGTGCCTCACCACCCTAACAGGAAAGAATTTCCTCCTTATATCCAATCTAAAAACTTCAAGACTATTGCCACATCCAAGTCTATTAAATATATCCAAGAAAGCAACAACCATGGAAGACTACTAGATGACTGTTCTAGACAGGATAAGAGAAACTGGAATAGGGAAGACTGTCTCACAGCTATCCCCCAGACCAAGTGTGGATTGTCACCTGGGAACAACAGTAAAAATATTATTTTTCTTCCTAATATCAGTTCTATTTGGTCTGGAAATGGTCATAAGTTTTGTCACATCAAAAGACTTATAAAGCTGATGAATAAATTCGGCTAGAAGCAAACTAGCTTTGAAAGGCTCCAGTGTTCTGCAGCAATTGGTGTTTAGGGCACTGGATTTGCTTTTTCAAATACCGTGGCGTGAGATAAAAGCAGATTACTTTCCTCAAGCAGCTATATATTTTCTCAGTCTTTTTGCATAGATGACTATATAAATTCTTTAGCTATAAGCACCTAAATAGTCAAATCCTTTCTGGCAACATTAGCACAGGTTAAATTTCAGCTGTCACTGCCTTGTTCCTGATGCCTGGAGACGCGTCTTTATAGACCCACTGATTTTCCGTAGCCTTAAACCTTCTGGGAAGGGAGGAGGAAGGCAACCTAACAGAGGTTTATTTCTGTGTTGGCATGTAGCTTAAACTTCATATATCAGATATTTCATGACTTGTTTTCCAAGCACTGCTGGCACCAGCCTTGCTGCCACTGCCTATGTGTTTGCGCAGAGGTTCTTTAGAAATGAGTGTCTGCTTTGTAGCTGGCAAAGTTGCAGGAGGTGGCACGTGAATCTTGCAGAGGGAACACAACTCCCACCCACTCACAGCTCAAGCCTTGCCCGGGATCACCTCTGGCATGAACACAGGCTCAACGTGTGTGTTCTCCCACCAGAAGCATAAAAACAGCTCAGAAAGGTGCTGCAGCTTTTCCAGGCTTGGCACAGATGCTACAGCTCACTCATGCATGCTGCTGCTGCTGCCCACTAGCTCACAGAGGAAGCTCTTGGCCCTCACCTTCAGCAGGTGATGGAGCAGCCCCCACAACAGCCTGGGCTTCCCACCCAATGGGGCTGTGAGAGCCAGGGAATAGATGCCTTTTCTTAGTCATGGGGGCCTTACATCTTGGGAGGCAGAGGCAGCTGCACCTGCTGCTCCAGTTTATACTTCATTAGTATAAACCATTGTCAGATGTCTGGGATGAATCCTTCCACCTCTGCTGGCTCTGGCACTTTAGATACAAATAGAAATTTGCAAATTATTTGGGTGACTAGTCTAATTTTTTTCCCTTTCCTCTCAATTTTGTCAGTCCCAGTGTTCACAGCTCTTCTCAGCCACAACAAATAAATTACCAACAGCCCATGATAGTCATCTATACCTTTTCCACATCATTTCCCTTTCTCAAAGGAAACCATTAGAACAAACCTTTAATACTATATCTATGCTGAGAAAATGTTTTCCTCTATTCTTTCCTCTGATGTTCTTCCACTCTAATCCCCCACTGAGAAAGACTATATTTAATGAGATCATTGTTTTATTAATGGTGATTTTGCTGATTTTTCCACCATTAAATACAGATGATTTTGAACAGTGCAGTATTCAGTTGCCTGATTGTGAAACTCTAATGTTAATAGGATTATTCATGCAAGCACTCTCCATGTTATGCAACAATTGCATAATCACTGCCTGAATACTGCCTTAAGTTCCAGCTCCAGATTCTCCAAATCTCATCCTCCCACCCTGTTACAAGTTTCCATGCTGTATGTAGCTATGGTAAAAATTCTCTCCAATAAGTACTGAAGATGAAGCATTTAAATTTGGATTCTCCCAGCTTTCTAATGTACTTCTTAGTACTAGAGCTCTAGAGACTGCTTGTTGGGATTTTGGGGGTTTTCGCATTTGGTTGTGTGGTTGTTTTTTGGCTTTTTTGTTGTTTGCTGAAAGGAACAGAAATAGCAAAGACAAAACAGTTTCCCCTAGTTTTGCTTTACAGCAAACACAAATGTAAGTGCAGCTGTTCACAATGGATTCATAGACTTGAAATGGAGAAAGGAAAACAAGGTTATCATGGTTGCCTTTTCTTTCCTTCTCACATTCAGACTTTATTCTTATCCACTGCTCTAATCATTTTACTGCTCTTCTAATAATTACATTGTTTCTATGTGGCCAAAAGGTGAATAAAAATGTTCAGCATTTCAAAGGTGTATTGCTCTGTAGGGACCAAGACTCACCATCCATACTGGAAACAGTACTAAAATAGGAGACCATCTGGCCTATTTACCTGCTCATGGAGAAGCAACAGTCCCCAGGCCAGCTGGAGCTGTGTTTGCCAACATTTTGGAAGTCCCCAAAGCTGAAATTAATGACCAGATGTTAGTGGAAGCTCAGCATCACCACCTCCACATACCCTATACCTTTTTGTCACAGCTTCAGTTGCATTTGGGTGCAAGGAGCATGGAAAAAAATGGCCTTAGATACTTTTGAGCCCCATTTCAAGGCGCTGATTTAGCACAGTGGTAGGGAAGGAATGGAATGTGTCCATGAAACAATGCCTGTGACAGTAAATCCAATCTAAACTTCATAAATACACTTACTACTTTGAGAGCTGCACAGATGATCAGAATTGAAATGCTATATATTCTCAGCATCAAATGCTCTGTCTATACTAACATTTTTTCTATACAGTATCAGTAGCATCAGGAGTCTAGGCTCTTCTATGTTTGGCTTTTTCTTCTTTTTTTCTCCTGTTATCACAGAGCTAGGAAAATATAGAGCATTTCAGTGTATGCAGTTACTGTATACTAGCTCAGTGACACAGATTCCTTCAAGAGACAATATTATCAAATACATTACAGCACTTTGTGAATGCACTTGGCATGCAGTACAAGCTCTTGAGAACTTAAAGTGGAGCTTTGATGTACCTGATGCTGGAGCCAAAAATCTTCTGATCTTTGGGAAACAGGATGGTAATTGGTGTCTGATCTATAAGAAAGTTGCACTGCCACCTGTACAATTATGGGGAACCACAGCATGGACAGAAATAGAAGCTACATGGTATTGCTTCCTCCCCAAGTCAGCCTCTTCTGCCACCTGACATCCAAGTAAAGGCTGAGGAAAACTACTGTATTAATTTGTACTGCAGACATTAACAGGGAATACAGATTTATATTACAGATATTTCTCATGGTATTTTCTACAAACCATAGACTTCAAATACCCAGTAATTTTAATTTGGCCTCTTTGCAGATTTTTTTCCCCTTATATCCTCGCTAGAATTAAGATAAAATACATCCACTTCTCTCCCCTGCATGGAACCAGTTGTTTCATCCTAGTAGGTAGGCTACCAGACTTGTCAGGCAGTTTGCTCCTGGCAAATCTATTCTGACTCTTCCAAGTCATTGTCTTGTCCTAGATGGAACTGAATATGGAAATACAAAATGGTATACTGGTGACAGATTACAGCCCACACACATTCCTGAGGAGCATACATAATTATTACAATGACAAGAGTAAAGACGACAAATGCAAGCTATGAAATTACAAGTATAAGACTCCTAGAGTCCATTACCTTCCTCCAACACACTCAAATCCCAGGAAATTGTCAGTATGCATGCCTTTTTTGTACGTGTAGAATAATACAGATCATACATTTCCTATAGCAACCACTGTTTGTTAGAGTAATACATTCCCAATCTCAGAAATTCCATCCTAATACAAACCAGACTGTATCAGTAAATGCCAGCAGAAACCCCACCTTCTCTCCATTTTGATTACTTCCAAATGTGCACAGTTTATCTAAAGGTACATGGGGCATCTCTGCATCTCCCCATTTGGTAGTGCTTATGCAAGAAAAGCACGAAATGCTGACAGCTACATCATTTTAATAGGGAAAATGCATTTGTAACTCCAAAGCAGCTTGTCTGTGTTTAAGTCTTGACTTTACTCTTTTTCTCAATGCTTACAGCTTCCTTTGCTCAGGCATACTTCTTGTTCAAGTAAGAGTGAGATATTTCAGAAGCTGGCAAGTCACTCAGCAAATAGGAAAGCATTCCATGCATCAAGTCATATTCCCCTTTTTTCTTCATAACTGACCTGGTACATTCTTAAAAATATTAAAGCCGGTGGTTGTGCTTACCTAAGGACTGATCCAAAGCTCTTTACTGTAAGAAGGAAGAATTCTATCAACAGGCATTGTATTAAGCCCCTCCTGCTCAAGTGGTGATTTCTGCTTATCACATAGACATTCTCTGTGTCTGTTAGTTATAGATCTTCTAACAGAAGACTGTGTGCAAAACCTTCAGCTGCCTAAACCAGGGGCCCCATGTGGAAGGCAAGTCTATAACAGAATAGGTGAGTGGCTTTTTCCCCATCTTCTGACCCCCTACTCCAGAAGAAAAAAAAAATGCTGTTTTCTGTAAAGAGATTTAAGGTTTTATTCTCTGCATGTTGAGTCTCTTAAAGGTATTTTCCTCTCTTACTGGTTTTATGTCTCCTGGAAATATTCCTCTCTATACTCAGTCAAAGGGGCTCTGTTCTAAAGAGAGTTAAGTTTTGGAAAAAAAATTACATGCTGAGCTGGAAAAGTGGAGGAGGACAGCAGGAAAAATATCACGGTTATAGCTATAAAGGGAACTAGTCAAAAAGTAGTTTCCAGTTCCCAGGAAATATGCCTGTTCTAGAGTGGTTTGGACAAATTTCGAGTTGACAGCAAGACATTCTCAAAAAAACAGTGTTTCCATAGAAAATAAATTTTCAAGACCCCGCAGCTGCACTGACTGACTCATTATCTCTAAGCTTTGCAATTCTCAAACCATGGATTCTAGACAGACCTACTGGGATGTCAACCCTGCAGTCAGAGCGACTGGACAACTATTCCCATGTTTTCAAGTCTTCACTCATGCTCTGAAGTGAGAAGCTGTACAGTGGTGGAGCCAGGGCTCTGGGTAGGTATGCAAGCTACTAGACACTGCACCACAGTGCTGAACCTGCTGAGGCTGGTTCCCACTCAGGACAAAACTTGGAGTTCCTACCGTGGCAACCTGAGAGACAAACATTGCAGGCCTTTACCTGGCTTCGGAGCAATCTGCCCAGACCCCAAAAACTTAACTTTTGGGCCATTATCATCACACAGCCAGTTTTAAAAAAAACCTTTTTTTTGGCTGCTGGTTCTGGAGTAGCCTGGATGGAATGCCCCTGCCTTCTGTGCTCCTAGCTTCAACATTTGTATGTGTAAGAAAACTCCTCTTGCCTGAAATAGCTCTAGCTTTATTTCTTACCTTCCTCCAGGAACCAAGTATAAATAAGCTAAAGCTTTACCTCTCATTCCTGTCAGCCGATGGATCACAAACAAAACACACATGCATCTAATTTAAGATCTATTCCATCAGTTCTAGTACAATTGTTTTGTCTATTATGTATGTATTGTACTGCATTTATATGTAATTTATTTCAGTTCATGGAATGAATTCATGAGACATATAATGCTCCCAAGATTCAATTAAGACCTGATCAGATATCAGATTGCACCTTCCACCCAAATATAACTGCTGATCAGCAAACTAATTTATGAATATTAATGCCTCTTTCTACCAAAATGCATAAAAATCCTTCTTTCTAAGAGGACTCTGAAACCCAGTTAATGAATATGCCACTAGATCCTATCTCCACTTCACACATACAAGTGTATGACAGTACTCTTGTGTATTAGTAGCAAAGCCATTAAGGCAAGGCATAGGAAACTTTATACATGAGTGAATTGCTTTACCAGGAACAGATGAGAAAATGGAGGCAGAAGGAAAGTTTTTAGTAATAAGAAAATACTTAGAGGAAAAAGATTTCATGTGGAATATTTAATTATTTCTTCTGATAAAAGTTCTAGTCTTGTGTAAAACATGTGGTATGCATTGTAAATAACAATAAATTGTTAATTGTATTCAGAAGTGTAGAACATTTTTCAGTTTTTCAAAATTTAGTCTCTGTTACTTGTTCCTTATTTCCAGTTCACACCAAAAAAACATTATGAATCTTACAGTGGGTGAAACCCTAAGTTTTGTCACATTATGATATTCCATTCCTAGAATAAATTCAAATATAAAATTTCTATAGGCTATAAAAGCTTTAATGAAGCTACTGTAGTGTTAGTATGTTTGTTTCACATACATGTACACTGAGATTATTCTCTAGAAAATATGGATGAAAAATACTCATAGATACTATGTGGCTACCAGCTCCATTTGTCGCTCAAAAAGCCTGAGATTTTCCCCAAGATTCTTACTTAATTTTTAAAATAATTGCTTTTTAAATAATTTAATAATTTAATTTAATTTAATTTTTAATAATTTAAAAAAATTTTTAAAATAATTGCTTTTATTCTTTTAAAAGTCTAAAGAACTCACAAGTAAAATACACTTCACCTCCTCTTGATTTATTTTCAAATACCCTCCATCAGAATTGAATAAAACAAAACCCATATTATACACCCAGAGACTTCTCTTAGTCTCTGCAACTGGGAGGAAAGCACAGAGAAAGTACATTAAATACCCCATCACAGACTGCATTCCCCACCTATGAGTAGTTTACAAGCTGCTTTAACACCACTGATTGAAAGACTTCAAACTGCTGCCTGCCTCCCAACAGTATACAGCTGAGGATTTGTTTATAGCAATGGATATCTCAAAAAAAAAAAAAATATTGAATTTTATCTGAGAGCACAAACCTAGAAAATCTGATCCACAGTCTTTGCAAAGATGAATTTAATTGGCAGCTATTCTACCAAAGATAAGCACTCTTAGTTTTATACTTGAATTAATAATGTTGAATTGATACATTACTATTCCCTTGTTATCACTGATCTGAAACTTCTAGGAGGGATATAATAGTTCCAGCTCTGCCTTTCTATCAAACTAGCCAAACTGTTAACACGTGGTGCAAATTAATGATCTGACAAAAATTTCCACAGTGTACACAGCTATCCACAGAAAAATGGATTAAAACTCAGCTTTGTCATATAGACCATCATACACTCCTCAGTTTCTATCTAATCTGAATATTAAATGTTCTAATATGCTCCAATTTGAGGCACATTGTAGACTTATATCCAATATACAACATTGGTCCTGGCACCTGAAACCTTTGGCTCATTGTGATACGTGTACTATACTAGAAGATGGCCAGTCCAGACAACAAAGATCTGTTCATTTCTTTAAGTAAATAAATAGAAAAATAGAAAAAACAGTAGACTGACTTTGTAGCAATGGAGCCATGATATACTGTCTTCTACAGAAAGTTAGTGAATCAGGTAAATGCTTGGTCACTAAGAGGATGGACATTAAAAATTGAACCAAAAAGACAAAATGAAATAAAAAAAGCTTTTATTTTTAATGGAATACCCTTTTGCCAATTATATAACAAAGGTCAGCATGTAATGGAATAAAACCATAGATACATAGGAAAGAATAAAATTCTTACCACCAGAATAACAGTTACATACTTCAATTTAACAAAATTGAATGAATGTCCAAAGTCTAATTCTGACCTTCATAGGATGTAGCCACTATTGACTTCAACCCACAGCTTGTAAAACATTTTTTGCCTTTATACACACCTGGTTTTGCTCTGGGTGTATATACATAGCCAGAGTCTGCAGTGACATACTGCAGGTGCTACTATAGTGTTAGGCACTGATTATGGAACTGCACTGGGATTCCCATTTTCTCTGCTGCAGGTTACTCAGAACAGATTTTTTTGTTGTGTATGCCAGGCATTTTCTTCTATTCCTGCAGTGATTGATATTCAGCTCAATTATCTGTTTTGATGGCAAAACTTGGGAAGTCTCTTTCCAAAATGAGAAAAAAAGTCTGGAGAGCCTCCAGGAAATACATTATCCTCTTTTCTGTTCATCAGGATCTTATTCCTCACAAGCATTGTTACAATTCATTGCTGTACTGTTGAGTTTATCTGAAAGAAGTGTCTAAACCCTTTCCGTTTATATATCACAGGAAAGATCTGGTTGAGGTCTTGTTTTTTGTTTGGGTTTTTTTTTTCAGTTTTTGAAGTGAGAATGAATTGGATTGAGGTTGCAATGTTTTATATACATTGTCATTTACATTTTCTTGACCTTAAACAAAAAAAACCCCATGTTTCTAGTTTAGTTCCCTTCAAAGAGTGAAAGGAACCTCATTAAGTTTACAAAGCTTAACCTCCTTGCTTTAAAGAACTGCGGAATAGTTGCTTGGGATTGTTACCAGTACTTTACAAAGATATGTTAATTATCTGATCCAAGTTTACATTTGTTTTATCTTCATTTTGTGCAGACCGTAGCATATTCATTTCCTGCTACCTCCTTAGAAATGGTTATTAGAACAGCAATTGATATTAAAACAAATTCAAGTCAACTTTACGCTGGACAAGTGCCTCAATAGCATAGCACTGTCCAATACACTCCATGAGAAGGAAAAACTAGCCCAGTGACAAAGAAGGAGAAAGAATATAACTCATCCAATGTTGGAGTTATTGCTAATATATGTCTGCAATAATTGTCCAAGGAAAGAATTTTCTGCTGAGTACAAATCTTGTTGATTTTTGTTTTATGGGTTTGTTTAAAGGGGTACTGGTCTTAATGGAAATTTACAGAGATCGTACTCATACTCCCAGCGTCCAGACATTACAGTACCACAGAAAGCAAGTGGCCATGTCAGCAGGTTTTCGGGTATTAATCTACCTCTGAGAAAAATTATTACATTGCAGGACACTGGAGACAGCTGTGAATGTTTTCCTTCATATGAGGTAAGGACAACTGAGGAAAATGGATGAGATTTTTCTTCATTCCTGTCAAAGTCCCTACACAAAGAAAACATTTCATTTCTGAACAGGGTATGAAGCAACCTGTCTAAAATAAACAAGTCTGGCTTAAAAAAATATCAGGTATGAGATAGCAAGGACTGATGCTAACATCTATAAGAAATGATTCCATAGAGTGGGGTAAGGAACATTCGAAATGACAGGACAAGATAAATATAGCTGTGTGTTACCAACTTCCACTGACTCACAGAATATCAAATCTAAATGTAATGTTTTCTTCTGCTGCAGTTGGTCTAAAATAAGCCCTTCTATGACCAAATATTTAGAGGAAAGGACTGGGAAAAAGTAGAATTCTTCTCATGAATAACTTGCTTGTTTTTTAGTGTTGGAGATCTCAATTAGAATTCCTGCCTTATGAATGAGATAATCGTTTTAACTTCCATGACCAACAAACCCAACCTCTGCCTTAAGATTCCGAAGGCAAGGAACCTTTATTTCAGGGTTAATGGAAAATACACGCAGTAATAATTTCTCCTCCTCCCCACATGAGGAGGACCGCAGATTCCCACATGGGCCTTCTGGGGATACTTGGTGCACTGCTGCATATATGCACCCTGCCATGAAACCTGTGCTTTTATTATAGCTGGACTCCCCATTCTGACAAGGAAGTACATTTTCACATTTTCAGCAAGGTGCACATCCAAATGCTAACAGCTATGACCTGGGGCTTTGCAGCTCGAATACAGCCCTCGGGCACAAACCCTACTTTTGGGGAAGTGAATCACGTAACCTAAGAGCTCACTAGTAGCGCAGTGAAATGCATGTTCTATCTGTCTACACCACATCCACACGTAAAGAGCTTATGAAGGGAAGCGAGCCTTATAATTATCTATAGATGCTCTATTAATATTGTCTTGTAACAATTGTGTTGTCTATTTTATGGACTATACCGGAATCTCCATGAAGACAAACTAAAGCTTCAGCTCAACATGAGCTTCTAGGTGGATGTTCCAAAATGCCTGAAATTCCAGGTTTAAGCATGGAGCTCAAAAAAAAACCTTAAAAAGTGACTAAATTGAGGTTTGTAAGTACTTACACACGTAAAAGGCTCTCTGATGCAACACACAAAAGCAGGATAAAATTCACTGCAAAATATCCCTGGGTCAGAGTCTCATTTGTGGTGAAATACTACACATTTCCTACAAAGGTGACAAAAATGAAGGTACTGAAAGAGATGCAATGAGAAGACTCTTCTAACAAACACCACCAGCTTCAGACTAACAACTCCCCAATGGAAAAGAATGCTACAATTTAAGGCTTTTTTCTAAATAGTAACCTAAGAAATAGCTCAATCCGAATTTATTCCAAACTTGAGGGTGACTGGCTTGGTACAAGGGTTGCTCTGAATCTGTGGAACCTGTGAACAAGTTTTTTTAAACAGCACAATAATTGGAGGGGACAGCTCACATCTGGGGAAGAAATGACAAGGAATCTGCAGAGAACAAGTTGTTCCATGAGCACTGGAGCCAACTACATCTGGTTTCCACTGGACTTATATCTTCTCGTTGGTTGACTTTTAACTGAATATGTGTGAGCTCACCCTAATAAAACATCCAGTAGGTGCTAGAAAAAAAATCTCCTATAGCTCCTTGTTTGAAAAGAGATAATTCACATACAAAAAAAGAAGCCTTAGTGGAGGAGATTCTCTAATGATTGAAACAGCAAAAACTCCAAAAGACGTGCTCTTTTTTTTTTTTTTTTTTCTCCTAAGCAGTTGGGCATTCATAAAGTGCTATCCCATGCAGATTTTTCACTTTAGTAACAATTCAAGTGATACTTATTTTCCACTCCCTCCAGTGGAAATAGGATATTTGTTTTCCAGGAGAGCTTTTTCATTACTTATTAAGAATTTAATATGATTAAGAACTTTATCCACAAACATGTCCGGTTCAAAAAAAGAAATGGGTAAAAATGCTTACATAAACTTAACTTCCTTAGGAAATCAGGATTCAAATAATTCAGATATGGAGTGAGATGAAAATAACCTGAGGGAATGGGTACATTTGGAATTCACAGTGGTTTCCCTGTTGATTAGTGAATCTTATTTCAACATTCCTCACAGTGGAAGAGCCAGTGTCCTGGGAAAACCCAAATATTATTTCTGTGATTACCACACCACCATCTACTCCTTAAGGAGCCTGTAATCCCTGTGAACAATGGAAGGAGGAAATAAACCAGGCAATTCTGACAGTGCTGCAGTTATGATATAGATTTCTCTGCATGTTCAGGACATGTAGCTTAATCTCTGAGCTCAGATTTCCAGATCTCCATGCTAATGCTTTAAGCACAGGACTGCTTTTTTTTTTTTTTCCTCCTGGACATGCTCAGAGATACATGAACTCTTCCATGTGAGTAATCTCAGCAGGGAAAGGTGATACATCTGTGCAGTGGAACATGGTATCTGGCAGACTGCCAGCAAACTCAGCACTGGGGATTCTGGATGTCATTTATGAAAAGGAATTTAGGCTGCTTGACAGAGTTCCAGATTTTTCTTACTGTGGACTGCAATAAGACAGAGACTAAGCAAAGACACTGCTATGCAGAAACCAGGAATAGTGGGTGAAAGATAAAAACAGAGTCACCCTTTGAATGCTCAGAACAGTGCACAGTCCACTACATTGATAATGACATTGAAAAAACACTGGTAAGAAAATTTTGCTGCATTCACTTTTTAATTTAAGGAACTATTAACAGAATAAACTTAATGTTTTATCATGGGAATTTTCAGAAAGTATCAATGTGCCTTTTTTTTTGTTTGTTTGTTTGGTTGGTTTTTACTATTCATGACAACTCCTGTGATCTATTTTAGAGAATGACTCAACTTTGTGAGCAAGTGAGAGTGTGCCTTCTATATGTTGCCATTCTCTTCAAGTGAAAGCTTTCTTGAGTACAGATTCCAGGCCACATAGCATTTCCACTAAACCTGGGTTCTTTCTTTTTCCCTGGCTCACAAGTGATTTTGTTTCTTTTAAAATGAGTACAAGTGATAAATCTACTATGAAACTATAGTCTACTGGAAAAACTTCCATCTCTGATTCAAAGGGATCCCCATCAGGCCTTGTTTGACTGCAAGGCAAAATGTACTTTGCTATTTACACAAAAGAATATAAAGTTACTAACCAGTAGAAAAGAATGGAAAAAAAAGTTTTCTCTCCTGCCTTTTATACACTCAGAGGTGCATAAAAAGGAGGAGAATAAGGGAGGTGTTATTTCATTCTGAATGGAAAAAAGCAGAATTAACTCAGGGTGGCTTCACTAATTATCTGCTGCAAAAGGAGTGGGAATTATATAGCCCTAGGAGCTTTCCAAGGCATAAGGCCTAGAAAAAAAAATACAGTAGTTCATTAGCCAGCCCCATAAGCTGGAACTAACAATCAGCTGGGACTCTAAATTTAATGTTAATTACTTATTTTGTTGCTTTTGTATTTCATCACTTAAATGGCATACACTTAACCTGTTTTAAAGTAAACATCTCCTAAAAATTTTATCTTGTGGCTTAAATGGCTAAATGATCTATCCCAGCACAGTACATCCCAAACTAGTCAGGCAGCTGGAGGGGGAGTAAAATCCACCCTTCCAATCCTCTGCATCCTGATAGATACAAGTTATAATGAAGAGGAAAAGGCAACTCAGTATCTCTGTTCTAAGCTTCATGGACAGTTTTGGAGATTACAAACAGTACCGGACATTAGCTTGGAACTGCTTATTGGGTGATGGTGAGGAAACACCTCAATTACAAGCACAATCCAAATGGCATGAAAACAAAAGTGCAGTGCCCTCATCTTTACCCATGGTAGGATAAGCTGCTTCCCAGGGTATCAACCAAGTGCAAAAGCAGTCCTCTTTTCCAGTACTGCTGTTGTGATTACAAGCAAGAAAGTTATTATTACAAAATAGTATCAATTAGATAGACCACATGCAGGAATTTAAAGATGATAGCTTTCAAAGCATAAGGAACAAGGAATATGGAAGGAAGTCACACTTCCTCCTAGCCCTGTTTCAGGGTAATTTCACTTCTTCTCCCATGAGAAATGGCTTCATTATTAACTATGGTTTTATGCAGAATGAGCCAAATGAAAATAAATAAATACATGTATATGAAGGATAACAGATATTCAAATGCTATCTTCTGGCCCTTAAATCTGTTACTTTGTAATGGGGAAGACTGAAATCAGACAGTTGGCCCTGCTAGGACCACCAGTGGAAGCTGCAGAGCAGAAATAAAGAAAATCCTTTATCTGCTTTTTCCATTTCTGAAGCTGCATTGGCCATCTTCCATCACATTAGTAACAGTAAAAAGTGACGTCATGTTGCACTTCCTCCACCCTTCTATTCCCAGTCTTCAGGGAGGATGCTCTGCTACTGGGAATTCACAAATCGGTTTTAGAAACCTGCCATCCCAAAGAGCTAAACCCCACATTTTTCTATTTTTATCTCATTTGTGTCTGGAAAAGGAGCAAGATTCAGATACCCTCTATATCTAGAGATGTCTTCCATGCAGTGTTGAAAATTCTCTAGGGTCCCTATCCTCCTTGACACAAATAACCTCCATAGGTACAAAAGGAAGCTGATGCACATTTTCTGTCTGTTCCACACAATCCTTGCAACAGCTGCTGTTTTTCAGTGGAAACGAAAAGCTATTAGGTATCTCTAAGTAAAACAGACAGGGAAATCCCAGAGCCAGTCTTTAACAAGATACATTAGACAGTTAACCATGCTCTCTGAAAGCTATATAAGTAAATATATGCAGAACAACAGACTGAGCATTTGATCCTCACTCTGTGAATCTGTTTTCACACATTTTAGGGAAAACTTCAGAAAAAAAATCCCAACTATGTGAGTCAGTCTTGAATCCTTTCTACCCTCCTAGGGCAGTACCCTGATTTGCAATCTGTTTTTACCAAGCTTTCAAGGATCCTAAAGAAATTACAATATCATAGTACCACCACGCAATACGGAGTCAACATTGTGGCACCTTGTCCAGACACGACCATAACTAGTGGCAATTAATTTGTAAACTTGGCAAACTCAATTAAATGCTCTAACACAAGCTCTTTCTTTTCATTCACACTTAAGACATGTTATTTCTAGTAGTGATGTGTTCTGAGACAAAGTTTTACATTAAGACACAAGTTTTTTGGCCCCATCTGAAAGAGCTGGCTGCACTAAGGTCTTCCTACTCCTGATTCAGGACAAGTGCCACCTACTGACAGTGAGAACTGGTTTTACTTGCTTTGTTTTGTCAAGAATTCTAACCGATGCTGCTGTTTCAGGCAGTTCTGCTTCAAGTCCAGATGGTGAAAATAGACCTCAAAAAAAGATGCTGCATTAAAAAAAAAAAATTGGAATAGTACATGCCAGATTCTCATTAAAACCCACCTGCCCATGGTGTTACTGACTGATGAAGAATTCCCTGGCACCACCAATCAACAGTCACTTTCCCAACCTTTTCTGCAAAAAAAAAAAAAAAAAAAAAAAGCAAATTTGACAAAAATACTCACCCTTTAGGAACAGTCAAGTATGAAATTCAAAAGGTGAATTAGAAACAAAAAATCAAACAAAAGAGACAAAAAGCAGTGGAAATAAGTCTAAACCTTGACAAAGACAACATTGTATGTATGTATGTGTGTATGTATGAAACTGAGTATTGCAGGATGAATAAAAATACCACTGAACTGTAAAAAGTCAGTTGCATGGCTTTATCAAAAAGTCTTCTGGAAAAGATTTGCTATAAATTGCACCTCTTCCCAATATACAAGCTTCATAAATGAAGTATAGGATTTCAAGAGACATTTTCTCTTTTTTTTTTTTTGTCAGGTCTGGAGTCATTAAACAGAGATTAGCTGGATAAATAGAGGAAGTGATTTTTAAACTGTTTGCAAACTTAATGTGAAGAGCCCAGCCTTGCAAATTATCACGTCTAATCAGAGATGCACGCTTCACTGCTCCAGTAATTGTACTAGTATTAGTCAAATTCTTGTTGTCTCCTCATTAACCATGAAAAGGAGACTCAAGATGTACTTCATTAGAGTATCCTGAATATAAATTGTTAGTGTAAGGGGGAAGAGATGTGTTACGTACTGTATATCGAATGGAAAATATTAAGAACATAAAACATATTGAATCATTCTGGTAGTACACTGAATATATGACTTTCACAACCAAACCTCTCTTCTCTCTTTTCATTTTTACTCTCTCCATCCCCCCTTTTATTTGCAGTGAGACCATAGTACTTGAAAACATACTTTATAACCAATGCCATTAAAAAACAAAGAAAGAAATGTGGTGTATTTTGCAGCCGTTCCTATTTCCACAGGCAGAATGCTCTGGCTTAATCAGGAACTGTGTCTTTAGTAGAGGCATTAGGTAAATCCTTGCCTACTGGATAACAAGTAAAGGTGATCTAACTCACATTAAATGTAGATCAAATCAAAAGGTTTGTTCCTTTGATCAACAAAAAGATTAAAAGCACACGCCTGCCCTTCTTTATTGTACAATGCTCTTAAGTGCATGCCTCTAAATCAAGAGAACTTAAATATATGCCTAACATATGAAGCATGTGCTTAAGGGAATCAGGGTTTGAAAAAACCAGCTTGAATTGTATTTCCAAGTTCAACTGGGTCTATTACAAGGGTAAAAGTAAAAACACTTCCAAGAATTTCAGCAGAAGCAGAGGCAAAGCAAATTTTCATGTTTACTTTTTTCATAGCTTTTTTTTTTGGTGTGAATCTGAGCCCGAAATACTTTTATTACTCAACAACAGTTAAGGAAAGCTGCAAATGAACTAGGCAGGACACCAAAGTGCTACCAAAGAATGCTGTCTACTCTCTATCACAGAATAAAAAGAACCAAACAGGAAATACCATGCAAAACCATGCCCTTTCATCCTTGAACTACAACACCAAATCATCATGAAATCAGATGTGTGAAAATGAAAATCTAAGCCAAGTCTGGTCTAGTACTCCTTTGTGTGGAAGTCTTGGCATAAAGGCAGTGAGAAATTCAAGAGGGCAGTTAAGTCCATAATGTATTGTCCAGGAGCATTATTTACAGCAAGAAAATGAACTGTATTTCTAGGCCTGAGGTTTGCTCCCCATCCAATTGCATCCTCTCAAAACACAGCAATATCCTCACTCAACTTCAGCTCTATACCTCAGGACAAGACTAGAATCTTCCGTTTATTATTATTTAGTCTAATTTTACCAGGATACAGGTACTCATCATGGAAAGGAACCCATCTTGCTTGGTCAAGATATCCTGGCCAAAAAAATAATAATTCTGAAATGCTCCTGGTGCCTCTTTGAACAATACTAAAACACTTCAGCAACCTTTCATACAGAATTAATTAACATGAAAACCAGCCTTCACAATGCAGCAGAGCCCTAAAGTGGTTTCTGGAATTTAATTAGTCTAACCTTCTTTTCTCTACATTGGTACCACTCTATGAGAAGTGCAGATCATTATTAATTCCTCTGGTGTTCACTATAATAACATTAATCATGATGAACTCTTTTGGTAGTAAAGTGTATGTAATATGTAATTCTGTAATAATTTAGCATTAACTTGAAATTAATTTATAAAATACACTATTTGTCACCACACACTGAACATTTATAATATTCCTCATCATCATTAGTATGAGGATAACTTGCATTAAAAAATACACTGGCTACAGACTTAGAGATTTCATAAATACATTTGAGAAATTGAGTGAGAGATGTTAGTGATTATTTATCAACTTTTCCTTTAAAAACTATAGTAGGGTCATTTTAAGAGGTAATAAAATATTATCTGTTGTGAAAAACACCAGAATCCTTTGGTTCAGCACTCATTGAAAAACCTGATTATTTGAAGCAAGAAAATTGTTTCCCAATTTCTTTGGTTTCTCTGGAATTTAAAATAAATCCAAAACTTGTGTATTGTTTGTAAGTAATGGATTTTGCACCAAAGAACTTTGCCTGATCAGTTTCTCTCCCTATTAGACTATGAAGTTTCTCTCCCTATTAGACTAGCCAAAAGGACATTAAATTTCAGCCCATCTCCTTAGACAGGGATCTCTACAATTGGATGAAAAATACAGCACAATCCAATAGATGAGCTAGAGCTTGCAAAAAGAAAATAAATAAATAAATAAATGGAGAGGAAGATACAAAATTAAAGTGCTTGTCAAGTGACATATCTTGTTGCTACAAATGGCAAAGTTTAAGATGCTATCAGACACTGAATGTATACAAACATCCTCAGTGAGTGATACTAATGGAAAAACAGTTTTGTCTTTCCACAGATGATTTGTTTTTATCACTGGACAACGCAAAATCTCTGTATTAAAAATTCACAAAGGATGCATTTGGACTCTTTTTATCTGTCTTCCTTATGTATTTCTAGGTGCCAATCACTATATTATCTAAACGCATTAACAGAGTAGCTGGCTTTTGCTAAACATAAAGAGAGACTCCAAAAGAAGTGAAGATCAAAACACTCTCTTACCCAGCCACAGAAAGCCCTCCTCAGTGCTGGGAAAGACTTCTCATGACAGCTCTGAGGAGCATTCTGGAACAGAATCTAGGTGCAAGGGGCACTTGCAGTCTGTTTGCAGGGCCCAGAAGCTGAGTGGAACACATTTACTTACACAACCTACAGCTACATATGCATTCTGGTATTACTTACATTATAGTATTTGGACTGTTATAGCTTATATCAACTCTGTGTGCCAGTGAATCAACAGAACATGCAAGCATATGCTATGAGTGGGAATGAACTTAAGTGCGTGTTTATACACTTGGCTGAATCAGGCCCCTCTTCACCTGGGCAGATCCTTCAGTGTATTTTATATCAGCATTACCTCAGTAGAGTTGCTTCCCCTTTAAATTGGTTTGAGAAAAGAGCAAGAATTATGTCCCATAAATTTTAGGTGTATTGACATGTCTTTCCCAACTTAAATGAAAAATACTGGGCATGTCTTTTACTTTATGTAATTACTTTTCCATAATACTATATATTGGTTGTGAAAAATGGTTATTTAAACAATTTCTTTTAGCCTAAAATTTAAAACTGTATTTTGCTCTTAAAAAATTATTAACTTCATTTACTCAAAAGGAGACCCCGCTTTGGAAAAAGTCAAGGATCCTTTGTCTCATCTGTTTCCTGCAATGATTTAATGAGGGATAAAAATAGACAAGAATGATCAGATCTTCTCCTGGTATAAATTGTTAGCTGCAGACCTTGGATCATAAATATCTTCCTCTTTTATATTATTATTAATGATAATTACAAAGGACCCTCTAAGAAGTTACTTAAAGAAGTATCAGGCATGATCCTGTGGTTCAGCCTGCACCAAGCTTTGTATTTAAAATGTACATTCAACTATTTAGTTACATACAGTGAATTCAGTTTATTTATCCCCAAATTGCAGTATTATTTTTTGAATACAGATTTTTTAGTAGTGCGTATTCTTACCCAAATGACTTACATTTAGGAAGTCTTCTCAGGCCTGCTGTTTCAAGTTGGAACTTGGTTGAATTCCATTTGTGTTCAGCGTCAGTTATAATTCAGTGATAATCCACCATGTGCTGAAAACAAAGAAAAAACTTATAGCTTGGAAAAATTATATTTTAATGTCAAATATACAAGGAGAAGAATAAGTGTTTTCCTAGTTATACTGAAGAGCTCTTACTCAGTCTGCATTTCTGTGTGTTTCCCTCATCAGTACTGGAATTTAACCATCAGAATTGGAGAGGGACAATCAGGGATCTTCCGTGAACAGCCACAGCTCAACACCAGCCTAATTCCAGCACTGCTTCTTATGCTTTTTCTTTTGTTTGGTCTGCTCTTTTCCTTAATCTTATTCCCCATTTTTCCATGCTCTCTTCTTTATAATTTTCCCCTTCACGATTTGCATCACTTTGTATCCTCTCTCTATCCTTCTCTTTCCTCCTAGATCCAGTATCAAGCCTTCAAACCTCATCTTTTTCTTTTCTTTCCTTTTTTTTTTTTTTTACCTCTTCTTTTCTATTTTTTCAAGTTTACCCCTTTGATGAAGGCCCCTCTAGTTCTATCAATCAGAATTAAAAAAAAACTCCATCAAATTTCCTCTCTGTACAAACTGAGAATTTCTTTAAAAAGACCATTTTTTATTGCAACTCAAAAAATGCTCCCACTGATACTACAACTTCACTCAACTCAAGGTCATAAAAAGTAGCTTATATATTTTACCAGCCTAGTGATTTGAAGTGTTTATTCTCAACAGATGTATTAAGATTTCCAGCACATGCCAGAAATTACAGGTCTTGTTCCAAACAAATTATTAATTGAACAACTTCATTACACTGTCATTCCAGGAAAAGGGTATTTCTAGGTATTGTATCAGAGCCCCAGACAAGCAGCATTTGAAGCCCCAGTCATAATGCCTTATGTACTCTATAAAAAGCACCTTTCATCCCAAGTGTTCTTTTTAATCCTTATGTAGATAACTTTGAGGTGGAGTTGTTGGACAAAAGTATATCCTGAGTTGAATTTTAAGTCAAGTGTGTGGGGTTAGATTCTTATAGATCAAATGATGCAGCGTCTCTGACATTTCTGCAATAAACAGAAAGCTTGAAATTTTAAGGTGTGGTAGAAAACATCACATCACTTGCTTAAAACTTTACAGTGGTATAGTGTGGAAACAGATGAAGAAAGGGGTTTTGTTTTGGATTTTTTTTAGAAAAGATTTCTTGGAAGGTATTATCAACAACTCGCTGTGATTTGAAACATCCTTTTGCGTGTGGAATTGCACACAGAGAAAAAAATGTAACTCAATTAATTGCATGCAGAAATTGGGACAGGTAACATTCATGCAACAATCTCTTTACATAATATAGAACTTTCATTTACACATGAAAAGAAACCCCAGGAAGTTTTCCAAAATTATTATATCAAATTCTTCGCTAGGGTGAATGAGTATAGCTCTTTTATGCTTTGAAAGTGGAAGGAATTTACTTGGCTAACCTGTTATTTAATCACTGATTGATAACAAGAATCAGCATAAGACATTATTCTTCCATCTACTTTGCCCCTGCAATTTATAGGTTTGCCCTCCAAAGTAGAGGCTAGTTAGAGTTTTCTACAGCTTCCACCTCTTGTCCATGCTCAGAAGTGGCAGGCTTTTCATCCAGCACCTAAATTATTGTAGCTGGAGCTGTTTACTCCAGCTAGAATAAGAACTTGGATGCCTCCCACATTGCTGCAAGCTCCTTTCCTCCATTTCCCTATTGTACAGTAGTGGGGCAACTAGGCTCTATTTTCTCCATTCAGGCATCAGTTTCTCTTCTTTGAGATCAAGGGGGTCACTTGCAAGACATGCATGTGTAACACCCTGGCTTAGCACTAAAGAGGAATACTGTCCTTCAGGGAACTCCATTTTATTGCTACCTGTGCCAGGAGACACTTCCCACAGAAGAACAGTGTCCCACACCTGCTAGATGAGCTTTCTTGGGAAGCTGCATATTTACTACTGGCAAAGTAAATAGCCTCACCAATAAATCCGTCCATTATGATTTTGTAAACAGAGATTGCTCCTTGCTCTTAACTAACCTGTGTTTTTTCCTTTATATGACCGTTTGATTGTCTGCCTAAGCTTTTTTTGAATGTTACATATACTAATTAATTAGCAGCATTTTCATGTACTCCCCATCTATCTATACGTTCCCAGCTACACCAAAAGGAAACTCAGCAGGTTACTAGCTAAGAATCACCTAAAAAAGGCAAGTGGTTGGCTATTAGTTTCAGAGAGATGGGAGAGGAGAGTAACAGGGGTTTGCCCCAGTCTTGGCTCATCCTCTAATAGTAAGCTAATTCAGATAATGAACATACTAAGATTAGCAATGAAGCTGGAGTACCAATGCGTAACAAAGATTAATGTAAGTCAGTGTGATGCCGTCCATTCACCTCTCTAAAAAGCCACAATAGAACCAGGGGCTTAGAACCACTTGCAGTTCACTCATCCATAATGCAAGCACAAAAGCTTCTGGATGCTATACAGGTCCCCAAGTGGTTGCTCCTGTAAATGGGAACCACAAGCTAAAAGGTAAGCTTTACCTATATATTGGTGAAGCAGTAGTGTCACCCACAAACCCTACAAAGTCCATGGCAAATCTATTCTAACCTAGATGATTCTATAAAACAATGAAGAAATGTTAGCCTCTACCTTCAGAAAAACATTGTTATGAAGGCTGGGGTTGATTCACCAAATCGAGTATTGCCTTACAGGAGAGAAAGCTTGGCTATGCCCTTTCATTAGATTTGTCCATTGCATTAAAGGATGTTAAATCAGTTTTGTCTAATTTTGTCAGGCTGCTTTTGAGGATTAAACTAACAGTTTAACGCATTTTTCAAAACCGCTGAGTTAAGTGAATTTTGCCACTTCCTGGGAAGCTTCAAGGACATTGTCTTTACAGGAGGATGTTTTGTTCTGCATTTTGGGCTCATATGAGACTACAAGGTCTCAGCAGACCTCTGCAAACTAAGCCCAAGTTCAGCTACAGTTGTGCTTTGCACAATTAAACATACAAAGATCTCTTCCCAGATCCTGATCTGCCTGTTAAATTCCAGCTCTCCCTCTCTTTGCCAGTACAGGGAAGATACACACACAATTCCAAATATCTGAACAGTGTTCCTGAGAATAAAAAGCTATTTTATGCATTCACATCACTCTTGCTTTACAAGCATATGTAAAGAAAATCTTTCTGAAAAATTGTCAAAGATAACATGCAACCAGTTTGTCAAGAGCACTGCTGATGGGGGGTGGAGGGGGAAGTAGGCATCAAATTCCATTTCTTTGATGCCCTCAAAACAGGGCAGACAGAACTTACCAGAACAGTTCTGACCAATGCACCACCTGAAAATAATCAGATTTCCTTCTATCAAAACTTTTCTTCTTCTCCAAAACATTAGAGCTTAGCTTCCATTCAAATTTCTTGCTTATGATCTGATATTTCTTGATGTTCTACCTATGTTCACGGCTCAAGCCTCTCAGAATAGGTTAAATTACAGCAGCAATATGGAAACTCCAGCCGAGTAAGGAGGGAACTACACAAATCAAGAAAAAGCACCAGGACTTACCAAGGAAGGCAAAAACTAATCTGCAATTGATGCAAGCCAGCTCCTTGGGATAAAATAATAAAGATTTTCAGAATTTCATCCCTTACTATAAAAAAAAAAAAAGAAACCCAAAAAACCCAAAAGTATAAAAAGAGCTCAGCTAGTCTTCTTTTCTCATTAGTTCCCAAGCTCCTACTTACCTGAATCCTAAATAAAGCTATGGAGAACTTTCCTTTCCATTTCACTGTTTGTATTACCTCTTGCACCTGGTCAGAGCAGGTGTCAAGAGTTCCCATGTCAGCACAGATGTGACTACTTACACAAGGCTCAAGCAAGGAGCTTGTGTGAGGGTAGGTGTATTAGCTACATGGGAGTCCTGGATTTCTTTCTAGAGACAGTCTCATTGGGTTTAAGTAGTTCAGGTGTATTTCAGAAAAATCTGACGTGGCAGGCAAGTTGTCCAAGCTTGCTGTGAACTCCTGACACAAGTGACTTTCAAGAAATTTAAAAAACCCTCCATAATTTCACAGAGGTGCCCAAAATATTGATAGATTCCTTCTTTGTTTTGAAATAAGGAATTATGCAAGGGTTTCAAACAGGCAGGGTGAAAACAGCCACTACCAAATGGTCTTCTAAAAGCACAGTTCTCATCTTGCAGCCACTATTACGCTTTTACAGGATAACAGCATTACTTAGAGTTTTCTAATCCAAAGGTTGAGCTGGATGTCGGAGAAAGGACTTAGGTAACTGACTCAGTGAAACTCATTTCAGTTACTCTTTGTTTCTTTTAAATTGTACGTTCCTAATCCCTTCTAGATCCCGCTGAGTATTTCCTAGCCTTTCAGTGCTGCAGATTCCCTTTCCCCTCTGCTGTCCTCTGCCCTATCTGTCTTGATGGCAGCTGTCACACAGCCCCATGCTGCTCTTCCCTTCCAAAGCTGCTTGCTTCTCTCTGCACTCTGCAGCTAGTCTGAGCATCAATGTAGGAATAAACTGCAGTATATAACAAATAATCTAAACTAGTGGGTGACAAAATTAATCTTGAAATCTTTAAATCCTCAGCCCTTAAAATTATTCTATATTAGGTATTTTTGAACAGAGAAGGGAAGATAAAGGAAGAAGTTTCCTTAATTTTGTTGCAGGCATTTTTCTTCCAGTCCAGTGCTTTAGACAAATTATTTCCGACAGCACATGTCAGACGAAAAAAAAAAAAGCCCAACCAAACAAAAAAATCTATAGTAAAATTATTATCACCAGCTGACTGACGAATTCATTCTGGAGAGGGCAACATGACACAGTTTACAACCAGTAGTCCAGATACTATCATCTGAATTGGAGAAACACAGTGTTGCCAACTGTTCATGTTAGAAAATGGAAAGTTGTGCTATTTTTCTTTTGCCTCCACACCTTTTTTTTTTCTCCAAATAGCCAAGAACTATTAGATCTTTTGTATGGTTTTCCTTATTGAAGTCTTTTTATGGGCTCATAAAGACAGCCTTAATGAAACAATACAAGTCCCACTGCGTGGGAGCTCAGTATTTTCGTTCCCAGCACTCTAACTTTCCTATCAAAAAAAGGAAGACAGTAGAAAAGCTTTTTCAAACATTCAAATTCACCCTCAGAAAGTGCCTGAGCTTAAGCCCCATGTCAAAAAACCAGTTACTACATCATATGTGACAGGTCAAAAACTAATAACAGTAAGAGAAGAGCGATAACTTAGTAGCTAAGGTAATCATCCACGAGTCAGGAACTTCCTGGCCTGTCTTCCCTTGTTCTCCTCAGCTGCATGCCCAGAACAGCAGTCTAGAGCACTTAAAAACTTTTTATATAATTACCTCACACTACTGTGAAAAAATACAATTTTCTATTTAAAGCACATAGGGACTTTCAGAAGCATCTGACAAGTCACTGAATTAAAGTGGTGAGGATCAAGCTGATACTGTAGCCATTGTTCTGTTTTTCCGTCCTTAGATGAACCACTTAAATCCTATTGTCTCTCAATTTCCCATCTGGCAAAAAAACTCTTCTGTAGACTATGTCACACCAAGTTTGATCATTTTGTGAGGAAGGTACACTCACAGTGCTTAATTACATAATGTAAAAGAATTCCAGCTGCTTTCATGCTGTGAAGCACCTTTCTTAGGCCTGTCCTTGCTTGAAGTATCCAAAGTATTTTTAGAATATGTGGAAGAAAGGTTGCCTCTAGTCCATCTTCTGTGAGATCATAATTATCTGACAGTATTTCTTAACAGGAGATCTGTCAGTTGCAACTGTCTGATTCCAACCAATTGAATTATAAAAAAAGGTACAAGAGCAATTAAAATGAGACAAGAACTATTTGAGGGGCCAAAAAGGCTTAGTTTAAACAGCACAAAATTACATAAGTAGCACAACATAGCATAAAGAAAAATTAACAAGTTCAAGATGTAATGGTCTGTGGGTTTATTCCAGCAGTTATAACACTAGATAACTCACGCCTACTGCAATCTTAGTGCCTTATTTTGTACTATTGTTTCAGTTTGTATGTAATATGACTGTGGATGTAAAACAAGTCACCAATTCACTCTTTCTAACCTTTCAGTTCTCAGGTCTTCATCTCAAAACCAGACAGAGTAGAACTAAAAAGAGAAAGATGATTTCAGGGATGGAATGCTTTTTATACACATAATGACTACAGCTTTTTGTCATGGAAAAAAGACAGTTGAGTGAATGTATGATAGAGATATTTAAAACATGAGTGGAATGACAACAATAAATAAAAAAAAATATTCTTTTTTTTTTTTTTCCAGCACAAGGACTATAGTGCGCTGCATGAAACTAGCAGGTAGGTTTAAAAGAAAGAAAAGATACTACTTCGTCATGCAACATAGTCAACAGGGTGCTATTGGCGCTAAAATTTACATTTGTTCAACAAATGATAAATTCATAGAAGAAAAATCCATTAGGAGCTGTTGAACAGAAAAGCAATACGTTTAACCTCAGAAAGACTGAACTGCAAATTGTTGATGGCTAGGCGAATAGGTGACCAGTATTTGCTTGTCCTTTTCTTATGAATTTCCACGGGATATAATGGTGTCATAAGTGACAACTGAAAATCCTATCTAGTCCTGTCTAGTATACTGGCTCAGCATGGCTATTCTCAGGTCTCAGTTTCTGAGGTTTCAACATGTGAAGTCATTTGACCACTATAGAGTCAGGGGTGATGGATCATATTGTTACAGACTTCAGAGGAAGCCTTTTGCACAAGTGCAGAGTCCTGTTTTGAGCTGCAGTTCAGCGCTCTTCCTTCCAGTGCTCTCCATCCCATTTGTCTGCTGTGCTGCATCTAGAACAAGAACCCCTGATGGGAGAGAGGCTACAGACTGTCTGGCAAATGTCCTGAGGTATGACTGTATCACCAAAGGAATGCAAGACCAGTCAAATATAAAACTGAAGCAGAAGCTCTGCTTCACTTCAACAGAAGTGCCGTCTATGGGCAGAAATGGGGTTTGAGTCAGAAGGATGAGCGATGAAACTGCATACCTGAGTGACTGTATATAAAACGTTATTAAAATGAATAAAAGTAGACGATCATGATAGATGATTATGCTCTGTTCCTCTCTTTATTGGGGAACACAGAAGTGAGTAACATATTCCTTAATATTTCCATGTCTAAAAATGTAACTAATGTTATTTAAGTTATCATGGTCCTTTTTTTCTTTAATTCTTCCCACCCTTCCACATGTGGTTGAAAAAAAATATTGTATGTGTTCTAATTAACCTTTTGCTTAATCATTGAAAATATATTATAAAAATTTACCCCTGTTGGCACAATGAGGTTGGACAGAAAGGTCACTGGGTGACAATGCTGGAAACAAGGAGTCAGTATGAAATGGAACGGGGAACATTGTGCTTCCTAGGAGAAAGATGCACTTGTGATAACATAATCAGTTTAGTGTAACTGTTTGGCTAAGTGATACATTCAAATCAACTGTCTATCCTACAGCGAAACAATTTCCCCTTTTTTTTTGCTGCACTGTGTTGCCAAGTAAATCATACTACAGCATGTTGGTTCTCTTCACAAAATGTCTGACATCTGTGTCTGCATTAGAGATGCCAGCTTGATTTTTTTGGGAATAAGAAAAACCATAGTAAAACCAGCAGTTCACGCCTTTGCTTGCTGAATGATGCTGTACTGTATAAGTACAAGAATTGGCTTCATTTTTTGATAAAATACCCCAAATGAAAGAAGAAAAAAATAAAATAGAACCTCCTTGCACAGATTTAAAAAAAGACCCACAACTTTATATCTTTGAGTTAGGCAGAAGATTATGAAGACTAATCAGAGGTCATATACTCCTTTTGTCATTATCTGGAACGGGAAACATCCTAATTAAAACTTCCAGAAGAATGCCTTTTGCAAGTTTTTAAAGTTCAGCAGACTTGGGATCTTATGAAGTGTTTAATAATGAAAAAATCTACGGAGAATTTTAAGTCGAGGAAGAAGAAACATGCCATTTCTTAATTAGCCTGTAGCCTCTTTCCCCATTGGACAACCTTGCCTCTCAAAGCACTTCAAGTAAAGCAATCTGCAAGTGCCTTCTTCTGCATATTTGCATATTCACTGGATGGGTGCCTGATCTGGCATTTGAAAACCACTCAAATTCAAAAGACAAGGAGGAAGAAATCACCTATCACCATTAAACATGGAGAGTAACCAGTAGACATTTTCATTTTATTACAGCCAGTAAACACAACCAGTAGCCTTTGATTCATCTGCAGTGTTTTGTTAAGATCTTCTCCACTTACTGAAAGATGAATATTTTAAGCTCTTGCTATTGATTTTAGAGAGGACCTGTCCTTTTAATCTGGAGAAACATACCTAAAGAAAATAATACAGATCCTATCTAGATATTGTCAAAGAAAAAAAAGAGTTATGCAAATCATGAAAAATAGAAAAAAAAAAAAGTGGAAAAATGGAGACAGAAAAAAAGCACATTTAGGGAGTGGGTGAGAAGTTAAGTCTAGAAAGACAAAACAAAAGGAAATATCTTACGTGTTATTTTCTTGAAGCATCTATATTTCCCAACTCTCCAAACACCTAAATAAATTACCAGATTATTTTCTGTATTTTCTTTTTCTTGTGTAGCCTCTTCAACCCATCATTCATGAACTAGAACCAATTGCAAACAGGAATCAACATAGATGAAGATTTGATAAGGTTTACTAGGTAAGACCAATCCAAATTAAAACTCAGTCATTTTTCATAATCAAAGTGAGATCTGACTAAATCCTCATGAGCATAGTATCTTTTGCTCTGCTATTTAGCTTTCAGCCTTTCTTTTCCCATTTCTATTTTCTCTCTAAGTTTTGTTTCCCTTATATATCCTTATTTTCCCTTGCTTTTTTCCCTTCATGTTCACCCTGCAAACATTAAGTAGAAATGGCAAAAAACATAATCTGGAGTAAGCATTCTTAAAAGGAATTTAAGAGCTATTAACTAATTCACTGGCAGTGGAACCAACAGCACACAACCATGGCAGACACTAAGAAACAGGAGACTTGTGCACTGTGGTGATTCTCAGTTATTGATGGCAATCCAGTGAGGATTTTTCCATGTGATGGCTGTGTCTTGAGGATCATAGGGTCATAGAATGGTTTGGGCTGGAAACCCCCCTGTCATAGGCAGGGACACCTAGTAAACCAGATTGCTCAAAGCTGGCCTTGATGCATCCAAGAAATCTTGGATGGGGAAGCCACAACTTCTCTGGACAGCCAGTTCCAGTGTCTCCTCACTCTCATGGTGAAGGATTTCTTCCTTTTACCTAACACAAGTCTACCCTTTTTCAGTTTAAAGCCATGCAACCTTGTCCTGTCACTATATGCCCCTGTAAAAAGTCCCTCTCCAGATTTCTTGCAGGCCATCTTTAAGTTCTGGAAGCTGCTTTAAGGTCTCCCCTGAGCCTTCTTCAGGCTGAACAACCTCAGCTCTCTGAGCCTGTCGTGACAGGAGAGGATAAATAGAAAACTTTAGCATATAAAGAGAGTTTTCTTACATCTAAGACCAGATCCCCAGCTGCTGTAAAGTGGGAATGCATCTTTGGTACATGATGACATGAAGCCTTATTACTTCTGAAGAAACAGGAATAATGACTTATATTCTTCAATGCCACCTGCTAGCACTTAATATTTAATAGTGAATTCTTCAAAATAAATACATTTAACGTTCTTATAAAAGCAGGTGTCTGAAGACTCATAATGTTTAGATTTCCATGTCTGGATTGCTCATGACCACTGCTTCAATTCCCCCTGTTATCTTATGAGCTATCTGAGGGATGTCACAGATGTTTTTTCAGTGGCAGGACTGAATGAACTATTTAAAGGGTTCATTTCATACTAAGGAATCTAACTTTTCATGCTAGCAAGCATTTTATACACTAGCTATACATTAAAAATGTTTAACTGGTGAGCAACGTGTCTGAGATACTAAAATTTACAGATTTCCTAAATCTATTTGTACATAAAAACAAGAGTACTAATAATTACAACTAATGTGCTTACAGTCAGGGTTTCACACACAGCCATTAACTAGAGCTTTTCCTTGCTCTTCCCTGCATCTGTAAGCACAGTTCACAGAACAAACACTGAGAAACCCTGACAGGCTGTCTGTGTAGAGAGGAGTTCGTTGTGACGTTACAGAGCAGAGATATATTTGTAAAAGGACCAACAGCTGAAAAATACAGAAGACTTGTAAGAAGCTTAATGTGCAATAGAGCTTAATGCTAGGGGTGAAAGGGAGGGCACTGGGACAACTAGTACTTCTGATCTCTGCCTAGTCTTCCTTTAACATAATGATAAATGATCCTCAATGAATTCTACATTATGGACTCCTGATTATCCTTAAATTATTTTGAAAGCTTAGATTTATGTGAAATTAACACTTTCTCATGATTTCTAGGATAAGGCTGTCCAGTGCTGTCACAGACTTTAAATGAGCTTTTGCAGTATTTGGGGTTAGTCTTGTCTGGTCCATATTCTGTAAGAAATTTATCAAGAAGCTATGCTGCTAAGATTGTTTTCATACTGCTTCCACATGAGAGGAGGAACAAGGAGGTTACTTAATATAATTGGCACTTATTGTATTCACCCTTTTGTGTATTATTTTAATTAATCCAGGACAGACATAATTCAGAAGACCTTTTTCAAACTAATCTGACTATAAATCAATGCAAATTATTAACCTATTAATATTTTAATTTTTACAGAAATACTTCAAGCACCATACATCAAAATCTGCATTCACGTACCATTGTTCTTCTTTCTTTTTTTTTTTTATAAAGTCAACAGAGTTAATCCAGGAGGAGGATGTGGTCGCAGATCACGAGGGTGATCAGACCAGACTGAAATTGCTTAAATAGCACAAGAAGATCGGAATGGTTTGTGACATGTAGCATTGTCTTGCACCTTTTGTAGTCATTAATGTCAATACTTTTATACCAATGTCTGCAAATGGCAGACACATACATGATTGTATTCCCAGAAAACCCTATGGTACCAGACTCCATTCTTAGAGATAATGCACAAAGAGATAGACTACAATTTATATCAGCTAAGAAAGAATAATGCGAGGTTCGGAACTACCCTATACTCATATCCTTTTAAGTTTAGTGAAAGCTTCTAATTTTTTATAATAGTGCCTCATAGCCATATTAATATATAAAAAAAATTACTTGAATTTTTAAATTCTTTTTGGGCTCTCTCTGCGAGACTTCCTTAATTTTGTGAAGATACATTGACTCTTTAATTTCCAGGCTGAATTCAGTATGAAACTAATGCACAAATCTTTTCAGGAAATGGGCAGGTTAAGAAGCTACAGATGTTCTCTAAGCCAAAGTGCAGAGGTAATCAGTAAGGTCCAAAGAGAAAAAAAATGCAAAGAGAAAAAAATCGAAGATGAAGTCAAATGTTTGTCAGCCTATCAATGACCCTATGCTGAGTATATTTTATAAGCTCAACTCCTCCAATAAAAAAAACCCCAAACCAAACCAGACTATATTTTCTGAATGCATCAGGTAGATTTCCTGTACTGTTGTCACCAGTGCAGAAGTTCTGTTACAGAAGAAAGATCACAGGCACTTGTTGATTGTAAACACTTAAACTTTTATGCATAGATTTGTATGATAGAGAAGACTGTCAAGCTTTGCTACAGTGTTTAATGATGATAGTCTGATTTTTTTCCACCCGAGACCTGACTCTAGCTGTGATGTAGCTATTAAGTGAAAAATGAGGACTGAACAATCCTTGATCTGGCTATCTAATAAGCTCAAAGATAAAATCAGTCTCAAAGTTCAAGCCATTGGAAAGTCAACTCTTATTTAGGAACCTCTAATTTAAAACGTTTTTGATACTTTTTTCAGGCACAAACTTTCCAGAGGGAATGGAAAAGGATGTATCCTACCATAAAGATATAACTGAAAATGAACTGGATCTGTTGAGTCTACCAGCAGAACCACCAAAGAAAAGTACCCAATGTGACCACTGGTAGAAGCAGTGTATGATCTGGCAGTGTTATAATGTCAGCAATTTGGCACAGCTTTATTTTGCTCTGTCAAACTCTCCTTGTGATGGCAAATGAATTGTTCCTCTAGAATTTGAAACAGGTAAAGGGGAAAAAGAGGAAATACATAGCATTCCTCATGACTAAAGTGATAAAACCAATCTACTCTAAAAACACACAGGCTGAAATCTGCCCTTGGTATAAATCCACAGGGTTTAATCAGGGTGAACATTGCTACCTAGCCTCAGATTAGAATAAAGATTCTTAAAACCGGAGAGCACAAAAGCCTTATTTCATTTCAGGAAGCTACACAGATTTATGTGCACCTATCATTTATTACCTTCTCTTGATTAACAACTTTTTTTGTGTCATTTGATCAGCTAAAATGTGTGCATCAATTTTTATACAAAGATGAAAAGGAAAAAAAGGTAAATAAAATGTAAGAGTGAAAAAACAGAGAAAGCATCAGGGAAAGTAAAACTAAATCAGTAAAGATGTAAAAAGTAGGCTGAGGCATTAGAACAGAAAAAAGAGCATACCTTTCTCCTGGGTCAGGCTTCACCTTCCGAATAGCCCAAGTCCCTCGCAAATGGGTACTTCATTTTAGCTAGACTTTTTTTCTTTTCCCCTGCCAGTACAGTTACACTGAAAATTTAATGTCCATGAAAAGAACACTTGGACTCAACAGCAGCTGAAGTCATTAACTGAAAAACGTCACTCTGAAATGGGTTGAATCATTCACAAGCAACTTGATGATCCTTTGGTCTTGGTTGAAATTACTATTATTTTTAACAAGCCACTAAACTATTCTGACCTGTACCTTTCTCTCTGATGACACAGGCAGTGAATGAGGAAAAATTCAAGGCTTTTCTTTTGTGAGAATCAAAAAATAAAAATCACTCAGAGGACAAGATAAAAAGAAACTTCAGTACAGTAATAGGGTTACCAGGAACATGACAAGGCATATGCTGCCCAGAGGGTTATTCTGTTGCAGCACCATGTACCTTGGGGAAAAGTACTCCTGCACTGTGATCAGGAAAATGATAGGCACTGTTGCCAGAAGTGCCCACTATCTGGATGAAGTCCTTTCTCAGTAACGTTAGTTAAACTTGCAGCTGGATTAAGTTTTTGAACCTTCTTAACAAGAAACTGTAATACTGGACTTTAAAAAAGGAATAAATAAATAAATAATTAAAAAAATCCTGGTGGGGTGCAGTGAGAGAAACACAGCGTGGAGGCCTTATGATTAATAAATGGCTTTCAAAATCTGCATTAACTTGTTCTAACAAGTCAAAAGTTAGAATAGTTGGGGTAGAAATAAGACCTTAATATTATGATAATGAATAAAAATTGCTATCCTAGAAAGAACCACTGCATCTCTATAGCATCACAGATGTCTAACAGGAAAACAATTTCAAATTACTTAAGATGTTGTTTGGGTTCACGAATACTAGAAAAATGATCCTGAAAGCAGGATTTACTAGGCTAAAGACAATCCCTCAAGGAAGTGAAGGAATCCACTATGTTTTATTAATTTAGGACAGACAGGAGAAAGCACTAAAAGGACAAACTTGAATTGCCAGTGAGTAGCACAAGATGAGCTAATATGTCTTTTCCACAAGCATGTGATTTAGCCAGATGCTGATAATTAAAAATATTCATCTGAGGGTGACTGATTACCAAGTAGAGATACAAGTCTTTGGGAAAACTCATCTCATGAACAGGCCTATTTTTTACAACAAAGCCAGAGCCCAGTGAATGTACCACATGAAAAAGTCAAATTAAAGTCACTGGAGACATTATAAACCAGGAGGGGAAAAAAAAAAAAAAAATCAGAACAAGCAGTTGTTAAGAGATGACCTTTTTCCTTTTCTTGCGATGCTTCAAGTTTCTTTCCAGTGTCCCTCTTCAGGGAAAGCTTTGGATCCTTGTTCCTGTGCTGTGTACTTGACATTACAATTGAAACCTAGTTGGAAATTCTTGGCCAAAACACACAAAAAAGCTTTACTTTATGAACCCTAAGGAGGGTTTCAGTACAATTATACATAACTATATATAAGCTGGATGATACTGGCTACCTCAGAGTCAATATACCACAGTCCTGTTGCTGATGCATGGACCTCTCATGTATTATACGCAAGATCATTTAGTAAGAGTAAGCACTGCACTTTGTGCCAGTGCAGTAGAACACCTCATGACAGTTTGGGTCCATGTGACGCGAATTTTCTAGCAGAAATACCTATCATTTTTCTAAAACCCCCAGCTTAGATGCAACATGAAATTTTCACTGAATGTACTATTTCACAAGCTGAAATATTTTTGATGCTGTTGTTAAATCTGAATCACAAAGTTGATTTGCTGAAAGCAGCTGTTTTCAGTTTTCAGTCAGGCACACACACTTTGGTTGCTTACCAGAAAAGCCTGAATTCATTAATTTTCAAGAGTTTTTGACCTCTCATCTCCATTTCTGTGAGCAGACAGCACATACTGTGTTTGGGTGAAGTCACATGGTTTGAAGCAAAGCTGTCCTGGGTTCAGCAGTAGGAGCAGTCATTTTTCTCCGTCTTAGTAGCTGGTGCAGTGCTGTGTTTTTGACTTTCAGCCTGGGAACAGTGCTGAAAACACCCATGGTTTTAGTTGCTGCTCAGTAATGTTTACTCTGACCAAGGACGTTCTGAGCCTCATGCTCTGCCAGGGAGGAGGGGAAGCTGGGAGGAAGCAGAGACAGGACACCTGACCCAAACTGACCAAAGAGGTATTCCATACCACAGCACGTCATGTCCACTATATAAACTGGGGGCAGTTACCCGGAAGGGCACTCTCTCTTCCAGGCTGGGCTCGTTTCGGCAGGTAGTGAGCGGTTGTATTCTCTTCCCTTGTTGTTTCTCTTATCATTATTACCATTGGTGGTAGCAGTAGTGGTTTGTGTTATGCCTTAGTTACTGGGCTGTTCTTATCTCAGCTTGTGGGAGTTACATTCTTTCGATTCTCCTCCCCATCCCTCTGGGAGCTGGGGGGGGGGGGGGGGCGGGGCGGGAAAGGAAAGAAAGAATTGGGGGGGGGGAGTAGAAACTGTGTGGCTGACAGAGTTTAAACCATGACAAAAGCATAGAAAGTGCCTTAAATTGATTTGTCTTTATTGTCTTCTATTGTTTAATGCATTGCTAGTACATGGGGCTACTCCTAGAGATCACCTGCAGGTACATTTTCAGTGCAGAAACACTATACGCAGAGAAATTGCAACAGGTATACCTATGTCATGTCCCAGAGGCATGACTTGCACCTGGTGTGTGCAGGCTCAGTGTGGTGTCCAAGCATCTCATGGAAACATGCAAAGGTGCTGGGTGCTTCTGAACCAGCCAAACCTTCCTGTTACATAGGCCAAACTGCAAGAGAAAAGCTGTGGTTCTTGAAGCAAGACAAGTGAAGAATTTTTCAAGCAGCTGAGGGAAATCTCACTAGAAATAATTTGATGGAATTGATAAAGGAGAAATTTCAGTCTAATATTGTGATGCTCTCATCAGTGTCACCAGGACTGGTGAGACTTGTTTAACTGTGTAATAATCATCCAGGAAAACAGATGAAGTTTTGTCATATGAAAAATGGAAGAATAATTTGACACATCACTCAGATGTATACTTTCTGAAATAGTTCTGCACTGACAGGCGGATAGTACAAGTCAGCTCTTTTCAAGATCTTGGGCCATCTCCTTATCAGTTGTATATCAGTATCTCTTCTATGAAATCAGGTGAGAAATACTACCTTACATCTGACAGCTTGACACTGAGTATCTGTGAGGCTTAATGTCTACCTAACAAAGCACCTCCACTGAAATCTCATAGGGATTTCATCTTTGCAATTGTGTGACATGAAAATTTCCAAAATGGTAATACAAAACTCAAAGACACTGTGGGAACAAGTGATTATTTCCGACTAAGATATCTCTATGACTGTGCAAGAGACCTGATGCATGCAAAAGCTCCATGTCAGCAGCGAAGACCACAATCTACTCCTTAATGGAGATAGGAAGAGGAGGAATGTTTAAAATAAAGTTGAAACATTCCTTTTCTTAAATGCAAAGCACATTTCAGAAAAAAAAAAGAGAAATATTTCCTATTACAAAGTATGTTACCTGCAAGCTGAATTCTTTTCCCTTTAAGAGAAAAGACAGATCTGTGCAAAAGGAATTGATATCGGGATACTCATTACAGGGCAATTATACTCTATAGCAAATGCAGTTTTGGAACTTCCATGAAAATCTTCTGCCACTTTTCCACTGGTCATAGATCACATTTTCCAGGCTTAGACATCAGAAGCTTGATAAGTGAGTAATCCTTAAAGAGTTTGCCTTCATCTTTTGCAACCTGCAGGGAAAGGGCTTCTCTGAGATCCAAAAGCTCACTGATGGTAAATGGTTCAGGTGAGACCATTTCCTCCAGCAGTTTTATCCTCACTGAAGTTAAACCCACTGCACTGAGTACTCATCTGCTGTTTGAAGGTGAAGGGAAGAAAGAAAAAAAGAATAAAATGCAATCTTTCCCCAGCTCAATCCAAATGCCTTTTCTGTAGACCTTGGAAACTGATTGCAATTTCAGTCAAAAGAGCTTATCTAGTAGGGGCTAACTTTTACTCACGAAGCATTCTGAGCAAGAGATACAAAAAGATATAAACCCCAGGAGGACTGAATCCAAGTGGGAGGCTCACTTCTCTCTGTCACTTGGTTTGCTCTAGAATGGAAGGGAGTAGTATGTTGCAGTCTGCTCTTACAAAGGGCAGGATCCACCATTGTAAAACCTCGCTTCACCTAGACTGTAAGAAATGAGACTGGAGCTCTCACCATTTTCCTGCTTGGGCACATGCTTGACAGCTCAGCCAGGCATTTCACCACAGTATTTCATCAAAGCTTCCACATCCCACACAACTCCAAACTCAAACACACAAACACCCACAGAGTTTAGAAAATAATAGCACTGTGCTGAGAAAGGTTCATTGTGAAGCATGCGGTCATAGCAGCAAAGGCCTTTCTAAATCCACACAAATGTTTTCCATTAGGCGGATCTAACTGATGATAGGAGGCAAAATTGACAGTAATGGACCCTAAGGTAAGAAGAAGAGATCATGGTCACACTATGTGATATTGCAGAAGGAGAAAGGGATCACCCTCTATTTGGGAATAACAAAATAATTATGTATGTGGGTAAATTGTTTTTTCCATTATTACGTTTGCACTTGAACATGGAAGAAAGTAAACTGACATCTGTGGTCTTTGCACTGTTCCTTTCTAACACCAGGACACATGCAAAAAATATGTTTATTTTACTTGCTATTTATTTAGCGCTTTAACTAGATATATTCCTAAAGAATAGCACTTACATTGTGGCAGCTGATTAAAGGTTTTCCTCAGAAATGATGTATGAATCCTCACTTTATCCCAGCACTACAGCTGCCGTAGTCAGGAGCTGTGCATGGCATGCCTGCATCGGAGTGAGGAACACCTTAATCAGAGCCATGGGAGGTCTTTTCACCCAGCTGTGTATGTGAAGCAGAAAGGGGAGCTGGAACATGTGTCCTAACTGAAGGACCAAATGTATGAATTTCAAATGCTTCTTTTCTTAGAGCCCTTGAGACGGATCTTAAGGGACAGCTTGGAATAGAACTAAAAAGCTCTACTATAAATCCAGAAAAAATAAGAAGAAAATAAGGTAAGACCAATCCTCACAGGATACAGGGTACTTGTCTGACTATACAGTGGGTCTGAGGCTGTGTGGTTAGTCCTTTACAATGTATGTTCTGACAGGTATTTAGATGTATGCCATCCCATGGCTACTGGAGATGACCTCTTGATTTTTGATCCATTATAAACGGACCAAATACATTTTTTTGTCATTCACTAACTCTCTAATATTTTCTTTATTTGATCTCCTCCACTTTCAATTATGAAAGCCTTTGAGATTTGAGTTGCTAGTCAAGCATGGGGGTGCTTCGTTTAAGGGCTTTTTGCAATGGTTTAATTAGCAATCAGAGACTTAGCTGCTTTACTCAGAGACACTGTCAGAAGAAAGAGTGATCCTTTGATATTAAGTTTGGAGAAGCAGATTTCTACTGATGTTTTATGGGCTGGTATAAGTCTGTTTGGTTTTGAGGTTTTTTTCATTCTCAACACCACTATAGTAAGTAACTCAATTTTCTAGTTCTCTTCAAAACAGATATTTCTTATCTCCAAACTTGGAGAAGCAGAACTCAAAATTTTCCCTATTACAACAACAAATTCATGAATTCTTGAGGTCAGAGATGACTGCGTGGTCATGTAATAAGTTACTGTAGGAGACATTCACAGTCAGGTCTGTATGTAAAAATTATGTTGTAAACTTACATTGCAATAACCAGAACCATATTTTATAACCTCACAGCACCAGAATGTGCAGTTAGCTGCTTAGATTCTTAGATCAATAGCACATTGCCAATTAACTGCAGATGCATTTTTCTGCCTAGATTTCCAAATACATTTTAAAGCACCTTTTGCTCTGTTGTAGAAAACAATTCTCATTATGTAAAAATCTTTGTATTTTGGACCCTTTATTTTAACATGTAGAGCCCTTCCCCTATGAGAGGATAGGGATCAAAGTTCACAGTACATCCACAGACTGGATGAAGCTGCTTTGCTGCAATGCATACAATGTTATTATAGAGCGTCAACTGAATATTGTAGATTTTAATACAGGCTACACGTTTGTTTGAAACAAGGCTGTGTATACTATGGAAACATAATTCATCAAGATACTTTTAATTAATGCTTAGAAATGGCTGAAAAATAAATGCTAGCTAGCTTCCGGCATTAATGTTGACATTCAGGTTTTTTGTTGTGGGCCTTTTAATGTAAATGTATAGTCTGAAAAGCTACTGAGAAAAAAAAATAAGAAAATTTTAAGAAAATTTCCAAAAGCTGTGAATGAAAAATTTTGAAGTAGTACCTCAAAGCAATATTTAGTTTTAATATTTTAATCAGAAATATAATTGGCTTTTTCATATGGAAAACTTTCTTTTAGAAAATCCTTATTTGCTGCTGGGAAATATTTCTGCCTAAAATATTTTAAACTGCGATACTTCTGAATATTTAAATTTTAGATATGCTACAGATACTGTGAAGTATCATACATTGAGCAGATAAAAAAGATGGAATTCACATCATAAAGCTTTAAAGGCCTTTATTTTCATGAACCACTAAAGCTGTTAAAAACTGCTTTACTTCAGTGGAAGTGAAGCCTCTGGGATAGCATGTGTTCTGTGCCCAAGTGGCCCAGAGGGAATTGTCACTAAGATTTCAGATGAAGTTAAGATAGCTTAAGGCCATTACAAGTCACTTTTCCAGACAGGCCAGGATGCGTTCAGTGTCTCAGGCATCATGGGGTACAAGGTACTGAACTAGCCCTTCCCTCAGCTGCTTTGGTCAAATGGCTGAAGAAGGAATGTTAGGGAAAGATGAGCTGCTGCACTGGCTCTCTTCCTCACATCTTGACAGCTGTGGAGGAGACACTAACTGGTATGTGAGCTATTTTCCCAAGGAAAGCTTGCTGAAGAAGGAAGTAAATGAAGTGGGAAACATCTACAAGATATCCAGATGCTCAGCTGCAGGACATCAGAATACTTCCACAGAAATCTGAATTATTCTGTATGATACTAGTTAAGCATCTGTGTTCTTTTGGTCTGGTCAGCTTTAGGAAGCTAAATTGATAGATTTCAAGCATAATATCAGAGCGAAAGTAGAAGACAGTGGCAGTAATTAAAACTACAATGATCCACATTGTGTCTTTTATATTTTAAATAAGGTGAGCTAGGTCATAAAGTTTAACTACTCTTGGTCTATAAAATAGAAAAAAAAAGTTTTAAAGTAGCACCATATAATGCCATAAGAGAGATCCTTGCCGACCTAGAAGAAATACAGGTAATCTAAAAGGCACTGTCTATTATTATATACATTACTGCAATTCAGTCCTTGGGCTCCCTGCTAGGAATACTTGACAGAGTGACAGTGATGGTCAGTTGCTGATTTATGTACTAGAAGCATGCTGTTAGGGGGAAAAATAAAGTATATTCTGCTCTTTGTATAAAGCCTCAATATTACACCAAAGTATTCTTAATAAAAATTACACTGACAGGATTGCAGAAGAGGTTAATATCAATAGTTCTTCTAATAGAGACAAAGTAAATATCTGAGCGTCTGAGCTAGGTTATTTCCAGCTAGTGTGTGTGTGCATATGTGAATGTGCATGTGTGTGACTAAAATGACCAGTTTCCCCTGCAGAATGCACCACTGGGTATAGAATGATACAGGGAATGGCTTATGGCCTGTGTGTCTGGTGGTAAAAATCAATGACTTGCCTTATTGAAAGGTGCCTTCAGGGGCCAAAAGCAGTGAATTGCTTATTAGTTGGTGTGTGCATGCTGGCAGATGATAAAGCAGCATTGAAATCAGTCATAGACCATAATAAAGTACCCATCCCCATCTTAAAGCTACTGTGTACTTCTGTCTCAGGAAAATATTCCTCCGTTAACCCAAACTGTGCAGTAACTCATCTTTAACCACAGAACAAATATGCCGTAGAAAAGGAACCAATAATGATTTCTTATGATCCCTGATTCAAAAAAATACAGCTGATAAATTACTGGTGTGCAGGGCAAGGTTCTTTTTGGTGTATTTATGTATTTTGTTGCATTTATATAAAAAAAAATATTTTGTTATTATTTGGAATGGTGTGTATGGACTCCAGCTGAGGATCTTGCCTGATACCAGAGATGTTTTACTCATTTCCAAAATAACTAGGAAAACATGGAGTGATGCAACAAAAAAGTGATGCAATAGAAAGAATATTCTGACCTTTATTTTTCCTGTCGGTGAACTCTGTTTCAGAGTACATTCAGGTCACCAATTCAGGTATTAAGACCAGCATACAATTACATTGTCACTGAAGTATTTATTGATCTTTAAATGTTGTCATGCTAAGCATTACGTGTCATTCCCTGGGATGCTTAGCTTGGATGGCATACATCTGGTTACTGCCAATAATGCCTTCAACAAACATAACAGCCATTTAATATGAAGCTTTCCCATAAGATGACTAGGTAGATCCAGCCTAAGAATTAGAGGCGGTAGTTTCTCCTGGCTGCAGGAAGAAAGTACTGACTTCAGCAAGTATTTTCATGCTTTAATTCTTTCCTAAGAGAAACTGACGGCATCTGTGCTTGTATCCATGGTTATTCAAAACTGGTACAAAGTGTGTCTTTTTCTTAAGGGACTTGACACTTCAAATATGTAGTATTTTGTCTTGAAATATGCCATAGTGATGGCCATATGGGGCAGAATAATTCCCTTAGCTGGAGTAACTGATGTGTAGCATTTATTAAACAGATGGATAGACACGTGTACACTCACACACAGATCTGCTAACATTATGTTAGTTGTGGCACTCCCTTAAGGCCATGCCTCTGGAAACCACAGGCAGAAATCCTGTCATCATATTGTTATGTAGAAAGGTGCTAATGGCTTCCATAATGGAGATTCTAATAGAATGCTATGCAAAAAGTGTTAAGCGTATAGTATTGCAATTGCATCCAGAAAGTCATCACGGCTCTTCATCACTTAAGCACTTGTCTTAGAAATTTCTGAACTTCCCATTGCACCAGCTATTGAAGGAAGATCAACTGGGGTATCTTTGCAACCTTACTTGTCCCAGAGCAGCCTCGCAGCAGGAGTTTCCCAGGTGTAAAGTCAAGGGAAGCATGACAGAAAGTGTCTAAGCAGCTGGAATCGGTTGAGATTTATCAGTGCCCTGAAAAGAAGTGTCAGAAATTTTGGTGGGTAGGATAGAGACATCCCAGTTGAGAAATCTACAGCTAGAAGTTGTTGTCCCTGCTCCTTAAGGAAGCAGGCCTTATCAAGTACAAAATGTATGCCTCTTACGTTTAGAATAATCCTTCACACTACATCACAATGTAAAAGACTATTTCTTTCCTACTGTGGCAGATATGTAGGGCTTTATTGACTGTACAGAATAATTCAGGAGAAAACCAAAAAACCATACCAAAAATCCCCATCAAAATCACCATTGACAAATTAAACTTGTGAAAAACAAGCGGCAATTGTTTTTTATTAGCTACTCACAAATTTAAATGTAAGAGAAGACAACACGTCATGATATAACCTGAAAATTTTTTGCAAAATGTAGCAGCAGTTGTAAAGGAAATGTGATACATCAGATGGAAGTGAGCGGCTGAAGTTCTTCCTTCTGCTTTGCAGAATGGCAGTTGCATGACCTTATACAGATTTAATCTGTTTGTTTCACAGGTACATATGCAGCATGCTACAAAGCACTGCTGAAGAAATAGAAGACTCGTGCTCTTCTATTACTTTGTCTTCTTCAGAACAAGTCACATGATACTAAGCTGTAAATGTTTTCAGTTATTCATTACTTCATTCTACTCTATAAAGCACTTTATTGGGGGTGGTCTACATGTGTAAGCTTGGACAAGCCACTCCTTGTATGGCATTTTCCCACAAGCTATGTAGGGGTGAAAGCTTTTATAGCATGAACATGTTGTGAAGACTGACTGAAGAAAGATTGGAAAATAGCTAGTATCTCTGGTAATATGGTGCACATATGTATCTAAGACATTAATAATGAAATGTTTTATGTGATATACTATATAAAACATGTTCGAAATTTGTCAACATTGGACTGCTTCATTATGAATCAATCTTTCCCTAACATTGCATTCTAGGCTTTCAACACAATCATGAAAGGATTTCAAGTAACACTAGGAGAATATGCAGGTGAACAGAAATGAAAAAATGGGAATTGCACTTGGAAAAGGAAGTGAGATTTTTCTGTAAAGAAAACAGGCTTTCATCTCCCCACAGTTCACCATATGCTGAGGAATGCAGGCTATTCCCCGACTTAAACATGCAGCAGGGAGTGGCAGATAGAAAGGTAAAAATTTATCCATTATTACTGCTAATTTTTTTTGAGGGGAAGCACAACCTTCTTTGTATTGGTCCACAGTTCCTGTAGTTTATTGAAAGATGCACAGTATCTTTTGACTTGTTGCACCACATATTAAGAGAGAAAATTGAAACTATTATGCTGCCAGTATGGACAATTTTTCCAGGAGGTTTCCTGCAGTCAAGAGTAACATGCAATCAAGAAGATCAGTTACCGTACACTTGATTGTAATGCTTCCTCCACAGAAAGTTCGCACCAGTAGCCACACTTACTTGGTACCTCAGTCTCTGCTAACTCAATTCTCTTGAAAGGAAAAGGATGACTGGCCTCATCTGAGGACTGATGCAAAGCCTGCTGAATTCAATGTGTGCACTTATGCTAGCATTTCAGATGAGATAGGGCTTGTTCTTTTAAAACAGATCTTCCAGTTTCCCCCATTTACTGTGCTTTGGGTTGCCCTTGGAGAGCACTGGATTCCTTTCAAATAAAGGTAAATGGGAAATGCACTCTATGAGTGTACCTATGCGTGTCAGTTCATGATAGGAGGTCAGTCCATGAAACTAGACTAGAGCTAATCTAAAGTAACCCTCCCCAAAGACATATACTGTAGATACCAGGTCCCTGGCAGCTACTGTTTCTAGCTGCAGATACACGCCTATTGTGCTGTCCTCCTTGTGAATGTAGATATAGCCAAAGAGATTCCCTTCTGCACATCTGAACCCTGCGCAGCCTGGTAAATTGAAGAGAACCCTGCACAAAAGATGGGGGAAGATTGGTTAGCATTATGAGTCCTGACATAGGTTTCCAGCTAAAATGGAAAAATACATCTTAATTTTTTCTACCTGGATCTTTCCTCAGGAATGGCAATTTCACACACAGCAAAAACAAATAAATGCAAAAATTATTGTGGACTTTTTTTTCCTTTTTTTTTTTTTCCCCTTTCCCCTTTTCTAAGAACCTTAAAATATGACTATCCTAATTCCCTAAGGAGGTAAATTTGATATTTCTCCAGTGTGAATCCAGACCCCTTCTGGATATTAATCCACTTCACAAAGTCATTACGAATAATTTAGCATAAAAGCAGCCTTTTTCCTCACAAGGCAAAGCACTGAGGCTGAAGCATTTGTAGAGCAGTGTGAAAAACATACTGTAGCTGCCTTGGCTCCATTTGGATGGAGTATAAATAAGGAATTTTGGCTGCAAATCCTGTCAGTCTCTTAGTCTTATTTAGCACAAATATTCAGGAAAAACAATGATAATATCATTTGGCTTTCTTTTTTTCCTTTTTTTTTTTTTATAGTGCTAAGTCAACGCATAATTACTGGAAAGCATTTCTAACTGAATTTTAGATGAACATTTTGACAAAATATAATATTGGAAACAATCTTTATCAAACATTCATGTGTAGTGTGAGAGATAAAAACAGGAATCCATAATTCATACAGCAGAGTGTATTACCAAGTGTGAATAAGAGGCTGAATTTAAATGAGGGGGTCTGAACAATATTTTCTGCAAGGCATCTGCTTTAATCATTTACATTATTCACTAGGTTTTCCAGAACTGTAAATCTTAAATATATATTTATGTTTGTGAGAATGTGTATGTAAATACACACATATATGCACACACACAAAGCATTATACACATCCACACATCAGCACATATTCACGCTGATACAGAAATGTGTTTGTATACAGAGACACAACAACTTAGGGCCTGATTCTGAAATCATTCTACATCAATGGGAAGACTCTTACTGACAATGATGGATTTGGGTATCAAGACCTTAGTGCCTTGGTTTTTCACCTCTTACCCTGAGTTTCCAGTGCTATGAATCAGACCAAGGTAAAAGGAAAGACGAGTATTTATTTACCCTAAAATAATTGAAACGTTTACTTAGTTGACAACACACATTATAGAAAAGCAAAAAACTCCCAGTGAATCTCCCTACTTTGAGGTGAAATCCAATAAAGACCTTTCTATCAGCTGCTGTATCTGACTGACATTCTTACGCAAATTGTGTTTTCAGGACTAGCTCCCTATGCTTCAGGGTACAATGGCAAGAGAGACCCTTGAGTGAGCAGCTTTGTAGGGCTTGATCAGGGCTTGCAAGGTTCTCCACCCAGATCCAAGGTTTCCCTTACCCCACTGACCCACCATAATTCAGACAGGAAGGGATTTTAATCCTCCTCCCTGCCTAGTCTCACTCTACCTATGCCACTTAGACGTTAACTCTTGCCAAGGTAGCAAACAGGGTCACTTAGTGATTGCTGGAGGCTTCACTAAGCCCTGAACAGATTTTTGGTCCTTTACGATTAAGCAGGCCCTCTATTCATTGAGCTTTCAGATCCCAGAGTGGTTTTGTTTTGTTTTGTTTATAACATAATAATGCTAGATTTTACTTGTTAATCATACTTAACACTTTCATACAAATAAGGTTTATGCATATTGCAGTTGCTGTCTCATTTTTGCCTTATAGGAAGGCAAGTGAGGCTGATAATGAGTTTAACAGCTTGCTGTTCCCCATTCCTGTTTTGGAGGACTACCAAGGTAGTCTTTCTTTTTCCAGTTGTGATTACTGTGCACAGACCAACCCTCTTGCTGAGAATCCCTTTTCAGAGACTTGCTTAGGACAGTGGTACCTGAGGAAGATTCATGATGACAAATAATAAAAGACAAAGGCCAGTACTGACACAGGTTCAAGGTCTGATGCTCACGTATCAGTTCTGACATTAAATCCTACGTATGGAGCATCTGCTATGCCAGCTTCTGTGTAACTATGTCATCTGCGTAATTAATCCTTTTATATCCATGCCCCAGTTTAGTGGTTGGTAAAGCAGTATCACAAAGCAGTAGCTGTGACTTTGTTACAGCAGAAGGCCAAAGGACTAGAAATAGTTCAGCTCTACTGCAGGGACAAGGTCCACCTGCCCTGACAGGTCTCAGAGATAGCCTGCTTAAAGAAACCTGTTTCTGCTCCTTCCATTACTGTACATTTGTTACAACCAACCTTTTTTTAATTTTTTTTTTTTTAATAGAACTCCGGGTGTTGCTTTTTTATCCATTTCACTTCTCACCCCCTTTCTATTTCATAACAATGAGTTTCTTGGTTCTAGCAGATCTTTTTGAGAGGTCAGGAACAGCTGGTATTGCTGCTCAGAATGTTGTCTTACTCTCGTATGTCTGTGTTTATTTCAATAATTGCTGCTTTCTTGGAGGTTAACAGTGAACAAATGATAGATGAAAAATACCAAAACAGTGCAAATCTTTCTCAATACCAAAGTGAGCTATATAGGGCATATTAAAAAAAAAAAAAATCACCGTTTTTAATTATGAAGAGCAGACAAGTCGATGAGGAATCATGCATGAAATCCATGCACTCTGAAGACCAATGAAAAGGAATTTCACCTCTTTTTATGAAGCTGAGCCCAAGTGATTAAAGTGATTGTGCCCTATCATTTTAATTCGCTTTCCTCTAAGCTTTTTTTAATGGTGCCCTCTTCCATGCTTAAGCAAAATGATGAATTAATTCAGTTTCTCCCCTGTGGGGCCGGAGAAAAGCAAGATTCAACATATCCCATTCTGCCAATATTTCATTCACAAGGCACATTACATTTACCCATTTTCCCCTCCTTGACTGTTTTATATTGTTATCCTGAGGAATGTACACAGATCATAGAATTTGTGACTGTGTCTGATAAGATGAGAAATCAGATGTACTGCAAAATTGTGCAACATAATTTGGAACAAGCACTGCTGAGGTGATGGGAAAGAAGGGCAGTCACAGATGTGCTGTAAGAGAAAAAGGAGCTAAGCTCCCTGCATTAATACTGTCCTATCTAGGATATATACTATTGAAACGGTTGCGTAGATCTTACAGCTGCAACTATCCTGGTCACAGCAGCATCCAGTGATCTTCCTTCGTGATTTCTGGCTAACCACTCGGGTGTACTGACACTGCCCAGCTTTAGCCTTTTACCTGAGACTTGAAGCCAGGCTCTGGCTGTGTCCCACCAGCTGCTTTATAGCATCTGTGATGGTATCCTCATGGCCAAATACTCTAACCACACCTAGTCTGTGGAACCATCTTCAGGATTCTTGTGTGCTTCACAGCTGAAATCCAGGAAATGTAACTCAGAGCCTTTAAACAATGCTCCAGGGGTTGTATGAACCATATTCCAGAGTGTCTCTTGTGGGGGTTGCCTGAATCCACCAGTCCATGTCCCACAGGGCTTTGTGGCATGGCCCTTACCTCTAGGTCTCCACAAAATGTCCTGCTACTCCAGATCACACAGTGCCTTTTCAATGGCTCTACAGCACAGGCAGAGCACATATCTTTCTCACGCATCTGATCATTACATCAACATCTAGGTCCATTGTTGGCTTCCTGTGCAAGGGACTGGGATGGGAGGTAGTTTTGAAGTGGGAGGTGGTGTAGCTAATTGTTGTGGTTTAAGCCCATCTGATAACTCAGAACCACGCAGCCGCTCACTCACTCTCCCCGTTTATCCACCCCTGCTCCCGAATTGATAGGGAGGAGAATCAGAAGAATGTAACTCCCACAGGCTGAGATAGGAACAGCCCAGTATAACACAAACCACTACTGCTACCACCGATAATAATAATAATGATAAAGGAAATAACAAGGGAAGAGAATACAACTGCTCACCACCCACTGACTGATACCCAGTCCGACTCATGCAGTGATCTAACCCTCCCAGGTAACTGCCCCCAGTGTACATACTGGGCATGACGTGCTGGGGTATGGAATACCTCTTTGGTTAGCCTGGGTCAGGTGTTCTGTCTCTGCTTCCGCCCAGCTTCTTGTGCCCCTCCTCAATGGCAGAGAATGAGAGACTGAAAAGTCCTTGATCGGGGTAAGCATTACTTAGCAACTAAAACATCGGTGTTATCCGCATTGTTCCCAGACTAAAGTTGAAAACACGGCACTGCACCAGCTACTAAGAAGGAGAAAAAAACCTGTTACAGCTAAACCCAGGGCACTATTTCTCTTCAACAAGGTACATTATTCCTGAGAATATATTTTGGAGAACTTTTCTGAAACAGTCACTTTCATTCATGGGCTAACTTGGTTTAGAGTCTTAGATGAAAGCCAGCTCTGTGTCAGAGTTATAAACAGAGTGAAATTGACAGTAAGGCTATGAATAGTCACTCTTACTTAGATTTGGATGCATTCCTGCTTCATGAATGAGCAACCATTGTAGATGCTTATCAAGAAAGTTGCTGTAGGGCTTTTGATGGTACATGATCCCAAAAGAGGAGGACAGGTATCCTGTATTTTGACCCTGATACTTCCAGATAAGAGAATACTGAGATATCTGGCATACTGATGTGGCTGTGGACCTCCTCCAACCAAAGAATGGCCACCAGCCCAAAGAAAGCTTTTGACAGCTTAGCCCTTGCCCAATTTATATAGCCTCTATAGTATGCCCATTTTCCCAAGGATAACCACAGACTTCACTCCTGTAAGAGATGCTATACAGCACTAATAGTCATTAGGCATTAGCCAATAGTCATTAGCCAGTCTCTGGTCTGTTTAATGACTGTGACTCCTTTGGGTGGAAGTAAGTCATCACCCATAGAAAACACGCCAATGCTTTCTTGTGTCTTAGTGACAGTTGGCTGCTGAAAGCTCTACATCTTGACTAAGGCTCCTTTGCTTCATCTTCTCTAATATCTTCTTAGCAGAAAACCCCTTCCATCTTCTTGGAAGAACATCAGTAACAAATAAGGAGTAATGCAGGATGCCAGTGAATTTTCTGGGTTATTCTGCTCTCAAAAAAGGAAAGATTAGAAACAGGATTTGGTTTTGAACCAAATATTGGTTACAGAAAAGCAGATAGGGTAAGTGACCTCTGTGTTTGGGCCCAAACTGCAACATCATCCATTATTGAGACTCTTGGCACAGGCCAAAACATTTTCACTTGATTCAGCCTTTGTCATGGCAATTGATGACTATATTGTCACATCTTTCCAGTAAATCACTTCTTTTCAGCAACTGCCAAGAAGGTCTGGGTTGACTGAAGCAGGGTCATGGAAGTCATCAGGCAGGGAGAGAATAGATTGTGACAGTGGCACAGGGCACCCATATGATCCTGAAAAACATCTGTCTGAGTGCCCTTTTTGGGGAGGGTAAATTGGCGTAGAAAAATGAAGAATAGAAGTAGGCAGGGAATTATAGATGTCACAAAGTGTGAATTAGGCAGATGATTGCAGTAGAGGTTGTTACTAAAAGGGCCTTGCTGAGAGAGCTTGAAGAACTTAGCCATTGAAAGGTTTGTCTACCCATGTGATATGTAAATGGCATTCACTTTGGGTAGGCAGTAGTCCTAAAAGTTTGAAGTGTGAATTTACAAGGCTGCTGCAGCTCAGGGAACAAAAACTTGTAGAGACCCCTAGTTAGTGTCAGTCTGACCATTAGGAGTAAATGATGACCCAGAAACTAGAGATAACCTGTGGACCTCTTTCACTGACCTACCACTTTTACTTTAGAGAAGATCAGAGGTGGTTTGAGGGCAGCAAGAAAATCTTCCTTTTGTGCTGCAACACTCAGCTAGGCAACATGAAAAGAAAGAAAGTGGACAATGCCTCCATATGTTGACCAACAAAACAAAGATGTCTTGAATTATGTTTCCCAGCCTTAACAGTAGTCTTAAAAAGAAGCAATTGTAAAGTTTTGAGCATTTGAAAAATGAACCAGCACAACCAAATCCTAAAAGTGAAGATTAGAGAAAGTGTATGCCACTTCTTTTTGTATTACCAGTTTCTCCTTAAGGAAAATAATTCAAGCCTCTCCATATATAAATTTATAAAATAAAAGATTTAGATGAGATATTCTGCTGCAACCTGAACAAGAACAATGTTAAAATGTATTTTTCTAATAAAGATTCTATCCAAATACATAGCGGCTTACTGCACCCTAATAAGCCTACCCCTCCTACATAATTATGTAGAAAGTGTAATATTGTGTTGTGAAGGCCCAATATTCTCCTTCCCATCACACACTCAAACACACACAGATTCCATTTGCAATTAACAGGAAAATTCTCTGTGTTAGTTTTTTCGCACTTTATAGAATAACAGAGAGATTAATTAAGAGGTCTGTATTTCTATTTCAAGGTTCAAGTACTTTCACTGAACACATTGTGCTTTCAGAATCTACAGCGTCAGCAGAATTCCTTACTTCAAAACACAGACATTTCTCTTCCTTAAATTTTGCTTTTGTACATGCAATTACTAAATGATTGTGAGTAGTCAGGAGGCCCAAACCACACTGCGTCCTGTAATAAATCTAAGGCCAGAGTCTACTGTGCTGTGGACATGTGCAATGAAGGCTGCAAAAATATTGTAAGACCAGGTGATGATGACTGAAGAGGCCCTTAGATCTCAGCTCTCACTTTCTAGGCTGTCCTGGAAAATCTGAGCTTGGCAAAATCATCTGTATCTTTACTTAAAGAAATGAAAGATCCCACATCAGCTCACATGCCTCTGCTTCCCATAGATGGTGTAGCCTTCAGGAGTGCTATTGTAGTTTAGACATGTGCTGTATCAGAGACATTACTACCTCTGCAGCACTTGATATTGCCATCTTTACATGCTGCACTTGTAGATGCAGACTTGAACAAGGTAATGAAACCTGAATTAGCCTAAAGAGGGACACCTTTTTGTTTTAATTTCTGTAAACTTAAAAGTATTTTTTCTAGTCAATATTCAGGTTCACCCACACATCTAAAACTTTATCAGATTTTGCTCCAATGACTCAAATCATTTACTTTATTAACTTCAGAAACTGCTTAAAAGCACTCCTGTACATGCAGTTAAAATTTGTTTGGCACACACACACATACACATAGCAAAAACCAGAAAAGCTTTAATCAATGCTCATATCTAACTGAAGCATACTGCTATCTTTAAATATAGCCTTTCAGTAGCAAACCAAGCAAATGAATGGAAAAACACTCTTTTCCCTCTGTCTTCCAAGACACCTTTTTCTATTTCTGTTTTTCTACTGGGTGAACAGTCCTATTGAAAGGACTATGTATGTAAGTCCTAATCCTAAAAATTATTAAACTTTGTGCTTAATTTCTGTACAGGAGCAGTGTCACTAGGTGTGAGAGTGAAACTGAACAACACAGGCTTTGAAATAAACCATTTAGTCCTGTGAACAGAAATCTTAGAGTTTTGTTGAGTAAGTTTACATCTTTCTTAAAGACAAACAGAGATTTAAATGACCACCCTGAAGAGGAGCCTTGGTGTCTGCAAATGAATATACAAAATCAGAAACCAGCAGAATTATACTCTCTTCTACTTGTGCCCAGAAAAATATTTCTCTGCTGTTGTGCCATAACTGTAGATCTGTGAAATGGGAAGTGTTCTATCTGGAATGAGAGAAATGTTATCTCGTGACAAAATTGGATGAAGACCACGGGCCTGACTTCTGCTTGTTTAGTTCCTAAGAAGCCAAGTATTTTCAGTAACTCCCATGGAGATCTGTAAGCATCAAGAACACTCACTAATAAAGGCACTGGCAATCAGGTGTTAAGGGGCAACATTGTTCAGTGGAGCCTTGTAACCAAGAATTTAAACTCAAGGTCAGAGTTAAAATGAAGAAAGGAAGGGAACAATTTTCCAGCAAGGCAGGGGCCAAGGAGCTGCACTTTGAAGTTGCAGCAGTTCTTTCTTGGAAGGCTTTATTGTTGACACCATCAACATATGGAGCTCCCAGGAGTGAGGAAATCACTACCATTAAAACAAGAGGAGTGCCAGAGGCAACTGATCATTTTGGGATGTGCTTGCAAAGGCACTGTTTTCATCAGTCAAGGTTAGCTACGGGTTTACTTTATACGATCTTTCACGATGTTTAATATATAGTTATTGCAAATAAAAGACTAAGCAGCATATTATAATTGTCAAACTTAGACCCAAACATTTATTTTTCAGTGTGTCACTTAGAAGTTCTTGAGAAATAAGGACTGTTTTGTGTTTTTAAAATAGGTTGCAGTGAAATGTAATATAGTCAATATAAACTGTGAAGAAAATTGTAGCTACAATGCACCACACAAAACCAGCTGGGATCAGACTACAAGATGAGTTCAGCACCTACTCACCTTTTGTTTCATGGACATGTATGGCACTGCTTAAAAGCAGAGAAAAGGAATGTCTTTGACATCTATTAGCAAATATGTTCTAAAAATGTTTTAAAGGCCTAAGGCAACTGAGTGTATGACAAAATATTCACTGACTGCTCCATGCTAGATGGTGTGAGTATATTGGAATACACTGATTAGCATATGATAACATTGTAGTTTTCGACAAAAGCCTGCATAGTCAAGATAACCCAACTACGTAGCTCTCATTCAACAAAATGCAGTGGACATTATTCCCCGATAAATTGGAAATAAGTTAGAAAGTTCTCAGCATTTTCTTATGTTCTGTACACCAGAAAATTAAAAGACAAGCACTAAATCAAGGCATATTTAAGAATCACAGAAATAAGACATTACAAAAGAAAAGTCTTGCTTCTATGAATGAGGCCGCCATGGTGCTGACAGCTTCCTCTCTTTCTCAGCCCTCGGGCTACCTTACCATAGCCAGTCTACAGCTGACTTGGGCATTCATGGGAGATACATTTCAGACAGAAAGAGTAGCAAAATACAGTAACCAAGCCAGAAATATCAAAATACAGTTATTTTGGAAGGATGGATGGATTTTTGTAAAAAAAATTTCTTTATTTCTGGAACATTTTTTTATGCATTTTCCAATCTAAATTAATTTCCAATCCAAAATAATAACATAATATAATATTTTAAAATAATATTTTTCATCGTTCTTATCTGGTATGTGTGGGGAAAGCTCAATTATTGCATTGAGAAGTATTCTGACTGAAGCTTACTTGCTGTGCCTCAGAAATTCCCCAACGAGATAATGTTCTTCAGGCCTTTTTCTAATTTTCAGTTTTCCCCTCAAAAATCAGAGAGCCACTTGGCAGAGCTTGCCCTTGCTATTGACAGGGATGTTGGAAACACTGTTACAAAAACTTTTTTCTTTTTTAATAAGTAATGATAATACTCCTGTTGTTTATGTAGATTGACTTTAAGTACATATTAAAATATGATTGTATGCCTATACTGTTCTAACATATATAATTTACACAACAATTTAATTGGCTCTTTGTTTCCCTTTGATTCACCACTGAACTGTGAGACACTTTGTCACAGATTTGCAGAGAATAAAAAAAAAATCAGAGATGTAGTGAAACATGTTTTGGAAAGTAATGAAAATTTTGCACTTTCTAAGTACACGTTAACAGCCTGTCATCCAAGGGAAAATTCCCATGGATCTCTAATCCCAAACAATATTTTGGGAAAATCCCATAATTTTTTCCCACTACAGCTTTCTGTAATTGTGACTGAGAACTGTATTCAGTCAATCTTTGGGTCCACTGAAGTATATATCATGCTTCTAACACTGTCTTTCAAAGTGCCTATGTGAAGCTCACTGTTTTTTGAAGAGTAGACTGTTAAATCATGCTCTACTGAAGATTTCTTTATGCAAAGTCTCTTTTAAAAAGTGAAAATAAAACAGAAACCAGAACTGCTTTTTCCGAGTAAGAGAAATTCCATCTGCTTTTAATCAGTACACAGACAACAAAGAATTGGTGCAGATTTTCAGTCACATGCTTTTGCCCAGATGTGTAACCCACAGATTGTGGATGCGTAAGGCACAGGCACATACATACCCCTGTGCATAAGTTTATCCCCAAGCACCTCATAAATGACACAGAATTCTCCACCCTCATCTGTCTGTGTCCACAGGCTTGCATGGCCATTAGGTATTTTCTTTTCTGTTTTTTTTTGTTTGAGACAGTTTTTCTAGGATGTCTTCTAAAAAATCATTGTTTCATGTTCCTTTTGAAGATGACTGAGAGAAAAAAATCCTTCTAAAACCTATTACAACAGTGACGATAGTTAGGAGGTTAAGCTATTGCTAACATGACCTCAAACTGAGAAAGCTGTTCATCACCAGGTCAGATGATAGCAAACAAAAATCATTATCTATCAGATGGTTGCTCAGAAATCTAGGAGGGCATGAGTGGAGTATGTCAATCCATTTCTTAGTGGATAAATATGGATTCACAGCATGCAAATGCTTCTTATGCTGTCAAAAGTCACAAAATTAGCTGTGATCAAGGGTTGATTAGGAATCATAAAGGATAATCATCTTTTTCCCTTGGCCAAAAAACCCGCTCTTTACAGAACAGGGCTTTTTTATCTGTTCAATAGAGTTCAACAAAGTACACTATAGGTCTGAACCTAAGGCTGTCTTATCTGGCACCTTTCTTAAAACTGCATTTGTACTTCACTAAAAGTTTGTAAATTGAAGTGTCTTAAACCATAGCTGGTCAGAGCTCACATTTAACCAAACCTTGCTCCTGATTGACACTTAGTACAAAAGAAGAAAATTTTTTGTTTCCTGAAGCTTCATTAGGCATCACTCAGACCTATCAGGCCAATACTATCTTTTCATAATTATCTGGCAGGGTATTGAAACATGTACCAGCCATGCAATTTCCTGACATGAATTCACCTCTCCTTCTCTCTCTAAACTTTTTCTCTCAGCCCTTGTGCACTCCCTGTTCCTTCAGGTGTATGCCTGGATTGCTCTATGTCTTTACAAGCATTCAGTTAAAGGACTAACCTACAACAGTATGAATACCACCTTGTTCCCCAGCATTTCTCTTATATTCTTGCAGGTTTATTTTCAAAGTGTTAAATATTACATTGAGTGTGTTTTTTCAATGCGAGTGGGGAACAAGAAAGCAGTGGTCTTAAAATATTTTGTTTGCATTTATTTTAAGACTCTGGTGTTCCAGGAGGTAGGAAAATAGGGTTATTTGGGCCTCTCTGGGGGGTCAGGGAGAAGTGGAACTGATCTCTCCTCAGCCATCTTCTGCCTGTATCGTTGGGACTGTGCCCAGTGTTTCTGCACATTGCTCAATTTACACACTTCATGTTTTACGAGGTATAAAGTTGCTCCTCGTGAGATTCACGACCTTCAGCCCGGTGGGACATGGCCAAACTTATCACATTAGTGGGCTTTCAGGAAACTGCTAAATTCGTTGCCTTTTTTTCTGTAAACCTGATTCAAACTCACATCTCAAGCTGAGAGGCTGGTGTATTAACCTAATGTGCCCACTTGACTCTCTCCTAAGTATCATGATAGATTTCTTCTAATCTGCTGCAGAAAATAAATTGCTGGAGGAATAAAAAAAAAAAAAAGATTTGTACTCTTTAAAGACTAATCACTTTCAGGCACTGTGTAGCAAAGAGTAAGATTCAGAATGAATCCTTTTACTGCATTACTCATGACAGCTTACAGCCCAGACTATTAAACATTCATCAATAAAAATTTAACATTCCATCTTCCCTTTGATATCCTCAACTGCTCCCTACATAAGACAACAAGATGGCTTTCCACAGCTCAGTGTGATGGCAGGACATCAAAGCAGCCTCCACAGCTAGCCTGCTTCGAACAGTTTCTTGCATTTAGAAAGCAGAGTTGTCACACGGGAGGGGAAAAGCAATGCAGGAGATTCTCTCTGGTTTGAATATATATAATTCCTCCCAAGGGGTGCAGTATGTCCATGTTGTGGCTGAGTGGCAAGTTGCAACTTACTTTTCTTTAGATAAGTATCTGACAGACCACACAGAAGCAGGAAAGAAGAGCTGGATATATTCCTTTTTTAAACAATGAGCACTGCGTGCCAGGACTTTAACACTGGGAAATGGAAAGGCTTTTGTTTAAAAATATGCCAGGTTTTATTATATCCTGGACTGGACAATTTGTTGTAGCTACTGTTTACTGGAGAAGTGAAGTTTGTAAACAAATAAATCTACTTGCTTTCCTGCTAGCTTAAGAGAATTCATGCTTGATTTTAAAAAGCCAAACAGGAAATTTCAATGGGAAAGCCCAGTTGAGATGATTGCATTTTCAGCTACTTAACAGAAAAGAGCTGGAAAGTTAAAGCCTGAAATTAAATCTAGAAATCTCAGAGACAAGCTCACAACAAGGCAGTTTCTGCATCTCCAATCATGCTCAAACATCTTTCCCTGGTGTTTTTTAATATATTTTGTGTCTACTCTGGCCTAAAGCTGAATTAGAGGTAGAAAAAAATGGCTCAGATTTAAAAACGTACAGTCTGGCCTGTAGATTCAGCTCAATAATGTGATATTCATTTACTCACTTGAAATTTAGGTAACAGATTTCACCCATTCTTAGTCCCAGTCTGGAACACCAACAGATGAGTTTACCTACTTTGTATGTACCATCATACCAGTGAATCAGCTGGAAATAAAGATGATGTTAAAAATCTTTTTTGTTTGTTCATTTGTTTTTTTTTTTTTCCTTTTCATCCATTTGCAATCCTTGCCAGAAAGCTTCAGTTTCACACAGGAAAACAATGGAATTTATGGAATAGCTGCTTGCAGAAATACTGCTCTAAGGCACTGAACTGCATTTGGAAATTGATATCTTCCTTGGATATATCCCTCCTCTGTTTCCCATTCTCTCTGTAAATTCTTTTTACATCACTCATCCAAATGATGCAGTTTCCTTTTAATCTATCTGTTTCTCTGAAACTGAAGAGCTGTTCGATGTCTAAAGAGCATGCCCTTTCATCAAGCTGGGATTGAGTGCAGTTTGTCCCTCATCTTGAAATAAGGTCAATTTATCTTGCAATTAAGTTAATTACCACTATACAGACTGTATACCAGCGGCTCTACCAAAACACCTGGCTGTACCTTATCCCAACAGCTCCTGGGCCTCAGGAGTATTTATTGGTCTGAACCTGACTCAAATCCCACTGTAACTGGAGGACTTCTGTGATGCGGGTGGATTTTTGGCTGGGTTGCTAAACTGAAAAGGCCTTAGGGTTCTCAGGATCTTAGCTAGTTTTGTCCCATCTGCCTTTCTGCTGCTCCTACATCCTGTCACTGGTCATTTTGACTGCCTGCTGCCCACCTGTGGTGGCTTGGGGTTTCAGGAGGAAAGCTCCTGTCCAAAGTCTGCCTATCTCAGGAGGAATGAAGAATCAGAAGCTGGCTAAAGAATTTTACAATGTGCATCTTTTCAAAGAGTTATTTTCTCAGTCACAGATGCAGTAGGATGAGGGAGGTGATAGGGTAATAAGGAACATAATAAAAGCAAGAAAATTGTGTTCTCATGGTGGTAGAAATTCTGTTTTTCAAGACTTTTGGGTTCCTTTGTTTTCTTTTGTTTAGTTTAATCAGGTGACTTATAACTTCCAGAAGCTGTCAGTCAGCATAGCTTTTGATAGCATGTTACAGAATCTGCTGGCTAAATAAATCTATGTCAGCAAAGGGTGTAGAAAGAAGAGGAAATATTGCCCACAGTTATGCACTCATTGACCTGGCTTTTCTTAGCTTTCAGTGACCTGTTTAGGTGGCAGAGTGCTGCTAAGGAAGCTCAGAAAGAACATGTTCCATGTCGGCCTCTCTGTCCTGCTGCGGTATCATCAGAGAACCAAAGTTTTACAGATTCCGCGTGAACTGCAATCACATCAACTACAAGTGTTTTGCTGTGGCCTTTTACTTAGCTTTAGTTTCTCTCAATTACAGCATTGCTCAATTACACCACTAAATATCTGCAGAACAAAAAAGTTTAAGTAAATGCATTAAAGGCATTTTTTTCTGTGCTTTTCCTTAAAATCAATGCACAGTTATTAAAAATTTTCTCTAACAATAGCAGCATCAACCAATATATTTTACTGAGATAGAAAAGTGTCTGGCATGAAGTCACAAGCACGTTTTAGAACAATTACAAGTCTAAAAAATTGTGGAAGTTGATACATTTTCCTCTATTGTTTCTCTTGTTTCAGAAGATATTTTTGTTGTTTTTGTTGGTGGGGTGTTTGGTTGGGTTTTTTGGGTTGGTTTTTTTTTTTTTTCATTTTAGAAATGATTCTTTATTCAGCTACCCAGGACCTGTCTGTGATTCACTGAAGGGCTTTCCACTGACTTCCAAGCACTAGCAGTGAAATAAAATGGGTAAGTGAGAAAATGAAATTACCTAGGTGGGACAAGGAATTTCATTTAATTTTGAGAGTCAGGAAGGACCAGAGCAGGAAAATCACACCTCTTTATGTTGCTTCAGAGGTGTAAAAGCATGTCAATACTATTAGAGCAGCGCACTGCTGAAATCCCATGACTGGTAGTGCAATCAGTAGTAACCACAACTGGTGGCAGAGATGCAGCTCTGAAAACAGCACTTTGTATGTCTCATACTACACCGTAATTTTTCAATGCCAGTTCATCCCACACTTGGTTTGCCTCTGCAACACACAGATATCTGAACAAAGACTATTCAGAATGAGAAGTACTTATTTCCATAAAAATTTTGGGCATTTTCATGTCGGGGTTTTTTTTCTTCTTTTTTCCTCTTTCTTTAGTTCTTACTAAACATTCATTCACTCCTGAGAGCCATTCCAAGAGACATTTAAACAGGTAGGACACAGTTGACTCAGCTGCAGTTTTGCCAGGACAGTGAGACTAGCTCCTTTCATTTCTCTGAAGTTCCATGGGAATTTTAAAGACATCTGCACAATAACACCAACCATCCTTTTGATCTCTCTTTCTTGCTTTCACCCAGTTTCCATTATATTCCTGAGCAAACACTGTGCAAATAATCATCAGGAATTTTGGTTCTTCAAACATGCCAATACTCAGTTTAAGGGGGTGTGGTGTATGGGTTCAAGTCATGTGGACTTGATTAGTGAAACTTAGTTGACTGAAAATTGTATGATAAACATTCCTATTAATAATGACTTTCACTTCTTTGCTACCAAAAGTGGTGCAGCAGGCATTTCTATTTTTAAGCAGGATAAATTCCTAATATAACAATCACATGATATGCAGAATAAGTCCTTGCTGCAGGGCAGAGCTGCATCTGTTATCTCAAATATGTAAGCTGTGACTATCCTTTTAAAAGTAAAATTATCTCAACGTACTAGCTGTGCATACAATTTTACTTCTCTTGAAGTAGATTCCAGATGACTGTCAGTCCTAACTGCAAAACAATCTGAGCAAATTGGCAGCACTTTGGTTTCACACCTGTGCAGAGACTGCCTAGACTGCACAGACCCACGTGTCATTCAAGTCTCACTCAGGTATTGTGAATCTTGTCTCTACTCAGTTCCTTAAGGATGGTGAGAGGAGAAGGTGCTCAGCATGTCAGAAAAGCAGGCACATTCTTTTATGGCAGAAGTTCACAGTTTTCAAGTGGCTAAGCTAAGTGTTTTGCACGGTGATGGAAGAAATCTCTGGTTTATCAAGTTTCAAATTTGGAACTTTTTTTAAGCTACTGAGGCACAAGTCCAGTTATTTATAATTCTACCTTGAAGCAATTTTAGCTCTAAATTTGCAGGATGTTCACAAATTCACACCTTTTCAAATTTATACCCAGATGTAAGTTTTGGTGTATGTATATTTTACCATTAGTAATTTTAAGCTTACGTGGAGCTAGTGAGGATCTTATAGAAATATAACAGCAGTGAAACTGTAAACTGTTAGTATGAATGCACAACAGACAGTCAACACAGACTCTGACACTGGGATAGTAGAAGGAGAACATAAAAAGAACTCATGACAGTAGCGGAAAAACTTCAGTGATAGTGACACAGCTGGTAGATTTTGTCATTTTGCATCAGTTCTATGGGCAGTAGTGAGGAAAAAAAGCATGTTGATACATAGGAACTCGTTTCCCTGCTCGTAAGAGAAATCTAGGGTTTTGCAGTTTCTCAAACATCAGCCATCTATCTGATGAAAATGTCCTGAGCATAGAACAAATGGTTGTAAAATTCTGTACTCTTGCATACTGCACATCTGAACTAAGAAGAAAATGCAAAGAGCTAAGCTTAAAATCTTCCCATTCATTTGATTACCAGCTACTTTCTTCCATCAGCTGGCAATCAAAAGCACATTAGCTGTTATCTGTCACCATCACAATTTTTATAATGCTGATATGTGTATAGCAGGAATTTAACCAACATGTCAACTCAGTACACGTATGTAAACACACAGAAGCTGATTCAGTCATGATAACCCAGAACTATATTAGAGATTTTAAAAAAACTTAATTTTGGCTCCTCCAGCTGCTACTGAAATATATTAAACATGAGAGAATTTAACTGAAACAGTATCTTTAGTCTATAGGTGGTGAAGTTAAAGAACAATCAGTGGGATTAAACAAGTATCTCACTGAGAAACTGCTGTGGTCTAATTTATAGTGCTTGACCCAGGAAGAAATGAGACCGGAGAATACAGTATTGATACCAAACCAGTGCATCTCAGAGAAGCAGCTGATTTACCGAGATTACTGATAAAATACAGTTCCCACAAGGAATACCTCCCTCAGATAACTCTGAAGTGAAAACTACTAACACACACCACTGTGTAAGATAAGTTTTGTTTAATTACAGGAGTGGTCCCATGAGGCTGTGCTTGCTGGCAAAGTTGGTTTGGAACCAATTGAATGGAAGTGATTACTGGAGTGGTACAATAATCCATAAATTGTCCTGAATTTGTGCTAACCACCAGTGTAATACCAACAGTAACTGTGCCTAGTCCTTAACCAACCGCATTCCTTAAATACTAAACTATTTCTGTGTGTTCATTTCAAACTAAAACATACAGCTTGAGATGCAAATGTCTTTGTTAAGGAGTTGTTTAAACCTGTATTTGTGCTCATCATTCATCCACATGCTTCTTCTCCCAGGATGACTTTGGCACACAATGTGCTGGCCCAGGGATTTTTCACCACTGCCTTTGCTCACATACACATATTTCACACTAAAGCACTTAGCTGGCACTGAACTGTAGACTGTTATGAGTACCACTGCACTTGCTGGGCTGCAAACATACCAATACAGAAGAAATTCTAAAGAACAGAAATGGATAGCAGGCCTTTAACACAAAATATCTGACCAGCATATGTTTATATATAACAAGCTGTCCGTAACAAAAGTAAAAAAATTGGCCAATATGATGAACAGTTCTTTTTAGCGTATTTCAGATTTGGGGAAATAATGGTGGAGCTGTGGTTAACCACTGCCCTTGACATTTTACACATGTAACCAAGGGCTTGTAATAAAACCAAGAAGCCTCCTGCTGTGAATGTCATCCCTTATTCGTAGAAGCATCACTTCCCGTATAGCTAGAAGAAGGGAAGACAGACAGTACACACATTAGTCTTAAAGACACACTGTCAACACAAGACAGTCAGCAGGCCTGAACTTAAAATCAAAACTTGGAGCTTACGTTAGTCACACTTCACATTAAGAATCAGTATGAAATGGTTTATAGAGGATTAATATGTGGTTAATAGATTCTTTAACACATATTGCAAACCCTTGTAGATTTTGTGGTGATTATAGATGGTTGCAGATAGTTCCATATACATCAGTAGTAAGTGATAAAGATGGTTATAAGCCACATTTGACCCTTCCATAAACAACCTATAATTACTTATTAAAACATCCACTAATTGTTTATTAACTTTTCATACACTATAAATGGAGCACTTGGTTCCACTGCTGACGTGCTGCCATTTCTCAGAGCATTCAACTTCCACAACTATAAAATAAATAAAAATGGAAGTTATGGACCTTATGAAAATACTACCTAAAGTAAGGTTCTGTGGCATGAGTTATGCAAGTCAACATGAGTTACACAGTTCAGTCAGTGTCAGATTCCTTTTACTCTTTTAACAACCATATACAATTATTTGTCACAGAAGAGTTCTTTGTTACTCAGCTTTTGTGAAATAAATTCACAATCCTGATTAAAGAGTTACTGTCATATTTGGTTATAAAGTATCCACCCAGCTTATGCAATAAAAATACACAGGCAGCAGCAACCCAGAAATGAATAATCATTACCGCTCTTCTATGCATATGGAACTAAGGCCCACAAAGACAAAAGACCCAGTTTTCATGAGAGGTCATTGTTTTCACCTGCAAAGTGTACACCACTGTGGAAAATGCCTCAGTTGACTTTTAAAATATGGGAAGTAGAATAAAATCCAGTGCTTCAGCTTCCCAGTGCTATGGGACATAGTAATGTTTTTACAACAGGATCATACTGTTACTCCTTGTGACTATCACAAATATATGTAGCTAAAGTCATCAACCATTCGGGACTAGGGACACGTGGGACATATTTAGTTCCATCCTCTTTGTGGATTTCTCTTCCTACTCCTGCTATACCAAGTTAAAAATAATAAAAATGTGAGCCAGGCCTCAAAATTATGTTTTTTTCTCTAGTTGTTCTTTTTTTGTATTGTTTTTAAAATGTATTAGTTTTTATCAATAGGCAATCACATTTTCTAAGCTTTCCAATTACATCTTCCAAGTGCGGAGTTAGAACCTGGCTCTACAAGTTTTCAAATGAAAGCTCAGTTACCTGAAAAAGCAGCACCTGCCTCAAGACTTGCCAGAAAATCAAAGGAAGTGGAAATACTGTATTTTTTACTATTTCTGAGCATAAAATGTTCCTCCTAATTAAACCAGACATGCTATCTATCCAGCAGAATAGTCTGAGTTATACCTGACTCCAAGGGAATCTGAGACCACAAATTCCAGACTTTCTTGAGCCAAAAAAAGTTAATGCAATTTCCACAGATTCCTGTACGCCATCAGACAAAGATCCATGCTAGTATCTTCATCACTTTCATTTTTGGTTCTAAGATCCAAGAAGTGTATGAAAAGAAAGAGAAAAGAAAACAAGCTGAACTATTTTTAGCTCAAAAAGGCTTCACTGAATTTGACTGAAGTACTGGGCAACATTCCAGTGGTGTAGTGTGTGTTTTATACTATCCACACTTCTTTGCCCTTTCCTTCACATAATGCTAATAAGTAACAGAGCAATTTGAAAATCTGAGCACTGAGGTGTACACATGTTTGGGTTAGTCTATTCCAGCCTTAAGAAGGATTACGAATTGGGAACTAGAGCTCTACTGAGGTTTGGTGCTGCATTTATAGTTTTATATGTAATACTAAATCACTAGACCTGTTCCTGGGATTATTATGTATCAGACTACATTTGATTCCCCTCTCAAACTATTAAACTGAGCATCTACAATTCAGGAGAATACGAAAGAGTAAAGGCAAGTTATCAGGTGTTAAGCAAGAAAATGCCTATATACTCTACCTACATGATGTAAACAGCCTGATTCTTGCAAACTGCCCAAGTAGGAAATCAGTGCTGAGTACTTCTTATAAGTCAAACAATACTTTTATCTCTTGTCTCTGAGGAAAGGAGCTAACACAATTGTTCTAGAATGTTTTTTCATGGAGATGTTATATTAAAAATGTATAACACTTCCAAGATGACAGTGATTTCTACTTTGGAACAGGAAGGCCACATAGTTAACTCTTCCGGAACAGTTTATTCTGCAATAGCTGTGCTGGTATGTTTGCTCATGCAAAGATGTACATCGATGGATTCACATCAAATGGTTAAATCTTATTTATACTTCTCTTAACCAAGGGAGTATGTTCTTTCACAATTAAAACTGACCTGAGTCCATGCTTCTGTCAAAAGGGACAGTCCCTTCTTGTCTTTCAGTTGTATATGCCTGTCACTTTCCTTCGATAAACACTTGTGGGTTTATAATTGCCCAGGGATCCAAAAGAAAGAATGAAAATTAAGAAATAAAAAAAGGATAGTTTTGTTCAGGATCAATACCTGATCTGACTGTGAACAAAGCTCTGTTAGATGAGTGATGACAGAAGAAAACACAATGCATGTACAATGAAAATGGGGATATCGCATTTGGTATCTGTGTGAATTTATGTAGGTTGAAAGCAATAATGAAAGTGCACCCTGGCATAATTTCCCTTTCCTTCTTACCTTGAAATTTGCCCTTCTTTTAAAATTATAAAATAAAGCCTGGGGAATTCACAATTACAAAACAACCAAGTTCTATAGGAACATAGAATTCATGCGGCTTTTTTTTTTTCCCATCGGTAGTAACTTTTTACTAGCAAGATGATGCACAAACTTTGATTTATGAATTAGTTCCAAAACATCAGTGATCTAATTTTGTTCTTTGCAAGACAAATGATGACAGCTGGGTTACATAATGCTAATACTTTGCTTTAATTTACCAGTGGGCACCTACTGAGTGACTGGCTGTTGTCAGGTCTTCTTAGCTATTTTAACATAACTTGAGGTTGCATTTCTGTAAAATTGTGACAGACAGGGAGCATGCATAGCACTTTACTTTAGGCTCCTAACTTAGGTGGTGAAGTGAGAAATCACTTTCTAGATCCCTACAGAATCAGCAGAGGGAGAGAAGCTTCTTGAGAGTTCAAGTCAAAGCAGGTGCTTAATGAGAGTACTGTAGATGACCAAAGTAAATCTCTCACTTTTCCTTGTGGCTCTACAAATAGTTGACTTAAAGGAAAAAAAAAATAAAACTTAACTTTATCATGTTAATAAAAGTAACAAACAATGTATCTTAGGCCTTAGTGGAATGTGTTGCATTGTCCCATGTTTCACACTTGATTTGTTTGAAGGGATTGGAATGACATCCAATCTGGGAGCAGGGGGAGGAAGGGGGAGAGTGAGCGAGCGGCTGCGCGGTTCTGGGTTGCCGGCTGGGCTTAAACCATGACAAGGTGTGTTAGCACTCGCCATATAAATTTGAGTGGAAGCTTTCTATTTGGCTCTGATTCTGTGGTTCAAAAATAAGACAGTAGTTAAAACAATTTTTTCCAGGTTTCAAACTTTGGGAACAGCCATACTTATAAGTCACTCTTCAGAGTTTATAAGACATATTGGAACCAATCCAATACTGAACTCTAAATTAGTACTAAGACCAGCTCATTGATTTCCTCATGCTCTGATTTGCATTGTTTTAGAAAATGTTTATTTTGCTGTTATGATCAGTAGCCTACCACTTGTGACAGCATTTTCTTAGTGTCAAATGTTTAAATATTTTCAATAAAATGCATAAAAGGGAGTTTCTGTTTCTTTTCATTAAAAACGTGTTTAGGAGATCTTTCAAACTCTAGTTACATATAAACAAGTTGACTTGAAAGCCATGTCCAAGTGTGGGCTCTCACACAGAATGAACATCCATTCTTCTATGCTGGCTACAGCTTCAGGATAGGCCTTTGTATCTAATGCTAGAACATGATATACAGAAATTCAAATTCAGATTTATTTTCCTGCTCTGCTGAAAATGTACATGAAACTTTCTTTTCCCTTGCATTACCCTGGCCTCAGACCAAGTATTATCTCAAATACAGAAAATATAAATATATATTTAATTTATGTGCAGCTAAACAAGAAAAGCTGTGGATGCTAGTAGCATTTGTATTTTGCATACAAACAGTTGCCTCAGGCCACTAGAGGCTACTGCAGGCTAGTAGTAATACCCTTTTTCCATACTGTTCTGGCATTTATTGTTTAAAAGAGAGGACACAGAAACAAGGCACCTGATAATTAACACACCTGATATATTGAAGTAACTTGAAAAGAACCAAGATTATGGACATGTCTATAAAAAGTATGTTTGTTTACTCTAAAATATTTCTGCCAAGAGTCTCAACAGTGGGATTAATTAAAAATATAAATTGGTTTTTACTAAATAGATTGGTGAAACTTTGAATCATCTTTCGCTTTGGGTCTTGGACCAGAATTTAGAATTTCTCTTTCCTCGCCCCGAAAACCTTCTATTTTGTTCCCAAACAAGTTTTTAAACAAATACAGTAGAAACAGCTCACTGTTGCTGTGTGTTTTGATGACTCATTTAAACCAAGGCAAATGATATTAGAATAGACTGGAACCCCTCACATCTATTTTATATTCTCTCTCATTTTCATAAAAGTCATAGAGACTAAGGCCTGTATGTCTTCTGCATGCTTAAAATTTTTTCTTTGGTTGTTTTTCTGAAATTAACACGCTATTTGCAAAGAAAAAGTGTATCTACAGTAAGTAAATGTATCCAGACCTAAGAAATTTCAATGTATTTCTAGTTTACATTGGCACCAACATCCCTCACTTTTGAGAACTGAGCAGTAGTTTTTAACAAACAAAAATGATAAAATATATCATTACACTTTGGATGGTTGATATTCCTGTCTGGGCTATGATTTCAGGCCTTTGACGAGTGAATAATAATAATATGAAAGTAATAATTGGAAGCATTATGAGGAACTGTTCATTAGTTCATGAATGTATTTATCATTAGGTCTTAAAGGAGACTTTTAAAATGAGAGGTGAGCTGCTGCAAAGGGAAACTGAAGGGCAAATGGCAAAAGAATGATTAGGAACGCTAAAGCTAAAGAAATAACATCAGACTGTTGCTGCAAATTTACTAGCTACTTGATGCTTAAAGAATTTACAACAGGTTCACGTATTAAAATAGTTTCAGAAAGTTAACCATATTCTCTATATCGAAAATGTTGATCTAGGCGATCACTCCAAAACCAGGTTTTTTCCCTACATGCGTTTGCATGGTAGGGACACAATCATGAGCTGGGCTTTTGAACACTGGTATCATGCAAGTGAATAATTCCCGAAAGATGATAGCTCAAGTGCAAGTGGAGGGGAGGGGAGGAGAGGAGACTCTGACAATAAGATAAAATGGCATGGCCAGCAAATCAGTAGAAGAGCCAGGGACAGAACCTAAACTATGCAAATATCTGTCCTGTGCCCAAAACAAGGCACACTGACAGAAGAAGCATTTAAAAGTTTTCATTTTCCTTGCTTTAAATTAGCAAAATTATCCAAAAAAAGTCACTGTTATGCAGTAACATTCAGTCACAAAATAGAAAAGAATAGATTTTTCAGTCTGAATTTGTGACTGAGTTTGAAGTTTGTATTTTTTTGCCATTTCAAGCTATATGAAATTCTGTTCTGCTCTGTGAAGATTTTAGTAGGTCACTCATTACAATTAACCTGGGAAAAAAGGGCACATTAAATGGTCTTTACTTTCTTGTTTGTTTCAGATTAAAAATATCAGCCAAAATAGTATTTTTAATGCAAATGTATTCTTGTACAACTCAACTGCAACAGAGATAAAACATTCTTTCGCAAGAAAAAGAGGATCTAGTAGATAAAAAGAACAAGACACTATCTTAAGAAAAATAAGTATCTAGAAAGATTAAATCATGTGGAGAAACACTCCAGTCAAAACAAAGTTGTCCTTTTTAAGTTATTTTGTTATATTTAAAAAAAAAGTTTATGTTGTCTCACTTCTTCTTGTTGCTTTAAACACCAACTTCAAAGAGCATTAAATATAAAGTATATCTTTTGATTTCAGTTACTGAACATAAACTGTATATGGAAATCAGCAATGAAATTAGGCTGAAAAGAAATGTAATTTTGAAGATCTAGTGTACTCCAACATGAAACTAGAAGGCTTCTGTTTTGTTCGTATTGGTTACTGAAAACAGGATTCTATTCTGTGGCTTTCTTTTCTAAATGCAAAGCATGCACAAGATGGTAAAATGCAGTACTTAATTCACTTCAGAAGTCCACCTCTATTCTTCAAGGTACTTGGGTACAAAAACATAACTTTCAAATGTAACCATTAGTGTATAACTCATGTCTCACTGTCCTCACAGAGCCCTAAGCATGTACTGAAACACTTTGCTGAAGAGAGACAGACTTAAGTATGTGCCTAACCAACTTTTTCAGGCTGGGATAGATTCAAATGTAATGTGTTACAGCTCCCTGATAGCTAATTTGTAGTAAAATTGAGATATAACATTCGTATTACAAATAGAAAACAGATCTAACTTAAAAATTTAGTGATGGTTTAATCTTTGAGGTGCTGTGTCAAAATAGGAGTAATTATTACAGGCAAACCCAGAAAACTGCTAATGAAATTATTTTGTATTTCTTTTTGAACTTTAATCTCAACATTCTTGATTCCTAGTTCTTGTTGAATTGTATACCTGTAGAAAGAAAATTTCCAGTGTTGGCACTAGACCTTTAAATAAAAAATCACATAAAGGATGGTAGTAAAAACTCTGATTTCAAAAATCTTAATAACCAAATCCCACAGACTGTTATAATGATTCATTCTAAGGTCTCAATAAGGAGGGCTTCAAATAAGGAAGAAAAAATTGATATAAAACACCTTAATCATAAGTCATTCAAATGACAAATGTGAAACCAACTCAAACCCTTATATCTATTTCTTTTTGGTGCTATATGAACAGTGCCCTAATCTGGAGAGTTTCCTGATACAGCTGCTATAATAATTGTGAAAATCATGGACATGTTAATAACTGTAACTGCATAGTCAGCCATTAAGAGCAGGTCATATTTTAAGAAGTAACAAATGGGTTTCAGTGTCTTAGTATTCACAAAGAGATGTTTCTCAAAGGTACTAATAACTTTGAAAACACAGATGGATAATTATAATGCTTTTATAGTCATATTACACAGCTAAAATGTATATTATACTTATGCAGACAAGGTTATTGAAAAAGGTATGTGAACTGACTTTTAGTGAGAGTTGGTTAAGATCTAGACATTTACATTCTGAAATGACTTCACTTTCACTCGTACAGACCTATATGTGTAACTTTAAGCAGCCATTTCAAGAAATCTTATTAATCACTTACAAAGACGACTCTTTAATCTCTGTGAGGGTCAGGGAGAAACACTTTTCCTACATAAAACAAAAGGAAAACAAAAAATTTATAAAATTCTCCCACATTCTAAAAACACGAAAGCAAAGTTCCTGCTGATATGGTGACTGCCAATTCACTCTAGTTTGCAATGTCATTCCCCAGCCTTTACCCACTCTCAAGTGGCTTTCAGACTTCACCATTGCTAATATTGCTATTATTGTTGTCAGTGATTTTTACCATGCTGCTACATTGCTGATGAAAATAGTGGAAAAATCTAAGTGTGGGGAAGGTCTTCACGTGTCCTTAATGTTTATTACATTTGTAAGTCAATATTTCTTACCATGCAGATACTGACTGTGTATCCCCACAGTGAACCTTCAGGATCTGAAAGGAAAAATAAATCACTGTTAAGGAGTAACCTATCTGTTAAATATTCATAGACTGTAGCCCATGTTTCTATTAATACTAAACAAAAAATATGAATACAATGCAAGGTACTTGAATAGCATTAAGGAGAGCAGTAGCATGTATCAGTCACTGAGGTTAGCTTTTTGGTTTTCCTTGAAATCAGAGGAATGAGGAAATGGAAACCGCTTGTTCAACGCAAACCCCTAGTTAAGTCAAAACTCACTGAGAGGCAAAGGATTTAAAATAATGTGTTCTTGTAGCAGAAAAAACCCCATAACAGTAATGAAGTAAACCAAGCCTTTGTTAACAGTGATCCTTATTTACATACCTAGATTAACATAAAGGAATTTTTAGTAATTTGTATGAATATATTGCTCTATATCATTAGGTTTCAGAGACAGTTTCCAACCCAACAGAAAGATTAAAACTTTAATCACAGTCAGCTGAGTTCAGCCCAACAAAGGAGGAAAATTTCTTGATTAGTTCTGCTGGCCCTGGCACAGGTGCCTGGAAAACAGTTTAAACAGGTCCACTGATTTGCCCTTATTAATGCTGAAGTCCCATATGGCATATTTTCTACTCATTAATACTTTCCACAGCTTAAGTCAGATGACTAAAGCTCTTATATACCTTTAAAAAACTTAGTTCTTTATTATACACTTTACTCCCTCAGAGCAAATTTATCCACCTCATTGCTGAGAGATTTATGATATCCAAAATTTCTCTTACTCTAAGAATCTTTCTCTGAAAATGTCAAGAATATATTTTGGTATTTCCTGATTTCTTTCAAATAACATCATGAAGAGTGAATACACATATTCCTTTTTGAAATGTCATTAATGTTCATATAAAATTTAGAAAATCTATTTTTTGGGAGACTTTCATTTTCTAGTCATTTGTACTGTCTCATTTTCAATCATTGCTCAGACCTGATTAACTTGATTCATAGCTTTTAACATATTTTAATTGTTTACAATTGATTTTCATGTCTTATCAATCATGAAAGTTATCTCCTATATATTGATCTCAAACCTCCATTCTTCAGTAGTTTTCTGCCTTAGTTCAAGGATTGGAATGCTTTACAAAAGACAGCAGTGCCTTCTCTGGGACTGATGGCTGTGATACTTGGAAATGCCTTAGCTCTTTTTTTCCTTTAGAGTGAATATTCCTTATAACTGTCCAATTGCTATGCATTTGGTTGATGGGTGGATTTTGTCATCTGGAGAGCCTTTCAGAATGTGGGAAGTTTGTGTTTTGCTTAGATGTCCTGGAGAAAGTAATGTGGCTGAAAAGTTACGAACACGTCTGGGGGCTGAAAGGAAGTCTTTTGACAAGACATTAGCTAGAGCAGTTCTGATGCTCATCTGAAGTTCTTTGGGGTCCAAAGTGGCCCTGGAACAGCTTGAATACCAGAAATTACATGTATGATTGGCAGGTGTATTTCCTACCCTCCCCCTAGCTGTGCCAAGTACAGCAGATGCTCTTTTCCAAGGAATCCAAAGAACAGTTTTCTCTAAATTGAAGATGATGTCTCTCTTTCTATCTGTTGTCTCTGGATAAAGCAGAATTTCCAGAGATTATTATTTTAGGTCATTCAATGAATACTTAATCTAAATGGCATTTGTTTGCACACTCTTCACAGATTCTGTATGACATTCAGGACTGGGATATATTCTCTGTTCCTTAATTGAACAGGCCCCACTTTCTGCTTTCAGTCTTGTGAAAACTTGTTCTATTTGTCACAATATTTTCTTACTAAAGATAATTTTGGACGCTGGCCTGATACAATGATTTATGAAACCTCTTTTTATAAAGCCCAGGGATGACATAGGCTCAAATGATTGCATAGCTAAATTCATGATGGACAAATGTACAAAAGTTTTCCCTTTCTATTTCTCTACCCCTTGAAAATAAGCCCTTTTTCTGAATAATCAAGAACAGCATATTTGTGTTGCACACTGAGGAGTTAATAGAGAAATGCTCATTTCATAGCATTCCAATGCCTCTTATGCTTGGATTTCTTTTTCAAATCTTTTATGAAAATAAATCCCCCAAACCTGTGACAACTAATATTTTCAAAAAGGAGTAATTTCTGCATAGCCAAATCAGTTGCAGGCAGCAACATTCAAACACACTGTGGCTTTAATGGCCACTTGATTTACATATCTTTCCTCAAAGACTCTATCTCTTGCACGGCGAGTAAGCAAGATTTTTAATGCTTTCATTCCACTCGTAATGATAATCATGAGGCAGAGGACGAACACTAACCTATCACAAGCAATATGATTACTGTATAATTACTGGGTTTCTAACAAACAGACTTCAGATTTGCTCTCTTGAAATAAAATAGCATGGTTTAAATAAACAAACGCAATGAAATGCTAGTAACTGATATAAAAGGAGCACATTTTTTCAGTCTTACACTAGACTGATGCATTCCATTAGTGAAATCAACATAACAAATATATTGTTTTCTTTCTGTCTCTCATTTTACAGTTTTGACAAGCAAGCGTTGTTTAAGAAATGTAAATATGAAGAGGTCTGGTTTTGCTATTGAGGCTGAAGAATAATCAGATTTACTAAAACTGGATACAATCACACATACTACATTGCATGGTGTCTGTGCTATAGGCCTGAAAAACTGAAATGGCTGTTATAATTAAATGTGTCACTTGTTCACTGGAAAAAATCATGCCTGTGAGCACAAGGGCTATCCAAAAAGAGCGTAAGAACATGCCAGTGTAGCAGCTAACCCAGAGCCAGCAGGGCCCACCCAAGGAGAGATCTTGCAGGCGGGAGAATGAGTCACAGAGCAGTTACACAACCTGAATTTGCATACTGGCCCAGAAGGAAAAGTAAGTGAGAGAGACTTGAAAACAGCTTACAAGCAAACCCGGTACAGCTACAAGTTAAACCAAAGCTTTTATCACACACTATTGGAAGGGAAAGATAATACAAAATTTCAAAGTCACATGGGGATCTATGGTTATTTACTGATACTCAAGAGAGAATATTATGGGGTAGCAATTCTGTAGAATAGCCCAGTGGTAGCTGTGTTGGCCCTAGTAAAATAAAACACCTCCTGAATTACTAGAGCAGCATGTCTAGCGCAGCTTGCTGCATGCTTGGAGGATGTGCTTATAACATGTCACTGTTTGACGTTACAGGCTGTCAGATACAAGGACATGGTGTACTTCCATCTCCAGGCTTTTTTGGGACTGACACAGCTGTTCACTCTGGCCCAGAAGCAGCTTGGTAGGATATTAACTCTGACCGGTTCATGCCTACAAGGAGTTTTCAGTCCTGTGTCTCACTATCCTCTTTGAAGTAACTGTGTGGAAGGAGTCAATGTTCTACATAATCCAGGTTCAAGCGGATAAAAAAAAAAGACACTTTCATTTATCTTCCTTTTTTTTTTTTTTAAGCAATACTACAGAGATTTCGTATTTTGCATAGAAAAGCTATTCTTGTTGAATAACAAACCACACATATCTACAGATTAGAATTTCTTTGCAGGAGACACCAAAATATTCAGTGGCTTCAGCAGCACTGTACACAAATGTCTACCATTTACCATTTTCAGCTGCTCCTCGCTTTACCACTAAGGATTTTTTTGAACCCCACTTCATAAAAATGTGGTGAGATGTTGCTACTTTTTAATTCCTATGGCCAAAACATAACAGTTCATGCATTTTTACATTGTATGTACTTATTATTATTTTTATATAATTTCATAATGTACTAATTCACAAAATTGTAGTAATTTCACAAAATGCTTTATTACTGTCATAATAAGAAAAAAGAATTGAAAAAATCCCATTTCATACTGAGTGAAACAGTTATCCTTTTTCTAGGCTCAAGGGTGCTGTTGTTTTTTTCTTTGTTTTTTAAATTAGTTTGGCATAACCTTAATAATCAGTTTAGTTTGTACTGTAAAGTAATAATTAGCATTACTAAATGTCAAACTATATTTTTCTGATTTTTTTTTTAATAAAAATTGAAACTTTAAAATGGTGCTATTTCTTGTGGAATCAAAACCTGATGTTTTGGTCAGCTTTACACCTCCATTTATCAAAGAATAATACAGCAACTGAATGGTACAGTCACTGACTGTCCACACAAATAAAAGTTTTATATAACTGCAGAGAGCACTGGCTGTATCAGCTCAGCTTAGCTTACGTATATGTTCATGCTTTCAACTTTGCATGTCCCTAGTTTCAATTCATGTCAAATGCCAGTGGTTAGACCTGGACTTACAGAAAGGAAGAAAAAAAGTGATACCTGCTCCGGACTTCCTTCTAACTTGGATGTGGAATGAGAGTGAGCATCTTTTAACACTAATAGCTTTTCTTAATTTGAAATCATCAAAGCTTTCTAGAAATATGGTATGATGTTTGGGGCAGGCTTTTTTCTTTGCTATTTCTACCACTGAATAGCTTTTGCACATATTTCCACATTCTAGACTGTATCAATTATTCATTACATAATTTCTGTGAACAGTTCTTGGTATCTCAGGCACTGTTCATTTTGACTGGACATATAGGTCACAAGCATCCTTTATTAAGTAACCATGTCACTTAGTATCAGCTACCTCAGAATAAACATGATTCTGAACTAGGAATTCACCCTGTATGACTCTTCTATGATATTTCTTTTAAAACTGTAGAAACAATAAAGCCACTTGTTCCTGAAAATGCACACCAGGGAATCCTTAAAGCTCTAATTCTTAAGTTTCTAATATTCAAGCAAACAATTAGCTAAGAAAAAACCTGAAGTATTTCCACAGCACAGCATTCAGACTTCCATTGTACTTGTAAGTATTTGTCTAGAGTTCAGAATTCTAACCATTAAATTTTGTTGCACAAAAATAATATCAGATTCTGAACAGGTTTTCCTATATAAAACAAGATTTAGAAGAAAAAATTGGTACCAGTTGGACTCACAAAAATATCTGAAATGCAACAAACACTAAATGCTAAGACATACTGAATTTTGAAAAAAGTTGTTTTGATTACTGAGTGGTAGGCTTTAAGATCTTCGCATGATTTTTGGCATGATTTTTGGGGGGCTGGAACTTGATGATCTTATGATCTTTCCAACCATAACTATTTTATGATTTTTTACTTATAAAACTTTCTAATGGCTCATTTACTTTAGATATCACATACTTTATTGGATTTTTAATACAAATAATCAGGTCACAGATCTACGTGATGAAAGAGTGATGTTAAATAAATATGTGTGCTACTCAAGACAAAAAAAAAAAAGATACTACAGAGCAGTATTCAAGAAGAGAATGATGACGCCACATACATGGGTGATACTAGGCTTGGTGATGCACAAAGGGAATAGTGACCCTACTCTCACTACATGGAATGATGACTAGAATTGACCCTGACACAAGATTAGTAGTCAGGCATGTTGTAGGAAACTTTTACATAACCACATGACAGATGTCCAAGAGCATGCATGGGATGAAGCACCCGAAGAATCAGGATAAACTGCAGTTATAACTGATGTGCAGTCCTTATGCTTCCCAGGATTAAATGAGTTGCAGGGTGTGCTCAGTCGATGAAGCACACATTTGAATGGGCTCTTTGATCTTTATTCTCCTTTCATGCAACTTAACACTGGAGCTCTTACTGTGTGTACTTTCAACTAGGAGAAAACTGCTCTCCATTCCAGATTTTGATATCTTTTTTGATTGATAGACTTTGATTGTTTTTACCATAAAACATCAATGTAACAGGGAATCAGTCACCTGCAATAAACTATTGCCATCTCCAGGAAGCAGTTATTCTGCACCTGCGAAGCTTCCCATTGGCATTCTAACACTAAAATATTATATTAAAAAAAAAAAAAAACACAACCCATGAGAAATACTTGAAAATCTTTTACATTTTTTTTTCTATCTTACATGAAATTATGATGTCGTGGTTTAAATCCAACCACAACGCTCGTTCACTCACTCCCCCTGCTTCTTGCCCTCCCCCTGCTCCTGGAGGGATGGAGAGGAGAATCAAAAAGAATGCAACTCCCAAGGGTTGAGATAAGAACAGTTTAGTAACTCAGGTATAACACAAATCACTACTGCTACCACCAATAATAATAATGATAAAGGAAATAACAAGGGAAGAGAATACAGCACCTCAGCACCAGCCAACAGATGACTCGCCCCACTCCCCCCAGCCAAGCACCGATCGATACCTCGTCCAACCCTGCAGCCCCTGCCCTTCCGGGCAACTCCCAGTTACCTCCTGGGCATGATGTGCTGTGGTATGGAATACCTCTTTGGTCAGTTTGGGTCAGGTGTCCTGTCTCTGCTTTCTCCCGGCCTCCCCTCCTCCCTGGCAGAGCATGCGGCTCAGAAAGTCCTTGGCCAGACCAAACATTTGAGCAGCAACTGAAAACATCGGTGTTATCAGCACTGTTCCCAGGCCAAAAAATCAAAACACAGCACTGTACTAGCTCCTAAGAAGGAGAAAAATGACTGCTACTGCTGAACCCAGGACATATGATTTCTCCAAAACCTGCCCCAAATACAAGATTTGTAGATGAGTTTCTTTCTTAAGATTGACAGATTTCAAGATAGAATTTGAAGTTCTATCTTGGCCAGTCTTTTGCATTGGCCAGTGATATAACTTACATTACCAACCAGAATTATTTGTGGAGCATATCTTTCTCACATGTAATAGGAATGAATAAGAGACAGCGGGACAACAGAACAGCAAAGGTCTGTCTGCTTGTAGTAGGCATACTTAAAAGGATGCAGTAGGTGTGAATGCAATACAAAGTTCAAAACTTGAATTGGCCTAATACTTTCACTATTTCATATCATATCGGTCAGCCTCTGTTTTTCTTTTTACTTTAATGTTGCATTTCATGAACGCGAACTTCTAATAGTTGCAAGAAGTTTGCTTGATTTACTTATGCTATTTAAAGAGCTCACAAAATAGAGCAGTAACTAAAATTTCCTTATTTGAATTCCATGTAGACTCTTTCCCATGTCTAGTAACAAATATAAAACCTTAATAACAGAAAAAATAGAAAATGAAGAGGAACCCAATCTTCATACAAAACAGGAATCCACTATTATACATACACAAATTTATGCCTGTACAAAACTGATTTCTTAAGAAATGCATCAACCCAACCATCTACCTGACAAATGAGATCATAATAATATAGAAAGTCCATAAACAAAGTTCTGTGATAAACCCTCAGCATGACAATCATAATTTCTTGTCTGGAAAAAATATTTGAATTGCTTCTGCCATTCCTTTTGGTAAAGGAGATGTGATACTTGATAGAAGAAAGAGCTAAGCATATTTGTAGTATAAAGGTTTTCTACCAGTACAGGCTCACTTAAATCAGCTAACTAAATCAAGGGACAGAAAACTTGAGCACTGATAACAACTGTAACTTTAATGGTCTAGCTAAGGAAGCAGAGGGATTTCCTTATGACGCCTCTTAGAAAATGATTGTGTGAAGAAAATACACTTTATAGGCAGTATCTAGTTTTGCATCCACACACCTCATCAGAAGTAAATAAGCAGATGTTGTCTTTGTAGGAGGCTCCATTGAAGAAGTGAATAGCCATATTCTGTAGTGCATTTCTGAATAACTGGTTTGTTTAGTAGTACTCACTGAACACTTACACAAATTTAGAAATCTTGCTTGAGAACTTTAATTACAAGAAGGACAAAATGGGAACAGAACTGGAGGCACCTAGTTAAACTATTTAATGTAACACTACAGAGCATGAAAGCCTCTGATATCTTGTACAGAAAATCCAATTTTTAATCAAGAAAAAAATTTCATTTAAAGCTGTCATCAATGTTTTTCGTTTGAGATGGTAGAAAATCTCAGATTTCCTAGGCCTTGAACAGTGAACCAATATAGTAAGTCTTGGAATCTGTCCCAAATGACAACTGTTTTTTAAGACTCCCCAAAGACGCAGACACATGCAAACCCTTGGAAAACAATAGGAAAAAAGCCTGAAACCCTTACACAAATGGCAGATGGATTTCACTGCATAAAAATCTAAGTCTTATGGAAAGAGAGATACAGAGTTAGGCTAAGTAAATGCTCCCATCCTTGTTATATTTTGCTGAGATCTCTCAGTTTGAAAAAAATCATACGGCAAAAAGACAGGTAGGATAGTACCTAAAGTACTCGGGCTAAAAGGCTCTCAGACTAAAAGTTACAAGTTTAGCATGGGCTGAAATACTAGAGGTTTCTGAATTCTAGCCAAACCCCCAGCTTGTAGTTCTCTAGGTTATTATACACTGACCATGTTTCTCCACTTAGACTCCTGTTACGGTCAATGATAGTTAATAATCAAGCAGTACCTACTGTAAGTAACAGAACTAAAATAATCAGCAAGAGCCCCTGAATTTTCATCACCTTTCCATCAGCTATAACAAACTGAGCTGATACTAAGTTTATTCAGGGCTGAAACTAAAGTGACTATATTATTTGCATTCTTTTCCTCCCAATGTGCTACATCAGGAAGCCCCAAATTAGCCTTTTAGCTCTCCCATCCAATCTATACATACTCTGAGCAGCCTGTAGCTCTCTCATTACCTTTGCCCTACGTGTTATGTGTTCTCTGTCACACAGCAGGAGACGGACTGAATTGTTGCATAGCTCCCCAACAGCATTGTTATTTCAGGCAGTCCTGTATATGGCAAATGACTTTTATTAGGCTTCTAGGTTGCAACAATATGTAAAGCCTTCAATGCCCTTGAGAAACATGGAAGAGAAAGTGTCTTCATCTGAAACTGATATTATATGAAAATAAGAAAGAGTGGCCAATTTGAAATCCAAAGGAGTTCTGCTATGTGCTCCAGCAGAGCTGGAATTTCAGCAGTGGCCTACTAACGTAAATCATTTAAACCACTATATTCCTAGGCCATATGTTCTCCCTCTATGCAGACATTCGTGGTGAGTCTGTATGCTAAATTACTTAGGGCTCTTCCTTCTTTAGCAAATATATCTACATCCCTCCTTGTGAGTCTTCCCCAGGAAGGTAGCAAAAAAATCAATGTGGCTGTGGCCTCCACATGTATAGCCCCTCAGTGCTTTGATGATCAAAGATACACCAAGGTCTGACCTTCCTGGCCCATAATACTCACCTTGACTTGATGTCACTGTCATTACAGTAGCTACATAATATCCTTTGTGCCTCTACAGACCTTTGTCTTGTACTCCACGAACCCATGCAAAGCTATCTAAACAGCTTAAAGGAGGTTCTTTTGCACTTTACTTCTGTGTGAGAGTGTGAGGCTATCAAGATCTCCACACTTCACTGTAACTTAACTTTGCCTCCCAGAACAGATGAGTGCCTTACAAGAAAGGTCTTTATGACCTTGGGGAAGAAAGAAGGGTTGCAATGTTCTAATTGTAATGCCAAAAAAATAGGGGGGTTGATTTGTCTCCTTCTTATCTATGAAGATAAGGACGAGATGAGTTGAACTGGCCTTAGCACCTTTTATATTTCTTGAAGCACTTACCCCTCCACACTGCAGCTGGGTTACCATTCCTAATAAAGTGTTGCAAAGCTATCCATATAAAATATGACATTATATTGAATCAAAATAAAACTAAAGCTTTTTACTGGGAGCTGTGCTATTTCTTGTGTCTTGGTAATGCTAATGTTTAAATTCTGAGTCCTCTTACTGATGATAAAACCTCCAAAGACTACAGCAGAATTTCTGCTTCACTGCTAGGAAAGAAGAAAACCAGCACAGTTTGTACCAAAGAGATCACTTGAAGAATGTACGTAAGGTTACTGCATTTATGAATAAAGCAAAGCATTATCATTTTTAATAGGAATTAAACAGCTAGAGGGAGAAGTAGGGCAATGCTGTGATCAGTGCAAAGGAAAACAATCTAGCCATTTTAATTAACTGTATTTTAATAGCTTAGTTATAATTGAATAATTTAAATACCAAGGGAAATAGTTAAATCTCCTAAATGCCTTCTTTTTATTTACATTTTAAATACAGTTCATACAGAAAGGATGGCACTGAGAAGGCTTAAAATAAATGGGTGAGGAAAACCTTACTAATTTCTGCAGCTGCTGGATCAACAGGAAATTCGTCATTGCCCTCTGCAGAGCTCCAGTCCAAACCCTAATAAGTTTTCTACTTTTCTCTCTGCTTTCTCAAAATATTACACAATCTCTGGTGCTATTGCCCTTGACTGTTATAACCATAAAACGCACAGAAGGATAAATGTGAAGCAAGGATCATCTAATCCAATTTTCTTACATATGCACCAGTGAAGAGGATCACTGCAGAAAATAAAACTATTGGTCAATGCAGACTTTCATTTAGACAGATTGTAATAAACTGACACACACACATTTATCTTATATATAAAATCCAATTCCACTGATATGCAGAGCTCTACTATACTTTTCATGTCGCCTGTAATGATGGAGATCATTAACTTATGTGGACAACACTGTGGAGATCTACTGTTTTGCAGAGTTAATCTGTTATGAGGCTCATGCTTCCTCTCACGCAGACTTTACCTCTTCATGGTTTCCCTTACTCAGTTACACTAGAGTAGTTTAAGTGTGAGCGGCAAGAGCTCGTATCTCTCTGTCACTCCATCAGTCTCTGAGACATACTGTACATTCTGCCTGCCGTAATGGCTTAAGCAACAATGCCTTTGTAGGGTAAACGCACAGGGGTATCTTAGGGGTACAATCTTTTGGCATTCAGCAGTTTTTGCAGGGGCTTTCTGAGCTACAGGAACAACAGTTTTCTTCCAGTAATGTGTCTCCATAACTTTTTAAAATTATGTAAAGTTTTAATGTCCAAAGTATCCTACGGAGAAGCCTCTCTGCTGCTTTGACCCTGCCATTACTTGATGCCAGTTATTTCTCATACTAGAAGAGACAGCAAAGGATAATTTTCCAGTCACTTCTCCATGCCAGTTGGGATTTAATAGACCTCTGTCATATCCCCCATCACAGATTTCTTTTCCAAACTGAAGGATCCTATCCTATTTAATCTCTTTTTGAAAGCTCTTCCAAACCTTTGATCATCCTTTCACACGCTTCTAGTTCTCCTGAAACCTTTTCAGAAACAAAGAAACTGCAACTACTGATGACATTCTGTTCACACATTTTCATCTCAGCAAAATAATATTTCTAGTTTTCTTTCTCTGCTGCCTTTTTTTTTTTTTTTTTTAGATGGTGTGTAAAATATAAAATGTATTATGGATGTACAGCATTTGGTAAGGACAGAGACAAAAGGTGTCAGTAACACTATTATGTGGAAATAATTAATATATCTGTATAAATTAAAATATCTGCATATTCTTTGTCAAAATGAGTAAACCCAAATGCAATCAACTTAGGAACAGATCTTGTTCCAGGTGCTATTAATGACAATATTGACTAAAAGAGATTTCAGTCAGAATAGAGTGTTACTTAATGGAATTATTTAGTAAAGCATTCAAAAATCCTTATCCAAACATCACCCTATAAATTTTGACAAGCTCAGATTTCTAATTCTGGCTCATGTGTTTCTGGAAATATAAAGAGAAGGATACTGAATCTCAATATTATTGTTTTTACTGGGTGCCTGAAGTGCATTAGGTGCCTCACAGGCAAGTAATGAGATTGTAGTCTGTCTCAAAATGCTTCCAATCTAAACACGCAAATTTGATTAAGAGGTTGGACAGTGTAAAACTAATGTAAAAACAAGATGATCAGTCTGCTGTGGTTGATATTTTTCATTAAAGGACATTTGGCCATACTGTACCTTTTTAAATTCAGTTCTAGACATTCTCACATCTTTGACTCCTAAAGACATTAATCCCTCATAATCACCTAAGTGAACATTATCCTCAGTTCCAGTTTTCTTTTCCTCATTGTTGGAAAAATCATGACACACTTCCCTCCTGTAGCATGCTGTACATTTGAGCAAAACCTGGGAACAGGATGCTTTTGTTGCCATGGATGACAAGCTGAAGAATCCCACAACTGGGAACTCTGGCAGGATTCCAGAGGATGTTTGACTGCCCCAGTGTACAGAATGATGTGAACATCTAATCTAATTTGCATCTTATGCCTTGCTATTACTGAAATACAAAAACAGAAAATCATAACATGCTTCCAAAATTTCAGTCCTGCCTTGAATTTCTTGCTGATTTCACTGGATGCTTTACTAATTTTTATGAAGCACCAGAAAATTTAAGAATATAACCGACCTTTCAGGAAACTAGTTACAACACCATCTATTGACTCAAGATCATATATTCAACAGGAAATATAATGAAATTTATGACCTTGTTCTAATCAGTTTCCTGAAATTCACAATGCCCAGTAAAAACCAGAATCATGAATAAACAAAAAGAAAAACTTTTTAGTAAAACCTAAAGAATTGTCATCTGTACATTTTATTATTGTCTAAGTGAAGTTTAATTACTGTTTGGCTTATGTTTAATGAGAAATATTTTATATATAAATTCTGAATTTCACTTGGTAAAAATGCACTCATACTATTTATTTTTTAATTCTAAAGTCATTCAGATGTTGGGGTTGGTTTTCAGTTTTTGTTGTTTTTTTTCTTTTAATTCCAACTCAGGTTTTGTTTCTGAGAGGTAGAGAGAGAAGGCCAATAGTGGAGCATTGTTAGATCTTGGTGATACTGTATATGATAGAAAAAACATCTAGGATCAAGTCTTTTCCATAGCTGGACAACACTAGGAAGAACTGGTCATTGATGGGGAATTTTCACACTTATAAAAGATGATCAGTAAGCTCCTGCCAGAGTTGGAAGGCAATTTAAAGGACAATACTACTTTCAAGTTATAGCAGTGAGAAGAAAAGACCACAAAAAATGGCAGTGGGAAGAAATTCCATATTCTGGAAGCAAGAAAATGTAGAGAGGTAAATCTTTAATTCCTCAAAAAGCTCTAACATTTGTCCAAATAACATTAAAAACCAATGAGAAAGTTGAAGCTAGAAAAAGGATAATAACAATATATTGTTTATTGCCCGTGTATATTAAAACAATTCTGATAAAAAACCTGTGCAAACCTCAGCTGCATTTATGAACTGAAGACAAGGCAGCCTCCAAGTTTGGAGGTTTAGGAAATACATGCTTATGCTGCTGAATAATATGGAAATGATGTCAGCAGTAATCCTAGGGGCCAATGATTTTGGAGTATATGACAACATGTAGCCCACATGTCTCAAGCAGGTCATGACATTCTACCAATTGCATTATGCATATAAAGGCAAACACAGCCAAAAAGCAAAGGGGAGGATGCAGTCTAGCTAAATAGCTACTGTTCACTTATACAAATCAGAACACAAACTGAGCCTGACATTTTAGAATGGGTGCCATAGGTCTCTGACCGACTGTCTTACTGATTAAAGTTCTGCAATCTTTCCCTTCTTTCCCTCCTTCAAGTTGGTTTGGGTATCAAACAATACACTTGTTAGAGATCTGGCCTAATCCCCAGTGGCACATCTGGTAGATGTGGGTGGCACTCATTAGAATAGGCTCTCCAATAAATGATCTGCTGAGGTTCTGACAAAATAAATGCTTATTTTCATTATCAGTCACTTACTCCCTGCCACTTCAAATGCACATCCTCCTGGGTATGGCTTCAATCCAAACTGACATCTGAATTACAGTCAAGCATGATGCCAGATTTTAGTTGTTATCATGAAAGTGCGCAAAAGTGGAAAACAGAAATCGCTATTTGCAATATAGAAAAAGCATCAAAGGTGAGAGCAACCAAAAGAAAGGAATAGTATAATTAGTTACATAAATAGAGGGTTTGCAAGAAAATGACCAGATGAGAAAAAGGGTGAAGAATAAAGAGCAACAGCAGTTTGAAGAGCCTAGCTAGGGACAGTTTAAGAGAGTCCCATCTATCAGCACAAAGAAAGAATAGAAATAGAGTGGTAAGAGCTAACTGCCTTGATTATCAGATTGTCCAGCAATCTGTTAGCAATATGTACAGCTGATTTCATGCAAAGTCTACATCTGTCTTTCTGAAGCTTGTCAGTAACAAGGAAAGGGATGCAAAGAAAGAATAATCAGGGACTGTGTTTGTAGTTCTTATAGTTACCATTAGTAGGGGAAGGTAGACACGCTGAAAATAATGGTATGATTCTTTTTGACAAGAGACTAAAAGTAATGAAAGAATGTTTACATGGTAACTCTCATAGGGGAGAAAAAGATACATATAATCTAAGATGTATGACAGATGTCACGAAGACTGATGTGTGGGTTAGGAAGATCCTTTTAATGACATGATTGCAGCAGTTAGAAACAAATTGTCAGATTGATGGCAATTCTTTTTACTGTAGACCAACCCAAGGAAACGGAAGTTCTGCCTTGAAAAATACAGAGGGGAGAAATATTTGCCTTACCACAAGAAAATCACTTTACTAACATGAGAGAAAAATTTACAGAATGAAAGTTTCAATTTTTATCATCTTCAGAGTTCAGGATACAGTGGTGCATGTTAAGCTGCATCAGTCAAATGCTTTGGACCATGATATTTTACTCTTCGGAGACAGCCATGCACCAAGCCTACGCTTCAGTTTTCCTGGTGAGTATGTAGATAATACTAGATCTTACAGTTTAGAAACCAAGGCACAGGAAGACTAAAGGACTTGCCAAGATCATATACCAATTTAACCAAATCTTCTAAGTCCTATTCAATGCCCTAAATTACAAGACCTTCCATTTCCCTTTGTAGTGAAACATGAGATTTACCTGGCATGCTGTTGTGCTTGAGTTAAGAAGCCACACTGTTTCTTCCAATGTAGGCCAAAAACATGGCAGGGAAAAAAACAGAGGAGAAGAGGTTTTGTTCCGTGTTCCTACATGTGCCAGGGTGTGATGTTCAGAGGCGCTTGTGAGGCACTTCAGGGAATAAAATTAAGTAGGACTATAGCAACCTCTAAACAGTATTCACATTTCAATGGTATTAATTAGACCATCTGACTCTCAGATACAACGTGAAAGCTCAGATCTTTCTTCAGATTTTAACTGTTTGATTTGTTTTGTTTGTGGTTTGTTGTTTTTTGTTTTTTCTTTAAGATAAGAACTTAGATTACCTGCCATGGCAAACACACTGAAATTCCAAGTCCTTAGTTAATTCTGCTTACTCATATTTTTCCTCTGTTCCAGCTGCTGTTGCTGTTTTACTTGATTTCCTTTCCTACTTAATAGTTTAATGTTTTAACACAATCTTAAACAGATGGCTGCACTTCAGAGACAGGTGACTTCCCCAGAAAGGTCGGCAGCTACACACAATCCTTGGAGATGGAAACAATTATTTAAATGTATTCTTTTCTTTAAAAGAAAACAAATGCATGAATCCTGCAGACCCTTTTGCAGCAGTTTCATTCTGAAGTCTCCTCACATCACGTTTCAGGAATTTTGCTTTCCTTCAGAAGGCAAAGTTTCATTCCTTTCTCAAAATATGTATTTTTTTTTAGTAGATGATGAAGCATTCACACGGATCAAGGCCCTTTTATGCTGATCTCTGCCCAGTCTCTTCTCTAAAGGAAGACTAGTAACAGGTAAATAGATCTTGAGATTTAACGGATTTGTTCAAGGCAATGCAGCAAATCAGCTGTGGAAGAGATAGGACCTGAAATATCTTAATTTACGCAATGAATTATGGATACAGATATTAGATATGTGTAATCAATATATTTATATTGTAGATTTTTTTAGGGAAAGGGACTACTTTAGCTTGAGTAAAGTAAATAAACACTCTATGCTCAAATCTGTGTTTTAATGGCAGTCTCTGTATCACAAATGAGTCTCAGATCATAGCTATGACCTATTATTATGTACCACTGAAAGTTCATTACTTTAATCTGTAAAATATGGATTAAAATATGACAGGAAGCAACTACAAAGTACTTAATGAATCAAGTCAAACTGGACTAAATATTAGTAAACAACATTAAAAAAAAAAGCTTCTGAAAATTAAAACCTACTTTCTTACCTAGCTTTGGGGTGTATTTTAGTTTGTTGTCATTTCTGCATAGTGAACATTTCTTCTGAGGCAAAATCCATTCTTTACTAAGTTTATATAATGTATAATTGCAATCAGAGTATGATAACAGAGAATGACTTTTACTATTTAAGACATCAAGTCCTTCTAGCTAGCTATCATTTCAGATGTAAAATTTTCTTGACCTCAGGCAAAATTTCTCATTTAAAGATTGCAGTAAGTAGAAGATGAGTCCTGTGGTCGTAATATAAGATGTAAGTTATGGGGCTCAAGGCCTTATTCCAAGCTATATCACACTATTCACATGTGTAAATAAGTCTCAAACTCACACGTTTAAGGACTAATATTAATTATTATTATATGCTTAGGTTTTCCAAACTGGATCATAAAGATCAGGTACTGCATATTTCAAATGGGCCTCACAGTAACTGGGAACCACATCATGCTACATTTTTACGAAAAAGGTAAATGTGTCTGGGATATGATAGTCTTAGTGTTTCCAGCAGAAGTGGGGAAGTATAAATTGCATTACACAAAGTATAAAGTCTGCTTTGCTGCATCATCCATGTTCAACAAAGATTAATTAGCATGTACAAAGTACGCAGAAAAGTTTTATCATGACTAGGAAATAACCTGGAAGATCCTGTTTTCCAAAGAAGTTGAAGAAAGCTCAGCTTATTTATTTTTTTTTTTTTTAAATGAGCAGCTATGATCGTGGTCTATAAACATATCAAAGGAATAAGCTGATCAACAGCAGAGCTTTCAATGCTTAAGTACAAAGCTAGTAAAAGAACAAGGAGTGGTAAACTGGACAGAAAAGCTTTGGCAGAAAGCTAGATGTTTCAGTCACTAGAGAAATGAAGTTTTCTAATGCAGCAAGAGCTGGTATAAAGATGGAGTTTCGTATGTCTGCAAACAGGGTTTTATGTTGCTGCTGCTGCTGCTGAAATAGCAGCCAAGTGGATCTAATGACCCAAAAGTTCTGCTCCTGCCAATGCTGCAACTGTTCTGTAAATCACCTCAAGTCCTGTGAAATCAGGATAGTGTTCTGCAGTTTCTTCTTTGAGTAAAATAGTCACCAACATCTGAGAAGCGCTCAGATCCTGTAGTGCTGACAACCATACTAAAGGTTATAATAATCATAACCTACCTCATTAAACCATAAATCAGATCTGATCACAAACTGGTCAGACTAGTTATTAGGCACTTCTTTATTTAATTCAGTCAGATTTTTCTAGTTTTGAATCATCTACTAACACACAGAAATTCACTAAATTCATTATGACAATACAAATATCTTACCAAATCTTTATCTATTATGGATTAAGGTAAATTTGTGACGTAATATGAAGTTTGCCTTGTCAATCTTTCATCACCTTTATGGACAAATATATAAAACAACTTCTAGAACAGTCATTATTCCACAAAGTAACCCAACTTCACTACTAATAGTTGAAATTTTATTCTCAAATAGGTTTGTAAGGGTTTTATCTTATATAAAAATGACTGAAGTCAATAACACAAGCCTCAAACTTCAAAAGAATCAGCACAGTACAAGGAAGAGCTTTTATTCATGGTATTTTTCCTTTTTTACCACATGTAGAGAAAAACAGCCATTTTAACATAAGCTCCATTATGCTAGCTGATATATTGAGGCAAGAAATAGTGATGCGCAGTTTTGAGAGTGATGATTATTTGATAGGATTGTTCTACATTATTTATGCAAAGCTTTCTGTTGAAGCTTGCAGACTTACTTTACGGAAAATGCCTAGAGTGTTTGACAGATGCTATAAAATCAAGATGAAATAATTAACTTGAGATGAGAACAATAGGTCTAAGGAGAAAGACATGAAAAGAACAACAAAGTGATTCAAGGTGGGGGAGAAGCGAAAAGCAAAAGCAGAGGGCTCCATCTAATTAGAGTTTTCAAAAGATGACTAAAGAGTGAACTTATTGCAAAGGCTTTGTAAAGGCAAAGAAAAGGCTTTATAGAGCTAGAAGACAGAGACGCCAATATTTAGTTGGCTAAAAGTAAGAAAACTTGACCACTGGTGAAGATTTACCATTGGAACAAACTACCATGGCCAAAAAGGACTCACTTGATATGTTCATATGAAGACAGGAAGCCTTTGTTGAGCAGACATGCTACTATAGTGTGAGTTTAAGTAAACAAATTACTCAGTTGACTACACTTAACCATGTAAAGCACAATGGTTTGTGAAATACAAGAGGTGAGATTATAATGTAACTCTAGAAGGAAGTACTGTCACCTCTTCCTGTGTAAAATAGGTGTGTGAATCAGACCACTGTCAGTCCTTCAGATTAAGGTGCCAATGAATTAGTCTATGATCTGCCCAATTTATGTGCCTCTTGAAATGTAAGACTACCTTCCTAACAGGTTTTGGTTATTAAATTGCACAACTATATTATCTTTTCCTCTGCTGCATCATGGATAACAGTCCCACATTATTTTGATGGCAGCAGTAAACTGAAATAGGAGGTGAACTGCTGATGCAGTCACTAAGGCAGATATTTGAGTTTCTTTACAGTAACTGCAAGGCATAGCTTGAAGACAATGTAGTGGAATTTGTTAAATAATACAGAATGACAGGGAGGTTACCATCACATGGCAATTGTACCCTACGGTTCTTATGAGGCATAAGGCAGAACCAAATGCCTCCTTGATCCCTGCAGGCATGATTATTTTATAATAATCATGCCCATACCCCGCAGCTGCTGTTTGCCTTATAAAATATATTTCACTGTCCTGTGGTGAAGAAAGGAATTGTCATTCTTTACTAATTTAAAATACAAAAGGTGGCAGTTTAAGCTGGTAAGCAATAGCTATAGCAGACCTAAAACTAAACATGAGTAGTCTGGTAAAACCGGCTGGCCATTCCATTTCACACTGTTCTGATATATTGGTGCCTGTTACAAATTACAGCCTAGAAACACATAAGATACAATCTTAATCTGGCCTAATACTAGGTCCTGTGGCATTGTGGGGTGCTGAGTTTCTTTTCAATAAAAGGTCTCTTCATACCTTATAAAGAAACAAAACAAAACAAAACAAAGCAAAACACCTGTTTATTGTATCCTCTTATAAGGGCAAATTTCTATAGTGTAAGGAGAAAAAGTAAAATTGAATCATCATAAGCAGGAGAGACAAAATGCTGTCAAGTGCTGCCTGACTTTCATGAATAGATTCTGTCCTCTGGAAATGCTACCATACCTTTGCTGCTTTACCAAGTTCAATAAAGGGATGTTTATGTGAACAAGGACTAGTTAGCAAGCTGCAGGCAACACCTCAGGTTCCTAGACAAGCAAAAAATTCCAAGGAGGAAGCACTTTCTGTACATCATTGGCTTAGTAACTTCTGTGGTTTGCAGCTTCCCTTATCTCTTTTGGCTGCTTATTCAAGATGTTTGTTAAAAGCATTCTGTCAAATGCTGTTTTCCTCCCAAACCTGCTGTACAATCAAAGTGGACTTCTGGCATCAAACATTTACCCAGCAAAAGATGAGGCTATAGTTGCAGGATTATGATGTTTATGCTGCACAGAATAAAACAGAAAATACAATGAATTCAATAAAAACTTTTTGTACTCATGTAAACACATGTAGTAGCAAAGTGAATATAGATGTCAAACAGTAAAATATCAGGATATATGAAGATGAGGAGGGGCTGTAGACATTCTCTTTTGCCCCAAAGTAAAAATCTTGTCTCTAAACAAGCATAAAAGATGCACTTCTTACTGTGATGTAAAACAAAAAACAAACTGAAAGAACAGTCTGGGGAAAAACTGACTCGCATTAAGAGTTGCTTGAGGGTATCCTTACTATTCCTAGCATATGGTTGCCCACAATTTCTTATAAAATAATTAATATCAAGTAGTGGATACAAATCTGTTATCCCAAATAAATAAATTCTTGCTTTCATAACTACTGAGTTATGTGATTGTCCATTTGGAAAGATCCAGACTCAGCATGGCTAAAGCCATTTGTTCAGGTATCGTGATACAAACACCACAGCCAAAAACCACTGGAGCAGAAAAGGAACTAAGAAGACTACTTTATAATACTGGTTTTTAAAATACCCTTGATCAAATCATGCTAAAGCTTCTGTATTACTAAAATGTGTTACAGACTATATGACTTCTCTATGGAGCCTGAGAGCTGCTTTTAATTCATCAGACAGATTTAATCTTCCAAATGACTACCAAGTTCTCCCCCTGCTCAGCCTTTCTTGTAGTTTCTTACATAACTTACTGCCTCTAATGGAACACTGCATAATAGAGCAGCAGCTTTCTCTCTAATCAAGTTTTAGAAAAATTATGCTCACACCATTTAGACCTAAAGGAGACGAGCAACTTTGATAGGAAGACCACTCAATTTTATGTCATCCTAACACAGTTTCATGACAAGTCACAGGGTCACCAAAGGTAAACCTGAGGCTAACCTGCCCAGCTTTTAAGAGGACAATAGGCTGGCAACTCTTTACTCCCTAATAGAACCAAGACCTGTGAAAGAAGCTTTTTACTTAACACTGCTGATTGCTAACTCAAACATGAACCCTATCTGCCCATATACAGAAGTTTAAAAGTAAAATCTGAAAAAAACTTTGCGCGAAGTTTGAGTTTAATAAAGGAAGAAAAAAAAAACAAGAAAAGGAGAGTGGTTTTCTTTCTAATTCATGCTTTCTCCTCCTGTTGCTTACAAAGTATTTAACCCCTAATAGGAGCCAAACCAACCCCTCCAAGCACCTCCCTTTTACAGAGAGCTGAGGAACTACTTGATTCTTGACAGCTGGGTCAGCCTAGAGGCTGGAGATCCCTGTACTTCGGTGGTGCAGCTGTGGACTTCCCCCCATTTAGGAGAAGCATTAACTCTTTCCCGGCCCAGTCTCTGGCCAGAATCCACGCATGTTATCTGCTTGTAAAGCAAGACAGCACTGTGTACATGAATAAATGTTAGAGTGCTCTGCAAATGCTCTGCTAGGAAAATATTTCTTGAACCTATGTCACTGGAAATCTTCCTCACAGAAGATCTGTCACTCACAGAAGATCTGTCACTTTTTGTCCTCTACAAAGTAAACATTTTCTGAGAGATTGGTTTATGCTGTTTTGCTCTCTGCTGATATTAGCTGAAAGCCAGCTATTCTGATTAATAAATTAGTCAAATATGTAACAGTAAAGTCTGTTTAATACATTTAGAGAAGAAAATAAACTATTTAAATCCATAAAACTCAGAGGAGTTAATGACGATATTGAATCAAATTAGCAACCTAGGGGCTAAATTTTCCTAGATCCATTGCTCCATTAAACTTTTTGACTGTATGGAGTTACATGTCAATTAAGCAGTCCAGCCAATTTTGTATTATGAAAAGCAAAATCGATTGGGAAGCCAGCAGATGAGATGAGATGTACGATGCAGAGCCCTTTCATAAGCTGATTTTGTCGTGCATGGCACAAGAGCACCAGGAGGAAAGCCTCACCCTCCTCTCATCTTTGTATGTGCCTAGGTTGGCTCCAACCATCCCAAGAATACTTTCCCACCGTGTGCTGCACTCTGCATACTTTCCAGAATGCTGGTCCAGGGGAACCTTGTATATGTTCATTACGATGCGCTCTCTAGACCTTCAGGAGGGTGAATAACTAGCCAGAGGTGCACAAACAGAGTGGTTATTACCCATTACACACACCATTACCTACGCTACAGAAATTATGTCAGGCCTCTTGGCCTGCACTTCCCATTGGGTCTCCCCTTCCTCTGACTGGTGCAGTTACAGAACCTGCTGTGGGTCTAGATTTTGCCATTTAGAGCATCCAGGCAAAACTTCTGTGCCTGTATGCAGTGAGGTATAAGAGTGGGCTATAACAGTATAACTATGCAATGTTTATTTTTTTAATATATATATAAAATAAATCATTTAAATATAGTGTATGACAACTCAGCACCTATTAATCAAATCACAGGTATTTTAGCTGTCTCTGTAACTGACAATCACTGCAAGCTGTGCTGCCTGAGTATCAGTTCAATACCATGTACCATATAGGCTGGACCTGAAGCTCAGGAAAATGGCTTCCTTGACCATCAAATCCTGTTTTTCCACAATCCAAGCACCCACTTCATATTGCCTTTTTCATAAAGGTATCAACCACTGACAAATTTTATCAGACATCTAATCAGTTTTATTCCATCTACAAGGCTATTTCAAGACCTCTCCCTGAGGTAGTAAAAGCCTTTTCAAATTTCCAACCTGTTTTAATTCATGGCAAGCTCAATTTAGTTAGCTCTTTTGTCTCCATGATGTTTACTCCTATGAAGCATTTTATAGTGCAATCATGTCACCCCCAAGGGGAGAGAATGGACTTAACCCAAGCCTTTCAAAAAGTGTTCAAAGCTATATTCTTACTCATTGTGTTGACTCTTGGCCTTGAATACACACACAAACATTTTCCACAGTTTTTAAGGCTAACACAGCTCAGCCTCCCAGGCTACCAGCTGTAGCTCCTTGCCTGTGTACAAGCCATGTGAAATCTGAAGCTGACCTTCATGGTAAAAATAATCCCAGGTATATAGGTCCTTTCTGGAAAAGTTGATCATGCCCTGGTACAGGCAGCAGTGAGACACTGTTCAGGAAAGGTCCAATTAATCAAATATTTCATAAGGAAAAAAATGAATAAATTCTCAGTCACAATGAAAATCTTTGTTATTTAGAAACAGGCAGTGATATTTCCCTAACAGACGTCTGAAACCCTGCTATGCAATACCTGTTTTCAAGCTAAAAAAACTGTCACTAGTCCATCAGTGGCTTTTCCTGCTGATTAATAATGGTAAATTGGTGAAGATCAAATCAGAATAACCAAACTATCTCATACTGTTCTAACAAATATCAAAGGTTAGCCCCTTCCTAAGGGCCCTCCATTTATGTTGGTGTGCAAGCTCATGGAGAGAAATGCTCTTACCATTGCAGTGCTCACCAGGAGACAAAGCACAGGTCTGAAGCTTGTATTCAGATGTAAAAAGAAGGCTGTATTACCCAATAGTCTGCCATTTGCATGAAGACTGAGAAAATGAGACTGTGGAAAGCAATGCAACAGCTCACACTAGAAAACTGTTGTCTAATACTGTGTATGTAAGCTTCAGTTGCAGATTTATGCTTCAGGTGGATTGTGTTATACCTCTGAATCTCCTTCTCTTGGGAGAGGGTAAAAATGGAATTGGATTTATATCCCTGTGTTTTCTGAACCAGACACTAGCTAATAATATAGGAGTCTAGGTACAGAATGACATTAAAGGCTGTGAGTATTTGATGTTAATCAATGGATGGCTGTCTCTGTGGGAGTTTGCTCATTTCTGCTTTAAGAGAGCTAAATTGCTACATCTAGCTATGCCGGGCAGTACTGAAACAAGCAGTCGATACTTTCTTCCAGAATCAATGTATAAAAAAGTAACTCAATGGAAGGGACCTGAGAAATGTGCTAGGAGGAGGAAAGTGAGAAACAGTCTGTCTCGTGCACTATACCTCATCTACCTCATCCCGGTTAACCAGACGAAAACATACATACACCTGTAAGAGGATACAGTATTTCAAAGTGAGGTTTCTTGACCCAGAATTGTCTGTGTAAACTCCTGAACAGTAAGACTGAAGGTTAAAAGCAAAGCAGGCAAATACTCCCCCTTCTATTGACACCTGATACAGAAAAGCATTTAATCATTTGCTTAAGTCTACCCCAATTCAGCCAAGCTGTTAAGCATATGTTTGAGTGCTAGAAAGTCAATAGGATATAAGCACGTGTTTAACTGCTTTGCTGAAAGGGGCAGTTTGCTGCTCAGGATTTAAAAGATGTGACATGAAATACTGCTTTCTGCATTGGCCTTTTTCCCAGTGTCAAATCCAGCCTTCATGGGGGGCAGCTGGATCCCTTTCCATCTTTAAAAGGAGGGAATGCTAAAACTAGCACAAGCTGTCCCTGCCCAGGACTCTCCCCAGAGCTGCAGAGGACTGGGAATCTTCCTAGTTAGTCTCCAGAGGATTTAAGTCTCTCCACAGGAGAGGGAAAAATCCCTGTGAAATACCAATAACCGAATTCCTGACCGAAGGTGGAAGATTCCCTTGCTGAGTCTACTTACCTCTGCTGACCCTCACTATTAATCCAATATTTGGGAAGCACTGGAAAGGATTTACCACTGTTTTGATGGGAGAATAAATAATAGCCTTCCATATGCTATGGTGCATTTCCATGAAGCAGCTGAAGCACCAGTGAGAGTGGCAGAATTTAATAGACTGAGTACAAAAAGACAGGGGTAATGTGAGATGATAACACTGAAAGCAGGCAGTATGGGTGTGTGTATCTGTATGCTTGGGCTTGTGTGTTTATGTGTAGGAGGAGAGCTGCACCTGTGCCTCAGTCCCAACATCTGTTTTATTAATGCGTCATATGTGGCCTTTACAAAAACAAGTTTTGTTACGTGATTTGCAAAATGCGAGCCTCAGGAGTTTTTTAGTGGAAAAGCAGAGATGTAACACACTGATTCCTGGTCAAAAAGTAAGCATAGGTGAGGAAAAGAAAAGTATTTCAGTAGTAACCGTGTCTTCTTACACAAGCCTAAAGGAAATTCCATTAATTTCTCATAGTCTCAAAAGAGCCAATTAAAGTTGCTGGTTCCTATAAATTAAGAAGGAAATTGAGGGATGTCATGATGTGCTTTTAACATCATATCCACTAGCTTTTGGTAAAAGCACTCTTCATATAAAGGGAGAGGAAAGACCAAGTGTACTTTGTACTTCAGCATCCTGGAAATTGAGAGCACCTCAGTTCTTCCGTCAGCCTGTGTTGTGATACGTGTCAGAGATCTTAAGGGACAGGTAGAATTTTCAGTCAGGTCTGCTCCTAAATCAATTTTTATTTTTTCTATATTTTTTTTCTAATATAGTAACCAAAATAATGGTTTTCTAAGTAAATCCTGTTTGGGTTTGTTTACTTCTGTTTGTTTTTCCTTAAGGTTACCCATTACGAAAAGTGTAAGCACATGGAGCAAATACATTCTGATTATTGGTGTTTTTCTGGAAGTGATTAATCTTTATTGGACAGCGTATGCAAGCAACTCTTCAGCTGAATAATCTCAGGACTCTCAGGAGCATGAATATGTCTTCTCAAAACCTTCAAGGACTATTTCAGGTGCTAATATTCTCAGGCAGCATGTCCTAGGAGGAAAGCATTTTCTGGGCATAAACTATTACACTTCTGATAAGAAGCAGCAACAAAAAGAACCTCAAAAGTTGCCCATGGCAGCTGAAATGAAGAGAGTGTTACTGGATATGACACAAAGCGAAGAAGAGCTGGTTGCTAACCAGGTATATAGGCTGGAAGTAGATGATTAAAACACTGTGAACCTTAAGTATTGGATAAAAGAAATAACTGATTTTTTTTTCCAGCATCTTTATTAGAAGAGGCACAGGTTTTTCAATGCGACAAAAATAAAACAAAATTTATTTTTGTTAGATGCTGCTTTAGCAGTGGTCTTTATTTAGGACTGTAAGAAGATGATGACACTGTTTTCTGGCTCCAGATCATCAGTTGTATAGATAGCCCCAGTCTGATGCCCTAATTCAGCTGATGTTCTTTATGCTTCTCCTGTAGAAACAACCTGTCAGTCACCTGGGATACAGACTGAAAGCAGCCAGAATACATCATGCTCTGGTTGGGATGAGCAATCTCCCAGTCCAGCAGAGATATTTTTTAAAAAATCATCTTTATATGTCTTCTTTTCTCCTGGTCTTGTTACATGAGTCTTGCACAGGTCAATTATTCTTCAGCTCAGCACAGTATTTAGAGGATTAGATAAACCTTTGGAGCATAATTAAATAATATTAAAGCAAGGCTTATACTTGAGTTGTTTTTGACAACCAGTTGAATCTGTTGGTCTCCATAAAAATCTATATAATAATAATAATTTAACAAAACATATATAAGAATTTTGCTAACACTTTAGAAACCATTCACAAACTTTAATATAATAGTTAGAAAAAATGTGACAGAATTTCAATAGCATGGTCAACATGGTTACAGTGAACATCTAGCAAAATAGGCCCTTTTATGCATTTTTTTTATGCCACAAACATACTCAAAATAAAAATATGCACTGTTTTTTGAAGCACTGTTAAGTGTTTCACAGCTTTTTATGTTAATTCTGCAGCTGTGTATTCGAACTTTTACTTAATGTATATTATATTTTGAAAATGGCAATCATTTACACTAAATATGTAGCTTGTCAATTAAAAATCTACTGTAAAACTGTGTCTTTACTAACTTTACAACTGTTTTCCAATTCACAATCATGAATCTCTTTTCCACTTCACAGTAGTTTCTGTTTGGCCCTTGTTCTCATATACGGTGACAAAAAGGACACAGTGTCTACTTTTGATTATTTAGGTGCTGTTAATAATCTAAAATGTGGACCCTAAATTACCTGTGCAATATGTCTGCACTTCCTAATGACAACTCACAGCATCTGAGTTTGATATTTAATGCATGAAACAGTAAGTAGTCCCAAAAGTTTCAAGCGTAATCCAAAATGTGGAGTGAAATTTTCTATTCTTTTCATATCCAAGCTTGCATATAGCTATTTTGTTCAGAGAAAAAGTTTTCAAACCTTGTAATGAACACTTTTTTTTTTTTTCTCTTTACTTTGGGGAAAAACTCTAATAGTAAATAAAACTCTATTAATAAATCCGGCCATCAATCAAAAGCTGTGGTAACCTCAGGGTTATGGTGATTATGTGAAGATTTTGTGGGAAATTGGGGAGATGAGTGGTGTAAAAGGACATATAGCCCAGCTTTCTACCAACTTGACACGTGCCTCTCTAAACTGATAGTTGTGTCAATAAACAAACCACCTGGGCTCAGTTTCATTCTCAGTATATGAAAATGGCAACCCAGTATTTGACACAAACTGACTTTCCACTGTTAAGATCTTGTAACGCTTTAACAGTATCATACATGATCATTATTCTGATATCCCAGAAATGGGATCAGGAATACTTCATCCATACTTTGAGAAGACCCTACAAAGAATGAAATAATAAAAAAAAAAATAAAAAATAAAATAAATCCACAGCTACCTGAGAAACAAGTCTTTATTATATGCCTCAGGGCATGTAATTGATACTACTTACCCAAAATGGCACTTTATTGCTGAAAAATTTAATCAGCTGCACAGCAAAGGAAAATCATGATAGGACTTTCTTTTACATACCAGTGCAGCTAGAAACATAGCCTGGAAGGTCCCATTGGCCATTAAAACCTGTTCTGACTATAGTGAGGTCATGTTAGGTCAGCGTAGATACATATATTACTGGCTTTTGTATTATAAGTAGACATTAACTTGAAATCAGGTGGCTATAACCCACTGGAGATGAGAATATGTGTCTATGCTTCATACAGCTGGAAAGGAAAATGGGAGAATGCAAGAAAGTGGTGCACAGAACTATAGTTCCCCATACAAGAGGAACAGATAGCAACAGGGTCAGAAACCAAGACATACTAAAAGCAACATCAACATGGAGACATGAAGAGCCTAGCATCCTCCTTCTGGAAAGACATTGGGAAAGACAAGTAAAGCCTGCCACTAAGTTTAATAGCATTTTCCTTCTTTGACTGCACATCACAAAATCACCATTGGAAATTCAAATCCCGTAATTTCCCAAATTTCAAACTGATATCCAGGTGCCACTGGGAAGGATTCAAATTAATTTGTGTGAAAATACACCCAAACTGAGAAAATCTTAATGCAAAATGATCATTCAGTCATAATGTTATTGCAGTAGATTAATCAATGGTTAATAGAATTAATAATGGCTAATTAATTAAAATACATGCATAATTTTTCACATAATTATACTTTCAGTTGAAAAGGAACTTGATCTAAATAGGTATGAGTGTGAAATGGGGAAGGTTAGGAGAGGAAGGTGAAACTAACACAGTGCAGTGTATTGGTAAAGCCTGAAAAGTAAATGCGACTAATTGATAATAAAATAATAAATATTAATAATATTGATAAAATTTGGGGGACTTAACATTTTAAAACAGGAACATTGTACCATGTAAATCCAAGAGGATATTCCCAGCCTCTCGGAAAGAATCATATTGTTTTGGGACTGGCTAGTGCAAACACCGGATATTCTGCAAGCTATGCTTGGGAATACCTACTCTTTGAGCATTTAACAGTAATTGGAACCTTTCAAAAACTCAAAAGTAATATGACTATAGTAATATATTGATTTTAGTACTTTATAATGCCCATTTGGTTTAATTTTCTTGAAAAATAAAACACAGATTTAATTCAGCTAAAAATAAAAGCAACCATTTAATTAATTGAAGCTCATGTCACTCAATTAAAGAGCTTAGAAATCAGCAGATTATTTTTATATGTTTATGAAGCTATCATAAATGCTTCCTATAGGCTGAAATTTTTGCAATTTTTAGCTTAAACATATTTTTGTAACTAAGAAATTGATTTTCCATTTTGATGTTAAAAATAAAAAAGAAAAATGAATCTCAACTGGCTTAGAAATACTAACAGTACACCAGTGCTTTATAATCTATAGTAGGTTTAATTTATTCATATCTCCAAGAGCTAAATATATCTCATTCTGCACTCAGGTCAGTGATCCCTTACACATTTCAATTACAGCGTTCATCTACATCAGTTTCTCCCTTTCTGTGTTGTCTGTACAATGGAAGCACAGAAAACAGTAGCAGACAGGACCTTGGGAAAAAGCTATACTTATGTAATACCTGACAAATACATCTAACTTCTTACAAGACATCAATCTCATTCCTTGATTCATAGCCTTCTTGCACTAGCAAAAGGTTTGCATTATGTATACAACATCATGCAAACTGGTCATGTTACTGATTTGATTCTGAGCAGCAGTACAGTTTTCAAGTCAATACCATACACTATTTCAGCCCTCAGAGCAATTCTGGTGCTCACAAGTAGAAACTATTTGAAGAAAACCAGTCTGAAAGATCTGCTAAAAGTGTACATCAAATGTGCACCAACACCTATGGGGAAAATATGGGTTTGAACCAACGATTCTTTCTTTATGCAGTTTCAAACTTCATGGATAGTTGGAATGTTCACTCTAGGGGACCAGACTAAATTTAGTTTCAGTGGAAAACACCAAAGCGTGTTAGTGTAGACATAAAGGCTTTAGCATCAGTCGTTTGCATCTACTGCCAGGCTTCTAGTGTGTCTAATTACCTGCTAGCATATTTACAGTCTAAACCCCTTTTGCTTTAATTTAGGCCCATTACTTGTCCTCACTAAAACAAATTATTCTTCAAATAACAGATTATTCCCTTTCTCTTTGAAAATAACGTTCACATGCCAGAACACTCTATCCATGTCTTCATTCAGTCCATCAAAACCTTCACTCTTTCAAAACTTTTCTTCTTGCTTTCATTTGGAGCTGTTTTAAGTACTGCACACCTTCCATTTAATAGTGTGTTTACCAGCTTTTAAAGAAATGCCATAAAAACTGATGTGCTTCAGCAAAATGTTTAAATGAGCTGGCATTTTCCTATATAAAACGTATTATGCCAAATAATTTTTGACCAGCTACTCTTGCTATGATACCAAGGATATTTTTTTCTGCATACTGATTTGAGAAAATATTAAGTATTAAGAAGAACCTCAAAGCTTGGTAACCATGAGGTTGGTAAACTTGTAAAATGTGGAGGATAGTACCTCCAACTGACATAGGACTGCATTTCATATAAACAGATTAGAGACTTTAGAGACAGTACAAACTGGGTAATTATTAAATAATGTAATCATATGCCACAAATGATCAGTATATGAAAAAATAGAAAAATGTCACTGAAACAGTTCTTAACTACAGACTGTTTTGAATGCACTTTCTTTTTTGACAAAGTTAAAAAAATATCTCAGAACACAACATGTTATCAGATATTTTGAATAAAAGTATAATTAAAATGCATGGAGGTGATGCAAAATAAAACTTTTTTCCCTAAAGCCTTTGCTTTGTATTTCTTTTTCTTAGAAGATATTGAAAGTGTATGTTTAATTTTAATTACTGATAGTTCAAAAATCTCAATAAATGCTGTAGCAGTAGTGCCTGAATATTTCTCCAAGACCTGCAAGCACTTTCTATATGGAGCAGAAAGCTGATGGCACCTGAATGGTCTCTAGATGCTATTCTACCAACAGCAATGATATTTCCAAGGTACAAATTTCTGAATCTTAGCGTTGGGGAAATTCTGATTTAAGGTTGTAAGCTGAACATATTTTTCTGACATGCTTTGGGGTTCCATACAGTAATAGAGTATTAAAAAAATGTGAATTAATTCATATTGTATCCTCTAACCATGACACAAATATCACTGATTTAATAACTGTGAACAGCTAGATAAGTATCCTTCTGTTTCATATATTAATAAAAACAAAACAGGATGACTTACTTTCTTGTGATAGTGGCTCTTTGATAATTAAACCTACTCCCCTTTTAAAACAATGATTAAAAGTGACATATGTTAATTAACTACTATTTATATACAGCTGGCATAGGGCTAGTTAGTATCACCTATAGTTACTGGATTTTGTACTTAAGGCAGAAGCATTCACACACTGTCCTGAAGCTGAAGCAGTCACCCAGAACACACAGGAAAGTCTGAAACATAACTGAATTACTTGCCATGCATTCCTCTTTCACATTCTCAGTCATATGCAACAACTGAATACCTGGAGCGATCTTCTCTCCTTTTAAACCCTATCCATTTTCTTTTCCATTTTGTACAACTGCTTCTCAAAAACCAGCCTGGGCCCTAGGCCATGGATCTTACCTGAGTTTTACTTGCACTAACCTGTGTGCTGCATACTGGTTATGTATCTTTGTTCTGTACATTTTTATCTGTATATTTTACAAGTGAGAGACGAGATTGTCTGCTACTCTCTATGCCATGCTAGCACCATCAGGCCCATTCTATCAGCAACTGTGAAAATCTTTTAATGAAGCTTTTTAGAAGGCAAATCTGCTGCTGTGTTACGAAAAGAAATACAGCTACTACTTTGGTATTTACTTTCTTTCTGTATGTTAGCCAGCTTACTGTGCACTAAGACAGACCATGGGTATGCTTTTCAGTTATGCTAATAATGCTTTGACAGCATAAAATAGTGTTCAAGGATTCCGGGTTGAGAGAAAAGAGACACAGATAGAGAACTCACAACTAGTTTATTAATATAGGAAAATATAGAGATATTAACAGATATAGTAAAGGATACCTCTGATGTTTGGTTATCTTACCCACCCCAAAGGCCCTGTGAGGACAATCAGGAAACCAGCTCTGAGAAACATCATCGCAGTGTGAGGTGGCAGGCTCAACCTTAGTGGGCGTCCTCGCAGAGGCAATGTTGACCTGGATGGTACGAAGTTCTTCTGCCTCCTTGCATTGCATGAAGCTCGGGCTTTCATACTAACAAAAATGCACACTCATTCCGACGCAGGGGCCAGCCTACATCAGAAGAAGTGGCCAGAAACATCTAGAAAGGTCTCCAAGATTCGGGACTTTTCCGGGAAGTTCTAAAGCGGAACTTTCCGGGTAGGAACCAAAGCTGGACTTTCCGGGGAGCAGACAAAGCAGACAAACAGTACTTTTCTATCTTTGTGGGTTTCACCACAGACCATTATCTGTTGTCCCTGACACAAGCAGATGTAAACCAGTCTCTGAAAATACACCTTCTGTAGGGAGCTGTTGTCCTGTAGGCTACACATCATCAAAAATGCACAACATCCAAAAGGCTAAGGAATTTTACAGAAGCATTGCTTCCAGAGCCCAAATATGGGCAAAACTGGGAACTCAGCTGTGAACTATACATTACTTCTGGGAATCTACTAAAGGTATGTGAAGAAAATGTGTTTTGTCAAGCTTCAATCCTCAGTACATAGGTGATACCTCCATTGGGAAACATTGAAATTAGAAATTATGAAAAAAAACTTTGAAAGTCTATGCTTCCATATCTGACCAGGGACAACAGAAAGTAAATTCTCATACAGAAAGCAACTGTGCCAGGATCTAGGTGTTTTAAAGTCCTGTCTGTTCTCCTCCCACTGTGTTAGCTGTATTAATTGAGATTCAGGTGCCAGAGTATGAACAAAGAATCCAGATTGTGCTTGTGTGTTCTAGTGAATAAAAAAAGCCATCTGCAAAAATAGGCGATTAAAAATATCTGCTTAGAAATATCCATTTGAAAGGTGATTACACATTTGTATTTTTTCTCTGACAGTTGAATGTGGCAGTTTATGGAATATACATGCTTTTCTTCTTCCAAATTTCTCCCAGTAAGTAGAGGAGGTCATCTGCCTTTATTGCTAGCATTTGATCTACAGCAATTCACTGTCCTTTAGCAGCATGAAAGCCTCTAATCAACTGATAGTGGGGACCCCAGCTGGAAAATGCTGTATACAGTAGTAAAGATGGTACCTGTTCAGAATGAAAATGTACTGCTATGCTTGCTTAAAGCTACAGGCAACAAATCACCACTCCTTGCAGGTTAGTCAGTTTGGATTTGGTCTGTAGAAAAGTGCGGTTCTGAAAATTTGCAGCTCATGGAAGCTGACTAAAATGACCAATTATTTGCATGCAGAAGTCCTTTCCCTCTCTCCCCCACTTCTTTTGAATATTTCATGAAAAGGGAAAATACACACTTCTGAGTGGCACCCTATCTACCCGACAAAGAAATGAGCAGAAGATGCAAACATTATTTGTTTGTATAATTTTAGCACAACAGTTGTTGGCAGCCTCCTACAAACATCTCAGGCAGAAATTAGTCACTAGGATATACACAGACATGATTGTTTACCAGTATGGACACGACCCAACACGTACCCTCTGCAACTGTGGTGTATGACAATACTGCTGCCTGAAGATGTCTTCATAAATGCACTTAGCAGATCTATCAGATGGGATACTTCACACACTAATTCCTCAAGGCATTATACAGAAGAATTAATCAACTGTATGCAGAAAGAAAGATGCAGACAGCAGCTATAAAAAGAAGGCACACAAATGTAATTCTTACATTTTTATGGGTTTTAGCAACTGCAAAGAATGCTGCCAGATAACAGAGGTTGCCTCAATAAATACACACAGGAAACTGGTGAAGGTAAGTGAAACTGTGCATAAGACACTACAGCAGCCAGCAGGGAAGAACCTGCAGTGGGAAGATGAGGATTTGTACCAATGTGGTTGATAAAATAAGAGTGAAAACCAAACCCTACCAAGTGTGATTAGATCACAGCACCACAACTGTGCTGGTGAAAAAGCAAATGAGGAAGGGGACCAAGACAAAATAAACAACTTTCATTCAGATGTGAGGTTGTGCCCTGGGGAACTGTGGAGCAGGACCCAACCTTCTGGCCCCACTCACATGCAAATTGCTGAGGAATCAATGAAACATAAAGAGGAAAGCCAACTGTCCACACCATGTACTAGGCCCACTCCATATAAGTGCTAAAATCTTATTATTCCTGCCTATGAAAGTAAAGTGTACATTCTGCTAAGTTCTACTCAGATATCTTGGCCAAGGTGAAAGCAGAGCAATTTTACATGTGGAGACCAAATACCTATACATAATGAGGAAGAAACAGATGTGACCGGGCAACCTGTGCTTTCAACACTCTTTATCCATGATAGCTGACCCTTCTCCTGAGTGATGCTCCTGCCTCGACCAGTCAGCCCTGGAGCAGATCTTTGTGCTATGTCTCTGGCTTGTAAGCTCATGTATGTCACTACTTGTGAAGCTTTTCCTCTGGAAGACTGTCAATATTTTATTAAAATTATTCAAACAGAGCTGCCTTATAAATGAAGCATTATTTATTCATTCAGCCAAAGCACTTACAGCAAAAGGATAAAACAAAACATAGGACTAGAAATATTTTTTCCTTTACCAAATGCTTGATCTTTCAAGCATTATTACCTTCTTTTCATTAGCGCTACTCCCATCTTTGGCTAGGAAAAACATATGGTATTTTGTGTGAGACCGTGAAGCCCTGTCATCATTCAGAGACATTTTCAGGGCAGTGCTGGGAAACTACTCAAACTCCCTTCTCCCTTTTCATCATCAAGGCAGGGCTGGGAGCTGTAAAATTTTTCTAGAGAGTTGGAACCAGGATAGTAGTACCCCGCCCCATTATTAGCTTTCCCATTGCTTCCCTCAGGACATCAGGTATTTTCTAGATTATCTTTGCTATTACTGCATGTGGTGGAGGAGGGAGGATTTCCCAATAGTCTTCATTGACTTTAACTCTTTACAGAAAGGTAAACCAAGATACAAAAGAGCTAGAGAGAGATATATCATAATTTTAGGGGGGTTATTCTCTTTATGTCTGTAATTTCCATGACTTCTGTGAATTAGTCAGAGGAACCCTGTCATGCACTGGACAAATAGGGATATTAATGAAAATCTGTTTGCTTTAAAAGCAGCATAGACAAATGCCTAGCAAGGAAGTTCTTGTTCTCTCTCTCTCTATATTTTTTTTCAATAATGATCCGTAAAGTCTTGTTTGTCTTCAGAACACAGCTAAACCCTAAGAAAGAATGACACAGCACATATTTTAAATAACTGCTATAACAATCAATTTCATGAGTTCTCCAAGGTTGAGAGCAAATTAACCAATCAACCTCCACTTTAATCAACTCTTAGGTGATTAGGGCAAGTGATTTGCAAGGGAGCACGAACAACACATATCAGCTTGCTGAGTTTCTGCTGACTCAAGAAGCCTTCTGTGTTTGCATAATAGATCTAATAAAGATTAAGAACTACAGCTGTGGAAGGCTGCCTGATATGAAATATTCTGTGGAGAATGTTATGATGATAATCTTTCTACTCCTGTCATACAAATAACTCAAGCTGGATATATGTTTTGTTTGCACATATGCCCAATTACTGGCTAGTACCTCCCAGGGATCAGCTTTTCAAAACAATAATAAAAACCATAGGCTGCCTCTATTTAACATTAAATACCTAACAGGACTAAGTAAGCAGTTCTGTTCTATGCCATTGTGCTTCTTGCTCACATAAAGATCTTCTGACCATTTAAAATGTCCTCCAAAGAAAAGAACCACATTTCTGAATGTGAAGAGTTCCTCAGGATCCAACCCTTATTTGGTGACATAGAGAGATGAAAGATACCTGGTGATGTTGTAATGAGTAGGTGGTTTAAATATGTTCAGCCTATTTTCATGAGAACTGAAGTGCCAATATATCCCATGATACAGAACTGTTCTCTACAAAAGTCAGAAGGGATGTGGGGAAGAACTGTGTCTTTGAATCCTGGCAATATAAAATTATTAAGTCCAGGATGCAGTCTAAGTCTATCCAGAAGCCTTTACTATGCCAAACATCTGCAGACTCAGGTGTTTCCCCAAGAAGATGCAGATGTTCAGTATTCCTGAGCATTTATCCTAATAATATTAATAGCAACAGCAGTTGTTTGGGTACTTTCTCCAGAGACAACATGTGGAGGTAAATCAAATAACTATTCAGTTGAACCTAGGTATTTAAAATAACAGAAACTACTCGTAACTATGCAGTAACTCAGGTAGGCATACTCAGTTCCTCATGACTGCAGGAAGAGCTACATACTGCAATGTAAGCAACATAACTGGTCCTTTTACTTATCATTTTTTCTCTCCCGCCTAACAGTCATACCTTCTGCCCCGCTGAATCTCAGCAGTATTTTCTGATCTCTTTTTGCCTCAGGCATATTCTCACAGTCATAATCTCATATAAATCAACAACTAAGTGTCTCGTAGTCATATCCACTTGAGGATATGGGAATCCCAGTTACTTTCGCAAGCTCCTGTTGCTCTGGGTTTCACTGAGAACAACAGCTTGACAACGTGAGCAGATGGTTACGGGGTAGTATTCGTTGGAATTTTCAGACAGTTTCAGCAGAGAGAATAGTTGTAACTCGTGAAGCTAGACAAGAAACTTCCAGGCTCCAAAGCTGACTAAATCCTTAAAATCAAGAAACTGCATTAGACATTACCAAGGCGGATTTAACAGAGGCTGCCTCCCACAGCTGACACAGAAGATCTGGAAGTTACTACTGCTTCCTGTCCAGCCAAACTTTGCATGTGTTGTGGCAGTTAACATTTTTTGACAAAAGTGACTTAAGTATCTTGTCATTAGCTTGCAGCCTCTAAGGTAGACATAACACGGTGCCCAGATCAACAAGCACAGAAATCAACAAAGGCTCCAAATGTTAGAAAATTAACGAAGGGCCAATGAACGTATTTCTAGCCACTAAATATTTTTTACTCTGTATACAAGCACCCAAAAGATGTTTAAAGAAGTAAGTTGAGACTCAGAGATGTAGAACGCTTTAAGAACCAAAATTGAAGATATGCTATGTGGCATTACAAGGACAATAATGTTTTTTCCTCAGGAACCTAAAATCTAAACCTAACTGCTACTGCAATATCAGGCTGCAATTATCAAAGAAAACATAAGGAGGGAATACAACATGCCTTCTCCAATCTGATACCCTTACTTTAGTTATTAATTGTTAAATATATAGTGAAAGAGAGGAGCAATGACAAACTCGCAGCTTTTGATGCTTTGGACAATAGAAATGTGGTGGATACAAGCTTTAATACCACCTTCACAGAGACAGGCCGTTGTGCCAGCTGGATAGTCCCCAGGTGTGCCATAGCCAGTCCTGATGTCTGCTTAAGCCAGCCTGCCCATAAGACAGCACAGTGCTGACCCCCATATCTCTGATCGGGGCACTCACCCTACTTCCCAAGCATGGATGTTCAGTCCTCTTATCCAGTCTGCAGAGGCTGGAAAAGGACAAGAATACCACCCATGAAATATATGGAAACTATTACAAACCTGCTGGTCCTTTTTTCTGATTGAAACTATCTAACCTCCTCAGAACAAACAAAGGAAGAACCCAGGTTCATAGACAGACACTGAACTGTTTAACAGGATTTTAGAAAGGAATGCTCTCTTTGTACATAAAATGCACACATATATGCCTTTGCCAGAATAAAGTCTGAAACAGAAACAGAAGCAATACATATGAAGAAGCACAAACTACAAAGAAAAAAATACTTGAGTGAATTCTGCTCAACACAGGATATCCAAATGGGTTGAATAAGTCAAAACTGAGACAAATGAAACGGGTTACAGTATAAAGAAATAATAATCATAATAATAAATGTTGGAATTGCTCACTTCATATTGTGATCTTTCATTTCAGGGATTATTTTTACTAATTTGAAACTTACAAATCTATCACTGTACTACACATGAGTGCAACAGCATGCAACATATATCAACACAATAGTGCTGTAAATACACAATAGACTGCTGCACCTAATCCCAGTTAAATGTGACATAAAAATGCATTCAAATCCTGAGGTATATTGCATTTTTTTCTCTTTCAGATCCCTCATAAAAAAATAAAATATCTAAATTTTTTCTTTTAAAAAGTACAAAGCATAGGAGACATATGAGAAACCCCAGTCACATAATAATGATTTCCTCATACGCTTCCATGCGTTATTATTCCAGATATTACTAACAGGTCTTCATTCAATATAAAATACTAAAACTGTACATCTCCAAGAACATATTAAAAAATGATTGGTTTGAAACGATATTTTAAAAACATAGTTAGAATTCACACGCATATTTAAGTTTTAAATTGAACTGAGTTCTTAAAGACAGTAAAAAAAATCCTGCAAAAGAAATCTATCAGAAATTTAGAGGATCAACTTCTGAGTGGCCTTCAGCTGGCAAGCTAGTAACGCACCAAGGTAGCTTATAATAACCATCATTTTTTTGTAAAATAATATCCATTTTATGAAGAATACAACTATCTTATTATGGTCTTCACAGGTATGATTATAGGTACGATACAGTCTGCAGAATGCATTACAACTGCACAACCCATGCACATAGCAACAACATACTCATCTTCAAATCTGGTGACTCTGAATCTTCTTGGCGTGAATATTATTCCATGAAAAATTAAAATACAAATAAGTCTGCATAAAAATATAAACTGAAAAACATCTGCATTTTCACAAAGGAATCCAATGGAACACATTCCTTAAAATGTCACTCTTTTGTTTTTTTTAATGTGTATTTATTTACAGACTTACATGTATTTATGTTCAGGATGATTGTTCTCAGACTTAATAGGATCAATATGCTTGTAAATGTGTATTTTTTTTTTCATAAACTTGTGTGGGCTACTAATCTCCGAAGCCTTAATAAAAAGAACTATGTGGCAATTAGCTCTAACCCACCCATATATATAAGCACTCTTACATACTGGGAGCAAATTATCGGGGCAAATCATCAGAGTTATAACAACAAGAACTGGAATATGTTGAATATCTGGTTACGATAACATGCATTCTACATACCTTAGGAAATTAAAGGAAACATTATCCAAAGAAAAAGAATCACTGTTTATTTCTATTACAATACCTCCATTTTTAAATATTTTCTCATTTTGTAACATAAGACATCTTAAAATCAAGCTGTGAAATAAGAAATACTGAGTGGCAAATGTCTCAACTTTATTTTCAGGGACTTGAAAAACAAGTCACTTAAAATGTTTCTCTTGCTGAATTTTGTGGAAAAGACTAACTTTCAATTAGTATTTTGAAATGGAAAAAAGAAGCAGGTACAGAAGCCAGCCTAAAAGTAGCTGGCGCAATAAAATTATGTCTGTTCACAAAAATCTTCAGACCCTCAGCACTGCTTATGTGAAGAGGCTGTTGTGGTTTTGCGTTATCTTCAGAGGGTCTGCTACTTGTCATGAGAACAAAAACCAGGAGACTTCCTCCCCATCTGTTACGTGAATCCTCACATAGGTAGGAGAGCCCATGGTGGGAGGACCTGTGGCCAGGCCACTTTGAGGTTTGGCTCACCACCTCTGGCTTCCATGCTGACTTTCATTGGGCAAGCCTGCAATCAGCCTGAACTACGGAGGTCACTAACAGCATTAAAACCAAGAGTGGACTGAGATGTCTTAGGCTCTAGGAAGAACATCAAAGGAATAATATCAGGGCATTTAGGAGTGATCCAGAGGAAATGAAGGGCCTACATGTCAGCATGAGAAATATTCATCAGCAAAGTATCACCTACAGGAGTCTCAGGGTTAATCAATTAATACTCTATGTAAATCACACATGAACCTATGTCACCTGTTTGCTGGCAGCATGGTCTTTAACAGTCTGTCTGACACAGGATTATTTCAGCATTCTTGCAAGCCTCATGACTCCATAAAAACACTGCACTGTGCTATAGTCTCAAACTATGCCTGAGCACAGGAGCACTGCAGAATCATTAAGCAATGTACCTTTCAGCATCTTCATCTCACAAATATTCCAGTTCACAGCCTTCTTGATGCCTGTACCCAGATCTGCTCATTCATTAAGGCACTGCTGACAGTGGTGTGTATTAAAATGTTAAATTTCAATACAACCAGCTTGTGCAGGTACTGAAAAGACAGTATCTTTTAAAATACATTTCAAACCCCCCCCCAATTAATATTATCACAGCTTAATTACTTGTTTACTGCATTTTGAATTAAAGCAATGTTTGCATTAAGCCATTTACTTTATTCCTACTCATAAACTATTTCCTATGGATTTGAATCTTACATTACTTTGAGCTACCCTGAAAATAGGAAATAATTTTCCTAGTGAAGAGCCTTGATATGATAGAATTGCATTCTCTAGCTAGACAGACAAAGCATGATAATTTTCTCTGCATATGAACTTGTCACCAACTCTGAATCTTCTTTAGAAACTACATTAGTAAGGTGAGGCCACAGGCTATGACTCCACATCTGATTGAAAGTTTGGCCTTTGGTCTCAGAAGAGGAACTTGACTCTTTTGGTGAGGATGACCAGGTCTCGGGTTTCTCCCTGAAGAAATGTATTCACCAGAGGAGTTTGATATTTCTGGTTGTTCTCAATGACTGCTACACCTATGTTAAGGTAAGCATGAGCCTCTCCAAGGCTTGAAACCTAGTTTATTTGCTTCAAGAGAATAACAGCCCTCATAAAGTAATTACATTTTTTTAATGTAAAATGCTTTTAATTACAAAAATATTTTGTAATACTAAACATAAAGGAAGCTAGCCAGAAATCTTTTCCTGGGATTTATGGAATTAGGATCAAACTTTGCCTTTAACTCTGGCCTTCAATGCACAGACTTCAATACATAGCCAAGAAACCACACATCTGGCACCTTTATTCTTACTGCAATAACCTGTTCCTATTCAGTTAACAAGGCCTGAGTTAACGAATCAATGATGCTGGATATCATCCTCAGGGAAGTTTTGACTTTATTGTACTGTGATTTATATTGATGGCATGGTGCTGCAGAACTAAAACAGAAACCTGCCCCAGCTCAAAGGCATGTCTTTCACATGATTCAGCTAATAAAGTCATATGAATAGGAATTTATTACTGAATTTTATGCACACTGAAGTCATCATATATATAGTTCAAGACTGCTCTGATCCTTAAGATGTTACGGTATCTTGCAATGCTATTCCAAATAATCTGATCTGGCTGGGAGTGAGTTAGCTTGGGTACCAGAAAGTATGGCCAATTTATCATGCTGGTCTATTAATGCATCATCTCCCAATCTAACTTTTTTTCTAGGCTAATATATCAGCTAACATAATTTTGATGGAAAGTTAGTCTGATTAAATTACCACTGCTTCTATTATCTAAGATAACCCCAGTCATTTATACATAGCAGTCATTGAAAGCAAATACAATATGAAAATTGCCATCAGTGCAGGGTTTTTCATTTAAAGAGCAATGTTCTCCAGTCCATCCTGCACCTTGCACTCAGTATTCAGTTGCTGGTCAGATCAGGCACCAAGACTAGAGACACCCTTGCAAAACTGTTATTTCTCACCTGGGCCACACAGTTTTCTCTGAAGAAGGAATTAAATAGGTTAGTTGACCAGCTGCTTCTCTCATGAGCAGTCCAGAATAGGCCCTAAGAATGAGCTTAGGAAAGCTGATGTGATTTCACATTTATCTTCTTGCTGAAGAGGTTGTTTCTCTAGCACCTTCCTATCATACTGTTTCTGCCTTTTCAGTCCTCTTGCATTACTTGCATTCAGCCAAGGTACTTGTGAGGACAGTGATCTCATTTTTGTTCTGAGACCTGGACTCCAGAGGGTTATGTGCTTTGTCATAAACAGCAGGGCTGCTCTTGGTCTCTTGCTGAGTGAACAAGCATGGCTGTCTATGGGCAGTAAGGGAGTGTGCCCTGTTTCTCTCTCACAGCTGACGTGCTGCTACCGACTGGACTGCTCCCAGCGGAATTACCCTGCTGCCCGGATTCAAACCAGCAAGTGAGCCTGAAGAAAAAGGCCCAGCTGCTGTCCTCATGGGGAACAGGAAGGGCTTTAGTCCATGGGACTGAGCCTTTCCTCCCTGTTCTCATGAACATTCTCTTATGTGTTTTCACAACAGAATACAGAGTAGGACAATACAATCAGTACAAGCAGATTTCTAGATAATTATACCAATAAAAATATACATTATTACAATTCCCTGCTTTTTTTTTTTTTTTTTTTTATGGCTTTGTAAGGCTGAAGTTGAAAGATGCTATGATTTTAGAAGGAAAGAAAAAGCATCAGGAAGATATACTGGCTCAGTGTAAGAGCAAACACACAAAACTCCTTAAACAACTGCTACTGTAGCAGCTCCAAATCCATTGAAATCACTGCCTCCTGCACCAGTCCTTTCTTGCTAAAGACATTTAAGGCTCTTATCCATTCTCGCTACTCATCGAGATCTCATAAAAATTAGAACCACTGAATTAGGATAGATGATTATCTACGTTTCGTCCCTAATCCTATATTTGTTTTAACACCTCTCCACCATTTTCAGTCTTCATTACAGTCAATAAATGGACAATTAAAAAGAAATGTTCAAATTTCCTCAATTAAATTAATTTTAAAAGGAAAATATCTATGATGCAAGAATCACAGTCTGAGGTTGAACAAATATGGTTATTAAACAAGTCAGGCTAGTCAGGCTTATCGAGCCTCCAGTACTAGATGAGACTGAAAGCATCAACATGTCAGCTCCAAAGAACAGCTGTTGAGAAATGACCTGACAAAGGCTGGAAGCTGTAGGTGTAAGAAATAAGCCACTATTTAGAACAAAATAGGTACCATTTTACAAATTCTATTGCCTCTTTATTACAATAAAACAATTATTAGTTTCTCATACTTACTGTATAATTTTCCAGATTTTTTTTGTCCTGTACACATACATGATGTTTTCATTGACATTCGAAGTCATGTAATAATGAAAATTATTAAGCAATCTAATTAAAATATTTATTCTAAATGACTTCTCAGATTTTAACCTTCATTCCTTCTCTCATTCCCTTTTGCTTTGTTATCAGTGTTATAGGGTATATAAACCAGAATATCTATTTGAGGTATACCTTAACTATATTTGTAAATTATGTCTCTTACTCCCATCAAACTGAAGTCTCATTTCATAAAAAGAAATGCAACTACAAAGAAATTAAAAGTTTTTGTTTGCTAACCCTCCTGACTTCATAAAATTAGTCTGTGTTAGTAGCATGATGTTATGGTGCTGATCTTAAACAGGAAGGGATTTTGTTTCAGAGATGAATCTACAAGCAATCATAAAGCAATCTAGCTATGCAGTCTAACTTAAAAGCCACCAAAGTGCTTTAATCCCTTTACTATTCTAGGACAACTGCTGAAGAAAAGTCCTTACAATTCCTAAAACATACAATGCCCAATTCTATTTGTATCAGTGTTATCTTTAAAGACAAGTAGTAATTTTCCTTTTCTGGCCTCTCCTTGTAGCAGAAAGAGCAATCATTTTATTATGCTAAACAAATCAAGGGTTTTTTTTTTTTTCTTTTATAGATATACATTTCCTTGTTCATACAATAAAACCTTTTCTGTTACAACTTGAAATCATCTTTCCTGCTTAAGAGATGAATGCACTCACCATTTTAAAAGAAATCTTACTTATACTTAAAGCAATGCTATCTGTGCCTGTAGGAATTATTTTACTAGGCACACCCTCAGTTCACACTTTTTCCACAACTGTATTGCACTGGTGACTCATAGTTCTACTGTGATCAACTGCAAGACCCAGAATTTTTTCTTCCCCCACTGCTTCCACTTGTATAGCTTCTAGATTATAGCACCAACTCTTGCTTTAGAACTTTAACATTAAATTAAATCCCACCTCTATTAATACAGACAAACATTCAGTTCTTTTGTGACATTCTTATCCTCCTGCTTCTAGGTAATGCCTCCCTTACTCAATCCTCATCAGCTGTCATTAGCTCATATCTATTTTCCATGCCTCGGACATCAAAGAAAATATTAAGATTAGTCCTAAGAGTGGTCCTTGAGGACCTACCTGCATGCAGCCTTACTTCCTCTTTCAGCACAACCCTCTGTCAGTTCTTTTTAGCCAGTGCCTTATCCACTTTACAGTTCTTGCACTAATCCCCATCCTGCTAGCCTTCACTAATAATTTTCCATGTGGCAGTATATAAAATACTGTACTGAAGGCCAGAAAGATTAGAACTACCACATTTCCCTTGTCTTCAAACAAGCTATTAGAGAAATCTTGGGACCAAGAGTTGAGTTTAGATAAAAATCTCAGTAAGAAACAGGCACTGTACTGGAAGGTAATAACAGGAGAGAAACCACCCATATTAGGGAGGAAAAAGGCAGGCATCAGGATGCCTTGAGCCTTTAAACTAAAACAGGTGGCTTTAGAATTTCTATGGATGACTTTGAAAAGGAAAATTACAGTAAAAACCTTGGCTCTTAAACTGTTTTTTTGGGGGAGGGGATAATATGAGTGAAGGGGATTTGGGGAAGAAATAAGGTGAGAGAGAAACTCTCCTCGAACAGTCCCTAGGCAATTATGCTGCAGAGTCTGATGGTGAGCGTTGACCCACTTGTGTTTCAGGCAGCTGGCACTAGCCTTTTTTGATGTAGAGATCACTAAGAGTGATGAAATAATTACCCATCTGTGTGATGTGGTTATACTACTAAATTAAGCTAATTGAGGTGCCTCCTAACTCCTTTGCTCCTCAGCTCCTGAGTCTTCCAAGTGTATCCAACAATTCTGACAGAAACAGATACTTCGCCTCTTGCTGCCTCACACACTGTACTTTGCAAGTGCATGGTGCCTAGCTACAGTGGAGTGAATAGCATATGCCACATAACTCATACATGCAATTTAGCCTTTTTTTGTTTGTTTGGCTTTTCCCCTATTACTGATTTATTCTAACTTAAATAAAGAAATTACTCCTTGCTTTTGGTGTGGACTTGTAAAGTCATTCAAATTATCACAGCAAATACCTGCCCTTTTATATTCCACTGCTGAATGGATAATACTCTGTTGAAAATGACATCACATTTGAACTACTACTTCACAGGCTTTTGGTACATTACAGTTTTAAATGGACCTTTGAAAAAAAACCAAACAGCAAAACAACCTACCAATATTTAAGTTGAAAAGTACACTTCTGGTCCATATTCTTTTCAGTAAATATTTTTAAAGTAAATTAATATAAAAAAAACCCAAACAAACCCATAACTAAATTCTCTCTAAAAAGTGACAGGTGTCAGTCCAACTAACTCTGTTTCTTATGGACAAAAACTGACTGCTACATACTCAAGTTTTCAAAACAATACGTGCACTTGTTTTCAGCTGTTAAGAGTGGTGGGGTTTCTTTTTCAAGTGGTGGGTTTTTTTTCAACTGGTAGGTTCAGAGGGTTCATATGAAAACAAAGGCCCTTCCTATCAGCTTGTGCAGACAATAGAGCAGCATAGGATATTATGATCTGGCAAACCATATAAATTCAAACATCCTGCATGCTACAAGTGAGAATTTCATTTCAGAGCTGAATAAATAGGCATGGCAGAGGTAGAAGGGAGGCAACTCAAGGAAGGAATCCTAGGGACAAGCCCAATAGCACAGAGTGGCCCCAATCATTTTTCCAGTCTCAAGAATGAAATGACAGATGTCGAGATCCTTTGTCATAGCCTTGTTGTGACCTGCCTATAGATTGGGATGTTTGAATTTCATCTCCCTGCCTCCACTAAGAGTCTATTTGAAAGCCTGATGACACTGGCTTTGTGTGAGTGAGGTAGATTTCCCTTACAGTGCATGTTGGCACAGTAACACTTGAAATACAAAACACAAACATTTTCTTAACAGTGCTAAATGTCCTCATTATTCAAAGGCATGGAAACAGGCCAGCAACTCTCTTCAGATTACCAGTGCAAGCTAGCTGTACAAAAGTAGATATCATAACCTGCGAGAAGGTATAGAGAAAAGTGATGACTCCGTTGACTGTAGAAACAAAAGCAGTGACCGTATAGACAGTTTGTAGTACTTAATACCTATAATCTGAAAGGTGAGAAAGGATCAAGAGGACTATATTAACTCAAATATATCTGATTTTAAAATTATGGCTGCTACTGAGGTATAGTCAAGAACACATTTTAAAACAGTAGGTAAAATGGAAAGTAATAATTTCATACCTGACATTGGTTTTACTTATCTCAGAAAGAATAATGTCTCAGATGTTGCCTGACCAAGAAATGATGCAGAAGCAATGAATTTAGCATTCTCTCATATCCTTCAAGAGAGAGTCAGTACCATTTTAAAGAAAACAATATTAAACAAAATGAGCCTCAACGGGCTAAAGAGCCTTTTCTCATTCCAGTATTCTTGATGTACTTCATAATGTGTCTTTTTTTAACATTACTCCCCTCAATTTACTCATAATTACTGTCTATGCCATATGAATTATGCAACATTTGATGTAAATTCAGATTCCCTGGCACTGAACAAATCTAGGGGCATTTCAGAACCTGGTGTAATTACAAAAGCAATCCCTGTAGACTTAGGGAGAAGATGAATATCATCTACTTTTTTTGATCTTGGTTGGTTTGTATGGTACTCCTGTGCTAGATTCCCCTTGGGCTGCCATGAAAGTGCATGTATTGGGTCTGGCTGAGATGGAGTTATTTTTCCCACAGCAGCCCTCATATTGCTGTGTTTTGTGTTGGTAACTAGAAGGGTGTTGATAACATAGCAGTGTTTGGCTACTGCTGATCGAGTGTCCCACAGCATCAAGGCTCTCTCTCCAAAATTTCTCCACCGCTAGGCTGGGAGTGGGCAAGATGTTGGGAGGGGACACAGCCAGGACAGCAGACCCAAACTGACCAAAGGGATATTCCACACCATATGATGCCTCCTCAGCAATAAAAGCTGAGAGAGGAGCAGTGGAGAGTGGGAAGGGACGTTGGTTATTAGCTATTACAATGTTTGTTGTGAGCAACTGCTACATGGACTGAAGCCTTACTTCATGGGAAGTGTCTAGATATTGCCTGCTGTTGGGAAGTAGAGAATAAATCTTTAATTTTTCTTTGCTTCCATAAATAGCCTTTGCATTTGCTTTACTAAACTGCCTTTACCTTGACACATAAGTTTTCTTTCATCTTGTTCTCTCCCTCCCTGTCCTGCTGAAATAGGAAGAGACAGAGTAGGTTGGTGGGCACCTGGTGTCCAGCCAAAGTTGACCTAGCACAGTGCAACAGCAACAAAGATCCTAAATTGGTGTAAATGATCGCAGCTCAGGAGAAATTGATTGAGCTAGCCCAGTTTAGATAAGGGGTATCTGTGAGTCTAACCAATTTCTCCTGATTCAAATTTTACCCTCTACTGAAACTCTTCTATGGAACTAAAATCTGAGTAAAAAATATGACTGACAAATGCAAAACAAGTCTTGCAATATACTCTAATATGAATAGTTTAGCTGTTGAAAGATACCACATTTGTCAAAAAGAGCAGAAACAGGAGAAATCTACAGAAAATTAGTGCACTGAAATATATGGCAACTTGCAGGACAGTGGTCACGACAGCATTTCTCTAACTCTTCATGTCTGCATTTATTTCTATAAGAGATAATAATTAAAATGTTAGGAGAGAGTCTAGATTCTAAGTGATTTTTTGATGAACTCAGAATACTAAGAGTCTCTCAACAAATGTAAAAAACAATAGTTGCTTATTAAGAATTATGTACATCAAACTTTTTTCAGTTTACCCAGCACAGAAAAAATGTTTCAGAGGGAGACTGGTCTTAAGCTGGGATAACACCTGATCAAAAAGATACAGACATTTACTACCCCTTACAGATTAAAAAAAACCCCTCCAACCATTGTTAACCTTGATACCAAAGTGATCGGTGTAATTTTCCACAAAATTCAGGATAAGAGAAAACAAACTAAGCTGCTCAGGATGGACTTCCATGTACATTTCTTGGACAATATGCTATATTCAGTTTAGGGAGGAGCAAAGTAATCTATCCTAATTATCTAGCTGTCCAAACCTGCAGATAGTGGTGGGGTGTGGTGCCAGGGGAGAGGAGCTCCTGGAGAAGCACAGAGAAAGAATGCTTGTAGGAGCAGGATGAGTAGAAACAGACCAGGAAGACAGGAAAAAAGTCAAACAAGGAGGGGATACAAGGTATCAGGAAGAGATTATGACCAGTATCACAGCTGGCTGGCATGTCAAATCAACACTTCCTAAAGCTTATGAGCTTTCAGTGTGCATTTGCCCCACTTCAAGGGAATTTGGTCTAATGCAAAGCTTTGCATTTAAACAAATCTGACACTGAGCTTGAATAAATTCGATCTTGAGCTTTCACAATTTATTTTTCCTTCAGTACAAGAAGATATAAAATTGAAAGACAACACTGAAGAGATATTTTGGCCAGACAGCCTCACACTACAAACTAGCTGTTGACTATCGAGATCCCTAAAGAGTCTGTGAATGGAAGTTTAGTAAGACTCTTTTCAAATATTCTTTTCGTTTAGTTTAATTGAATATTTTGAACACAACCATCAACATAAATAAAACCAGTTCCTTTTTTAACTACTCCAGTACAACTGTAGCTCAGATTCAGTGATTCAATGATACTCTTTTATCTTCTCAATCTATTTAACAAAGATATGCTGTAACCAGTGCAATTACGAGAAAGCAGAATTTCTGAAATACACCAAGCACACCGAAACAACTAATAAGATTATGATCTTAAGCAACTTTGCCATTGTATTTGCTGTGCCCAGCCTCTCTGAGAAACTTCTGAAGCTGCACAGATAGGAGGGGAGATGGGTTATAAGACCATGAAGAGCCTGTGCTTAGCATCCTGCTGTTGTCTGTTCTGTCACGGATATTTATGCAGTCCTGATGCATTACCCAAGTAGCTTATGATCTTTAGTACAAGGTATGTATGAAATACAAAATGTGACTGTTTTTATTTTACAGAAGAAAGGTAAAAGTCAAGAAAGATGATGTGATTTTCCTGAGACAACTAAAAAAAATCTGAAATCAAGGGTACTGAATTCAGCATGGCCAGACTTAGGCTTTCTCCTCTCCAACACAGGTCAAGTAAAATTTACCTCCATTTTCAACCTTGCAATCACACTCATTTATTTAAAAAGTGCGGGGGCAGAAGTATCAATCTCCTTTGTCAATATACTGTAAACACAGAACGTTTTGCAGGAATAAAGATCTAAAGAGTCAAACTGAATAGATATTAAGTGCCATGCGATTAAAAAAGTTACTTAAAAAAAAAAGAAAAGGGTACTGCTGTTCCCCAACCTTAGCATCCTCTGGCTTCCAGGTGGTTGGTATTTCCTCATTGCCTGTAAAGGGAATCATTAATATTATCCCTGCTTTGCTGCCTCTTTGTATCCCCCTCTCCTTTTATCTCTTCATATAGAGACAAGTGCTATAGTCTGTACTGAAAACTGAAGTATAAATGTCTAAATGTTAATCAGCCAGTAGAGAGTGGCTGATAAAGCAAAATGCCAGGATGACTTGCAGTTGAGTCTGTAAAAATATTAGGCAAAATTAATCTTGTCTTTCTGGGTATTTATAGCCTTAAAACCACATTCCTAAAATCAAACAGCCTTTGTTTTCAACAAACACTGTTATTACAAATTGGAAGTCAATTGATGGTCTGCATTGGCTTTAACAGGACCAACAGTTAAATGACTTGCCCAAGGTCATATAGGAAGTCTCTATGAGGATAAAAAAGATTTTATTAGCTGTGTACATTAACATTTTTTCTCTCTGGCTGTGACAGTTCTAAAATTTATTGCCAGTTCCAAGGTAGTGCTCTGTACTGCTATCCTGAAATAATCTGAAGCAGAATTATTTGCTTTAAGGGTTTGGTTGTTGTTTTTTTTTTTTTTTTAATGTCCTAAAAAGATGAGGGAATCTGACTTTATTTCCCGAAACTTGGAAATAAAGTTGTATTGCTCCTGAAACAAAATTCAAAATAATTATGTTTCTGTCTAAATATTTGTCAGTAGAGCTTTTCATTCCCACTTCCCCCTTCAAAGTCTGCTACATTCAAAATAGTTAGTCACACCATGGAGCACAGAGATTCCTTTCTGAACATTAGCCATCTAATCCAGCTTTTTTTAGAAGCCACCAAGAAAACGGTGACCCCTTCCACACACATATGATACAGACAGTCACTCATGCATTAACAGCCATAAACCCCCAAAGGTCGTTTCCATGACAACCCCAGGGTCCTTAATGACCCTGACAGTTCAATGATTTTGTTTTGTTTGAGAGTGAAGGAATAATAAGTCTTCTCCCATCACCCCCTACCCCCTCCACTGCACTGATACGCTGTTCATTATCTGATCCTAGGCTCAGCCCTGGAGACAGAGCGGCAGCCAGCTCTGAAAAACAAGAGCCTCACTGCAGACAAAGAGCATCGAAGGAGCTGAGCGTGCTCCGCATACTGCAGCAGCACCAGCCTCATTAATTCCATCACTAGCCCAATGAGTTTAAGTGAGTGCCAGGGGTATTACAATAGTTTGTAACAATATGTTGCATAAGTGAGTCCCAAATCACTGTACAGTTATTTAGAAAGTACATTTTGCATACCACTAGCAGGAGTGTTTTTATTAATGATGTATACCAGAAGCACAATAAGACATTGCAGCTAGTCTGCAGCAAGACCTATAATTTCAATGATGTGATGAATAAGGCAATTAATGAAATTCAATCTATTTCCCATATGTATCATATTTAACTTCAGAAAACCAAAGAGATATCCAAGAGAAAGAAGTATAATAATGCATCACTAAATGAGTAGGCTATTCCTAATGCTTTGAATTCATGTTTCTTAGTTCTGCTCTTCAGTTAAATCTTCTGTTCTTTAATTAGAAATCAGCTGCAAGCATATGCAGACCTCCATTCCCAATATTAAACACTGTGTATTCATTAAATGGTCTAGAAATGGTCTCACTGTTGATCTGATGTCATTCTTTACGAAATTCCACTAAAAGCCACCTCCATTGTTTACATGAAATTATATACATTCATTTGATCACATTCCAGCATTATCTCATTGCAACTATGCACTTACTAGTGCCATATTAAACCAGCTCTGTGGTGACCTATTTTATGGACGGATGGATCTAAATTGCCTTCGTTTTCCTTCAATTCATAGTTTAACTGTGCATTGAACATAAATGGAATAAATTACAGCTTCCGAAAGCTTCTGTAGCCAGTATCAATGGCCATTGGCCTTACAGCTTTCAAAGTGGCTGCTAGTTGCAGTTGTACAGAGAGGCCACAGTTGTTTCTCTTCCTGCTTGCATGGAGACCTCTGGGAAGTATGCTGGAACTAAAACATTCAAACACTTGCTATGGCTAAAAGGTTCCTGTTTTTTTTTTTCTGTATAGGCAAATATGTTACTCACATGCTTTGTACATGTGACGTAAGAGATGGTCCAACCTTTCTAATGGCAGAGTTTTGGATCAAGTTATATTTATTTCTCTGTATTTAACTTCATGAAATTACATTCAATCCTTTGATTTAGTGAAGTCCTTAACTCCAAATGACTTCTGGGGAAATTTGGTATGGCACAGTACCTCAGGGTACACTCATTCCTCAGAACACAGGTCCCTGTACATAGTCATCTATGAAGACTGCCTCTCTTTAGTTCAACACTTTGCCTTTTATCAAGGAAAACATTTTAGGCAAATGAGTAATCCAAGAAGCTATCTCACTCAGCACCTGAAGTTAATGAGCTGCTTGAATTTTTGTTGCTAATCATATGGTTACATTCAGTCCTTATTTGGGAAAGTTACTCAGGTTTTTGTGGAATAGAAAAAATGAAAAGAAAATATAAATTTTTGCCTTATTTTGAAGAGTAGATCTAATGCTAATCAAACTAGTTACAGAGGAAGTCAGAGTTAGTACTGGAGCACGGGCACTGGACACTTCTGCACTTTCCTAGCACTCAATTTCCACTCCCTCAAATCTAATGATACGCCTTTTAATCTTACCTTCACCCAGTTTATTCCTCTTCACTACAACCTAGTGCAAGGTCACTCGAAAGTCAGAGGCAGCACAGCAACCTCCAAGCCTCATGCGGGAAGGAAAAGAGATTTAAAGAAAAAAGTTAGCATCTTGCTTCTACATCTAATCATTCTCAGCAGCATGTCTTGATTGTATACTACAAAGGAAATCCAAACTATCAGTTACAGACCTACTATAGCCTACGTGCTTCCTAATATGAAATTTCCTCTTGCCTGCCATCTATGTTTCACTCCATTTTGGCAGAGCTTTCCAAGTTCTGCAGAGCTTCCCCACAGAGCAGTGTACACACCTTTCTAAACAAGTCCTTTGCCTCTCAGCTTTATTACCATGTTCTATGCATATCTAATGTTATGCAGAAGAAGCCTTGGTCTGATAGCAATTAAATATGCCCAGAGGCATGGACCATCTTCTCCAAGTGTGCATGCCGTTCTCATTAATGTTAATGTCAGCTATGCATCTTATCATAAGAAGGAACAGGAAGATTCCTAAAAGTACCTAGCTAGGGAGCACAGTGATGTTGTGTGCAGGTACATAGGATGCAGCCCTCTGATTCCACCTAGCTGTTATGAAAATTGTGAAGTCTTATGTCATGAGGGACTATTAAGCACCAAATATGTCAGGATTCTTATATGGCCACCAAATGTATCTACACTGTCTGTTTTCTAGCCTTACAACACCGTAACACAGCTATGAAACACAATGTGTAGCCCTGCAGAAATTTTGAGAGTTTTTATTATTTTTGTCACAACTAGAAATTCCCAGGGAACCTGGGTGAGATTAGGACCCTACAGAAGAGCCTCTCCTCAGAAAACATTTACTTTAAGTGTCTCTTCCCCAGTAAGCTGAGACACGAAACAGTCAAGACAGACAAAAGTAGTGGTTATCTCCATTTTACATGCTAGCAGCAGAAGCGTATACAGATGAAGGCGTTTGCCCAAGTTTACAATAACAGGAAGCAGTAACAGACAGCAAATTTCCTGAGATCTAGTCCAGCTTTTTCACTACATGAATGTCCTTCCCTCAGTCTGGAAGGATCCCCCCCCCCATCTCTCTCTCTTCAGCAGTTCATGAAACAAAAATGCATCCAAAAGGATTTTTTTCTGGGATTCCCTCTCTCTTCCATTTCATTTTGTTGCAGTCATATAGCACGTAGTGACAAACAACAGTTTAAATTAATTTTCCAGCAGGAACAAAAGACTACCACTGGACCAGGTTCCACTACCTTTTAGAAGAGACGGCCTACCTAGAAAGTGAAAGATTGAAGAAATATATAATATATATCCCTACAAAACATTTTAAGATAACCAGATGGGTGATGGTTGAAAGTGAAAATAAGTGTAAGGTAGTCGTAGCTATGCATAGCTATTTACATTAAAGCAGTATCTCTCTTTGCTTTTATATCAAATAAATTTGTGTTGAGCCAAAGAGAGAAATTTCTTGAAGCAGTGTAATTTAAGGAGCCATTTGAAACTCAGAAACATCTATTTCCTTTTTTTCTTTTTTTTTTTCTTCTAATGTTACTGCTCATAGCTGTAATCTCCACGGTAATGAAAAGACAGGCACCTGAAATGAAAGATATAACAAGCCTTTTCCATTTCATTGGTAAGAGCAGGACAATAACTGCCAAAGTTCAGATACAGCAGACCTGAAAAAAACATTTTGTTTTATCACCTGGCTTGCTTAAATGTAATCTGTGGCAATGTGCCCAGGCCTCCTGAGGTTGAATCAGAAGACACTACTGTTATTCCTCCCAGTACTAGTTGTTTGTGCTACTCTAGGCACAGTTTAGTGTCAGGAATCAAGCTTCTATTGCCAGGAGAACAGGCATTTAACACATTAAATTACCCTGACCCACAGTAAACTCAAGCTTTGATGGTCTACTTCTTTATATTGGAATTATCATAAAACTTGGACATATACTGTACTCTTTTTACCAATATAAAGTGGTTCTACATTATTTGAAGAATTATTATCAAGTTAGTGATGATTTCTTTTGGTGCTGTGACTAATGACAAGCAAATATTGTTTTCCTCATATAACAAAAGTATTCACAATGAACACCTAGTGCTTTGCATGGTACAAAAAGAAGGTGGCAATAGAGGAATAAAGTGTTTCACAAAGGTAAAACAGAAGGCGTTTATGTACTGTAAATCCCAGGAATTACATTTACTTATTTGACCAGAAACTAGAATCCTCTCTGCCAAGATGATTTTGGCACTTGGAAGGAAAGGGTTTTAGAGGCTTTAGGTGTGGTTTTCAAAGGGTGTAAGTGCATACCTGCCTACTTCTTACAAATATCAATAGCTGAAATGCATAAAGCCCTCACTTAAGGGGAGGTAGTCAATTGCTTCTGTTGGATGCATATGTAAAAAAACAAAATTTAAAAAACCTAAATCCCAATCTAACCCTAGTGATAAGTACATTTCAAACCCACCAAAATTTCCTTTGGTTCCTTTCTGGACAGATAGGAAAAAGTCAAAAAACACTTGTTTTTTTGACAATGGTGTCAAAGGCCTGTCAGATAAATTACCTAATATCCTATATAAATTCAGCTGAGGTCACACGAATTTCAAAATATCTGAACATATTTTAATTTTAATGTATTTTAAAAAAAAATATTTTCTACCTTATTTAAACTATCAGGATGCACTTTAGGGTAAAGCATTCCCAAGATGACTCAATTAAATAATAAGTTCAGATTTCTGATTCTGATCTGAATAAAATAAAACAGCTTTTTTAAGAGACCTTTGCTTTCTTTTGGTTCCATGACAATAAGTTATTGACCTGCTCTCCTCAATCAGTTAATGAAAAGTTTAACAGTTTACCTAAAAAGCATAAAAGTTTCCCAGACATAGAGGATCATGCCTGGTACAAACATCCTACACAAACAAAACCTTATTAAGCACCACCACCTTTCACTGTACACTGTACCAGTCACAAGGAATAACACACTACAGACACAGCTTTACTGCCACTCAGTGAACATCTGGAACAGAGGGATCCAGTTCTTGTCTGCTTTATCAAATAAGAGTCAGAAACCCTAATAAAATTTTTGCAATTTGTTGCAACAAGAACGGTTCCTAGGTGCGAGAATGCTTTTAAGCCTTTCTGATCAAATTATCTATGACTCCCTTAGTAATTCATCCCCAGAGAAGTGACCTATATTAGGCAAAAAAAATCCATATTAAGCAAAAAACCCACATACATCTTATGCACTTCTTTTAATTTTCTATCTTAAATTTGTTTGCTCTGCTTCTTTTGTGACTGATGAGAGCAATATTGGTAACCCTACATGTCAATAAATGTTAGTTATGTGCCAAAAAATCAAGGGATCTTTTCTAAAAGCAAGAGATTTTTGCTTTTGATTTTGGAGCTTTATAATGTGCAGCATAAAATTTCAAGGGCTTGTCACATGGAGAGAATGTGAACATAACAAACCTTTTCTTCATTTTGCAAGTAGTTGTAAGACAGGTCTTGTTGCAGCACAACACTGGAAATGAAGGAGGCAGGGAATGAAGATAGCAAGGAAAAAGAGCACTAAAACTTCTGACTTAGAGATAAATTTTTACTGATGATTTCTTTCTTTACTTTCCTCTCACTCTTGTGCTTTGTTGCACAAGTAAACCTTTTTATCACTTCCAAACTGTGTTTCCTGAACATCTATGCTATAATTTCTCTCATACTTTAACACAGGGCATTCAGTGTTTCAACTAGTACGAGTGTCAATAATCAACCTTTTTATATTTATTTTTATAAAATGCATAAAAATACACTTTCTAGTATAATGCCTGTGTCTGCGCATATTTCCATATCTATCCATCCACATATGTTTCCATAGGAACACATATTTCAGTAGAACACATTTTGGTTAAAAGATGCTCAGATTCTTCACCTATTCCATCAAAGCCAGGACTAAATTTAATGTTTCTATTGCCCTGTGAACCTTGCAGTAGTATGCTGCAACTACATGTCATCATGAACATGTTTTGTAAGCAAGGCCACGCTACGCTTTTGGACCAAATGGTGTATGTCAAATGATTATGCAGGCCTTGAGGCACTCTGAGTGTATAAACATTTACAGTACAACAGATCTTCGGCCAAGTGGCCAAGTAATTGATTACAGGGCTTTGAATGTCACTGGATTTCATTTATAAAAATACTATGACACTGGCTCTACTTCATACAGAACTTGCTCTGGCAGGTTTTAAAAGTAGGATGCTCTTAGGTGAATTCAGGAGCAAGCAATCTTTGCAGCAAATAGTGTAGAACAAATAGGAACAGGTCTCACCCCAGCTACCGTTTTTGCTGAATTCATGATATCTGACAGTTAAGCATATGTATTACAGAGATACCCCATCTTACTATAGCATAAGTGAATATGAAGAGGGCTTCTCCATAGAGAATATTGCAGGAAAAGCACAATGACATTAAGTTAAATAATAATAATAGAAAAGAAGACAAAAAAGATAAACCATATGCAAAATATTTTAAAATAAAAATAGTTGAATGTTTGCTTTGAATATAGACATTGAATAGAAAATGTTGGATGCAGGATGAGAGATATATTAATATAGGAAGTATTTTTTAGTACTATTTACTTTTCCCAACTAATACTAGTTAACAGTTTTGAAAGGTAAGGAAAAATTCTTGTGGAAAATCAAAACAAAATATACCAACAGTCAGCTGTATAACTCGCACTAAAAGACAGAAGCACCAATTTTATCTTTAGAAATGGCACTCACACACACATATGGCAATAAAGAGCCATGCAGAAGCATGTTTCCTTTTGTTTTATATGTTCAAAACAAGAAGTCCCTGACCCATAATATCATACGAACAGTTAACTTTGCACACTGTGTTAAGCCTGCTGACATAGCACCTCATTCAAAAATGCACATCAGGGCATATTCAAGTGTCATTCTGGGGAGCTGAATTTGCTGTCCTGATTACTTCTCAGTTTATTATTTCTATTTTTTTTTTAGTTTCTCTTACTGCTTAGCTGGAAGAAAAGAATGCGTGAGCACCCCCTAATCAGCTTCAGTGCAGCCAGACACAACCGGTAAATGACTGATAGACAAAAGCAGGCTGTAGGTTGGAGGCAATGACTTTACCATTCCAAGTGTTTGTAAAATGACTATCTGTCTAAAGCCTGTGCCTTTGCAGAGCTGGTGAAGGACATGCTACACTCCATAGCACTTGTCACAAATCTGCTCAGTCTACTTCTCAGAAGGGCTAACACATGCTATAAAAGTTGTCTTCAGACCACATAGCCCTATGGGCTAACAATGAATACAGTGAAATACTGAACAAATAGCAATTCTGTGCCTCAGGTTTGAGTGCTCTAGCAGCCCTCTTCTGAGCAACACCACCCAGGAAGAATGGGATTCCGAGTTTAATATCCAAAACCAGTTTTCTAGAGCACTGGTACTAAATGTGACACCAATATTGAATGTTGCAACTCAAAATGTAGCCCATGAATTCAACTTATCTATAACTTGAAAATTATTTAGAAAGATCTATGGTATGTAATATTTACAGTACACCAGCACCCAGAATGACGGTAAACACTGTTCAAGTATTCTGTGACCCTTAAGAGCAATGCCATGCTACTTCCTGGCAGCTCAATACACCTGAATACAAAGGTGGTTTTGGGTTTGCTCTGCTTCCCTTGAGGTCCTGCCCTCAACAAAGGTTAGCCAGACTACATTCAAAGCCTCAGAACAGCTAATATGTTTTTCTTTGTGAAGGATCTGTAATTGGAAAGCTTTTGGATCAGCAGGAGAGCAACCATGCAGTTCTGAGACACTAGCTAGTGAATTTCATCTGTCACAGAAACAAGAAACAAATCACTTCCAGTGGTAAGAAGCCAACAGCAGCATCTCTAGAATAGATATGGGACAGAACTGCTGCTGTTAGAAATGATAAAGACCTATTGATCTGCTAGCCCAGGCACCTGCAAATTTAAGACTGTACTCTACAGAATGACTGCTATTGGATTTTTTTCTAGACTGGTTTCAAAAGACTACATATTGATGATACTACTACTTCCCTTGAGGTTTTACTCCAATTTTCACTTATCTCCCTGTCAAGAGGAGGGGGGGACAGTGGGATTGCTTGATATACAGCTCAAATTTTGAGTTCCTTAATCTTTATCTAGATGTCCCTTTAAATAATTTCTTGCTTTCTTGAAGCTTACCAACTCCTAGAGAAAGGTTTCCTTTTTCCCTTTATTTACTCAGCTTTGATATTCCCTCAGAAATCAGCCCTCTCTTGAACTGTCATTCTAATCAAATAGCTAGCACTGGTTATTTTCTGGTTGCCCTTCCCATCTTGTTAGACTCTTCCTCTGCAAGCTCTACAGGCAGCATAATTTTAGCAATCAGCTGTCCAGGACAACAGGCACATTAGAGAAATCCAAGAGTATAAGGACCTAATTAATAGAAAACTACAGAAAGCATGTAAATGCAGGGTGTCGAGGCTTAAAATGAAAATGGGGAAAAACATGTTTTTTTCAGAATCTTTGTAATTGTTTCATGTCAGAAGCACCCAAGGCTAATCAGCCTTTAGTGGATTGATAAAGGACCAATGTGTCGGGTCTTATTTAGTGGAAGAACCTAATTAATTATTATACAGAATTAGATGCCATTTAGCATTGCTTATATTACTGATGACTCGCTAATTTGGCTGGCTCTGATGTAATTACAATTAATTTACGTCCTTAATCCTAATGCTCTAACCTGGCTTTGATTTAATCAGGCGATGTGGAGGTATCACAATCAAAGCAGCACTGAGGAGCTCACTGCTAAAAAGAGATAATTACACCTTACAAAACATATCCTTCTTACCACTCGCATGTCTTGAAACACTGACTTGGAACAGTGAAAATTCTCAGTCAGAAAATTTCGGATAGCAAGGCCTGGTTCAAGTGCAGAGAAAAGCTGATTCTCTCAAGATAAATTTTCTTTCCCTTCTGCCAGAATACGCAAGAATAGCTCTAGCTACTAGTTGCAATTTACAGATATCTGGATAAGTCCAGAGAACAAGTAAATCTTCATGCCATACCGTCAAGACAGGATAGGTGACAGTAAAGCTGAACTGCCTATAACATCTGGAAGAACATATGAGTTGAAATGAAAATAATAGCAACAGAGAGCTCAATTCAGGTTTGCCTTGGTGAAATTAAGAAAAAACAACCCAAAACCAGCCAATCAAAAAAAAAAAAAAAAAAAAAGAAGACAAAAAGAAAGAAACCCCAAAGAAAAAGCAAGTAGTGATGTCCTTCTTCTGGTACTGCTTCAGCCTTGATGCATCCCTAATTGCCAGCCCCCCTTGGCCCTTTACAACTGTCAAAGCTGGTGGCAAAGAAGTCTCTTGCTGTAGGTTTCTTCTCTGGTGAAAGGGAGACAAACTGTTTTGAGGAATCAGTCGTAGTCTTTGGGTGTTTTCTGGGAAACTGGATATAAGGCAAGCCGAGATCCACAGCATGTCATTTTGCTGTAGATTTCCTTCCCTACTTAACTTGTTTCCTGATTTCCCATTGGGCTGTACATCTGCCCCCAGATCTTTACAATACAATGTAGTCTCTGCCTTCTCCTAGTACTACTCTTTTCCCATACTCCTGCTTGCTATAGTTTTACACTGCTAAACTATTAATCTATAGTTTATTAAGTTAATTTAATTCATACTTGGGGAGGTATTTTAGCTACTAATTCACTCCTTAGCATATAACTTACATGTACTTCACTAGGAAAAGCTAGCTTGCTGCTGCTCTATTGAAAGGCACAGAAAGCCTCGCTCTCCCCTCCAACCCCTTGGAGGCCAGCTTGACAAAAAAGGAAGTGGCTTCAGATGAAGAAAGACTGCTAGAGCAGAATGCACATGGGGGCAGTCCAACATGCTTATTCCTTTGCAAACAGCACATCTTTCAGCCCAGAATAGCATACATCAGTGATGCTACTGTACCACCAGAAGTTGGACAGTTCACAGGCCGGAATGCCAGAAAGTGTTCAGTTTCCAAGGCAGAGAATTTAATTTCAGTTATTTTGGTTATGTTGCTTTAAAATTAATCATCCAACTGGTCTTATTTCCTTAACTATGCTGCTGTAAACTGAAGTACAGTCACAAAACACTAAGCTTACCGCTTCTGATGGCAACTGAAGGAACTGCCGTAACTTATTTTCTTGTATTTTGTTAAATAAAAGCAGGAAACTTTTATGAGAAAAGATATGAACTTCCATCTACACTTGCCTGCTAGAATACCTTCCACTACATTCAGTGCCAAATTTGTGAGCAAGTATGAAAGATTATCTTTAAAGGACCAACATCTTCCCATCTCTCCTTTTGTTAATTAGTATTGTACATTTATCCAGATGTAATGGAGAGAAGGCGAGCAGGATTTCCCTCTCATCCCCCACTTCTCATCTCATACATATCACTGCATTCAAGCTCCTGCACACACATGTCGTCTCAGTTCACTACAGCACTTAATCTTATCAAATATATGCTTAAGTCCTGGCAAAGTCCCCAAGACTTAAGCATACCTTTGTGTGCTTTGCTGAAAAGAGACAAGCTGCTAAAGCAGAGCGCCATAGAGCAGCCTTCATCCTCTTCCTTGTAGAGATTGGGTCCAAATTGTTGCAAGCATCTGTCAGTCTCTGAGACAAGCCTGACACAAATTGTCACATTTTGAACAGAGCAGAAAGGAAAGAGGGTAGTTTTGAAGAGGAAAGGGAGCTGTCCCTTCTGTACATATGAAAACATCTCCCCAACAGCTGACAGAACTGCAGATGTGTTGTTTTGAGATGCCTTCTCTCTCTACAGCAAGCATACTCCAGAGGAGATAATGGCTGCCATCCCACCGAAACTGCTGTTATATGATCCTCTTTCAGTTATTTGAAATATGGACTTCTCTCAGAGGATTCTAGGAATAACTGCTCCAGCTGTTCTAGAGAGATAGAAAGCTGTCACAGGAGACATTGTTAGGCTCTGCTAAAATCAGCAGCTGCACTAAAGATCTCACAGAAACTCCTTAATGGTTTGTACCATTCAGTCAGGAGTCAAGGAGAACTGAAATGTGGTCTATGACTATAAGGCAGTTTGTATTCCATGCATGAAGGCTGTGCTTGGATTTGGCAGACAGAATAGGAAAGACCCTAAACAGATCCTTTTATCAAGTGTCTGAGCAGTTACTTGATCTAAGAGGTTTGTATACCTGCAACCAGCAATGTAAATGTCTGAGACAAATTACAAGGCAGCAGTAGTGTTACAGTGAAGGATGAAAGTGCACACAGAAAGGCAAACAAGCAAAGCATTACAACAGCCACTTAATGGCAAACACATTTATTAACATCAAGCGTGATGTTTGTAGGTTTTCCCTGCCACAACCTGCTGTAGATGCCAGCTACTTAAAAAGATTAAAGAGTGCAGTGAATAAAATAGAGGGATTTTCTCTCCTTTTTTTCTTTCTTTTTTTTTTTTTTTTTTTCTCCCAGCACAGTCTGCCTGCATTCTTGGCATGGAAGCAGGCTCGTAGCTCTGTCTTCGAAGGAACAAAAGCCATGCTGGCACACAGCGAGCAACTTGATTTCACAAGGCCTCCTGGGAAGACTGTACAGGAGCACAGCTCTGTGTCTGGCAGCTGCATCCTTGAATAAAAGAGGAGGAGGAAAAGGGCAGGAAGGAAGGAGCACACAAGGTCTCCATACCATACATGAGAAGCTTTTACACACAATCAGACATCCTTGCCCCAAAGTATTCAATAAAAGAACTGTTCAAGGTGAACCACTATACTTACTGCACACCAAAGCAGCACATTTCACAGGCTACTGTTCTTTTATTAGAAACGCTTCTCAAAGGTTTTATTGCCACACATAGATTGTAAGTGTTCAGGGGTTTAAGCACAGGAAAAACAATGAAGTAGTAGAACTAAATAAAAATTTGAAAATTCAAGATACTTTATAAAGCAGAATTAACATTCATTCCTTTTACTTTTTGATTTTACTCTGGAGAAATAAGCAGTCAAAATGTCAGTGTGGAATGGTCTTATTTCAGTGGAGTACCTCACTTTATTTCAGTTGAAATGATTGACTCAAAATGGGTATTTTATCATGCTTGTGTTATGACATAAACAGAAAATAGCTACAGAAATGAATGCATGACTAACCGAAATTCGGACAGAGATAAAGATATTTATATTAATATTGGATCAGCCCTGGACTCTGAGAGTGCAAGACAAACCTTCCACATCTATAGTACTGATTTGCATCAGGACCTTGATCTGGGTAAGTAAAGCACAAGTAAAAGCTTGCTCACTTCAGAGCCTTATAAAAAATATGAAGTTCAATGGAGGATGCTTTTCTTAAAAGGTAAATAGAATTGAGAATTTTCTGTGTCTCAAAGTCCTACAAAAGTTTTAAATACTATTAGAAAAAGAAGAGGGGGAAATTACTGTTACTGTGATAATATTGGTGTCTCAGCAGATTTCCAGAATTTGTCATTTCATTTAACTCCACTGTATTTAGACTCATGCAGAGAATTAAATTAATCATTATACAATAGAATTCAGGACAAATTTCCTTAAGGGCATATTGACATTTTATCTCTCTTGTTCATTGGCATAGATGTAAACAGGAGCTGCAAAAGGGCAAGAATTTCTTCTCTTGCCTATTTAATATTTGTAAATCACAGTAGGGCTTAATCTGACATCCGCATTCTTCCAGCAGAAAAGAATGAGGGAGGGCATGAGCTCCCTGAAAGTAAACCTCTGGCAGTGGAACCAAAGGAAAAGCAGTTCGGTTCTCTAAGTAAAATGGTGATCCTAATAATAATAAACATCTGGTTATCCAAAACCGCTGTCAGGGAAAGAGTTTATTTTAGCTGTTTGCAATACCTGATGGTTCCGATTAATTCTTCTTCCTACTCTGAATAAATTTTAAAAATCATAAATAATTCTACTGACTTCAGAAGGATTCCTGGCATAAGAAAGATTGTCACAGGTGTAAATTTTCGCAAATACAGCCTTGAAAACAAAACAGAAAACCAAAACCACCACTCATCTGTTAGTTTCATGTCAAATCCTTGCTAGTTAGGAATTGTTCTCTGTGTCACAAAGAATTTGCTGCTGATTCAATATTGCAAATGTTACTGTAAGTTTTTTGATAATTACTGAATCAAAACAAAACCAACTGGGTTGGACTATCTACAACAGTCACCTCATTTTTCTGTTGGCTGACCACCTTGGGTTAGTACGTAAAGCAGCTTACGCTCAGCAGAATCAAATAATCCTATCTGGTCATCCACCTTACATCTCAGTAGTGTTACCTTAATCATCTTTAGCCTGGCAGATCTGAATAGTGGGGATCTGGAGCCTCTTAACTTCATTTAAACTTATTTCTCTTAGTGTTCGCATTCATTGCATCTTTTTTATCAATAATGGCCCACTCTTTTGCTTCTCTTGACAAGCCATGCACAACATACTCTATGGCTCTGAAGACAGTCTTATTCTCACAGACATAAACTGAATAATCATCTTTCTATTTTAACACAGGCTCCATAAAAATTGGCATATTTATTTCTAATCAACTTTTTAAAATGGCATCATTCTGAGGTGTTTAACCACATTACCTAATTTTTAGCCTATATTGCTATTGACTTCGAATATTCTAGCCAGTTATAGGACATCACTCAACAAAGCATTTTTTTACATAATACATTTATCTGCTAGCTAAAAAGCTGGAAAATTATAGTCATATGTTTGTACATTTAGGATTACAGCCTTTTCATAACTGAGTTCATATGGCTCTTTACTGACCTGATACATAAGAATACACACGGTGTTTTTCAAGAAATCTCTGAAATAAAAATCTCTGAACATAAAGTACTAAGAAAAATAACTTTGGTTAAATGAAAACAGGAAAAACCCTACTAAAATATTTTTTCTTTACTCAGCTTTCTGTCCGAGTTCCTCTAATTTTCTATTCAGACCAGGAGCTTTCTAGGGTTAGGTTTTTTAGGTGAAGAATATTGGTTTTTGATGACTTGCAAACAGAAACAAATCTGGGAAACTGAGGAAATGGGAAATATTGCAGTTCAATTAGATTATTAGTTATGCAACAGAAAGAACTGTGAGTTTATCCAGTGAGGGAGGAACAAACTAGAGAGAACACAGAATGTTTTCAGATATTTACCAGTTGAAACCCTGATAAAAGCCTGAAAAGTGGTTACTGTGAAAAGTTTTCTGTACAAAGTTTCGAGCCTACTCTCTTTGAGATGTGTTTGAAGTGGACTTCACAACTGGTACACAGAGCTTTCAGCCCCAGCAATTCCCAACATCTGCTACTAAACATTTACATGGGAACCTCATTTTCCACTGAAATATGAGCACACTTCTACCTCTCTTTGCAAGGAAAGACATAAAGAATGTGGATTAACTATTGAAACTTGAGAGCTCAAAATAGTAAAATAAAATTAAAAAGAATTATGTTAACAATCTTATGATGATATTCTAAAAAACATGCACAAATTTTGGTACACAGGATGCATAATTTTTGAAAGCCTGTTTTTGCCAAAACAGAACTGTTTTAAGTGACCTGTAGAAGAATAATTTGCTAATCAGTAATCAGAAGGCCTGTTTTCTTGTTTTTAAATATAATTATTATTTTCCAAAAAAGCAGCTAAGTTCATAAACTATTTGTGAATTCATTACCCACAAGTCCTTGAAACTCAAGGATTTGTAAAAAAATAAAAAAAAAAAAAAGAAATATTTAATATCAAATATGTACATTCACACAGTAAATATTTAAATAGCCATTTAAAGTGTGAATTTGACCCATTCTGACTTCAGTGTTCAGTACCTGATTTCCACATTCCTATTTTAGACAGATGAAAAGTCTTATTCTGGTCAAAGGTAGAGATCCCAAATCGGAACAGCCAGCTGTTAACCTCTACAATTCATCAAAAGTAGTGTAAACTCCCTCTGGTTAAGAAAAATGTGATACGACATACCAACCTTTTAAAGGAAAGACACACCACAAACTTAATAGGTATTGCTTGTTCAGGTAACTGAAAAGAGCTAAGCAAACAAAAAACCTTACCTATAAGGACTAAGCTATATTTAAATACATTTGCTTTTAAATTCACTTTTGTGTGAACTTCAGCCAAGTTTCTTCAGTTTGAAGAGAATGACAATCATGAATAAAGTTTATAACATTTTCACAGAAAACAAAACTGGAATGAGACAATGTGGAAACCTGGCCCTGTGAATAACTATATTTAATCAGGGGATTGTATATGCAGTCAAAACAATTCAAATTGCAAATATAAGCAATGAATAACAAATACTCAAAGGACTGCTGATAGAAAACAGTTTGTCAGCAATCCACTGCTGAAATATATTCACAACAAACATTTGCTGAGTAATTGCAATCAAGAAATTTGTTGAAACATAACATTCAGTTGACAGACAATTTATCAACAGGAAATAAAAATAGATAAACATATAAGAGAAGTCTTTATAGTTCTTTCATTAAGCTTTGTGGTCCAACACCACAAACTTGAAGTTCAGAGTTACCGCTGGCCTTCCTGTCTCTGCTGCGCTTACATTAATTCTACTGCTATTTACAACAGTGCTAGCCAAAGTATTCCCATACAGCTCAGCAGTTTCTATCTTCAGATTAAACTTTGCAAGATTATCACAGATACTACTTGTTTAATTTGTTTATTCTCAAAGTGTATATGTTGTTTTAAAGAGTAATGGGGTCAGGTGAAACACTGGAGAGGGAAACTGCTGTCTTCCTGGAAAAGAACAGAGTTTGCTCAAGTGCAGAAAGCTAAAACAGCCCAAGGGAAGTGGCAGGGAAGAGAACAGGAGGGTCATTACAAGGAACACGGGTCCTGATGCTCATATGCAAAAGTGGAGAGTTTACTGGGAGTCCTAGGGAGCAGACAATAATGCATTAGAAGACAGCAATTTTCAGGGGCAACTGGACGATTTTTTGCAACTCAAAGTCACCACAGTGTATCTATAGAAGCATTTCTGCAGCTTGAAAACGCATTTTTTTAAGCAAATTTCCTGAGTTTCCACACTTACCATGTATTTATTTGCATCATGATGCTGGTTTAGAACAACCAAGTTGTATTCTTTTTTGATGAAATTGAACTGGAAAATGTTTTCCAGGAGCACCCATAATGTGCACTGGTAGCTAATGGGCATTCAATCTGTTAAGACTAGACTAGACAAAGCCAGACCAAAATTACCTTCTGAAATGTGTACGGTTGAACATCACTGCCTCAGCATCAAGCATTTTACTCTAGAAAACCCCCTTCCTATTGCCCTACAGTACCTGTTAACATGAATGTAGCTTGCAGTGATTGAAACCAAACTTAGAAGTAACAATACACATAAAGACAAAGTAGGAAGGATGAGATTGGTTTATAAACCCTGTATTCTGTCTCATGCATCCATTTCAAGGTTTTTCTAGTGCTCAGTATCCTCTCTTAAAGTACAATAAAATTTGGCTTTTTGAATTTAAAAACCTGTTGATCTACCTAGAATGCCCATACAAGGAAAAGGCATAGGCAGGCCTATTTGAAGGTTCTTATTTGACCATCATTTTGTCATCTGAATGTCATTATAATAGAAACACAACATGGTTTGGGTTGGAAGGGACCTTAAATATCATCTAGCTCCAATTCCCCTGCCAGGGGAAGGGACACATTCCACTAATATGTAATGTAATGTAAACCTAACCTCTTCTAGTTTAAAGCCATTCCCCATAGTCCTATCCTTACTTTCCCTTGTAAAAAGTCTCTCCTCAGCTTCCCTGTAGGTGCCCTTTAAGCACTGGAAGGCTGCTCTAAGGTCTCCCCAGAGCTGTCTTCTCCAGGCTGAACAAGCCTGTCAAGGTCCCTCTGGATGGCATCCTTTCCCTCTGGTTTGTCAACCGCACCACACATCTTGCTGTTGTTGGCAAACTTGCTGAGGGTGCACTCAATCCTACTGTCCAAGTTGCCAACAAAGATATTAAACAATGCCAATCCCTGAGGAACACCACTTGAACATCAGGCGTTTCACCATAACTCTTTGAATGCAGCCATTCAACTAATTCCTTATCCATTAAGTGGTTCATCTATCAAATACATCCCTCTCCATTTGAGATTTGGATGTCACATGGGACAGTGCCAAATGCTTTGCACAAACCCAGGTGACAATGTCAATCACTCTTCCCATTCTGTCAGTGCAGTTGATAACTCTTATACAAACGTTATTATCAATAATGGCTTTTGCTCCGGCATTCTGACTATTTTTTCATGCCAAACTTGTTATTAGTGCTTCCATCTAATACAAGACACAATCCTGCTCATATGCATACACTAATAGGTGACAGGCTTATCTGGTCCATCATTCCTAATGTATTACCAGAATTCCAGCCATGCATGTAAAGCTGAATGCCACAAGGAAAGAAAGGGGGAATAAAATCTTACTTACATATTAATGAATGAGCCAAATTCCCTTAGACTCAATAAATACATTGCTATACCCAGAAGTGGTATACTTTTACTTCCTAAATGGAGAATATTTACATAGAAGAGAATAAGTGTTCTTTGGAACAAGTAAGGTGTATGAATAAAACTAAAGAAATCAGAGAAGATTTGGCATAAATAAGCCAATTACATAGGCTCTTGAACTGAAATCTTTAATAATGCATAAAGTAAAACACAGACATGCAGCAAAGCTAATGCTTGCAAATGAGCAAGTCTGTGATGTGTAAATGTTTTCCAAAGTGAGAATAACAGAAAGAATACGGTATGTAAAACATCCCTGCAAAACCCACCCCAACCCAAACCAGAAATTATAAAAGAAAATAATTTCATAACATAAAATAGGATTAAGAAAAAAGTCTATTCAAACTGTATTTAGAAACATTTCAACAGAAGTTGAAACCTAGTGGAGACCAATATATCATAGTAAACCTACTGTAAATAAATTACCATGTTTCCTTATAGTTCACATTGCTAGCTCAAGCTCTTTGAAACCCATCTTTTCTACTGTCATCCAGCTAATTTCATTCAGTCAATAGGTATGCATACAGTTCAGTTCACCAGGGGTCCTGGGGATAGCTCTACTCTTTCATATTTCCTGCTAAATCTGAACTGTTGTGGAGTGCTGCAACTAAGGCCCTGAGGACTGGAAATCGCTCTGCAGTTGCAGAAGAGCTGAAACAGCACAAGCTCCTTCACACTAACACAAATTTATTTGAGTAGGAGACAGCAACTGGATGGCAAAGAGCAGCTGGATCTCTCCCAGTGCCATGCTGGTGCCCCTCCAAAGGCTACAAGGAGGTGCAGGGATTCTACATGGGATTGCACGTACACAGACAAGGAGATGCTGAAAAGACATCCCACCAGTTCCAAACAGCTGCTCTGCACAGCTCAGTGCAGGCAGACTTTCTCACACACAGGTAGCCTTCCTGAATTCACCAGGGCATGATATGGTTGCAGCAACCTGTGATCATAGAACAAAATACTAGAGCTAAGTTACGTTACAATTTCTGGGGATTTTTAACATAGAGGTCTTTTGAGTACATGTTTTCCTGTTGTTTTATAACTCTTAGCCTTTACATTGCTGATTTAAACACCAGAACAAGAGCTGAGAGTGAAAGCTGATGCTCTTAGCATAAAGAGTTCTGTAACCCTTTTTTATGACCATGAGCAAACAGATGAACTCTTTGGTGATACTTAAAATCTATTACCTAAGATTTCCTGCTTCATGAACTGTTTTAAAGCTAATTTATTTTTATTATATGTACCATGAAAGAGCATTTATAAAATACGCTTAATACACTTACGCAGAAATTTCAGTTCCATCAAAACCAAAATCCTATCTTACAATCCTGTCTTTTTTTGACACAATGCACCACACTGGGGGAAAAAGAAAAAAAAAGTCAGTATTAGTTGAAATGCTTATTTGATTAATTTTAAGATATTTAACTGTGCTTTCAAGTATTTTAAAGTCCAGAAATTTTCACAACTGTTTAGAATCAAAATTTTATCTTAAGTCACATTTTCCTGACCATAATTTTGTCTTCAGCAAATTATTATTTAACATATAAACTCATATTTGATTAGAAAATGGGCCAAACTTTAAACAGGACATTCTATATTCTGTTAAGACAAGATATAATAATTTTGTGCCTAGTCTTGTATCTCACTTAGGTCACAAAATGCAAAGCCTGCTCTCCTTTTACATAGTTTATCTTTTGCTTTATTCGTGAATACAGAATTAGGATGTTATGGGACCTCAGCTGTTGGTCAAACTCCCAATAGCAATGGCAAGCAATCAGAGGAAAGTTTAATGTCACTGTACACAGGTTAAAAAAAACTGCTATTCTTTCTATGTATTAGGCAGAACTCATCTTTGTTTTGCAATGTGGTCTGAAAGAATTCCCAAGCAAAAAATACCGAGAAGAAAATTAATGCTTCTTACTACACCAGATTTTCACTGGTTGGGGAATATCCTACAAATTACTTTATACTTCAAAACCATATTTTTATTCCCTAATTTTGTCGTGTGAACCATTTTAACCTGATGCTTGTATACTAAAAATGTAGAAGATATTAGTATTTTAAAATGTGCACCGTTCTGCTTATTTAATGACATAAAACACTGGTAAAGTTTTGTTTCATATAAAAAAAAAAATCATTAATGTCACTGCCTGAGACAGTGCCAATCTGCAAGGTTTACAAAAATTCAGCCAAACACTGAGCTGCAAAGGCAATTATATATTACAGGCTATGAAGTCATGCACTGATTTTCAAGTTTCTCATAATTTTTACACTGTGACAGTACAGAAATTTAAAAATTATGCATATTTACATATTTCATTACAAAAATAAATAATAAGGACTATACAGTCTATTTAGATATAAAATAATAAATATGTCTCTTCAGAAGTTCACTAAGCAGCCCAGAAAATTTAAACTGCAATGAAATTGAATCTAACAAAAGCACCATTAAAATAATCAGCCCACAGGAAATAAGTCAAACAGCCAGCTACCTGTAAGGTCCATCACCTAGGAAGCATCCCTCAGTCATTTTCCAAAGCTGTAACAGACTGAAACATGACCAGAGACTGACAATTCAAGCTACGTGGTATGAACGAGGCAGTTAGCTACAGAGGTTCAGATCCCTCACAAAAAATATTCATACAGATACACTCCCTAACATTTCCTTCTAAAGAATCATAGCTGGTGATTGCAGCTATGATTGAAAGGCACCGGAAGAGAAATAATTTCTTTTGTAAGAAGAATTTCAGTCTCTTAAGGCTTTTAATCAAATCTCCAATCACAAGTTTTGCAATCATCAGCTCAAAAATTACCTTTTTGGTACTTTGATACCTACTAGTAGCTGAATCCAATCCAAGATCACAAATTTCAACATGCCCTAATGTCTTCTGCTGGAGTTTTTGACTTGCCAAAGAAGCACCACAGAAGTCTTTAATTGAGTGGCAGACAAGGCCAGGAGCTGAAGCAGTACACCCCATACCAAACCCACTGTCTGAGTCCTTGGTCTGGTATGAATCTTAACTAACAACTTGATCTGCTGCTTACGTGGAACAAATAAAAATACATACCCTCTCAGTCACAGGGTATTCTGTTTGGGATTTCCAAAGCCTCACCTCAATACCTCAGCCTGCCCCAGTTAATTCCCATCAATATGCATCCTGACTGCATGAATTTTTTTTGTTTTTTGGCTGACATTACTTTGTTCTTCTTTTTAGGGACCCAAAATCAAGATGTCTCTGTAAAGTTTAAACAACCTTCACTGAAAAAATGTGGTCTAGTTGCAACTATCACCCTTATAAATCCTGTTTTCACTTACCAAAGTAATTTCTCTGTGCATGGGAGGGATTGCTAGCACACTTTCTTAGGACATTTGGATTCAAAAGCTCTGGACTATACCATTAGTCTGCTGAGCATCTCTGGAAAACTTAACCTTACTGCATCTTATTTTACATATTTGTTAAATGGTAGAAATGAAAGTGTCATTTACACAGTAGCTCAAGATCTTAGACTGATGAATGTTGTATAACATTGTCTTCTAGGTATTTTTATTTCCTGTAAATAGGCATTTCTTATTCTTAATCTCATATTTTAATCTCATTAAAAAAAAATCTCATATTAAGATGCTAAAAAGCATCCAGGTTAGCTACAACACGTACCACCTCAAAAATTATACATAGGAAGGAATAAACATTGTTGCTTTTTTTTTGGGGGGGGTGGGAGGGGGGCGGTACAGGGGTAGGAATAGGATTTTTGTCACCATCTCTCACTATAGTCTCATAGGCAAACACCCTAAAATACGAAGCAAGAATTAGAAAAGCCACTGCAGAAAAAAAAAAGGATAAAAAAATCATTCTAGACTGTAAAATACATAAAAGTGACAAAAAACCCAGAAACATTTAGAAAGAATTGAGGTTTTGGAGGGGAGGGTAAGGAGAATAAAAAGACATGGCAGGAAAGGAGAGAATATAAGAGAGGAGACTAAGTGAAATGACACAGAGAATTTAAGAATTGTGCAGGGTATGAAAAGCCATGAGAAAAAAATCCGCTGTCAAGGCAAGACACGTAGCAGAGATGTAACTGTTCTTATCTGCACTTGAGGGCATGAAATAATTCCTTTTTTAATTTTGCCTTTTTAATCCTGTCAATTGGAGCTGTCACTATGGATGTAATAGCAAGTATCCCAATCACAATATCAAAGACTCTTCACTGACACTCCTTGAAATAGCATTAATATCTGCTCACTAAGGTTGGTACATTTAAATGTTCTTGCGCAATGTTGTAGCTCCCTTTTAGTCAGGTATCAAGCTGCTATTTCACGCTCTGTTTGTAAAATTATTAACAGCTGGCCTAACATTAGATCAACTGGAGTGTGGTCGGCTAGGACAAGGCAGTGCTTAATAAGACTATTTCCGACTCTATCAAGTTATTACCACCTTTGTATTTGTAAATATCGGAAATGGCTTTTGAGCCCAAACCAAGTTCTAACTTTTCAAGAGTGACAGGCCTTAATCAAGATATCAGACTTTGATTTAAGGGAAATGTGAATTTAAAATCCAAACTCAGATCCATATATGTTCTCTTCAAATAATAGCCTCAGTAAAATCCAGTTAAAAATGTCACAGAAATAATTCTTGCTCCTAGCATCTTTTATATTGTGTTAAGGACCCTTAAAGTAGATAACAATAAAATGAGAAATTTTCCAACACAATGTTTCCCCATTGGAGAATTCAAACATTTTCCACTTCCTACTTGTGCAAACATAAGGGGCCTGGCCCATTTTTTGGTACAGTGGTTCCAGGCAGTGCTGACTGATACTGGCAGCTCACATCCTTAAAATCAAAAAGGCTCAACACACAGCTTCAAACTTAAATCTTGAGCACAGCTATTAAATTCCAAACCAGCATGTTTCTGTGGTGCCACTTCCCGACACAGAGAAAACTCTCAGGGCAGCAGTTTTGGATCAAGATTCAGTCTCACCAGGAAGTAAATCCAGTAACAATAACATAGTCCTTGCTCCAAAGAGCTCACCATGTTCTTAGACGGCTGCTTGCTTATCTCAGTGTCTGATTCCACTGGTTCCTGCACCAGTTAAATTGATTCTGCTATTAAAAAATCCAAATAATGACCCCCAGTCAGTAGCAGTAGGCTAATACTGTTACTACAGTGTGCTTAGAGGCGGTGTACGCTATGATCATAGAATCACAGAATCACAGATGATAATGGTAATATGATAATATGGCAGTTCTCACGTTATGTCTGGGGATACCTACTGACTCCATGTTAGACCACATTCATCTGGCGTTACTCAAGAAATTAAATGACTGGCTGTGCTTACGATTTTCCCCTCAGAAAACCTCTAACATTGACATGTTTCAGTAATAGAAATGTAACATCAGAAATATGGAGATGGGTATGTATCATTCTGAATCTTACCAACTCACTGCCTAGAAATGAGTCTACCCAAGGTTTATATTATTCTAGGAATGTGACTACTTCATATAACAGTTTGGGTTGGAAGGGACCTTTAAATCTCATCTGTTTCAACCCCCTTACAATGAGCATCTTCAACTAGATCAGGTTGCTCAAAGCCCCATTCAACCTGGTTTTTGAACACTTCCAGGGATGGAGCATCCACAACTTATCTGGGGAATCTGTCTCAGTGCCTCACCACCCACAATATAGAACTTCTTCCCTATATCTAATCTATATCCTCTTTCAACTTAAAGCCATTACCCCTTGTCATATAACCACATGCCCTTGATGACACTGCTTATATCATTGATGAAGTTACTGAATAGTACTAATCCTAGTATGGACCCTTGAGGGAGTGAGGCTGTTTTTCTACAGTAACTTCTCTTAGAAATAGAGCCACCTCTTTTCTCACCCTCCCAACCCCCGTTTGCTCTTTTATACTTCCCTATGAAATAAGCCAGCCACAGTGGTTGTACTTAACATCTGTAACCGTCTGTAGTGAAATAATCCAGGATGAAGTAACTAACAATTATGGGTTTTCTAACCACAATGCAGCAAATTTTCTCTTATCTCTCAGCCAGTGGGTGAGTACTGCAGAGGTACACTACAGGTAATGTTGCAGCAGTTCTGTGCACTGCTGAAGTAGATACGAAATGTCAGGATAATGATATATTGCTTTTAAATCTGTTTTCAACTTTATTGTTGCAGAGACTATCCAAATAGGGGGACAGGTGTTCCCTATAAAAACATCTGAAACATCGACTTCAGTAAGGAAACCCAAATGGACTCATGGCTAAATGTCAAATCTCTCAATATTTATAGCCTGGGTATAGAACAGGTTAACACAAAGATAGAAACATATTATGTTAATGTCAGCCTCTGAAAAGCAGATTCTGGATATTTACCTCTGGTGTTTGAAACACAGTGGAGGAAAAAAAAAAAGCAAACAAAAAAACAAACTCCACTAGCTATGCATGGCTGGGATCTAAAGCCAGATGCAACCGTTTAGTATTCTGATCTGCATATAGATCATTGTGATGTGACTTGCAGTGGTGGTTCAGCCCTTTAGCCACTTCTATCAGAACAGTTGTTATATTTATTCAAAGCTAAGTGCTATGCAGGAAATGTCTTATGCAGGCCTTAGTATTCACTGCACGCGGTCAAAATTTATCTGCATTTAAAAACATGTTCAGACCATTCTTTTATTCTAATAGTGCTAAAATATTTTGACGTTTATTTCTTCTGGAACAACAAGAGATGCATTGCTTTTTACTTAAAGATAACCATTTGATAATGAAGTATTTGACAAATAGAGCATAGTCTGCAAATATATGCAACATGCTACAGTCAGCTCATTAAAAAGAAAAGGATGAAGGAAATGTTAGAAATTAGTCAAGAACATGGCTAACATTTCTTAGAAATTTATCTTGCTTCCTTCTGTGGAACAAAAGAAATTGTTCTCTTATGTTTAGAGTTAAGAATCTGTGAAAAGTATTCTAGGGGTTAAAAAAGATCTTAATTCTGCAAACGGTTGTTTTTTTCTTAACTCTTACATTTCTTGAAGTGACCAATGTGTGAATTACTAAAATATCATCAGAAAATCCTTTTGTTAGGATGGCAGGAGAAGGAAGCACAGAAACAGAAGCCCAGGAGATCTGTGTTAAGATTATAACTCAGATACAGATTTCTTGTGATGCAAATACAATTTTCAAAGACTTCATATGGGTTGTAGACAATATCTTATGAAGCACATGAAAGTCTTCTGAACTGAAAATGCATCTTCTGCAAACATTTCTTGCTAGCAGAGCATCTAAAGTTCCTGAAAACACTGTCATGAAACAGGAAGTCTTAAACAGTTGTAACTCCTGGCTTGCAGCCGGTCAATAACGGCTAGTTGCACTGTGAGTTAGTAGTTTAGACTGAATGAATCAGCCTGGGGAAGGTGGGGGCAGGCAATGCTGACTGATTGGCAGTGGTCTGTGGGCTACCACAACATGCAGCTTGTGGTTCCTTTCCCTCCGTGTGACCAGCTGCCTGGGTTCCATGCTGGTTGTTAGAGGGTGAAAAAGGCCATGGGCTAGAATAAGAGAAGAAAATGAGAGAAAAATTAACACACAAAGACCAGCAGGAAAAAGTAGGGGCAGAGAAGAAACAGTCAAGAGCTAAAAGAGGAAGAAGGACGTAGTGGGAAGCATCAGATCAGCGAAAAGGGAAAGTTCAAATCTGAGTTATGAGAAAACTTTTGGAATACTAAATATAAAAGAATGACACAGAATAGAAGCCTGATTTTTCTGCTGAAACTGCCTTATAATATTACAGCAGTTTGATGCAATTTAAACCTATGCTATTGGAATAGATTTTCTGATGGCAGTTTCATCCATTAAGGAACCAAACAAAACCTTTCCATACAATGAATTAACTTATTTACATGCATTTAGTACAGCTTTGCAAACCTTCAGTAATTACTACAAAAAACCTACAAAAACACTCATCAAACTTATCATGGCTCTTTGACAGTGTGTCATATATTGATGGTTTCAGTGTGTGAAACTCTGACCACCCCTAATAAATACAATTACTGACCACCCTGGTTAATATTACCACCCACATACCTTCCCTCTCACTCCCACTTCAGCATACAAAAGGGAAAGGGGGCATGAAAATTTAAAAACTACAACATCTTGTGTAAGTTCGTGGAGAATTATGTAAGAGAAAATGAAATCACATGGTATGCTGAGGTCAAGGAGGTATGTAGAAAAGGGTAATTTTATACCTCGACATAAGTGGGCTGCTTTAAAATGTTACAAGTTTCCTTTAAAATGCAGATGATTCATATTGAATGGACTACGCATTCATATCTACTTTAAAGCTGTAACACCTTATTGGTTCACTGGATAGCAGGCAACTCAAAGAGGATCTGATTCATTATATTTTCAATATATATTAGAAATATAGTAAAATAGGTTACAAATTTACTGCTTACATGAAATATCTGTCTAGGTAAATGATAAAGGAAAAGATAAAACATGGCACTCAGAAGCAAGTTAAAGAAGTATATGGGAAAAGACAAAATCTATACTAAATTAATTTGAAACATTGTATTATACAGTCAGGTCGTTATTATTTCTGTCATTGTGATTTCATTAATAATTTCATAAAACTTCATTAAAGTTTGGTGCATGCTGAAAGTTTGAAGTTTTCCTGTAGGAGCCTAAATGGGTGAAGTACTCGTGACTTTCAGTCTGGATAAGTACTTTCTGCTTGAGAAGTGTAAATCACAGTGTATGCTTACATGCTCAGTGGGATTAATTTGTTTTGTGGTCAAGTACTGTTTTAAAACAGAAGTAGTAGTCAGTTCAATGCTTACATCATTATGTTTTTGAAAATGAACTTGATTCAAAATTTCCTTCATTGTTTACCAAGAAGCTCAGATAACAGGGAACCAATACCTTAAACATTAAGAACCATAAAAAGTGCTAATAACAAAATCAAGGAATAAAGTGTAAGAAATGCAACTATCATGAATCTCTGCAACTGGAGAGGTACACAATTTAATGTAACAAGAAACATTATCCTACAGTGAATGCATTTGTGTTCATTTACTAATTTGTAATGCACATTTCTAGCCAGGAAACTCAATTACTTGCTGAATTTAGTAGTACCTAAAAGTAAATAAATAAAATGGTTTAACACCTTGGGAGCACACAGGTGGATCCAGACTTCATTTTAAAGAAGAAAAATTTGGAGAGAGATGTAAAAAAGTATTAAAAACAAAAAGAAAGTAAAAATCTAGGGTTTACCTATATAACAGATTAAAAATTTTCAGATTTTGAGAGCATGCTCTGGGAACAAATAAAGCCTCTAGATACTGTGAATTATGCCATTTTAATTCTAAGAGATAGAAAAAATTTACTTTTACACACATACTGCAAAACAGTCTAGCTAAAAGTAGGATACTTGCTTTTCTGATATCATTATTTTTGTTTCATTCTTATTTAGAAAAGCTTTTCTACTGGGGATAACATTCTTAATTTTGCAAGAACTAGTGTGGAAACCTTATGGGGTCATGATCAGTATTTTCTCTCTTCAAAACGTTGTTAACACCAATACACTGCACAACAAATTCAGAACTGATTGAGAAAGGCATTAGCAATTTGTTCTATCAAAAAAATTAATTCTGTTTTTGGTACACATCTACTAACTACTTTCAACTATGCCTAACATGGCAGAGCTTTAAGATCTACACACATGGGATGTATGTGAAGGCTGAGTTCACTGAGATCTCAGTAGTTGTAATGAATCATGCATCTCCCTATCCCCCACCTCCCTCCAACTGCTTTGTGTTCTGCACTCCTCTCCATTCCCACCCAGACTTTGGCAACCCATCATGAGTTCATTTCTTGTTTTTCCCCAGAGGATAGAAATCATTATTGGAGCTGGGTCTCTTTAGCTTGGAGAAGAGGAGACTGAGGGGTGACCTCATCAATGTTTACAAATATGTAAAGGGTAGGTGTCAGGATGATGGAGCTAGGCTTTTTTCAGTGATATCCAGTGATAGGACAAGGGGCAATGGGTGTAAACTAGAGCATAGGAAGTTCCACGTTAACATCAGGAAGAACTTCTTTACTGTAAGAGTGACAGAGCACTGGAACAGGTTGCCCAGGGGGGTTGTGGAGTCTCCTACACTGGAGATATTCAAGGCCCGCCTGGACAAGTTCCTGTGTGATGTACTGTAGGTTACCCTGCTCTTGCAGGGGGGTTGGACTAGATGATCTTCTTAGGTCCCTTCCAACCCTTGGGATTCTGTGACTCTGTGATTCTGTGATTCTGTGATTTTGTCAATATTTAAAGTTGTCTTAGACAAATGCGGATAGTGCTGATTGCAGACAGGTATTATACTGGAAGTTGTTAAGTGAGTGCCATCAGTTATATCCTTATATCTATAGATTCACCCAGGCTGGGAATGACTAGAGTCTTCTGACCAAATAATAAAAAAAAATACCTGTGCCTCACATTTCCCATCTTTTCTTATATTTTCACTAAAACCAAATAAAAATCAATGAGGCATTTACTAATTGGCTAGATGCAACTTTCCAAGGTCCAAACTTATATACAGTGCAAGCTCCTGCACTGTTCAGACAACTGGAAAACATGCAAAGCATACACCTAAGAGGTGAATTAGTCTTTTGAAGGAGCCTTACCATATTGGAGAGGGTGACATTTGATCATCCTCTGGACATGACAGAACATGATCTGCAGACTTCTAATTTGGTGATGTTACATTACAATTACCACACTGCTAGTAGGTAGTCAGAGCAACTACAAGGACAGCCAAGTACCACAAACACCACAGAACAGTTCAAATTTTGACTCAAATAGCTTACTAGAAAGCCAAGCAAGCCCACAGGTTCATTTTTCAGCTTAGTGATGCTGACTGTGACCTAACCATGCCTAAAACATCAATATCTCTCACACTCTGAAGTGACTAGCACGTATTAATCTCAACAGGGACATCAAAATTCCAGAATTAGAACTGAGTAATACAAAATATTTTGGCAGATGATATCCACAAACACCATCCTACTAGTGCTTCCCCTGATTTCTGTGAAACAAAATCAGGTAATTTTCTAAAATTGCTGCTTAGAGACACTGAAATTCAGTCTTGTTTTGTTTTCATCTTTTGCTGTTCTACAAGTTAAAGCATTCACTCTGCTAAGGAAGTGAATCCATGCAGACATAGTTATAAAAATTTTATTGAATAAGGAGGCAGTATTAACTATCAATGTGCTCTCTACGTTACACTGCTCAGAAGGCATGAGTTAGTACCTGGGCCCAGATCCAAGAAAAAAAATGAAACAAACAGACTCCAGAAATTATATGATTACACCGTCAAACAAATTTAAAAGACATGCTTAGTTCTGATACTTTTTATTTCAGTGCTTTGGATGGGAAGTGATACTGCAGTTTTCAAGACCAAGAAGTTGAAGGAATTTTCTCATTCCAAATTAATTAACTTAGCTGCATGTGTGAGAAATGGTTTTGTAGCCTGTAAATCTGAGTGCACAAACTACACTGAGAATACCAACATTAATAAAGATTCAAATGCTAATAAAGGTAATTGACTGAAAGAAATTTGCTTGATGTTCAACTTTGTAGCCTGTTGTGAACCGACAGTGAAACAAAATATTTTTGTGTTTGTTTATGACTTACAACAATGGTTTAATTTGACAATTAGTACAATATTGCAGCCATTTTCATCTCTCTTTGACAGCAAAATCTAAATTCATTTTAACAAAAATGTGAAATGATAAAATCAGAGATGTCTCTTACAGGGATTAAGAAGAGTTCTGTGAGACAACAGATTTAACAAGAAACAAAATAGATAAAACACATAAAAACATAATATCATTTGCTGGTTTTAAACATTACTTATGTTTACCATATCCCTGCCATGCAAATCCCTTATTGAATATTATAAATATTATGCATATAATGAGTATTATAGATATTTTAAACAATGTATTCTTGGTAGAAAATGTAATCGTGAATCAAGGTTTTATACCAATATTTGGCTTTTAAAAGGCATTTGTTTGGAGAAAGCCACATTTTAGTGTAAGATCAGCTTTAGCAAAACATTTTCAGCCACTGATATTTTCATATTTCTGTTTCAGGAGCTTCTGAATGTTTTCTACATACGTATGGAAACAAGGAGCCACATTAGCAGCACTTTAGATTTTTCAGTCTTGGCCAAGATTCTGAAAATAGAGTTAATATCTTCTTATATATTTAAACAGACTTTTTTAATTGTGTATCTGTATGATTATCCTAAACAACTAACAGTTAATATAGTATTTAGTGTTACAGAAACAGGGTTCACACTAATTAGAAAGGTATTTCATGATCTGGTGGAAGTGTTTTCATACATGTTCATTTGTAACTACTCCAGACATCAATTAGCATACCAAGTAGGACAGGATAAGGAATATTCATGCAGCAGAACCTAGACTATTAGAAAATGGAAGAAATTATGAAATAATGTAGGGTATTCAATACAAGAACACATTCAAACTTTCATGATGTGAAAGCTGGTGTAGTTTTGGTGCCCTAGTATCAAGAACAAAACGTAAATTCTCCCTGTATAAAATTTATCTTTTGAAAGTTCCCTGCTTAGTCTCACATCAAATGAAATGTGTTAAATTTACTGACATTTTTCTTTTTTTTCTTTTCTTTTCTCTTCTCTTTTTTTCTTTCTTTTCTCTTTTTTCTTCTGTCTTTTCTCTTTTTTCTTTTCTTCTCTTTTTTTCTTTTCTTTTTTTCTTTTCTTTTTTCCTTTCTTTTTGTTTTCTTCTCTTTTTCTTTCATTTTCCTTTTTTTTTTTTTTAATTACAGACATATTCAAATGAAATTATCTTTACTTTGAGTTTCCAGGTGATTTCATACTGAGGTGTTTTGTTTTGGTTTAATTCCTGTTATTTTTTAGTTATAAGTCTCACAGAGCCAAAATATTACATTAGTAGGCAATCTATAACAGCAGAAAACCTGTCACATTTTTTTTCATAACTGTGAAGATTTACTCCAATGCTGGAGTAAGGCTCAGAATCCTTTAATTTTCTAGAACTAAATTAATAACACAGGAATTCAGTGCTGTTTCTTTTTAAATTGACTGCATCTATAGAATATGATTTTTACATCTTTCCAAAAAGATCCCTAGAAGGCTGGCACTTGAAGCTTATGGCTAAAGACTGAACAATGAAACAGGTCAACTTGTCCTAAGAAATCAGGTCAGTCAGTTGTATTTCACGTTATCATTTTGACAACAGGGGATGGGGGAACAGACACAGTTGTGAGCCAGCTCTTTGGAAGAGCTGCATACAGAACACATAGAAATAGAAACACTTCTATTGCTAAACCAAAGTTCATCTATAATACATAGTCCAATTATTATGAGTGCTGGTGGCCTTGTTTTTACTTTCAGTTTTTCTCTATTTATGAAAAAATCAACATTTTAAAGTAATTTCATATTACGGGGGGGGGCTTTCTATGTTTTGGGTTTGGGGTTTCTTTTTTCTTTATCTTTTCTTCTCTTTTTTTTTTTTTTTTTTTTTTTTTTTTTTACCCTAGAGGAAAAGCACCACTATTCAAATACTCACTATGGAGGATGTTTTATTGCTGTGGATATTTGCAGGAACAAACTGAACAATCATGCATTGAACAGTCACACATTTCATCAGAGAATTTCAGCTTGTGGTAAGATGCCCAAAGCTTGAAATAAAAATTTGTTCGATGTCTATACACTGAAAAACATATTCATATGGTGACAAAATTCTCTTCACTTAATTATAAACTACAGAGGACTTACAAGATTTTCTCTACATACATCCATTAATAACTCCAACTTTCCCCATAACATTATTGAAGTTATCCTGCAATGGCCAAATCCATAGTTCTGATATATTTCATAAGTCTCCATCCACAGATCACATAAAGTGAAGCCAGAGGAGCTATTATATAGCCTCCCATTGCACTACTGCATAGATGGTAGCATCCAATGGAGAGAATTAATTGGAAGGGTACTGAACAGGATAGCTGGAATAGCTGATCGCTGCCATGTCCTCTGCGGATGCTGAGAGAACAAGCAGCTCAGAAATGAACTTATAAGCTACTGACAAGTTGAAACAAAGTAGAGATCTCTTCAAAACTTCTAAGACTTTAATTAAAGCCAGGGATTTCAAAGCTTTCCCAGATCTGTAACAAAAGGCTGCATATGTGTGTGCAGGCCTAGTGTCAAAAATCTTTCTAGTCCTTCTGCAAGAACAGTCAACTGCGTCAAGGCCTTGCCTACATTTCTGAATCCTGTCTCTAAAGCTGTGGCAAACATATACAAATCACTGCAGTAAATAAATAAGAAGTTTTACTTAGTAGGTATTGTTAGTGAGCCCTACAGATGACCAGCCACAGAAGGCATCATCAGAAGTCAAATATAGGTAAGAAATCTTGGAAAAATAGCTTTAGATGAAACAGCATTACTTGTTGGAGCCTCTACTGTAACTCCTGTTGACAGGGAGCTTATGCACATACATATAAATATATATACACACATTACTTTTCCAGTGCTTTTCTAATATGTGTTCTTTTTCTCCTGAAATAGTTGCTTAAACTCATTTTGTACGCTAAAAATGGGAAGAGTAACAGCTCGTGTAATTGCAAATGAGAGGAGGTATGTCTGTTTGATACACATTTACTGAAATGTAATCTATACTCTGAAAGTGTTTTCGAACCCCTGATTGAGCCAGTACAGCAGAACTCAGTCATATAACACCAACACATCAACTGATTCTGATTCTTGGCTTGCATGTACTTGACTGTAAACAAGTAGAAGTGAGAATTGTGAAGTTAAGAAAACGCTGTCAGGGCCCTGTATTTGCCTAGAAATTTCAGATTTATTCAGAGGAATGAAAACAAGAATTGTAAGTGAGCAGGACCAAGGATGGTTTGAAGAACACCTCACACCTGGCAGCCAGCTCAAAAACTTACTTGCAAATCAGAAAATTCTAGACAGGACAAGAGCAAAGAATATGTGCTGTGGATGCCAAGGACTGTATATTTGTATGTCAGACACATGAACTGGCTAGGTAGCCAACTAAACACGACTGTAGAGTGCTGGGCTGCATGTTGTATATTAAGACAGGAGTAGTTAAGGCTATTTGCTTTCTAGTCTCTGGACAGTCAGATCCTACTGTACCGCTCTGTGACCAGCAAAGTACAGTACTTTACTTAAGTGCAACTCTACTCACAAAGCTTCCTGAAAAAATGAAACCAAACTAACAATTTGTGTATTCAGTCAGTCACCCCCTTTAAGGATCACATATTTCTGGCCACTGGCAAGATCTTGAAAGGAAAAAACATAATCTTTAATGTTTGGGCTCTTTTAAAGAATGGTCACATATATCAAAAGAAGCATTTCGCTGAAGTTTTAATAAGTAAATTAATATAAAAAAGCCTGTAGAACTGTCAACTGAGATACTGACCTAAATTTTTCACTAGAACAATGTATATGCTTCTCAGAAAGTTTTCCTGCCATTCTTTCTCTCTTTTAATTATGCCAATCAAAGTTTCATGCAGGAGCTTAAATACCAGGTTACATTTAACAAATAATTTAAAAAGTTCGTCCTGACTGTTTCCAGATGAACTAGAAATGGGAAGCAGCAAGACAAATTCCAATTTGCAGCAAACGTGAAGTAAATCTGCTTTAGTAGTTAGCCTTTGACTAGAAGGCCAGGCCCTAAGATGTCTGCAATCTTCAAACTGCCACCAGAAATCAATGGAGATATGCTGAGTTACACCACCAGAAAATATTTTCTCTGTTTCCCAAAAATGCAAATCAAAGGAAAATACACATTTCTTCTGTATCTGGAGCACTGTGATGCACCATTTCCTCTGATGGTAACCTGTTCTCTATTGCATCAGCCATCAGGCATTCAAAACCCATGTTGTTCATGAGACACCATACTAAAGCGGATAAGAATTAGTTATACTGTGATAACACAGCTGGCATTTGGCAGTAACCACTGCATTCATTTCAACAAGCTTGTCTTTTAAGAATCTCTTCTCCCTCCATTCCCCTGGTGAATTCAATATGACTATAGCTGAATGCATACAGAATGCAAAATACCCTTCAACAAAGCTGTGAAATTCTAACCCCAACTCATAATAAAAAAGGTGCAGAAAAAAACATCTGTGGATCTACATGACGAAGTCTTCTTAATATCAGAAACACTCCAGTTAGAACATTTGGAAGATGCATTACCTAGATAAGCATTAACAGAAAGGCCTATCAGAGAAATTTCACCAAAACCACCACCTTTTATTAAACCCAGGGGAAATTTTAAAATCACCCCATTATTCTGATGGCTTTAGAGAGTCTGTTTTCTCTGGCTAAAACACACTTGAATGTAACATGAAAGAGATCTGGCTTATCCCTAGCACTAAAGTAAGTGGAAAACCATCTTAATGGCAGAGCCAGACTGAAAGAAATATTTTCATCTTGGCAGATGTCACAAAATCAATGATCAAAATCTTTTGATCAATGTCAGCCTAAATGCCAGCTGTTTGCCTAGCATTTGAGCATTGAGCTCTATATGAGACATACTGTAACCTCACCCACATTGGCACTTATTTAAAAGCCAGGCTCCCTCATGGAATTTTTGAATTCTGAAGTCTGGAACATCTGGACTGTGCAAGATAAAAAAAATGGTCCTAGGCAAGCAAAATAGTTTGCAAGAGGAGAGAAAGAAATAAAACCCTCCAGAAAATCACTCTTTCAGTGCAAAACAGTAATGTGAATAATATCAATGATAAAAGAATTTGAGATGACATTAATATTTTTTAAAGTGAGGAAAACATGATGTTCACAAGCACATTTAGAAAACATTTTGGCCTAATTTTAAAGCTTATTTTCTGTTGAAATCAAAAAAGCACATGTGGCATTTTCTCAGTGTGCTTGAACTCAGTAGAATTATTTACACCTTTAAGATGAGTAAATGCTTTAACATTGAACTCATTTTGCAGTTTGAGTAGAAATGTTACTTATATTTAAGTGATTACATACACAAAAGAGAAAATTTGCAGCTATATAAGGTTATATATATTAAAGTATAAAACACAGATGTCTTACATGGAAAGGCTGGAAAGCAAAGTACATAATCTGATTTGAAGAAAAAAAACACCCTTTTAATAAACAAACAAACAAACAAAACTAAAGTGGACTGAAACTGTGTTAAAGAGAGTTTTGAAATAATGTTACATGTGATGCAAAAGTATTAACACAATGAAATGTTAAAGTTTATTTATTGTCCAGATTGCCCTAACAAAACCTCATACATGAAGGCTGACACCCAAGTCTCTATCTGCTTAAGTAATTTTGCCTACTGAATTAAGTGAGACCAAGTATCAAAGATGTGAAAATATCAAGAACCTGTCTGGACATGTGATTTACAGTTGAAGACAGAAATTCCCTAAACGTAAGGAATCCCCCAACAATCTAGAGACATGATTTCCAACAGTGTTCTCCCTGAAGGCAAGACCAGGATATGCCACGAAGGCTCTGGAAGAGTAATCTGCACTTTGGCAACACCTACCCTAAATATCATTCTCAAGGGAGACATTTAACTGTTTTACTGCAGAACAGGCCTGGGATCCATCTAGCATACATTAAAGGCGTAAAAAATAGAACGGCAGGTCCAAAATTTATAGCATACCACCCATGTAGACACAGTCCACCTTGGACAAACAGGATTCAGGAACAGCACAGAATACAAGCCAATTTGCATTTTCAGAAAGGTGGTATAGTAACGCATTGACAGAAGAGGAAAAGGGCTTTTTATGACAAGGCTGAATAATGTTGGTTCCTGTCAAAGGCAATGAGAGCAGGTGTTGCTCAACAGTCCACCCACAAAGATTAAAATACATCATCCGAATTATGACAATATTTGGATGAATTGTTCTCAGTGAAAACCGCTAGAGCTCTCCAACCTTAGCCTATTACTATAAGCATAAAATAAAAGTAGATTTACTTTTTAAGTGGAATGATTTTGGCATCATATTAAAACTGAGTCCACATACTAAATCAGCTTGAGACATAAATGCATTTTCCCTTAAAATCACAGATAGGTTGCAGTTTCAAACAGAAGTTTTAAAAAGGCAAAACACATTGATAACCCGTCCTTCACTTTAATATTGAACATGATCTGACCCAGAGTACAATGATTAGTATCAGGAACTTAAAACGCATCTTCACCTGATATCCTATATATTCCCTTTGAATGTGAAGTTATTTTAATCAGGGGAAAGCCAGTTTAGCATAAACCAACTTCCTGATACTGGACTTAATAACTGAGTATTTATTTATCCCTGTTTCATGACTGTTTGCTGAAGAAAGAATAAAAATCAACATCTAGTCAAGTATAATACTGCATGTGAGCATTAGTTCATTTTTTTCCCTCAAAATTTCACCCAGCACAACTGAGGCTGGTTGCAGGACTATGTACCAGAGACAGAGAAGGACCATTCTTCCCAGCCTTATTTCTTCTGCATCACCTGCTTAGATCTTGGACGTACAGGCCCATGGGTCAGAGGCAACATATACTCTCTTTCCTTCTCCATCAGCAGTGCTGAGAGGGCAGGAGGCTGAAAAGTTGGCTTTGCAATAGCAACACTCTTGCTCTAATTACATTTTTATAGAAATGATAAACTAGTTGTGCTGAAATTGTAGAGATTATAAACATTGTGTTCTATATTGTGCCATCAGCTTTTAAGCAGATGGCTCAGTTTATTCAGCAGATGTCCTGGTAGCATGATCTATTCCAGTGTTTGACTACAAATAAATGGACCAGGTTGACCAACCCATAAGGAATTCATGAAAACTTCTTATGTTCAGCCTAGTTCTCAACAGGAATATTTATATATTACTAGTTTTCATGTGTATATATTACTGCTTCCATCCATGATCTCGTAGCCTTTTAGACATATATTAGCTTTCCTCTCCCAGAATAAAGTGCCGTCATCTCTGCAAAGCTCAGCTGTAAAATGTAGGAGTGAAAATTACGCTATGATTTCTTTATGCAGAGTGTACAGTTGAAAGGTCTGAGATATGTAGGATTCAGTGGAACACATCTGTTGCTTATATTCGGATCTGATAAAAGAATGTTTATGACATAAGCTAGAAACAATTTTAACCACTTATAAAAGTGTTGTACTAATTTACTGCTCATAATGGCAAATAAGAATACAGGAAATTAACTTTTCAAGTCAGTATGCTTACAGTACTTTTATGTTGGGAGAAAACATGGTTTTCTGTAAGACAGCTAAGAGATGAATATTTTCTTTTTATGACTGAACTAAGGGCTACAAATATAGGCACTGCTAGCAACCAGGAGAAAAGTGTACAAACAGAAGCAGAGACAGAACTTTTGAACCAAGTCAGTGGAGCTCTAATAAATAAAAATTTTCTACTAAAGATCTGGCTAGTCATCCCAACATTTCTCCCAGGGGTAGAAATAGCATCACAAGAAGAAACTATTTAGTTCAGCGAGGTTAGGGTAACTGGTGCTTGTATTATCATCATCATAACAACAGTAATTAAAAAAACCCTCTGCTTGACATTTTAGGAGTTTTTTTGAATTCACATAGTTCAAACTTAGGAAACGTATTGTATCTTGAGAGTTTTGGGCGCAGATTTGATTTTTCCAACTTCCTTTCATTGTCACAATTCAGTGTGATACAGACATAAAAATTTCCATTCAACCTCAATTTTAGCATTATGGCTTGTAAATTACTTAATTCCAAAGCATTTATAACTCATGGCATTGAATGCAGTTAGACTATAAATGCAGATATTTTAGCGAATCTGTATTTTGCTGACACAACTATTTTCTCCAGCATTAGCTGTTTTTACATATACCTGTGATAGTCAAATGGTGAAATATAGTAATGTAGAATAGAGTGAAACAGTCCTTTAAAATGCTCTTGTGACTCTTGTTTCCTCATAAATGCTATAAATCGTAAAGCTAATCCTGTTTCCATTGTGTACATGCTTTCATTCTTATATGGCTGCTTTTAATAACACCATGAACTAGAAATGACACTCTGATTAAGAAAAAAAAAAATCTCTTTAAGTACACCTGTATCCTTTGCTTGTATTTGCTAAATACTGTTTGAAATGTGAAGTTCTATTATTGGTACCCTTTTTATGACATATCTGGGGAGCTATTCACATGTTTAAAATTAAGCACATTCTTAAGTTTGTCAATGAACTGATGCTTATACCTGTGAAAGATTCTGCTTTCAGAGGAGTCAGAGCTTGGGGACTAGAAAATGGGAATCACTACAATATAGAAACCATTACTTTCAATACAACATTATAAATTATTGCAGTTTGTGGATCACTCATCCCCAGAGAAACTTGAAAGAGAATTGAGCTAATAGATATAATGGCCACACCTGCAGATTTGGTACAGGTTTACAAGCATCCCATACAAAGCCGATAAATTTCCCTTCTGAAAATTCCCTTCCCCCTCATGTGCACAAATCTGCAGACTGAATAGCACTCAAAAGTCCAGGTGGTTTACTTCAATGAAACATTAAAAAAAACACCAATATCTAAATAGGAAAAAAGACCATCGCAATCTTTGCACCCAGAGATTGTTGTAACTGCCAAAACCAGAATAAAACCATCTTCATTATCACTTTATACTCTCACCCTTTTTATTTTGCAGCAGAATCATCCATTTTTATTCTTGATAGACTAGACAAACTGCATGACATCTTTCAATATATCAAGCCTATTACTTTACTCAGTTGATCACAAGTCCAGCTACGCCTATCCAAAAGACACTATTCACTCCTCTTCCCCCTCTCTTTGGAACAAGTTTTAAACACACCTTTGGTTCATTATTGCTATTTTAATGTTTTCAGTGACTATTACAAAATACTTCAAGGAAATTAATTTCATGGAGTTGAAAATTTGTTTCTATCATCTTTTGAAAGATGATGACTACAATGTAATCTGATACAATGCTACAGAAAAGATTGACTCATATTCCTTTAAAAGACTTGTATCTAACCCATATATAACCTTGGTTAATAAAACTAGCCTGACTAAAAACTGCAAGGTTTCCTCTCAAGCTCAAGAAGAGCTTTTCTGCATTCTTTCCTGCTAATGTTCATAAAGAGTTTAAGATAACGAAAACCAGATTTTTGTCTGCTGTTTCAATGAACTGCTCTGATTAACTATAACTCAATATTATTCCTTCAATCTCTGTCTGCTATTAAATCACCTAGAAATCTATGCAGAGTCTCTATTGTTGAAGTCAAGTAATGGTTAGTATGCAATTAACTGTATGTAACTACAGTAGTAGGACAGATGCTTACTTCTGAGCAGCTTTGTCCTCTGGTATTTCATTGTATCTTACAGATAACACAACGTCTGTTCTTACTTCATAACTACACCACGAATCAGGAGAACTCCCTTGCTCACCCAGAGAGGGGTGCTAGGCATCAGGGCCTGTTCAAGCATAAGTAAAGTGCTGTAGGAGGCATTCTACTGATGAGTCCTCTGCAAAGCACAAGAAGCCCAGCCAGATATATGTGGGTATACTAATCTGGGCCACCAATTCACTTCAGTGAAAGTGGAGAAACAGGAGGCAGGAAACAATTCTTAGCTACCAGACATCTTTCACTTACATACCAGTCCTTCCTCACTACTTCTAATCTCATTCTACCCAATGAAGACATGACAGCTAAGCTCACAGCTTTGAACAAATGACTGTTCATTAGCTCATTTCAGGCACATGCTAATGCAGGCAAGATTGCTTCTGGACTTGTACATCTGCAGATTTTGTACTATTACTTCATATGGACTTGGGGTTCTGCACAGCATTGCATTGCACCATGAACACATACTAAAGCAATTTTACAGGCAAGGAAACTAGGTGCCTATGGATTAATAGGCAATCAAGCAATGAGGCATAGTTTATATGCAAATTGCACTTGATTCTTGATTCTAAACTGCACCTCAGGAGAAACTAAGGTGTGTGAATCCACTCTTGAATCTGAACCTCTGCGCTTTTCAAATCTGCCCAAAGTGCCTAGCAAAAACATAAATTAGTGCCATAAAAAGGATAGGAGGAAAAATATTTTTCAGTAGTGAAATATTACAACACCAGGCTAAAAAGCAAAGCATGTGTCCAAACAAAAGAAAAAAACACAAAACAAAAAACCCCACAAACAAAAAAAAAAAACCAAAAACAAAAAAACCCCAAAAAAACCCACCAAAAAACCACAACCCCACCAAAAAGCTAAGAAGCATAGGTCTGGGAAAGGAATAACTGGCAGCATAAAGTTGAAGCAAAGCAAAACAACGTTAGTGAGCGAGTTTTCCAAAGTGGCTTAGAACAGCTCCAAAGAAGCAAGTCTGTAAGCAAGAGAGTTTTCCTCTATAACTGATTCTCAAGTTTAGAGCTTTCAGGCTAACACCAGAAGGAACACAGGTTGTTACAACCTAAACAGAAATTTTTAACTCAAGCTACATAACATGCTTGTTTTTTGGTTACAAGGTGTTTCATTCTACTGCACAAGACTCACTTTTAACTACCAGAGAAGTACTTTTATAGAGAGTTTACCCTGGGACCAGCCTTAGCCAGGAGCTACTGCCTTCCTGTTCCATCCTTGCCTCCTTGCTTTAAATTAAACTCTTCATTGCCACTGGACTCAAAGCATCTTTGAGTGTACACATTTTGTTTGAAATAGCCTCAATTTATCATTCCAAGAAGAGAACTATTACAGGTATAGGAAATATTCATTTAAAGTAACATTCCTGTGCAGATTTTAAGTTTTGGAGCAGACTGCTGTGAGTCTGTGCTTGCTGTGGCACAGACTATGCCAGGATGCATCATACCTAGTCACTTGAGAACTACTCAGAGGATGCCACTATTTTTAGGGCCTGAGCTGAGGTAGATTCAGTAGGCAAATAAAACAAAAAAGAAACATAGCCAGCAACCTTCATGTCCTCATCCATTATCTTTTTTGAGATGCGGTTGCTCTCTGAACACTTTTCTGTTCCACCGGATCTCTCAATCAAGCAATGAAGTTCAGTTTTCAAGGCCTTCTCACTTCACCAGTATCATAACACAGGCAGCCCTCTGGGAGTCCTCACTTTCACTGGGGTAACATGAGGGCTTTTTGGGTTCTTCTCAAGGTCACTGAGGTTTCTAAAAGGATAGACAGGAATCCAGAGGGATTTACCAGCAGCCTGATAGCCACTGACTTTGGTGTAAGCCACTGCTCTGAAAACCCCAGTTTGAGCCTGTTTCCAGCTGTAGGCACTTAAATCTCTTTAAAATAGGATTGCATAAGTGTACACAATAAGGTCATTTAAGGAGATTAAATAAGCATTAAGCAGCATACAACTATAAAAACTACAAAAGCAGCTGTTAAATCATAGTAGATTTTGGACACAAACTACAATAGCTAGGATGCTTTATAACTGTCCATTTACGTAAGATAAAGATGAATAAAACAACAATAACAAAAAACCAAAACAAACCCAAAAAACAAACCAAAACCCAAACAAATATAATAAAGTTCTCTTCTAAGTAGAAATCTATAACCAGAATTTTAAAAGGCACAAGAATGAACTTTTTCTGTTATGTTCAAAATAATTAATTGCCCACTATTTTTCTGTTATTTTGTCTCTTAGCTATAAGTAAAGAAATTAAATTGTTTGGGCAAAACTTTAAGTATCAAATTACAAATTAAGTTGGACAAAGAAGCTCTCTGCTGATGAGGTTGCAATCTATGATCAGGAAAAAACAATTCTGGTTATCCAATAGTTTTCCTAATTGGATAAGAGCCTTTAGACACTACGTATAAGGTTCAGTGAAGTTTTGCCGAAACAGTGGGTGATAATAAGCACACAAACATCAACAACAAATCCTTGCATTCCAGTTTTCCTAACCATTGAGGAATGCTCCCTGGATTTTCTGCAATGACATTTATAAAATGCATTTAATAAAATATACAGCTATGTTTTAATTATTGCTTAATTAATTTTTTCTTATTTTTTTCTGAAGGGTTTATATTTTATCTACTTTTGTATTGCTTCAGGCTCATGACTGACAGAATTTTAGAATGCCTTTTTTTTTTTGTTGTTGTAACAAACACTACAATTTTGCAGTTTTAAAAGTCTAGTCCTTACAAACATTATAGTTTTGCAGTTTTAAACTTTCAAGTGAGTAAAGATTAGTCTCAGTTTGGAAAGACAATGTAGAAAAAGGTTTTTTAATGTTTCAGACTTAGATAAGCACATTTAGTACAGGTTTCACTTAATCCAGGAGTGCTTAGATTCCACCCATTTCATTCGTTTCTGTACCAGGAGCTGCTTTCATTGTCCTTGTTGCTACATTTATGTACATCTAATCTTTCATTGTGTTTACATAACACTGACAATTATATTGGCATGAAGTTTTAATTCCCTTCCTAGTCAACACAGAAAGTCACAGATTTTGATAATGCACCAAACTTGGAGGAGAACTCCCCCAGAAAGTTCAGAAAAATGCCCTTTGTGATTTTACCAGCTGCAGCTAATGAACCCTGCATCACTGGTCACTGCCTCCTCTGTTCTACCAACACTGCTGTTTGTTCAGATGCATTGCAGGGTTGAAATGATCTCTATTTAAGGTCAGACTGTCTTTATTTTTGTAGAAGGTTGGATTTTTTTGCGTAGTTGTTTTTCTAAAACCAGGAACCTTGTAGCTGACTGGTTTGCAGTTTATTCTCAAAACCTGTTGTACCAGTGTGATTGAAAAGGCAATGAACTGTAGCACTGAAATGAATGTCTGGGGGCAGAGAGAGGTGGGAATGTCTAATGTGGCTTCCTTGTCAGAACTGACATGACACAAACGTGTTGTTTTCAGTCAAGCAAAATTCTGAGCCTCTAGGTAAATATTCATATTTTGGGTAAAACGGACATCTCTAGTCAGGCTAAGCATCTACTGAAGTATGTAATTATTAGGAGACTACTTAAAGAGAATAAAAAGCTAAACATTTTCTGGTCATAAAATTTTCACCAGTCATAGGCTTGATTTGAAACAATAAGCTTCAAGGATCTCATCAGTAAAAAGTGTATCAGAGAGGTTACGAATTCCAGCTCTTCATGGGACTTGGAAAACTGGAGTGTATTTCAGAAATCTAAATCTATAGCAGTTCTAATTTTCAGATAAATATTTAAGAGTTAATTTTTATATATTTCAACAATGAAAAAAGTGGATTTAGGAAGAATTTTGTAACAAACCTCAATTTTGGTTTGAACTTTTTTTAGTTATTTCATGTGCATGATATACATAACACAAAAATACTGTCACAGATGAATAGTAAGGATTGCTATTATTAAAAAGTATACACATTGTAGACCCTGATATGCAGCCAGATTTGAATAACCTTATTTGTAGAAGTTTAAATCTACTTTTTTACTAAAAAAAACCTGAAACCAAGAAGAGGGTAAATAAACACTGAAAGATGCATTTAGCATTTCTTATGAAGCCACTGAAAACAGATGCACCAACAGTTACAGAAATTTGAATAAAAATGCTACCATTTTGCTCAAACTAATTTTTAATTATGATTTTACAAACATAAACACAATTATATTTTCACTTTAATTCACTATTTCTAGTACAAGTGTAGAAAAAAAACCTTCAAATACCTCAATTACCACAGCTACAGATAGAGTTTTTAGCATTTCAGTCACATCTTGACAAAACTATCCAAAGCCCAATATTGTCAAAATGCATAAATCCAGGCTTTCCCCTGCGTTCTCTCAACAGCCTAAGGTATCTTTTAATCACTTCATTTAGATGAAGCCTCAAATTTATGCCACACCCACCTCACTGAAGTTAAAGTACTACAATCCGTTCGTCCTGCTCTAAAATGCAGTTATTAGTAATTGTTGGTTTTGTTGTGTAAATATTCCCTTCATTCGGCTGTTATCTAACAATAGCATGTACTGCACCACTACCTTCTATTACACTTCGCTGATTTTAATCTGTCAGGATCCATATGTTTCAAAATATATTTTCTTTCTAAATGGGCCTACTTCTCCCTTACTTATGCCTGCTATCAACTTCTAACAAAAACAATATTTGAATTAAAAATTAAGAAATTAAAGAGTAATTTTACCTTCCTTAAATGATACTTTTGTAACTTTTGCTCACCAAAATTCTGAGAGGGTGCCTTTATACTGAAATATTTAAACACCAATTAATTTTGTCAAAAAAATCTCCATGAAGCTTGTATGAAACCCACCTCTATTGAAACAAGTGATAACAGGGCACCATTTACTTCTAATGGCCATTTTCAGACCAGACTAACTCAGTTACCTTTTTCGGTTCAGTCCCCTTGTTTTCATGATGAGTATTTCCATCTTATGCATAACCACAAAGTATTTACAATTTCTTTTCAAAAAGCTGATTTATTTAATTTTACCTCTAGGGAGGTTTTCTTTATCTAGCTAGTAACATTTCCAACATTAGATTAGATATTTCTTCACCCAGGTTCCCTTGGAACCTGACAGTAGCAGTTTTGCTCTATATTTCTTGCTTGTAATGGGAATCAGATCAGTATTGTTGCAGTAATTATACAATTAAATATATTAGCCAGAAAAGTATGTTATCCCTTCATCCAACATCATATCAAACATTAAAATTATAGATCAAGTTTCAGAAATGTGCAGCATTTTCCCAAAGTGAATGCTCTGCCTCCTGCTCACATTTTAAAACCAGATTTTATGAACCCTTCAATGACTGATGTATACAGAAAAGTAGTATTTTAGACAGGTGATGCAAGGATCCCTTCTGAGCAGGAATGTCTAAATTCTGCTCATGGAACCACATCACCTTCCTGAAAATTTATCTTAGTTGCCAGAGGAATGGTTGTTTGAGCATTTAAGCTAATTCACAGCAGCATTAACAGCACCATGTTGACAGACTTGCACACTTACAGAGGTATAAGCTTCAGCTGCACCATGAATCTTTGGGCCATTTTACAAGATTACTCATCTTCATAGGTTTTCTGAGCCCACCCTGCAGCCTTTCATTTATTCAGAGTGATTTTAGGATCACCCTCCTTTCTCCGGGTCCCAAGTTTCGGGACTTCTAACACAGTACTGATTTTAGAGATCCTTACTCATCTTTCAGATAGGACTTGGAAACAGACAAGCCAGTTAAAAATTAACGGGATCACAGGCAGCCAGACATAGGCCATATGGAAACATAAACCTTCTTCCTATAGAAAACCAAATTAAAAATCTGTATAACACTGGTTTCCTACTGGTTTAAGTCAGGACCATTTGTTGTACACCTGTTTCTGCATCAGATTTTGCTGGTGAAAATTTGGGATCAGTTTTACAATGGTCTAGCTCCATTACCTTCACTAAAGCTGTGGATTATGTTGTGAGAAAAAGAAAGTCTTACTGTATGAAAGAGAATTTGAATGGTTCAGAAAAATTAAAGGTCTGATATTCTAATCTGGGTGCATTTTAATATACATATAAACAACCAATTCTTTTTAAAGGAATTTCATTCCTTACCTCTTTCCAGAAAAGACATAAAAGGCAAATAGAAAGGTGGAGATGCCATAACTAAGACTGCTCAAGCTCAGACCTGAACGAGGAAATACAAAAATCATGACGCCAGATAAAGGGAGTCAAGCCAACATGCTCATATACCTGACAGCCAAGTATTTATGCATCTTCTGCCTAAGGTGATGAATCTATAACCTCGAAGTGTAGCATAGTGTAACCATAATGTATTTCTACACAACAAAATCTTTGAACTTAGGGTGAACCCTGTTCAGGAGCTTTGTACTGAAAAAAGAAACTACATTTGCATCGATTCTCCTAGCAGCTATTCTCTTCAGAGCAATAGATTGTGCACTCTTGATGGTAGGCCTAGAAAGCTGACTTTTTTCTTCCATGGTATTTACATGAACAGTACAGGCTGTAAATTTCCAAGACTGCAGATGATTTCTTAATGATCTTGCTTTCAAAACACGGTTTTTAAAGGTAGTAAATTCATGTCAATAATTCCATATCTGCTATTCTATCCAAATATTTTACATTGAAACATGAAAAATTTAAGTTATTTCCCCTGCATATTTATTTGAGTATCAGATACACAATGTTGACAATTTTCCTATGTGAAATCAAGCACAGCCTTGACATATTTACAGCAGTGACTGAAATCGAAGGAACATAAATCACTGGGTTTTAACTGTAATTACACTAACAGTAAAACCTTTGGTCTAAGTAACACATTTTATTTGATTTTTATTTGTACATTTTAGTAATTTTTCCAAAGGAAGGTTGACTCTTTCGAGGTGATAGAATTTGGCATTTCCTTCTGCTTCATTGAATATATACGTATGTATTTAACCTAGTGGTTATATATGACTACTTTATGTTTATTTCTAATGTTTAGTTTTAGTATGTTAGAAAATACATAGGAAGCTAACTTTTCAAATTTAGATAATGATTTTTTAAAGTTGATATGTATATTATGTTAGCATGGAGATTGGAATCTCCTTAAGATAAACAAAACAAGCACTTTGAAATTTTATTTGTTAAACAAAGTTGTCTGAAGTATGTCTCATTAGAAACCTGAAGTATCAATAAACTAATAAACTAATTTTCAAGTGCAAATGCAATTGTAAATGCAATGTCAGTGACATAAATATTTCTATGCACTTAGTGGTTTAAACATATTATTTTTACTCTTCCAGGACTTTAAAACAGTACATCTCACCTTCTCACATCTAGGTCCTAAACATAGATTGAAAGTGGATGGCGGGGGGGAGGGGGAGGCAGCAAGTTAGTGCTTTTTTCTGTTCTCCCAACTGGATTTTAAATTTTCAGCGAACTGATTTTAAACTACCGGGGGAACTGGGAGGGGGAAAGGGGGAAGGGAAAGAGGAAAATTGGGAGGAATAAAACAAACCAACCAACCAAACAAACAAAAACCAACCCACAACAATACCCCCCAGAAACCAGGGAAGCCATTGTCTCTATCAAAATCTAGCAAATTCATTCCAGGAAAGTTTTGGCAGAATATCTATGCTGCTTTTATTACTATTTTCAAATGCAAATGGTTTTATATAGTTTGTGGCAAGTATAGTCATTATATAGATTATGATAGCTTCAGATTATTTCTATACGTATATCCACAACTTTTTTTATGTTTTTTAACTTTTTATGTTTAGAAAGTCAATGGAGATGAAAACGTTTTCTTTTTATCTAACCTTCAATAAAAAAAATATCAAAACTAAGGATAATCTGAAAGAAATGGTTACATGATCTGCTATAACAAACTCATCTGTCAGGAATCATATATACAATCAAAAATTAAACAAAGAGAACTAATTAATACTTTGCATTTTCATAGTCTTTCATTTCAAAGAATCCTGAGGCACTTTGCACATACATCTAAAATATATCTTCACAAAACTCAGTAGTTTCATGCATCAACCCAAAGAAATTTCTAAAAATTAGCCACTTATCCAGCATCTTTTTTTCACAAACTATTAGCTACCTCTCCAACAATTCTGGCAAGCAAAATTCAAAACCTATCTTCTGCTAGTAGCACAGGAAATTAAAAGCATCTCACAAATTACTTTAGTCCCTGTTGTAACATAAAAGTCCCTTTGGGACCACCTGACATACTCGTCTTTGACCTCCCCTTCCCCTTGTAAAGCACATAGCCCTTCCTCCCAAAATTGAAAACATACACCTTTTTCATCTCCCATCTCCACAATGGTAGCTTATGCATTTTTGCTGTGCCTGATGGCATCGTCAGCTTTATGGTACTCCTATACACAATGATTTAACAAAATTGTTCAATGAAAACACCGTTCACTCTCTGTGAGTGATTTGCATTCACCTATGGTGATTTCATTGAACTTCTGTTTTGAAAAGTTCTGACTGATTAGTGAGGATCCTTATTACTGAGCTGCTTACCCTATACCTGCTTCTTTAAGAATTTAATACAAGTCAGAAATTTGTGGAGTTTATAATCTATCATGTCATCCAGTAAACAGGTTCCTCTTATACAGGAGTCCATTGCAATGTACACATACAGCAGCTGTCACACTGTCCTTTTTTGTTTCCATCAAGTCTAGAAGCTCACCTCCTGCAGCGACCAAACACCTCATCCTACGAAAACCACTTCAGACTATTTACACACTAAGTGAAATTTCCTTTCTGATCTTTGCAACAGCTGAAGTCTTATAGTTCCAGTGACAGCATAGTTTTTGGTCAGGATGCTTTCCAACTTATTACAACCTATGTATAAAATCTAGGCTCTAGTGTATTGCTCATTTGTGATAAAAGGAATGAGGGGAAAAGCAGCAAGACACATCTCTTCTTTTGCATCACCAGTGAAGCAACAAGCACATTTGCAGTTCTTATGCATTACTAGGTGCATACTTTGTTGTAGTTAGGTATTTCGTCTTCCCTACAGACTGCAAAAAACATGTCTCCAGGAAAAGGGGGAAGAGGGAGGAATGAGAAAAGTAGTCAAGTTTTTTTTTTATATTCCTCAGATTATTAATGTCATTAGAACCTTACAAACTAAAGATTCAAGTTTTTGAAAGAATTCTAGCAGAGCTATGACAAAACCAACCAAATAGGACAACTACTCATTAAGCTTCTTGTAGTTCCACATAGTCCTACCTCTTCCCAGAACCCTCTGGGCTCAGGACTAATGGAACACTTGCAAACATCTTTTTTGAGTCTCGCAGTGATGAACCAAATGTTATTTTGCTTTTTAGTTTGACTTTCCATCTCAGGTCAGTGCTCTAACACCAGTCAGACTCAAGAGAGTAACTAGAAGTGACATCATTTTCAAAATATACCCTGCAGCACAATGAAAAATGATGTAGCTAAATAAAAACAAATAGTGTGATGGGTAATTGGGAACTGAACTTATTTATTACAAACTGAATGACTCCACAGATCTAGTTTAAGAGCAGCTTCTGAAAATAACTAGCAAATAGAAAGGAATCATTGCTGTCTTTAACATGCTACATACTAATTTCTCTACTTAAGGTAAGATAGGATCATCAAAAGACTGGGAAAAAGCTTCAAACACTGTTTCCCACCTTGACCTGTGCATTTGCTGAGCAGACATCATCATAAAGGCAGCACTGTCATAGCTAGCTTATTCCAGCAGCTGAAGCTTGCTCAGTTGTCAGGAAAAACTTGGTTTGCCCCTTTCTTTTTGGTAGAGATCTATGCACGAGAACCCAGACAAGTGGTGCTGAGAGGGACTGTTCTAGCATTAAATACCTGGAATATTCTTCTATGTCGTGGATATCTTCCACTGCTCTGCTGAACTGACTAGAAGAACATAATTCCAGATGTAAAGCTTTAAAAGCTAGTTGCATATTCTAACTCAATCCTAATTCAGATAGGTTTTATAATAAAGATTGACATTAGAGTTTCTTTATTTTATTACACTAACACAATGGTCTTCATTTGTATCTCTGGTATGAATTTTCACTTTGAAAATTATCACCAGTTTTGAACCAGAACAGGTAATATACAAATGAAATACATACTCAGCTACAGAAAGTTGACAAAGTGCTCTCTGCTTCGTAGTGAGACAGAGTTAAGTCTTAATGAAATGAAAAGGTAACAGAAAACAAGCCAAAAGAACTCCAATATTTGGTAACATGCTATTTAATACCAGGAGAGAAACAGTACTACCAAATAACTTTTTTCGACATTATATTAATAGGAAAAAAAAAAAAAAGCTATCAGTCAAATGAAACTATTAGCAAAAACATGACAACTCTGTGCCATGGAATATTTTAATATAAAGACCTACCTACCTACAACAAGCTAGCAAAAATGAACTAATGGTACAATGAGGAGGTAACGTAATTCTGAGATATTAATTAACCATTTAAGAAATGCCTGCCTGTATAATTTTCCCTTTTCCTTTTTCATTTACAAAGATAATTTCTCCTCAGAACTCTTTGACCTATATCTCAGCAATGTCTCTTTCTCCTTTGCTATGCTCCTACTTCTCAATGACTTTTGTTCTGACCTTAGCATGCTTTTGCATACTTCTTACCTGTTTTACCAGGCTAGCTGTCATCCTTCAACATTCTATGCCCTTGTAAAAAAAAGACATTCCAAAATATCTCGTGTTGGATCCTTACTGAAACTACTGCAATAGCTGGGTTCTGATGAGAATACTTCTCCTGTCTATTAAGAGAAAACTGGGTTCTCCACATCTGGAATTTGCTGTAATTCAAAATTTGTCCTACTTACACCTACTTGTTTCAGCCAACCACATTTCATCCAACTTTCTTTATGCAGCTATTTCATACACCTGTGATTTTTCACACCAATGATACTGAAGTCAAAAACTGGGTAGGCAGGTAGAATTCCTAACAAAAGCCCAGCTTTCACTTTTTCTCAAATTCAATGCACATGCCTACTTTGGTATTTAGAAACTCCTTTGAAGTTAGTATAGAATCATAGAATAGTTAGGGTTGGAAAGGACCTTAAGATCATCTAATTCCAACCCCCCTGCCATGGGCAGGAATGCCTCACACTAAACCATGTCACCCAAGGCTCTGTCCATCCCAGCCTTGAACACCGCCAGGGATGGAGCATTCACAACTTCCCCGGGCAACCCATTCCAGTGCCTCACCACCCTTACAGTAAAGAATTTCTTCCTTAGATCCAATCTAAACTTCCCCTGTTTAAGTTTTAACCTGTTACCCCTTATCCTATCACTACAGTCCCTAATGAAGAGTCCACCTCCAGCACCCTTGCAGGCCCCCTTCAGATACTGGAAGGCTGCTATGAGGTCTCCACGCAGCCTTCACTTCTTCAGGCTGAACAGCTCCAACTTTCTCAGCCTGTCTTCATGCAGGAGGTGCTCCAGCCCCTGATCGTCCTTGTGACCCTCCTCTGGACTTGCTCCAACAGTTCCATGTCCTTTTTATGTTAAGAACTGCCCACAATACTCCAAGTGAGGTCTCACAAGAGTGGAGTAGAGGGGAAGGATCACCTCTTTTGACCTGCTGGTCACACTTCTTTCGATGCAGGAATGAGGAAGAAACCTATATTAGAGTACAAAAAGAACACTGTGCTGCAGTTGTTAAACGCTTTCCAAAAGAAATCTGCTATGGTAATTTCATTTTCATGGTTCAAGGGATTTTCTCTAAAATTTTACTTGCTACTGCAGCTACAGCACGGAAAAGCTGAATCTTAGTGCCATTACACTACAGTGTGTAGCACTGCATTTTACTTAATTTTTTAAAATTTCCTAACAGAAACAGCAAATTAATCATACATCATTTCCCTTTTAGATCAAATTCAGACATGGTATATGTAGGTTCATAAAGTTGTATTTACCAGCATTGGTAAGAAGCTACTGACCCCATTTCACTCAAAAGCAAGAATTCCATTGATACCAAGGCTGACAGAATGCCATATGTAGCACTTAAATGCCAACAAATCTTGTTATTTCCTAACATGGATGGGTCTGGGCATTCACAGTTACCATTAATTTTCATCAGAAGCATATGTGTTCTACCCATCTTAAAATCAGATGAAATATACTTAAAACTACTGTTTTCAGAATTAGCACTATTTGGCATTGAAAGCATCTGAAACCAAGTGGAAAATCTCTTTGTTTTCCCCCAAAGAGCAGCCATCATTAAGAAAATGAGGATTAATAAATGCCCTCAAATCTTTCAGTTTCTGAAAGTCTTTTGCTAAGTAACATTCTCAGAAGTCATTTAAGTGAAGGATTAAATTGCACTGATTGTTTAAAATCCATATGATTTCTCTACAGGACCAAAGCACAGTACAAGCATGCTCTCTCTAGGGGACATTATTGTTACATTTTGCTTGGATTTCTTAGAAGTTCCTGTGGCAGCTTGGCAGAGTGGGGATCCATGACAGGTATCTCTGTGAATGTGTGTAGCAATGACAGGTGAAATTGAACTATTATCTTTTGAAAGCAAGTTAGCTTTGCTCTCTACTGGTACTGGGTTTAGAAAGATGCCAGCTTGAAAAAGGGGAAAAAAAAAAAAAAAAAAAAAAAAGAATTATTACACACAGAATAAACCTTTGCATACAGCAGGAGATGATGGAAAGGAGACGGAAAAGATAACAGGCTGAAATCTGCTGGCAGATAGAGACCAGAAAGATTATACCTTTTGATCAGCAGGTTTCTTTGCTGACAAAAAAAACGGTGTGACAACCTTTAAACTCTTTTTCACTGCTTTCCCATGTTTCTCAGAGTTACGTGATTTGTCTCAGTAAAGATATACTTTAGAAAATTACAATGTTTACAGCTAGGTGAAAGGTGGCAGGACCATACAAGAACAATCATGTGAGTCAGAAAATTATTTTGGATTCACTGCTTACTTGCCCTGCATATATTTATCACTGTCTGAACTTTATTTGATTTGAATAATGGGAAAGGGATTGCATTTGAGGCTCATACCAGTATTCATTCCTTGAAGAAAGCAAACTTGGTTTTGGTGCCAGTAGATGACTATTTCACAAAACTAAAACTTACATAGATCTGTCACATTGGGTTTTTTTTGGTTTGGTTTTTTTTTTTTTTTCCTCTGGGGAAAAACCAGCACATTCCTAAGTTCACGACACTGTTTCAAAAGCATGGTAAATTGATGATATTCTCCCACCTCTTTCTTAGCCGTATTTAACCAGTCATCACACAAAAATATTGCCATGGTAACGTATAGTGATGGCAACAACAAATACCAAAGACATAGGGAGAACATCATCTATGTATGGCACAGAGGCTTTTACTAGCTTGGGATATTGCTGAGTGATTCTGAAAAACAAATCACTTAAAATTAGCAAATTTGCAAATAGCGGAAGAGAGAAAAAGAACACAAGGATCTTTTCAAAGAATCCTCAATCTCTTTCCATCTTTACACATTTGTAAACCCCTTTCTCTCACTCTCCCCTGCTGTGAGGTACGGGAACTTTCCATATCTGCCACCTGGTGTGTAAATTAAGAGTGTTCAGGATGTTGTATACTTTCCAAAAAACTGGAAATGCAGATAGTTGTGAAACTGTAACATCTAGGTGAGAAAGTCAGTCCTGCAGAGAGAAACATAGTAACTCTGATGGTTTTATGAAGAAAACAGATCTGCCTAAGAGCTGACATGCTAGACCATGGCAGGACAAATTCTATTGTGATTTATGCATCTGGTAACCCAAACACAACTCAGACAACCAATTTGTGACAAGCCATGATGGCAGCTTAGAAGAACATTCACTGTTGCTATTCAAGGAGAGAAACTAGATGTTTCACCTTTATGAAGACCTTCAGAAAGCAGACTGGTCTCAATGGGTATAAAAATAACTTCAAAAAAGAAAAGAAGAAAATCAAAGATCTGCTTCATGGCCTCATCATGGACTATTTTCCAACAGGGTACAGATGTACAGGGGTGACACAGACCCTGATGGTGTCAGGTTAGCAAGAGATAACGAACCAGTACATTAAGGTGTCTTGGTACAGATTTCAGGACAGCAAAGCATTGTTTCTGTTAGAAATGTAACACTCTGCACACCTGACATCTGACAGTGCAGACTGTGAAATGACTGCAGGCCCTGCAAGGGTCGATTTGGTATAGAAGTCTTTACAGGGATATGAATTGCAGTGGTGGTTTCTGTTTAAGTCAGCAATGTCACTACTACAGGATTTAAATGGCGGATAAAAATAAAGTAATGCCCAAAGATTTTCAATAACTAACAAGCTGAAACTAGTTCTACTGTAATTCCCCTCATTTTTAGAACTCTAAGAATTTCAAAATATAAACCACTGTTTTAACTGAGCAAGAACAGACTAAAAATTCTTCCTATTAGTCTTGGATCTGAACATCAATACAGAAGAAACACCTGATAGCAAAGCCAAGTGTGTTACATAAGGGTATACAGAAGTCATTCAGTACTCAAAATCAACATGAATCTTTCTCCCCCTCTCACTTGCTCCCCTTTTTGGGAAATAGTTATTTCTCAGTGGGTGGAATTATGATGTTTGACTTGGCAGTGCAGTGGAAGCATCACATGGCTTAAAATGAAGGCCCAGAATGCTGCTTCTATTATTGGTATCTGGCTATGCCACCAGAATGTTCTCAGATGTCAAGAGCAGGTGTCCTCACTGCAGTATTATAAATAAAATAATTTTCAACCAGAATTTGGATTTAAAATAAAGGTAGCAACAAGCAACCAACTATTGCACCTCTAAATTTCATCATGTAGGTGAAGAAAGAAAATAGGTAATCTGAGATCACTTAGTCATGAAAAGCAGGTGAAAGAGGTGTTAAAAACAGAGGATCTAGCAGTAAGCAAAACAATTTAAAATTAATGGAACATAATAAGGGTTTGAGCATTTAAAGACACCACTCAGAAATCAGAAGGAACAAAGAAAGCGGTCTTCGAAGACCATTTAAAGTATAATTAGATTAAGGATATGCATTTAGATAAACTCAAAATGAACTCAGATTTTAAATCAAGCAAATTAAATATTTTCACAACTTCAGAAAGTTCTGTTAGTATTCCCATTCCTCTGGACTTTTTTTGGTTCAAGCAGCTGAAGATTCAATATAGAAAGAGGAACAATGAGCAATTCTTCAAAGTTTTTAGGAGAATATGAGTTGTCTATTCGTGCAAAACTCAAAGGCAACCAAGGCGATCTGGAAATCAAAGGCCTCCAGTAGTCTCCAGTTCCATACAATTGTACACTAACTTAAGGATCACCAGTAGTAATGAGAATTGATCAGTAATTTTTCCACTCCAATGACTGTCAAGTTGGCTTCTTGGGTTTAGGGTGGAATTTCTGGGCAAGTGATAGGAGAATGATCTCTCAGGTGGGTAGTGGGTGATGTGGTGACATCGCTGGTGATGTGGGAAACAGCTTATGTAAATGAATAAAGGAAAGCAAGGAAATGAACCCAGCTTTCCTAGATCTCATAACTTTAGTAAGATTGTATTCTTTAGTGCCTTGGAGCTTTTTCTCAAGTTTTACTTTGAGAAATTTTCAAAGGTCCTAATTTCATGTCAGCGGAAATGGAAAAAGAAAAAAATCAAAATCATCACTATTCTTTTCTAGAATTACATAAAAGTTTCTTGCCCACATTTTTAAGAATGTAATTTCTGTAACCTTTCTCTGCTGCTCAGTTCATCAAGCTTCCAGTGAATTCTGGGATACTTGCATACTAAGCAAGATGTAGAACCATGAAATTTTCTACCTTTGCAAAATAAAGAAAAAATTACATAGATACATACTTAAATAAATCAGTAAATTTCATTAGGTTGGAAGCAGTTGCCAGTTCCATAAACCTTTAACTATAACTGAGCAAAACAGATCACTGTTTCCCATACTTTGGTGATTGTTTTTCCTTTTTGAGAATGAGCCAGGATGCACTCTGCATGTCCACATGTAGCTTTGGGTAACCTGGCGCAAGACGAACACTTATTCTCTCACAAACAACAGCAACTACACCAGAAACAGACTACATTCAATAACATTCACCAACTTCTAAGCAAGCCAGATATCAGAAACAAGACAGTGAGATGGTGTAACGCTGACTGAATCCCTGGAGGATGATCCTCCATCATGTGTAATGGGGTTCTGCGTGCTATGTGCCTATTTGCACAATAAATTCGTGTGGACCACCCATGACCGCCAGTCTTCTATCAGAACTGGAGGGAGCAGAAAACAACATTACCTACCAATAAAGTAGGCATTGGAATAAGAAAGGAAAAAAGGGCATGAGTGAGAAAATTAAGAGGGGACCTTGAAGGAAGAAACAACAATTATTTTAATTCATTCAGTATAAAATTAAAAGTAATACAGAGACAGAGTTCCAGATCCTTGAAAATCAAATTCAGTTCCTAAACCTCAAGTCCAGATGGTTGACTGATGTAAAGAAATGCAACTGCATTGGCTCAAAAGGAACAGTATCAATGTGTACCAGCTGAGGTTTTGGCAAATCCTCCTTCTGAGGTTCAATCAGCACTCACATGTTCTCAGGTCAGTGGACACAGATTTATAAGATTCATTCCCAACATACTGCAATGACAAACAGATACAATACAATTTGTCAGGTAATGAGATCATTGCTCACCACAATAAATTTTCACTTCATTTTTTGTTCCAAAAAATTCTACACATTAACATCGCCAAACCCATATTTTGGCAGACTGCGAGGGTTTCCGCTGAATCTTGGCTGCCAGCTTCTTTCTGTGACTTACCATGAAAAGTATAAAGTAATGCAGAGGGAATGTCTGATAATAATCTGCATCAAAGAAATACACTTGATTTGAATTAATTTAAGACTGAGTATATGATCTGCACTAGCAACCCTATAAATTAGATATCTTCTCAATGACAGTGAGATCTATCTTTTGTATCCTGGCTGTAAGTCTAAACTTGGCTTGAAGTAACAATTTCTACAGAAATGGAGGATTTCTGTCTCACACATTCACTTAGTCCTTGGACTGTGCTCCGAGAATGCAAATTAGGCTACTGTCTGAGCAGATGACATCTGTGCAACCGGCAGAAATGCACATGTAACTGAACAGATATCATTAACTTCTGTCAAGTCAGCAACAGTTCACTATGAACAACAAGCAGCACATGAATCCTAAAGTAAAACACAGAAAGCGTCATGTCCTATAGCGTTGTTATCCAGGCCTTATGTGTTCAGATAAGTCTAACAACTTGATCAAGGATATGATGGATTGGAAAATACTATCATACCAGACTTGATTCATTCTGTTAATTCCCACCAGCACATCCAATTGTTCTCCAGAAAGGAAATCACTCTGTACAACATATTTCTCTGGATATCATGGGGCTTATTTCTCTACTGTCATGTCTAAAGATGGAGTGAACACAAGGAGTGAAAAATATATAGATATGCTTTGAGTTATTAGAGGTGGGGGGTTTTATTCACTTTCTCCTCTCTATCACCTCTAGTGAAAAAAGTGAGGAACATGTAGGAAACATAGGAAATCATTGCAAGCTTTCTCCATGAACTGACAATACTTCCAGGTAAATGAGTTATAACACTGATTTTAACTCAAGGTACAGGTCACAATAGCTACAACACAGGGTTCACTGCATGCTTTTTGTCTGAAAAAAATCCAAAGCTGAGCAAAATATTTGCTTTTATTTTTCTGGTAGAATGTAGAAACTGTTGATCAAATCAAGATTTTGCTGGAAAAAGTTGCACATGGATTACTCAAGAGCTGATTTTTAGGTGGGTTTTTTTTTAGGAAACATTGAAGCTCTAGTGGTTTAACATAAGTATACCATAGCAATTTTAAAAGCCTGGTAGAGACAGCAAGGTGATTTGATTACTGACTGAAGAACTGAAGAGAATCAGTGGCACCAAGTCAAGTGCACCCAAGGGCTCAATACCAGGTCTAATTTTCTTCAGCATCTCCATTACCAATCTAGATCATGTGGCAAGAGTGCACCCTCAGCAACTTTGCAGATGGCACAAAACTGGGAGATGTGGCTGATGATGTGCTGATAATGTGGGATGATGTGTTGCCCTGAGGAGTGCTGGTCAGTGAGAAAATGAACATGAGCTGGCTTCAGTGTGCGCTCGCAGCCCAGAAAGCCAACCGTATCCTGGGCTGCATCAAAAGGAGCATGACCAGAAGATCAAAGGAGGTGATCCTGCCCCTCTACTCTGCTCTTGTGAGACCTCACTTGGAGTATTGTGCGCAGTTCTGGTGTCCTCAACATAAAAAGGACATGGAACTGCTGGAACAAGTCCAGAGGAGGGCCACGAGGATGATCAGGGACTGGAGCACCTCCCATATAAAGACATCTCTCTGCTGGAGACCTCATAGCAGTCTTCCAGTATCTGAAGGGGGCCTACAAGGTTGCTGGGGAGGGACTCTTCATTAGGGACTGTAGCGATAGGACAAGGGGTAACAGGTTAAGACTTAAACAGGGGAAGTTTCGATTGCATCTAAGGAAGAAGTTCTTTACTGTAAGGGTGATGAGGCACTGGAATGGGTTGTCCAAGGAAGCTGCAAATGTCCCATCCCTGGCGGTGTTCAAGGCCAGGTTGGACAGAGCCTTGGGTGTCATGGTTTAGTGCGAGGTGTCCCTACGCAAGGCAGGGGAGTTAGAACCAGATGATCTTAAGGTCCTTCCCAACCCTAACTATTCTATGATTCTATAACACCAGAGAGTCACACTGCCATCTAGAAAGACTTGGACAGGCTAACGAAATGGGCTGACAGGAACCTCATGAAGGCAAAGCCTTTCACCTGGATTGAGGAACAGCCCCAGGCACTAGGGGCCCCCCAGCTGGAAAGCAGCTTGGCAGAAACAGACGTAGGGGTCCTGGTAGATACCAAGCTGAACATGAGCCAGCAGAGCGCCCTTGCTGCAAAGAAGGCCAACAGTATCCTGGGCTCCATCAGGCAGAGCACTGTCAGCAGGTCATGGGAGGTGATCCTTCTTCTGCTCAGCACTGCTGAGGCCACACTGAGAGAGCACATTCGGTGCTGTGCTCCTTAGTATAAGACACAGAGCTCCTGGAGAGAGTTCAAGGCAGGGCCATGAATATGATGAAGGGACTGGAGCGCCTCATGTATGAGAACAGGCTGAGAGCTGGGACTGTTCAGCCTGGAGAAGAGAAGGCTCAGGAGGATCTCAGAGATGTCCGCAGGTATCTGAAGGGAGGGTGCAAAGAAAACAGAGCCAGGCTCTGTTCAGTGGTGCCCAGTGACAGGACACGGAGCAATTGGCACAAACAAACAAACTGAACATGAGGAAACACTTTTTTACTATGAGGGTGACTGAGTACTGGCACACCTCACTCAGAGAGGCTAAAGTTTCCATTCTGGGACATACTCAAAAGCCATCTGGACGTGGGCCTGGGCAAACGGCTTAAGTGGCCTTGCTTGAGTGGGGGAGTGAGGATGGAACAGGTGACTTCCAGAGGTTCCTTCCAGCCTCAACCAGTCATTGATTCTGTGAATAAACAAGCTTCTCCCTGGGACTTGAAGAGTTTTACAGGTTTCACCTATCATCACTTGCTACCTGAAAATACATCTCACAGCTTTGGCATGGGAAGTTGCTCTTAAAGTGCCATTCAGTAACTGGTCCTCTTTACTAGCAAATCTGCATTTTTCAAAACAGTCTTGATTAATTTCTATTTCCAGGGTGCATGAATATGGAGAATGAATGCACTATGGGAGAGCACAGAGAATGAATGTATATTTCCCTAAACCAGGTAGAATTGCTAAAACAGATAACATACATTGCTAAAATGTATAGTAGACTAAAAAAGATCGCTGAATTACCATTTTCATTCAGACAAAGGAAAAAATTATAATAAGAATCTATTGCTCTTGTTCAAAACATATTTCATAGCAAATGAATAGTTTCTACGGTGCTATGCAGTTTGATGGGCTTTTTTTCTTTGTTTTTAATCTCAGCAAATGCAACAAGATCTACCAAATATCCCCACCTTAACTCACACATGCACAAACAGGAATTCATAAGAACCTCTACCTCCCTGGCTTTTTAATGTGTTATTTCTTGTTCTATTTTCAGTGACTTAATAAAACCAAACAAGTGTTCAAAGAAAAGAGCAAAGGCAAATTTACATCAATTTGGATGTTTTCTGAAAGTATGAATACAAAGGCTACATACTTTGAGCTTTCAGTGCTCCACAATTAACATCATGTAAGCTACCATTATGCAGGAATATGTTGGAAAACCTTCTGTTCTGAAGATGTTAAACCTATTTGAATTGAACAATTTTTTGCCACGAAAATAACAAAAAACATTACTGAAAACTCCAACCTACTTTTAATCAGAGAACAAACAGAATAGGCAAATATATACACATTATTCCTGAATCCCCATTTCTTGTTCTCTCAGATTTTAAGATTATCTGATCTAATTGAGATCCTAGTCCACCAAAACCCCTGCCTTTTTCCAATCTTCTATTCCATTCTAGACCATTCTCCTGTGAACTGGTTGTAGAAAAGTGTTGTGTTTTAAACAAAGTCAGCCATAAACCACACAGCCCGTAAACTCACTCCCCCACTTCTTGCCCTCCCCCTATACCTGGGGGGACGGAGAGGAGAATCGAAAAGAATGCAACTCCCAAGGGTTGAGATAAGAACAGTTTAGTAACTAAGGTGTAACACAAATCACTACTGCTACCACCAATAACAATAACGATAAAAGAAATAACAAGAGGAAAGAATACAACACCTCAACACCAGCCAACCAATAACTCGCCCCACTCCCTCCAGCCAAGCACTGACCGATACCTCGTCCAACCCTGCAGTCCCAGCCCTTCCGGGCAACTCCCCTGGGCATGACGTGCTGTGGTATGGAATACCTCTTTGGTCAGTTAGGGTCAGGTGTCCTGTCTCTGCTTCCTCCCGGCCTCCCTCCTCCCTGGCAGAGCATGAGGCTCAGAAAGTCCTTGGCCAGACCAAACATTTGAGCAGTAACTAAAAAACATCAGCATTATCAGCACTGTTCCCAGGCCGAAAAGTCAAAACAGAGCACTGCACCAGCTACTAAGAAGGAGAAAAATAACTGCCACTGCTGAACCTAGGACAAAAAGAAAATTGGACAAACAAAAGGAAATTCTGACAATTTGTTTCCTACCTGGGAAAACTATTTCTCCAAATACACCATATGTGCTTTTGATACTATTCTCTTTTTGAGATCTCCAGTAGTCCTGCTGTAAGACAACTAGACCTAGCTTTCTAGAAATGTTCTAAATCAAATAACTTGATTTATTTTATCTTTCTAGATATTGATTACAATATTGTAATCTCTGACAAGTGTGGAAACTAAATAATTGCACAGTAGATTAGGCCATCACCTCAGAGATAGTCCTGTTGGTGATGGCATTCTAACAGTTGTAAACAGCAAACTTCAATTAAATGCTTAAAAAAAGAGAATGCATAAAAAAAAGAGGGTTTGTTTCTGGAACTCAGTAGCTTGGGGGATTCCTAATGGTCCCATGATAACATGTCTTCCTACTCCTACTCTTTACCTCCGGCTGAATGAATGCCTATATGGAAGATGTAAGTAATGTCCAGTTTTGGGACTCTTACAGGACTACCCTGCATACGATCCAAGCTTGTAAAATGTCAAAGGACACTTGTGATTTAACATAAGTAGACATGCTTTGCCACCTGGATATACTGTCCCATGCTGTGCAAAAGAATATCTGCCAACTATGTTACTGGTGCAGGTAAGACAAGGTCTTTCAAGTGAGGGGACTTAGAGTTCCACTTTCAGTGTCATTCTGATAACCTGACTAAGCCAACCCAGCATAAACTGATATAATATGGTGTATAATCACGATGTAAGACAGAATTAAGCGCAAGGAGTTCTAAATATCAACAAGTGAAATGCAGAATCAGTGCTAACGGCATCCTGTCAATCTTCATTAGCATGAGAAAGCACAAACTTGACTGTGTTCAAGATACTAGGGACACAAAAATTACTCATGCTTGGACTATACTAGGACAAAATTTTAGCAACACATTCCCCTGCTGTCCAATGATTTTTACTATTGAAATGTTATTTTAAAGATCTACTTTTCAGTGTCCTGAGGTTCATGGTCTTCCCCATTCATTTACTCCTTGTAAATGGTTTCCTTGTCATACCCTTGTGAAAGGGTCAACATATTGCTCTTTTTTTTTTTTTCCTGAGTCAACAGACTTTTCCAGCCCAAAGAATATGTGAGGTAGCCATAAAAAGAGATAAATACAATCTGCTAAACTCTTTAGCAAAACAGTATTTCTGACATCCTAAAGGTTTCCTGGGAGTAGAAAAGCTCTGTAGAGCCTCCAGACCTCCACAGGTTTCTGTGCATTCAAACTGGAGTAGATAGGCTTCACTCAAAACTACTTTTCAGTAAAGTTGGTTTTTTGTTTTTCAGTAAAACTATGTCAATTCTCAGGTCACCTGTGGAATTAATCTGCAGTTCCTGGAGGCCTACCAAGCCTCCAAAGCAAAACAAATCTTCAGAACTGAGACCATGACTCTCAGTGGTGGCCTTGTTCAGCCAATGAAAACAAAATGCAGCTGCAAGTTTAATACCAGTTATAGTGAGTGGACTGCAGACCTACTGCCCCGTGTTCTTCAAGAGAAAGTGAAATGGGCAGGCTAGCATTTCTCTATTGCCCTGCAGCATTCTCTTCCCCTGTGTGGTACTGTGTATCTCACTTTCAGCAAAAGTAACCATTCATGCACAGAGGAATGAGTTAAAGGACACCAGCTGAAAGAGAGCCCTGGAACTATAGACCAACATGTTTTTCTAAAAAGTCTTCTGCTAATGTTGTAAATAAAAAATAAGTATTAATATTGCATATGGCATCTGACAGGAAAAGCACTGCACCTTCTATTTCCTCCATAGGGACCATACCTCTTATCCTAAGGACTTTAGAACTGCACTGCAGTATTTCTGCCTCTCAAACTCCTGAGCACCTGGAGGTAGCATGCAGCCCAGCGAAGCTGGATTAAATATGTTCTAAAGTAACTTCAGCAAACTTTTACAGTGAGCTCTTTAAACTCAAGATCCCAAATGAGAAGAAAGGAAAAAAATTGTTTTCCAGGTGTTGGATTCCAGGCTCTCAAAGTTTTACTACAGGAGAGCACTTTCCCACTATTTAAAAAAATGCCACACACTTTATGTGTTTTCATATGGGATTTATTCATAACTGATATTAGAGAACAAGAAAAGGAGAGATATTCTTGCTGCAGAACTTGTACTCTCACCAAAACTATATAAGTTAACATATTTGACTGAATCACAGTAGACATCACAAGGAATTAATTTGATCTCTCCCTGTATCCTCCTCCAGAATAAGCTCCTTGAGTTTGTTATTTTGTACAGAAACACAAACAGAAATCTTATGCAACCAGGAAAGTATTTGAAACTCACAAATACAGCTTCCTGACAAAGTGAAGTAGTTCTCAATTTGTCTCCTTTTTGTCTTTCCTTATTACAGCCAATTAAAGGGAACAGATATTAACATACTTCAGCCAAAATTGAAGTAAGACTTTATGGTCAGAGTAAGCAACCCAAGAAAGATATCACCATAGTGCAAATACTTCCGAAACGGATAAATGAATACAGGAGCACACAACACTACAAAAAGCTGACAGGACAATCTGTTTGGTAACAAACATGTCTGATTCTTGGGTACATTTTTAAAGTGTGCTATCAAAGTAATTTTCATTTCCATGCTAAGGATGGACATAGCAAGTACCCCCTCTCCAGGCAGTCCACAGGCCAAGTGCCACCCTGAGTTACAGCAGTCCAAACCTACAGGATGACTAGCAATAATTGGTGTCAGCATTTTATCTCTCATAGTAAAATGATGAGGGATCTATAAGGATGAAGTCTGCTCTATGACACATAATTTGTAACAGTCTTCATAGTGCAATTCTGCTTCTTTTAATATTACTGTAAATCTCAGTCTGCTCTGGATCAATATGCTCTGTGTACAAACAAAAAACTCTTCCAGTCACCCCATAACTATGACACCAGGAGGACCAGAGATCTGCAAGTTAAGCAGGTACTTTGCTTCATATATGTCCTGCTCACAGCATTGCTGATAAGAAAAGGTCATGAAATATCAGATTAAGGCCTCAAAACACATCTATTTCAGCAGCTGTTCCTTATTACCACTCATGTTGTTGCTGCTGCTGAGACTATCAGGAAATTTTTGTGTTAGTGTAATCAGAGCTAAAGCAATTCTGTACAATGTCTTTAAATAATGCTGTGATATGCATAATGCGCCCCATTTTGATGGATAGATCATCCCTAGCAGTTACTAATTGCAGTTTAGTTAATTATAATGTTGGTATGTAACAGTAGTATGTAGGCTCCCATAGTACAGTAGCAGAGGCAAAAAGCATTAAATCCTCAGTTTTGCCACTTAACACAGCAGAACTGAAGAGATTAAATATTTGGAACAGCACAATTATACAGAAAGATTCTATACTTTTAAAAGTCAGTTAGTAAAGGAAGAAACAGTATATTTTAAAACTTAATTCAGGGAAGAGATTGCAGAAAAGTCACCAAGTATAAATTAATCTCCCCAAAGGCAGATTTCAGGAATGTTGCATATACATACACATGAATAGAAAATTCGGAGAGAAAAGAAGCTTCAAGATGTAGTTTAAAAACAATCAAAAGAAAAGCAGTTTGGTGGTGGGTTTTGGATATTTTTGTCACTTGGTTATTTAGGATAAGGGCAAAGCATGCTTCATTCAGCAACATTTTTTTGTATCTGAATAGCAAAAATGGAAAGATTTAAGAAAGAAATCTCAAAGCTTTGTCTAAAAAGGAAAAAAAGCACCTCTCATTTTTTCTAAATGATAGTATTTAAAAGCACATAGAATATGAATGAAGTCTGGCAGTCTGGTACAAGCTGCTTCTAGCACTGTAATCCAGGAAATGGCTTTCTTGTACTTACTTTGCAGTGAAAAGTTGAAAACTTTTATCAGCTGAAGCTCAACTAGCCTCTAAATGTTCTTTATGTACAGGATAATTAGAAGTCAGTCAGTTACAGGCGTCTAGATCTGCTTCATGCAGGGAGAGATCTAAGAGAAGCAATACTTTAAACTGTAAAAGGATGCACATATTTTGCATATTTGACCCAGCCTTACACAGGTATGTGAAGTGAGCGCTGATTTACTACTATTTCGTTTAGAAAAATGAGTATATCCTCCAAGCGGAAGGCCACTATTATAGGGTGTTTTCTCAGCCTGAATCAATAAACCAAAAACTGCATTAGGAATGAGATGCGTGATCCAGACATGGATATGAAACCATAACTCTTTCATCTATAAGTCACCAGTTCGAATTTGTTTCTTTTGACCTGTGAAAAAGCAAATGTTATCTGTTTTTTTTTTGGTGGCCCACATGAAGCAAGTTTACAGTCTCAGCTAGGAGAATACCACGCATGTTAGTAGATAATGTCAAAGATCCAAGTACTGGATGAAAAAGCAGACTGAACTGAGATGATCAGTATATGGATGGATGAACTAAAACAAAATCTGTGTTTCTGTTCATCTTGATCTGTAGATTATTAAAATAACTTAATTCTTCTGAATTATCACTGTCATCTTTTACTAATATTACAAACATGTACTTGATAATAAAAAATACTAATTAAACAATATTTTTCAACTGCCACTGAAAAATCAGTTTACAAAGAAGTATTAGCAGATCAACTTGCATAAAGAAAAAACAAGGCTAACGCCTTGGCAAAAAAGAGGCCTTTTTGCGTTCTGTGTCCATTAGACAATGCGTGAAGTAGTACAAAGGGAGAGAGCAGGTGCCTGTAGCTGCAGAAATACTTATAAAAATGCCATGGGTTCTGTTTCAATATTACTGTCTCCCATAATGGTTTAGAAAATAGGGTCACATTTTTCTTCTTCACAGATGTTATCAGACAAGGTAAGTGTAAGTTGGATATACTACATGGTAAAAAAAAAAAAAACCCAAAAATTTTTAAAAAGGTCAGTGGCAGAAAATATTAGGAATTGCCCTTTGCCCCTACTCTGTTACCACAGGGTGTCTTTACACTTTTGAAAAATAGACAACAAAGAACTTGGTGGCAGAAGCTGCAATTCTAGAAATGGCAGCAGAGACATGAGCTGGTTAAAGATTTTAACAAGTGTCCATAGCTTCATACTGATTTTTACCTTTTATCAGTATCAAGAGATTGGTCTTGTATTCATGTCACCTCTGTATTTATCGCCTTTCTTTCCTAGTCCATATTGCAAACTCTTAATTTGCTGATAAGTGTTTGCAGATATTTTTATTGCAGTGAATGTGGCTGTATTTGTTTGAATGATCTCACAAAAATCAAAGAGGCTTATGGCACAAAATAAGTAGAGTTAATTAACTATTATCTGTAATACATGACCCTTCTGCACTGAAAGGTTTTGCTTTAGCAGTCCATCAGTATAACTGGTTCTATATTTTAGCTTCAATAAAAAGCTCTGTAAAAGATTACTAACTGAGGCCAATTCTATAAGGTGGTAAATGGGAGTTAAGTGTTGATCCAACACATGAATTAATCACTGATCTTATACAAACTTGCTCTGCTGGTTCAAGGTTTTGAATCTTTGTATTGTCAACTCATTCCTCATTCCAGATACAGCATCTAGCCAGAGTTTTGTTTGATTCTAAAGAAATACAACCCTTCTGACCTGCAGGGCTGAACTCAGATTTGTACATCTGAATGATTCAGCAATGCATAGGTCTAGCATCAGGGAACACGAAACTAGAGTTGCAAACTCCAAAATGAAAAGGCAAGAGTCTGGAGACACCCAAAGAATCCTGGGTTTTCAATTTCCTAAAGAGGCTTCAAATTACACGGTAAGATACGTGAAGGACAGCCATGAGTTTCAAGGAAGTTCACCAAACAAAATGTGTTTCATTTTGATACAGGGTCTTCTAAAATGTAAAGAGTCTGAAATCTGCTTGACAACAATTAACAATAGCTCTCAAAAATGGTGATTGTACAAACAAAGGCTTGCCAGAATTCCCTTTCATGTGTTCATCCACAATTCTGCTCTAACAGCACAGGAATCATATCCCTTAAGCTGGTCTTGCAGATGTAGATATACATAATGTGCTTGAATCTGACATATGTGTGTTCCAATACTAATCCCCGTAACACGCAAGTTTATTTCCCTGCTTTTACCAAGTTACTAACACTAGAGGACTAGACTAACACTAAGGACTAGACTAAAGCACATTAAAAATAAAAAAATGGCCCATAAATGAAATGGCTACACACACTTGCAGGTATGCAGGCCTTCTTATAGCCCCTCTTCTAAATTCAGACCTCCCTATACAGTTCCAGACTTGACTGGTTTATCTCTTTCTGCATCCTATTTCACTGTATGTCATGTGTATGTATAAAACACACACATACATAAAAATATAAATAAATCTTTTTTATTGAGAGAAATCTCCCCAAAGGCAGCATCCTGTAGACTCTAAATAATTTTATTTTAATCTAATCTTCATCTGTAATGGTTTTCATGGCTGCAGCCATCAAGTAAATATCTTGGCAGGTGGGAAAGAATGAAAACATATAACATTTGTTTCTAATGGTTCTTATGCACCATGTAGTTTCAACTTTCCAATACAGAAATAACTCCAAAATCTGTGAAATATGACTGGGCTTGGAACTGACCTCTGATGTAAACTCAGATCTGCACAGCTGAGAACTGTCTAAAATACAAACATAAATAGGTCAGAAACTCTTTAAAATATCTTTAAAAATCATTGAAGCAGAGCTGCAAATTAAACTTTTCTATCTAAAGACAAAGCTTAAGTGGAATTTTTCCATGTATCCATTTTACCAAATTGGAAAACTTTTCTATATTCTGAGACTTTTCCCTTTATCCTCAGAACACAAGTTCCAAGTCATCCAAAGTGGTTTTCTATTAGGAATTACTTAGATCACGAACCCCTAGGAATCTCCTCATATTGTCAGATTTCCAGTCCCTGTTGCCAAACTCAGTGCCTTGCTAATCGCCTGGGGGAACAGTGCCTTGCTTAGAGAAACAAATTATTTTCTTGATGGAATAGCAGGATTTGCACCTGCAGAGTCTCAGCTTGGGAAGCCTGGCAAGCAATCAAATGGGCAGCTGGGGAGCCTAGCTGCCCAGCAGCCTACAGGACAGGCCTCTGGAAAGCTAGGAAGCCTGTCAGGTTGCACATCAGCTAGTAGGCAGCTAGCTGTCAAGGTGGCTGGCCAAAAACCAAGAAAATAGAAAAGGTTAGTCTGTGTATCTCCTAACCTGGTGTCCTGGGTTGAGCAGCAGCAGTCATTTTTCTCCTTCTTAGGAGCTAGTACAGTGCTGTGTTTTGATCTTTTGGCCTTGGAACAGTGGTGATAACGCCGATGTTTTCAGTTGCTGCTCGAATGTTTGGTCTGGCCAAGGACTTTCTGAGCCTCATGCTCTGCCAGGGAGGAGGGGAGGCCGGGAGGAAGCAGAGACAGGACACCTGACCCAAACTAGCCAAAGAGGTATTCCATACCACAGCACGTCATGCCCAGGATGTAACTTAGAGTGACCCGGAAGGGGTAGAGGGACTGCAGAGTGGGAGGAGGTATCGGTCAGTGCTTGGCTGGGGGGAGTGGGGTGAGTTATTGGTCGGCTGGTGTTGAGGTATTGTATTCTTTCCTCTTGTTATTTCCTTTAGCACTATTATTATTGATGATAGCAGTAGTGATTTGTGTTATACCTTAGTTACTGGGCTGTTCTTATCTCAGCCCGTGGGAGTTGCATTCTTTTTGATTCTCCTCTCCGTCCCTCCAGAAGCAGGGGGAGGGCAAGAAGTGGGGGGAGTGAGTGGACGAGGTTTGTGGTTGGGTTTAAACCACGACACCTGGCTTCTGTCAATAACCTTGATGAATCAACTGAATCAACACACTGATAGAAAAATTCAGTTCTGTGGCATCAACACTGAATAACAAATAAAGTATATTTGAAAAAATATGCTACCCACAACTTTCCTAGGTCCCTGAACCCTCAATAAGAAAATAAGCGCAAGGTTAAGATGACATTTCTTGTAGATGTTGTACTGTGGAAAATAACTGCAAGCAGAGGAAGATGAAATCCCCAGCAGTACTCCAGTTGTGTAATGCAATGTCTGCACCACACTGGTCAAGATTGCTCTGGGGATCATTCTTTGAAAGGCCATGGCTGTAATTCACATTTGTTCACACACCTCATAAAATTGCAGAGCTGAGTTACTTACAGTGTTAACCACTTATTCTTTTGACCACTGAAACAATAAGAAGTCAGTTTGATTCTAATTTATTAACTGAAAGGAGGTTGGTGGTCAGATTAGTCCTCTCTGGGAGTGCCTGCAGAACCCAAGGAACACTTGGTCTGACATACAATAGCTCTGCTACCAAACTCTGCTGATAGATGAACTAGAACAGATACCAAAGAGCTTGTTGCTTGAAGTGGGGCTTTTCAGGCAGCTGTCAGAAGGTCATATCATGCCAAAGAAGAATATATATTTGACCATAAGAGAAAAAGGTTTCATCTCATCTTACCACTTCAGTAGGTTTGCACCTGGCCCAGCTTTGTTGTTTTGCCAAGTTGATCTGACTGCTGTAGCTGGCAGTAGAAGAGAAACTGCTTATGTTTTCACTGAGCTTCCTGGTTGGCTGCTTCTCCCAACTTAGACTGGCATAACATAATCTGACTTGAAGAAGCAGCTACCGATCATTTCTTAGAATTTAGATAGAATTTTCTATCACATTTCTTACATGAGCATTGTTATGTCAAATCTCTCTGAAAACTTAACCTTAATTAAAAAATGCATGGAAAAATAGAGTCATAGAACGGTTAGGGTTGGAAGGGACCTCAATATCATCTAGTTCCAACCCCCCTGCCATGGACAGGGACACCTCTCACTAAACCATCCAACACAAGGCTTCATCCAACCTGGCCTTGAACACTGCCAGGGATGGAGCACTCACAACCTCCCTGGGCAACCGATTCCAGTGTCTCACCACCCTAACAGGAAAGACAAAGATTAAATACATATGTTTGGTTCAGGTTTAATTTTTGATGGTGTTCTTAATAAACACAGGAGTTAAAAGACACCTATTTAGTGTCTCCTAAAACCCCTCTCTCTCAAAAAGAAAATAAAAGCACTAATCTCACTCTGCTCTAAACATTTCACTCAGCTACTGCAAACACATTTGAATTTAACCTGTAAAGTTAATGATTACTAAATCATCAAAAACAGAAACAAATTAAGAAACCGCATCAATAGATAGTATTATAGGATTTAAAAAAAATCAAACAGACCAGCTTTTCCAGCCTCCCTCCTCTTCCTCATACTTTTCTTCTTCCTCCTGTTCCCCCACTCCAAATATCGGGTCAAAAAGGATTGTGCTACATTCACATCAAGAAATCAAATTTATCATCAGCCATTTTGGCCACAGTCACATCAAAAAATTTTGGTCCAACCACTCCCCAGTCCTCCTGTCTCATATCTCCTGAAATAATATGCCTTTTCTCCTAGTACATTAAGTAAGGAAACAAAATTGGAAGAGAACCAACCTCCAATTCATCAGAATTAAATATTTGCTCCAATGCAGACATGGATTTTGGTTGCAGTAATGTCTATATTCACTACAATCAGGCTAAAATGATAAAGGAGCATACGACAGCAATACCACCTTTCTTTCCAGAAGAATTCTGCTAGAGAAGAACAGCTGTACAAGCTGTTCTACAGAACATATAGCAACTTGAAACACAAACTGTTTTCTTCTACATGTTGTACTTGAGGGATGCTGTTGTAAGAATCCAAAAGGCCTAAAGATAATGGAAAATAATAACTATTATTCATCAGCTATTGGTTATGATTTAGAGTTCTGAATGAAGGAACAGAAGCAAATTCTAAGGAGAGTGCTTTTAACTATAAACAAAATAGGTGAAGCAAGTATGAAAAGAAAAGCATCTGGTATGATTCTAGGATTTATAAGCCTTCCAGAACACTGTAATTTTCACCCTTTGCCATCTCTGTCAACTTTTCTACTCTACTATAGCTTCTTATTAGAAAGCCAGAATGGAAAAATGCAGGATATTTCCACTTTCCAATCCCATCAGTCACTGTTGATAGGTACAACATAGAACTTTACTGTTTTACTTTGTCTTCTATGAGATACGTAAGCTCTTTGAAATAATCAGAAGAAGAAAAAAAGTAGTGTGAAGATTTACTATTAAGAAATCAACACTATTTGAAAGCCAAGATTTTATATGAGAGATATTTTGAAATATCTAAAAAATTTTTCCTTCTGAAAATGTAATCATATTTTGACACTGTAGGCAAGACACTTTTCATGAGAACAAGTTTCCATTTCTGACCCTGATACAGCTCTGTTAGGAACTATGGGCAAGGAACGCCACCTTTTCATACTTCAATCTACTTTTACTTAGAACAGGAAAATGACTGTAACCCATTTCAATAAGGTCATACCTTCTCATAATTACGTTAAAAACTCAACCTGCCAAGCAACCAGTTCCTCATCCTCTTGACTTTTTTCACTGCCTCAGGCAATAGACATAATTCAGTCTAGTGTTCTGTGTGATTTTTAAAACTCAGAACCTGAAGTTCTGCAGTGTCACAGAGCACACCACTTTAGATCCCCACTGGTGAATAAAACATTCTTCCATAAAATAATAATAATTAAAAAAAAATAGCCACTAGTATTTAATGTCAATATGCTGGATTTGGAATCCTTACCTTATTCTTTCTGTTCCCCCCCCCCCCAAGTCTGCTCATTTCAGGTTTATAATAGGCAAAACCACCTACATTTCAATAAAGGAAAGAAAACAGGAAGTAATCTCAAATGTACTAACACTACCTAATTGCTATCTGTTTTTTAAATACATTTCGCCTTCTGCCTCATAACAACTGAAGAATGTATGAAACACTGCAAAAGCTGTAGCTGTAGACAAACTATTAACTCGACCTCAGCAATTTTATTTTAAAGCCATTGCTTGTAAGTATATCATGCTTAATTTTCTTAATTCTTAGGCACTACCATTATATATTGAGTACAGTACGAGCTACCATAACTCCAAAACAGTAAGAGATATTTAAACCCTACGAATTCATAAGGCTTCCCCCACCCCCCACAAGCTATTATCTCCTAGATAATGTGAAGAAGTTAAAAGAATTTTCAGGATCTTCTTATTTTTCATTATTCTTTAAATGCAGGGAGGTTCTAAGAATTATTACATATTTTAGTGCCCCAGTGTCTTTCAAACTGCCTATAGTACACCTGTTTCAGATAATAAGCCAGGTGAACAACAATATCTCTTTCAACTGCATTGCCTAATCTTTCACTACAAAGCATCAAATGTAGTCTTTATACAGCAGAGAAATGCAATCCTGAGTGGCCTAGATATTTGAAAATGGTAGGCAACCAACTTTTCAGGTTCCTTTGAAAGTCTCTACTTGTATTTGTCAAGTAACAGGAAGCAAAACGTGTCTCAAAGTCTGCTTTGCCTTACAAATATTTAGTGTGATATCACAGGCTGTTTATCTGCATTCTCACTGGAGGCTGGAACAGACTCACTAAATCTGCCTGGCTATTAAATATGAAGACTAGATAATTTCAAGCGTATCCATGTTAGACAAGGAACCCCTGGATAACTGAATCCTTAGCACTGGCAATGAGCAATTTCTATTCTTTTAATTTCTCTAAGCTCCTTTCTTTCTTCTAATATATTTATAAGAATATGAGAACAGGTTTTCAGCATTTAAACTGTCCCTGATATGTCAGTGTCACTAAGAACATGTCAGAATGAGCACCCATTTGGAGCTGAACTAACACCATCTTCAAGTAAGAAAGCAGTAGCTGGGGTTAGAGGTAGACCATTTACTTTGGCAATAATTCATCTCATAGTAAACTAGCTCTATTCACTAGTCCATGAACATCACATACATTTACACTCCCATTTCATACTGCTGTACATCAATCTGACACCGTCTCTCAAGGGGAACAGTCAATATGCAGTCCAAATGGCTTTTCAGATGAAAAATAAGGGCAATAGCCTTTTATCTCATGAGATTTGGGTTCAAACCCTTGATTAGGTCACAAGTTAAAATTAGTTTGGTGCTCTTGTCCTTCCTCAGATTTGTGCACATCACACAACTCCATCACACAACTACTTTGTGCACATCACACAACTACTCATTCAGGCACTGTCTGAAAGAGAGTCTGCAAAGGATGAGGATACTGTCAGTAAGGAACTTGGGTGTGTTGTCATGCATATGAAGAAAAAAATGGAATGTGAAAGGGTAGAAATAAAAATAGGGAAGAACTCAAAGTTCTCAGTGATTGGTGGTTTTTGTTTTTTGTTGGGTTTTCTTTTTTTTTTTTTTCAATATTAGAAGCCAGTTTGTTTCTGTTATCCTGACCTCTTTTTTAAAAGGGCCAAAAAGCATGTTGAGGTTGAGCTGCATTTCTGACATTTAACAAACAGTGAACGGCCTTCCTTTGTGCCTGGTTACCTACAGACCATCTGCAGCTTGTAACTGGCTACTCACAGAACAAAGGGAATGGACAAAATCATACTTTAAACATGCCTGTGATCATGATTAAAAAAAACATCTTTTTTCACACCTATATACTGAACCTCTTGACATTCAAACTACCTGACAAAGAATTACTACCTGTCAGGAGCAGAAAAATGAGTTGGAAGTAGGATTACATTCGAAATTACAATGGGAATACAGGCTTGGATTAGTTACCTCAGCCTCTCCCCAGTTTCTCACTTTGAAGATATTCAGTCAGCTAGAAGGACAGTTTAGAATCTTGTTATTCCTGATCAGAGCTGCCAATCCACACTAACAATGTAAGACTTCCCATAGTTTGTAGAACATTGCAGTAAATCAGTGCCATCTGCCTAGAACACAGCAGCACAATCTGCATTATAAAAGTCTCACTGAAGTACATTACTGCATTATGCCAAATCAATAGCAGGAAATTGTCAGAAACTGTGCTGTACACAGAAGTGAATGTTAATTTTTAGCTTACCCTACTCTCTGATGCACCAAAACTATCTTGCTGTACATATGGATATATGAAATAATAACATACAATTATGATCAAAGTGTGGTTTACACTCAAATCCACATAAGATACTTAACAGCATTTCCAAAGCAAAGAATTTGACTGCAATACAAACTGTAAGGTGTTTATTCACAACTATATTCCTGTGAGACAAAGCACTGTGCTATCCCCACTTTACAGATAGAAATTGAAGCGCAAGGCAAAATAACGTGCCTAAACCTGCGTAATAGCAGTTCTGAGACAAAGCAGAAATCTGAACCAACCAAACTGTAGAGAAGCCTCTCTCTTTGGCATTTCTGAGCTAAGATCCTACTACACAATATTAAATATCATTTTCTCAAATATTATATGATAAACAAACAAAAACACACAAATGACTGAATAGTTTAAAATGGTAAATCAAAAGAATGTCCCCCTCCAAAAAAATCATGTGCTAGACATGATCTTTGGGAAAAGAGTTTGGCAAAAAAATATCACAGATATGCTTTATCCCTCAAACTTAATTCCTTCAAGAACTGGATTTTATTTCACTTATGTGTGTTTATGTATAACTTCCTGTAAAGAAAACAGAAAGATAATGGATGTTTGACTTATTAACTGACACTTGACTTTGCTAGTGTTCCTGTATCCAGCCAGCTGATGACTAGATGCTTAAATATTCATTGCAGGTTTGCCATACCACTAACAAAAACATCAATTTTTTAATATGTAATCTGCAATTAATTACATGAACCACTGGATATGCTACTTACACTAATTAAACTTCAATAGACACTATTTTGCAATACATGGATAGTTAACATGCAACACAGTTTCTTAAATAAGGCACTTCATTAAAGAATATTGCCAAGATCGTTGAAGTGTTTCATCTTCAGTACCAGACACAACTTACAGCAAAAGGAATATCATGTGTTAATGGTGTGAATACCTGGGATTGTACTCAGTTCGTATTTGGTTGGGCTACTACCTTTGCCGAGACCTTGCCTGTTAAGCATGATCAGACAGATATAAAATTCATGCGGGGCATTTGAACAGAATTTGCAGAAAATTATTTCCTGTACTGTAGCTTTCAACAAACTCCACAATCAACAGTCTTCTGTCATGAGCTCTTGTAAGACTAGGTTGGATTTATCTGAAACATTGTTCTTATCCTGCCTTGAGACTACACTCTCGCATTTTGGTGTGTTATTTTTCTTTATTAAGGACATTCAGGGAAAAATTTCCAAAAGGGTTTAGGCACCTAGTGATGCAGACAGGCAGCTTGTGTTATTTTTCAAAATCACTAAGGCAAGTTAGACAGCCAAATCCCATTGAAATTAGAGAGGGTTAGACATCTGACTTATGCACTTAAAAAAATTTAGCCAATGCCTATTTGCATTTTCAGGCTTCTAATCATCTTTGAACATCTGTGATAAGTTTTGATTTATTTAGGCTAGTTCCCAGTGCATTACTTTCTATCACCTCACTTAAGAAGCATACTTCATTAAACAAGTTGCAGATTTTTCTTGCAGACCATGGTAAGAAGACATATGAGCGAAACAGATGACAATTTTTTCTTCCATAATTTGCTTCCTTTTTTTTTTTTTCCTTTCAAAAAGGTAAAAGGACAGCATGGGACAGTGGATAATACAAAAGGACTGGTTTATGCTAAAATCTGTGCATTGACTCAATGAGTTTTTAATAAGGTTTAATTTGATTTAACACAAAATAGAGCAAATCTTTTGAAGCTGGCAAAATATAAAACACTCAGTGTGTAACTCGATCAGATTGTTTTGCTCATCTTACCAAAAAATAAAACCATCTCACAGAAGTATTTTTCCACTGTTAAATGAAGAAGTAGTTACATTTGAATTAAATTTGAGAAGCACTTGACAAATACCTCATTTTAGTGCCAAGTACGTGTCCCTCCAGATATTTGCCTTACAGTTTTTCATTACATTAGGAACTTTGGGTTATAAAATATTTTATCAAGACCAAAATTTTACAAGATTGAAAGGTATCTGTTTTAACTGTGAAAGGTATTCAGTCATATATTTCTAAAATAACAAAATATATAGAGAATAACAAAATATTTCAGCTCACTTGGTTTAAAGATCACATTCTACGGAAAAGGGATTCATCACAGTAGGTCACAACACTCCAGTAGTTCTATCATTCCATCTTAATAACTTTCAAATCCACTAGGAAATTTCCACCATCTGATTTAGAGTCATAGAATAGTTAGGGTTGGAAAGGACCTCAAGATCGTCTAGTTCCAACCCCCCTGCCATGGGCAGGGACTCCTCACAATAAACCATCTCACCCAAGGTTTGGTCCAACCTGGCCTTGAAAAATTTAAAATAGGTGAGATCTCAAAGAGAAGTTTCTATAAGTTCCATGAAAATTGATAGCTGTGACACAGAAGAGACAGACTAAAATAGCTGTTGTCGCCATTTGAAAGACTACAGGTGAGTCCTACAATTATCCACATTTCCCTTTGTTCTGCAGACATTGGCAGCTGATGCCAAGCCAGCAGAGGACTATGACTGCTTGAGGATATGGATGAAGGTGGCTTTCTGGAAACAGTATAGGGAACAGAGGTGCTGTGAGACAGCCAAGGTGGGAAAAAGGTAAAAAAACAAATACATTGGAAACCAGGTGTCAACTGTGCAATCAAACGTGACCAAATATAATTTTGATCAAAATACTTCATATTTTCTTGAGAGACTATTTTTGGCTCGCAGATGTGTTTTTAGTCTGTGACAATCATGCTTTTTAATTTAATTTTCAACCAAAAATATCTTCAAACATTTTTTTAAATACCCAAGATGATATCTGGGATTTTTTTCTTTTCCAAACTGTTGTTTTGCCTTTTTTTTTTCTTTCAAAAGAAATTTTCCAGAATACAGTTCTTTTCATTAGAGAGAATGAATTGAAAGAATTGGCTGCCTCTGATGATTCATAATTGTACACTTTGTGGCTTCAATGTCAGGACTTTTTTTCTTTTGCAACAGGCACTAATTTATCAAGCAACACAAGTCTAAAGCTATCTTTCTGTGTATGTATGATGCAGTTTATCTCAAGAAACAAATTTACTCTTTTCCCATCTTATGTTTACATAAAGGGAACAGCAAAGTCCAAATGAAAGACGTTATATATTGTAAAATAATAATCACTAATAGGTGGGTGCTGAAGTTGATTACTGACTTAAAGCTTGTAGAATAAATGTACTAGGAGAGGCTAGAAGCAAGGGAAGATAGGTAGAATACATCAAATGTAATCAGGTAAATATATCCCTCCAGGCTACTTTGCCTGACCTAAGCTTTCCACTGGGAAACGAGAGTTCAGAAGATTATTTCTGCAATGTAATTTCAGGTGCAACAAAGTCACATTGCAAAAGAAGCATTAAAGCTATTTCTTGTGCTGTGATTTACATGTCTAGAGAAGCAAAAGGCAGGCACGCAGTCATAGTAAAATAACTCGTTCCAGACTGCTTGAAAGTCTCCAATTCCACTTGTAAGATTGTGCCCTCAAGAACCGTCTTTGAGTCATATCTCTGACAGGGACAGGAAAAAAAAAGTGTGAGAAACCACATTTTCTAGATTTCTACTGAAAGTCTTTAATATGCTTGAGCCAAACAGCTACTTGAGTTGAAGATGAGTTTCTATATGATTTCTAAAACTGCTGAGTTAAAAAAAAATAGATAATATTTCTTTTCCCTGAGAAGTTATTCTGCAAGGGTGGCTATAGCTGCTGCAATAAATAATGACCCATTACTATATCCCTTTGTGGGATTTCTGCAACTAGCAACTGGGGGCCTAAAAAGGAATATTAGAGTGGTGTTGTTTCCAGGCAGAGGAAGGTTGCACCCCCTCCTATCCAAATATTCCACAAACATATAACCTTAACTCTGAACTCATGTTGCTGTAGGCAATGGCTAAGTGCTATACTGATGTTCAAAGTGAAAAAGAGTTAATAAAACAGCCTTATCTGGCTGAGACTTTCTATGGAGCTATGCATTTGAGTGTGACCAAGATGAAGGTATTTAAGGGGGTCTTCTGTATGTGAATATGAATATAAGCTTGTCAAAAAAAAAAAAAAAAGAAAAAAGAGGTAACAATTTTATCAGCCACTGATATTGAGGACAGGAGAGCAACAAGTCTTCCTAGGAGGTCCATGTTAACTGCCCTCTTCCTCTCTTTTTCCATGTCAACTCTGATGAGCTGGGTAATCTACAAAAAAGAAGGAATCTTCCTCTGTGTAGCTGCAGGGTCAAGCCTTGCTCAGTGCAACAAAATATTTCAAGCAAAACAAACTGGCGTTGCTAGCCTGTTGATTTTAACTCATTATTGACTACTTTGATAGGAAACACATTAAAGAACCTTAGCTCTCAAAGAGCAGTATCTTCGATGCCGGACTTACATTAATTTTTTATTACATTTTATTTATATACATGGCTCTGTAGATACCTTAACATTGCACTAAGGAGAAGGATGACATAGCTAAAAAATACACATTCCACCCAGAGAAAAACTAAAAACAGTTTTCAATCTTTTTTTTTTTTTTTAGTATCTTGACAGAAGTAAAACTGGATTATTTCATCAGTACATTCCAAAAATCTCTAAGAACTCCTTACAATTCCTTCTATGTGAATAATGTAATCAGTCAGTGCCATATCATCCTCCCAGCAGCTTTAGGTTTGGCAAACAATACGTAAAACAGACTTTCTGATGCCCTTTTAAACCTTTATTTTTCACTTCCCATTCACCTTTGCCGCCATTCAGACTCAATTTATTACGGATCACACTTAAAATTATCCAATTTGACTAGTCAAGGTTCTTTCCCTTTCCCACCCCCAAATCCTGGTTTTACGAAAGAGAACACATTGCTCATGCAACCTTGCATCCAGCTCTTGGCATAAACAATTTAACCACAAGCTGACTTGGTTGGCTATGCTTACAGAAGTGAAAGCCATCCTATCTAGTTTATAATGTGTAGGAACTCCAGGGAGGGAAAGGCTAGAGTAGATTCATCTTGCAGCGAGACTGCCCAAGAAGGATCATCCTTAGTTTTCTGTAAAGATTCTCTGCAGGTCTAATGCAGAGGAAGGGCAGCACCTCACCAGTGCAATTTCCACTGCTTTCTGCTGGAGTTCTGAGTGCTACTATGTTTGAGTTTCTGCCATGAAAGATCATTTCATTTCCCAGAAGATCAGAGCTCAAGAGGCTCTTGAAGGCAAGTTTGAATGTTCTTTGTTTGGACCTAATTTAACATTCACATCAATGTTAACTTATTTCTGCACAACACCATTTCCAGTGTAATTGCTTCTGCTACATTCCACCAACTTACTGTGCAGTTAGACAGTTTTGTAGCAGCTGTAACTGAGCCAGAATAGTTTCCCGACAGACTAATTATTATTTTGTCTATATACGCCTTGTACTATAAAGAACAGGGCTGAGTATTTTCCTTCTAAATACAAGTTTTGCACAGAACTGAAAAGTTCTTTTTTGCTGTTCAGCATATATAAGTATTCCAGTAAATATGTGCTGCTTTTCATAGTTTTGTATGTGTATTCTGAGAAGGTATTTGACTTCCATTCATAAAGAACTTTCTTAGGACAAACTCTTTTCACAGTGATCCCACTTCTCTAACAATAAAATAGGCAAAGGAAAAAACCCTGAGCAATATATCATTCAGCCATCACATTAATCAACATATGCAAGCATATATATATGTGTATATTTCAGATATTTATTTACATACACACACAGATATGTGTATATGTAAGCAAAAAGCTGTCCCAGAACATTTCTGCACAAAATTCGGTACAAACCACTATAAACATCATGTAGGACAAAAACCAAGACACCCAGAATCTGCAAGCAAGACTTGGGAAAGGATGTTTTGTGCAGTGAAACTTTAGCACTGTAAGTTGATAACCACTAACAAACACTTTGCGCAGCTGAAAAGTATCATGGTATCATGCGTCTATTCAGAGCAGACAAATGCTACCCTATTTCCCAGTGGATATGACAAGCTTGGATTCCTCCAGAGAACAGCACTAAGCCCAATTCATATGGAGAAGTCCATCAATATTAGGTTGTCACCTCTGAAATCCACAGTAATACCCTTTCTAGACTTCTAATATGCAGACCTCTAGCTTTGAGATAGAATTATGCAGTTTTGCTCTTGAAAACTTTGGACTGCAAAACATCAAGACAAACTGTCCTTCTAGTTTTATATCAAACACAGATGAGAAACCCTCACCACATGACAGAGATGTTGACAAGACCAGCTCACCCCCATGTATGAGGCATGAAGGTATTACAATAAAAGGTGTAAGGAAAAAAATCCAATACACAGGAGCAGGAACTATAGCTGCCTGATGAGAAGATTCTGACAGTTCTTTTCAGTGATGAAGATTTATTCAGGAATCCATAACTTCAGATGCTTGTCTAAAGCTCCTAATTTGTGAATAAATATAGGGTTTCTATGGTCCCATCAAAGACAACACAAAAGCTAGAGGTAAGGGAGCTGTAGTGAATATGAGAATCTGATGGTATTTTGATATTCTGCTACTTACTTAGAGTGAGCCCAGGAAACAAAGAGGCTGACAGCTTGTTAAGGAAGGAGAACTTAGCAAAGACAAATTGCATTCCTCATTGAGATTGCTGAAGATTCTAAATTCAATACAAAGTTTTGGTGAAAAATTATTCTGGCACTTATTTACTACCATCTGTTACAGATATTCCAAATGGGTACTAACAACCTATCACTGACATGTGAAGGACTTGAAGCTGTAGAAGTAACCAGTATGGAAGATGATTTCCATCTCCAGGAAAGACCATCTGTCTCAAACACATCACATCCAGTGTTTCTGCCCTTCTGAAAGACTTCAACCAGGTTGCATTGGTTAAACAGCACACAGACTAAAATTGTATAGTCTCAAAGTCCAACTATCTAATTCTAACTCAGTTCTAATACTATCTGCTTTGCACTCAGTCTATAATATTTTAGGTTGAGTTATTATAGTAAAATATTTTAGGTTGGGTTATTATAGTAAAATATTTTAAAAGTAATGGATTAGAAAGAGGAGAAACAAAGGAATTGTAGAGGAAGCATGATCAGCATAGTATAGAAAACAACCCACATTCTGAATCCATTTTACCATCTTGTTCAAAGTTGTAGTTTTCATTAAGATTAATAGAAATTAGGTAAAGCCATGTTCCAAATTCATCCCAACACTGCCTTCTTCAAAAGATATTTAAACACCTTGAACCCTATAAAAGCAGAAGCTCATAGAATATGAAACGCACAGGCACCCAGAAACTCTACAGCAGCAATGTGTTTCTAAACATAATAGTACCCAGCAATGCCAACACATTCAGATAGCAGCACAGCATTCCCAGCACTTGTTTGGCTTGGTATGACCCAAAACAGTCTGGCCCAGCCCAGCCCTATCCTGCACAGCATGCACAAGATCTTTACTCCAGCAAGAGTAGAGGAGGTTAAAGGGATGGGCGCAGTCTTGTCCTCCTGAGTGTTTCTCTTACTTCCCCAGTACTTCACACAGTACTCAGATTCGTAGGAGGCCAAACTCCCTGGTAGCTGACATAATAAGGGAAGGCAGTTTGCGTACCAAGTACTGCTGTTAAGTGCACAGAGAACTGATTGATTGGGAACAGGCAGGGGAGTGAGATGAGACCCTAGGAGATTTTCTTCTTGCCCTTCATCTAAAACATTAAATAGTATTGCAAGTGGGATGCCTGTATCGCAAAAGGTCTAACTGGTGAAGCCTTATCATCAGCCTCACCATCACCAATTTTCATGTAAGTTAGAGACATCCAGCCTGATTAATTACATAAAAGCTATCCAGTTCAGAAAGGAGTAGATTTATAATTTCAGAAGACAAATTGGAGATTGCATCTGAGGTGGGAACTGTTTGGAGAAATTATCTTGATTGGCTAAAGGTTTTGCGGATAACTGAGGTTTTGCAAACTGGTTTGATCTAGTACTTAGAAAAAGAAAATGAATGTGTGGGCAGTTGTCATACTGATGTTTGGGTCTGCTTGTCAAGAAAATACCACTTTGAGCCAGTCACACAAATTAAACAGCTAGGTTTATATAAAGAGCTCCCTGTGAGAGATAACAGTACCATCCACTTTTTTTGTTTACTCTATTCAAGTGATCAGTATCAAACTACAGAAAGTGCTTTGCAGGGGGTGTAAAGAGGCCAGAATCCCATTGATTTACAGAGGAATGTAATTAATCTGCCAACAAACTGCAGGTTAACTTCTCAGCACATATTTAACAGCAACTTATAGTAACGCAATATCCAATAAACCTGACAGCAATAGCCACAAGTGCCACATCTTGTAAGGGCGGCTTATAGATCAAAAAAGTGAATCAAAACCTCCTTCACTTTGTTAAAATTAAGGGGGAAAAATTGAAGTGACAATATTATGATCTTGAGGATACAGGGAAGGCAGTTCAAAAAGTTCCTTTGCATTTTATTAGATTATCTTACTATCTTTCAGGCCTCTATTTTTTTTTTAAACAGCTTTTATTGTGCATCACTCATTTCTTTATGCAGCACTTCTACAAGGAGAAAGAATCACTTCATGTGTTACCACTATCTAAAGTTTTTAGTAAAAGACCTCTAAAAGGAAATAAAGACAGGAATTTCAAGTCTAATAAAATTTGTCTGCTACACCTCAGGTAAATTGACTCATGCCATACACAGCATGCTGACTGATAGATTGGGTGGTTTTATCCCTCTAACTGAAGGGTGTCTTGACTGTTCCAATTTTACAAAACATTCAAAATACAGCTTATAAATGCCATTCACAAATGCATTCAACCATTTAGGACTTGACCAATTTACACTGTTAACATACTATTTCAATGGAAAGTTTACATACTATAGATGTAGCTTAAAGTTCTATTGTCATATTTTTTCTTCTTCACATACAAATAGTTCTTTTTATTCCCAAATCAGCAGCCAAGCTATCGATTAAATTGGCTTAGGTCAGCCCACCCTGCAATTGCAGCCTCAATCCTTACACTGTTTTCCAATAGCTTGCTTTATTGACTTTAAGTTCTTGGTTTTTATTTTAGGATCTCGTTGTTAGCTGTCCTGTGTCCTTTGCTCAACTTTTATTTCACTGTTGCCTCAAACTGTCTGGTAGGCTAAAAGGGAAGTTACTGTATTAAGCATCAGCAAAAAGGCATACAAAGCCTGTCACACACTGATTTTGGAATATGTATTATTCAATCTAAGTGCATATTATGCCAAATCAAAAACAATCTTCGAAACAACTTGTACCATTTCCTCTGTCCTACTTAAACTCTGTAGGAAATCACTGACTCTCTCTGCATAGCTCATTTGGTCACCTTTGATATCTAGAGTCCTGAAATGTATTCTATTAATATGAATGAATTAAAGACAGCAGGTCCAATTTTCTACCATCTCCCACTTTATTTGTTGAATTATATTTGTGCTGAGCAAACTGCAAAATTTCATTATTCCTGTTGGGTGGCATTTTTATTCACTTGGTCCTGTGGAGATCAGGAATACAAATCATACTTGAGCTGATTCTGTGGGACCCCTATCCGAGAATATGGGGGCAGAACTGGATTTTTACAATAGGGATGGTTCAGACATATGAATTTGCATTTTGCAAAAATCCAGTGATGGTTACATTTGCAGTTCTGTACTACACTTCTGCAGCTGAAGTTAGCATTCTGCAAATGTACTAAGTTCGTTCTGTTTGTTTTACTGAAAAAGCATGAGAAATTTGTATGTGAATAGTTCTAAACATATATATTTTCACTGAACTAAAATATTGTTTGGGTTGGTCAGTAAAAGCTTTCAAGAAAAGTATGCTTCTGGATGTGTTTATTTCTGCAAAAATAAATATTCTATTATTTGTGTGGTTGACAGTCAGCTTTGTTGTACTTCCAGATGAAAAAGGGAGTATGTTGATTAGAGAAAATACAGCTATGTTCCATCTTCCTCCCCTGCTTCAATAACAGAAGAGCATTTACATATTAATTCCAGGACTGAACAGCTGCATTCCCTAGAAAGCACCATTCATTGCAGCAGTGGCTTCATGAAAGCAGACAGAAAAAAAAAAAAAAAAGAAAAAACGGAGATGTTATGAAATTTAAGGTGGATAGAGACGCTGAGTTTGCAATTCTGTAGTTCCAAAAGGAGTACTCTTCAGGCTATTCAGAAGAGTATTCCAGCTATTCGATGACCAAAAGTAATACTATTATTTCCTTTTTATAATGCAAACAGAGGCATAAAGGGATTATTTACTAAAGTTAGACAACTATTTGCCTATACATTTAAATCTCTATTCTATGTAGAGAGATAGGCGATTTGCCCAGGATTACACAAGACATCCACGGCACATTCAGAAAAAATACTCATCTCCAACTTCCATTTCCCTATCTTATCGTTTACAATTAAGATTTATGTTTTTTGTTTCTTCTTTACTATTTGATTATATAACTTTAAAATACATTGAAAACAGAGATACACAGCTTTTGTCTTGTCAAGAACTGCAACAAAAGCTTAGTTGCGTTTTGTGCACCTGTGAAAATCTGTGAAGATGGAAGGCAAAGCCTGCTTCTGTGAGGCATTGAGCATTAACAGTACCATAACTTACTATTTTTGAATCTCAGAATAGTATTAAGAATATGGCAATACTTGCAGCTTGATTCGTCACTCATGTTTCCAAAATCTGTGAACTGTTTCTGCTATTGGTGATCCCCCTTGCGATCAAGATATGTACGAAAATGGGTAGCCTCCCTTCATGACCTCAGAGGGGAAAATTGTTAGGAAGCAGGAAAATCTTTTCTCATTTGCAGGACATATCATACTTAATCATCCTGGCATCAAAAGTGCCAAGTTAAACAAGAAATGTTATATTAAAACTGGCAGGACTTTTCCTGATGTGGGTCTGTAGGAATAGTAGCACATTAGAAAGCACATAAAAACACACAACTGAAGGTCTAATCCTGGAAACGCTCATTTCCACTGCTGGCATCAGTGTGGCTAAACAGATGAACAGGGACTACTGTTATAAGCAATGAAACTGTAAAGTTTCACAGTATATTAATTTATTTTAAGAAGCTCTCCTGCTTCCCAAGTCACCCCAAGACTTTGGTCACTGACTCCTATTCCTACAGGTGTAACTGCTTTGGGGCCATGTGGCAAATTCAGTCAGTGCAATTACCCAGGTTAAAAATAACTCTCCAAAACACTGTTGTTTTTCATTCAGACTGCTTGAATTCAATCACTGGTGTTCTGCTTGATATTCACTAGCAGTGCAAGCAACAACAGCAGAATGCTTCATGACAATGTTTTAAGGGAATGCCATTTCTCAATGTTTTATGGAGAAAAAGCAGCATTATTGGTCTTAATAAATATCATTAATACCTAGTATACTTGAAGTTAAGGCTTTGGGAGCAAGCTGTTGCCCACAAAATGTAACTGTCAGTCTCTAGCAGGTTGTCCTGCCTCCTCCTCAGGAGCTTCAGAGCCACCAATCATACTTGCCCACTCTCATAGCCATGGAGGACTCTGCATGCTCCACAGTCAGCAATGTGTGGTAGAATATTCTTTTTTACAATTCTCAGAATCCTATGCACGATACCCGATTATTTATATTTTCTGCAAAAATGTACACTACATGCTAGCAATACAAATCAGGAGCTTGCTCAGCTGCCTTATGAAACTTCCAACAGTGTTTTTATACAGACTTGTGCTTGTTGTTCCTCCCCCAATATGTTTTTCTTCTTAAAAATTAGAATTTTAGGGAACTTTTGAAAGATATAATCACAAATTAAAGGAGAGGTAAGATTTTTAAAGCTTACCCAGCTCTAGCTATGAGATCACACAATAAACTACCAGGAACTGAAATCATGCAGAGGAGAAATGTCAACTCTAACAAAAAAAATATTTGAAAGAATAGGGGTCAAAAGGAAAAAGAGGAGAAAGTAAACATTAAAAGGATTCTAACATTTCCAGAAATGCTGCCACCTTTATGTTAGCCTCCTAAAGGACTCAGATGAGACCCTGTGCCACAACAGATTACATGATTTTTAAAGAAAACATACTTGGGTCTTTGCCTTTTTCTTTCTTCCCATTTTGGAACAAGAGGTCCCACTCAGACTGGCAATCAGCAACAATATTAACAGTATATCATATTGTGTTCAGGAAAGCAAAACTGGCTGTGGAAGAGAATATACAGAGAAAAATCGTACCTTCAGATGAGTTCTTTCAGGAATGATTTTCGTATTCGCTGTTTTTCAAAATACAGCATTCCATCAGCTGGGGTATTTTATTGTGAGTGAGACAGGTTGTTGTGGCTCCTCTACCCTGTGAGCCAAAGTGACCATGAGTCAGTGGGCCGAAACCCAATACACACAATGGTCATCGTGCCATCTCCACTGTTCTGTTCTTCTTTGGTGTTACCCCTGTAGGTTCAAAAAGAGATTCAATGATTGTGACTATCACATTTGAACATACTTATCACAAAATGTTTTATGATCCCTTGGCTTCTTGAATTAATATATATGTTTAGGAAGCTACAATGACACAATATCTAATGTTGTTTAGGAAAATACTGGCAATGGAAGTGATCAAATGCAGTTGCTTCCAGAAAGCAAGCACTGACTTGAAATAACAGCATATGATGTTTCTGGTTTTAGCTTAACTGGCTGGTAGATTTATACTGATGTCATAGAAAGAGTATTTAACAGAGTTATTCTTATCAGCATCTTTATCTGAAAAATATTAGGGAAGACCAATCACATAAAATAGGGCTAAATTCCTGCCAGACTTTTTAATTGAAGCCATCGAGCTAACTGGCATTATGCACAGAGAACTAACAAATTAGCCACCACTCTGCTTTTGGAAAGCAATAATTTACTGCTTTCCCTTGGCTAATCCAAATATCCTGTATGTACCTGGCAACTTTTTCTGGCAGAGACTGAAGGAAGTCCTTGAAATATTATCTTCTCTGCCCCAGATGCCCACTTTCATATGCAGGATGGTGTCACTAAACAGTCCTCGAGCTAAGAGAGGACTCCTGGTTGAATGAATATAATCAGGTATTCACAGCTTTCACATTAAGATAGCTGGCCATAAGACAACATGGATTTGGAAATAGTACAACTGCTAGGAGGCAGAACACATTAGCTCAATCTCAGTGTTAACTCTAATACAGTTACCCGGCAGACTAAACATGGATTTGCCTTTCAGAAAACTGCACAGACACACACAGGGTGGGGTTTTTTTTCTGTTTTCCAGGCCTGAATGTTAAAGGTTATCTTTCCAGAATTTGACAAAAGGGATTAAAAAAAGCTAAACCCAAAAAATCAGGAGACTATCATATATACACATCCAGACATACAAAATGACATTAAGGTAAGTAAAACCATGGCAAGATTCATGTTGGAGTGAAGCTACATCATTAAGTATAAGGAGCTAAAATGTTGGGAGAGATGCAGAATCTTCAGCTCTGAAGATTCAGAGATCTTCAGCTTCCACAAAAAGATACCAGTTCAAAACAATAAGGACAAAGATCTGTAGAAGTTCTCAATTTCCAGCATCAGATGCAAAGCAATAAACTTTGGAGAGCAATAAATTTTGGACTTTACTATTCTTTTGAGAGTCTTCATTCTAATTTTTAAACTCAACACAAGATGTATTCCTTACCTCTTTTCAAATACATTTTTCTGATCATCAACACAATTATTGATAAACACCCTTCCCAAAATACAACATGTAGAAGACCACATGAATAGAAAAAGAAATTAATTCCTTTCAGGTGTATTAATTTCCTTGTATCATAAGGCAATGGGGGAAAAGCTTTGTGGTATGACTGCATGTTTCCCCATGTTCATCTGTGACATAGATAAACTCATGTGAAGGCCAGCTGTAAATCTTAGGGAAAAAAAAATAAATTCCACTCCACCTTGGAAGCATTTGCCTATAGCTCTTCTCTTTTTGTCTTGCTTTTAATAACATTGATTTTTTTTTTTGCATGCTTTTATCCCACAGTTACATGAAAATGCATAAGATAAAAGAAAAAATATTATAATTCACAAAGGTGACAAGAACTAGGGAATCCAACAAAAAAAAGAGTTGGGTTCAATACAAGAGCAGCTCAGATGCGCTGTGCAAAACTGCTGCAAGAAAAGGGAGTTTTCTAGTAAATGACCAGTGGGTGTAAGATTACATTATTTTTCCCTTTCTAAATAAATACAGGGATAAATGCGGTCTTATGAAAATGAAGACACATACAAAGTGATCTGTTCAAAATATGAAGTTATGTTTCTAACCTCTTCAGACAGAGCTTCATCTGTGGTGCAACGATGGATAGTTGAATCTAACATATAAGCTCATCACACATCATGGCAACTTTCCTTTCTCTCCACTCACTCTCTATATATTTTAGTCTTTGTTTTCTCCCTCTAATCATGCTTTCTCATACTCATACACCCTCTAGTTTTTCTCTTTCACTTAAGTTTCACTCATTTAGTACTTTTACAGTTTTACTGGCTTTCCATCCTATTTTTCCTGCCATCATAAAACATTTTGCCTGGAGTGGAGAGTTTAAACAATTGAGATATTTTAACAAGCTGAGCTGGTTGAATAGCTAAAGGTTATTTAAAAAAAAAACCACAACAAACCATTAAATTTTAACATATTGTTTTTGCTTAAAGTTTCAGTGTTATTGAGACTTCACTGAACCCAGAGGTTTTGAAGCAGCTGTTTTTACAGGGTCTGTTTATCTGAACACAAAAACACAGAAAATTATTTGCATAGTTAGTTGGAAGCCTTATTTATTCTTTTTTTTTCAAACCCCCTAAACTGAAAGATTACTCTCATTGCATAGAAGAATTTGTTTTAATTATTTTCTTTCACAGCAATTTGCTACATTCTCCCACAATATCTCCCACAGTCCACTCAGGGACTTTTTCTACTTTATCTTATTTGCCCTGCACTCTTTACAGAACCCTAATATTGCTGAGACTCATGAGATCAAGATGCCTTCCCAGCATGCTCCAGAATGAAAAACCACAACTGCATCAAAGTTCATGGATTTATACCTGTTAGCACTAAAGCAAACATGAGTCTGACTTCCCTCCAGATGGCAAGCTGGCAATCCTGCGTATTTGATCAAAGAATCCTTTCTTTCATCTTGAAGTAGATGCAAGGTATAGTTATTCACCAAACAGGGTGCATGTATTTGCTTAAGCAATTTCTCTGAACAGTCAGGGTTCACAGGGGTTAGTTTATCAGGTGCTTCAATTGTATGTTTAACTAAGCTTCACGGTACCTGATCTGTACTGTTTGGTGAGTGCCTGCACTCAGGTGCAGATCAAACACTTCCCAATCTGACTTTATTCACCTCAGTTCAGAGTTATTTAGTCTGAGCTACTGTTCTGCAGGACTGATTTACTGGATATGTAACTAATAGCATATAACAGCACTGTTCTCAGTTTTCATACCATACAGAAATAACTATGGTATCCACATATTAAACAAAGATAAATCATTCTTTTACAGAAGGATAAGGGAAGACATGTATAAAACAAAGATGACAGATGGTCATATAAAGATTATGGTCATATTAAGTTATATAGAGCTTATAAATTCCTGGTACTAATTGATACATTTGTGCCACTGTCAGCAAAACAAGATTATGGAGCCCTATGAAGTCCAAACTCAGCTGAAACATGAAAATTGAAATATAAAAGCTATACTGGAAAATCAGGCAGGTCTTGGGCTTTAATCCCACTATGATAAACAGATTCTGACGTGCCACAGACGTATAAAAGACATTATAATATAGCCACATCTAAATTACATGCCTTAAAGTGAAAAGACAAAAACCTCTAGATTCTCTAGATTAGAAGAACTGTTAGATTTGAGTTTATCTGAATACTGTAATTAAGCTTGCTTAGTGCTTTAGAAGTAATCAGCCACAGCAATGGAATTCTGACTTAAAGCAGTGACTTGACTTCTGACTGAGCAGCAAAGTGCAAAACAGATTATATTCCAGAGCACTGCAGATAGGTACTTCTCAGTGTTTCTCTGCTGCAAACACTGTGCATATCTTCTGGAAAATCTATATGCTTTGATCCCCTCGAACTGATTCATTAAAGCCTCACATCACTCATGGTTAAGAAAAAAAAAACAAAACACAAAATCAAACTGTAAGCCCCTCCCCACCCCTAAATTTGTTTTACAAAGGTAAGAATGTTTATTTGAAAGCAGAGATTTTCACAGTCTACTCCTATGTGCCTATATAAGAAAACTCCAATGTGCTGTCTGTTCACCATCACCACAACCCTCAAGAAGTCGCTATGTTAGTATTTTTACAAATTCATATACAATGGAAATAAAAAGTCAGCCAAACTTGGAACTTAGCAAATTGCCTGGCTTCTATGTAGAAGCTATAAAACTGCAAAAGCAAATCTATAGGCAAGTGAATATTCTTCCCCATTATTCCACAGAGATGTTATTCCACAATAGGATGGATTTAACTTTATTTGAAACTTTACATGTACCTCAGATTTTGTTACTCACAATGAATAGCAACCCTACAGTCTTTGCCAAAGCATGATTAGATTTTCAGACTAGATTATATATGCTTTACATCACTGGAAGGTGATGTTCTCTTTAAGAAAGGCATGAGAAGTTCTCAACCTGCTTCTTGCAAGCCAGATTCCTCAAGAACACATTATCTGTCACTGCGCTCAGGTCCAGCTACTGGAATAAATTAAACCTTTCCACTGCTGTGCTCCATCAACCCTGTGCTGCTCCTCCTTCACATTTCTCTTAAGACAGTTTTTTTCTATTTTTAGATAGAGAAAAATCTAAATGTAATAATTTTTTCCACTTAACTAAGTCCTGATGTTTGTACCTCTGGAATACAGAAATAGGAACAAGAGGAAGAAATGTGATAATGCAATCCCTCTCCCCTCCCTCACTCTTTCACACCCCCCTCCTCCAAAAAAAAAGAAGATAGTCAAACTTTCAGAGCCTAATGAAGTAAACAGCAATAGAAATTAGATGTGATTGTTTTTCAGGTGTACCATTCTGTCCCTACCTGCCCAGTTACTTGCCATTTCTTTCTGCCCGTAAAAACTGTACACAGACTGTAGTGCTGGCCTTGACAACCCACCCAACATTTAAATTCAGCATCTCTTTATACCTTTTTGCAAGAGAGATTTTGCAAGTGCAAAATGGTTTATATTTATTATTGTCTTTAAAACGGAATATGCATGATAAATATTTTTATGATAATTTGATCCCCTTTGACCCAGTATTAGCTGATTTGCAGCACAACAGGAGATTAAGGCCTTGATATAATAAGAAGCTTAAAAAAAGTGAAATGTTGAAGACTTCAGAACATCTGAATGTCATTGAAAGTATACATTTGCATTCCTACAAGGCAAGATTTAATTCTAGAATTCTTTATCAGTCACATAGTATAAAAAGTTTTGAGATATTAGAGAAAGTCTATTAAACTGAAGAGATATCAGTACCTTCTGAGAACTCAAACCCAGACCAAAAAAAAAGATGGATCTAACTTAATTCTTTCTGTCCTTATAAAGCAAGAAACCGTAAGACAAAAAGAAGTAAACAGGACTTCTGTCTTCTGAATTAAATCTCAGAGAGCAAACCTGAGGGTCTTATCATAGTTGTCATGACAAGGCAGAGAGAAAGCCTGTAGGTCTGGTTGTACTGCTGCTATCAACTGCAAAATATCAGCAATTTTAAATGAAGTGAAGGCTGTTTATATTTTCATACTGCGTATACTACTCCCCTAAAACCAGTTTAAAGTAAGTCTTTTATCTTTATTTACTCCATCTGTAATCTGAAACAGTGTTGCTTGCTGTTGCATGAATAACAAAACAAAAAATAAAAAGCCATACAAAAAAATTCTGAATTCTGTTTCACACAAAATTCTGCTTTTACATTCCTTCAGGGCCCACTGACCTAAGTTGCATATTAAACAAGCAAAGAGAAAGTTCCCTGAAAAACTGACTGTTGACTACATGGCAAAACAAGTACTTTCAAGTGCATTCATGCTTCCCTTTAAGCTTGTGGTTTGCAGTCTAGCAGAATTTACATCTGTGCTCTCTAACACAATATAAGAACAAAAAAAAAAACATTTATTACAGAGCTTCTAGGTAGAATGGTCTGCGTCAGGAAAAAAACTTACACTTTTTCCTTCTGTTGCAAAATACAATTCGTTGCATTAATTTGGAACATCCCCGGCCTACCGACAATGTCTCTCAACACATCTACTCTACATACTAGAAGTTTTTCTGTCATCCTTTACTTGCAAGGTACTGCAATACCGAAAAAGAACCAAATAATTTTCTAAGCCTACATATAACTTTAAAAGATATCAGAGGCATAAGATGTGCAGTTCTATCATCACATACCTGAATAAGGCTTCCTCCAAATGTATTTGCAAAACATAATATAAAAAGACATAATGACAACCTTCAGTGTGGCTGAGGATTTGGATTCAAGCTTAAGACAGAAATATTTCATGCAAGTCTTCAGAAGCTTCCTCTTCATCCCCACAGCTTGTTGTTAGGCCATCACCTACAACAGTGCAATCAGTACAGCAGATAACAGAGGCTGGTATGGCCTGTCACTCCTGTCCCACCCTAATGCAGTACTAGTATCTCCATCCAGAGTCAATCTTAAGTTAGGTGATTTTTTAATGTAGGATATTCAGAATGAAGTAATGTAGATTCCTGCTCTAGGCTGTTGTAATTATTTGTGAGCTGCATTGACTTTTCTGAATGAACATGTGGGGCTATACCACTGCATCATCATCTTCCATTATTTTTCAGGAAAGCTTTTCCCTCTTCTTAATCATTCATGCTCAGACTTCTTACATTCCTTATTATTTTTTTACTCTTGCAGTGAAAAGCACGTTGCTGGCCTTGCCATCATTTGTAATGTAGCCTTTCATACCTGCTCATAATATAAATCCCCACGAAGGGAATGCTGGAGATACCGTAAGCCCATCTGTTATAGCCATCTGGGCCTGCAAAGTTTCAAAGGCCAGAAGCAAGCATTTCCTTTTTCTGCTCAAGAGAGGGGAGGAAAAGAAAAAAGCCACAAAACTGGTAAAGAAACCTCTCAAGCCTCACGTCTAGTGTTTATATAGATCCCTTTACAAGAATATATAAACACCAAAAATCCAGAATGACTCAAAGGTGGAAAAGATGGAAAAAGATGAAAAAGCCATGTTACCACTGCCGTAAAGAAAAGACTTTGGCACTGGATTTCAGTATTTTAAAATACTAAGATCACATAGATTAGAAAATACAGCGAGAGCATAGCAACTGACTGTTCTTTTGCTTTAAAAAAAAAAAAAACAGAAAAGAGAAAGAGAGGGGCCCCTTTCAGGATATAAAAAGAGCAGCACTACAAAAAGCTTTGGTTAGTACCCAGCACATCCAACACTTACATGGAAGAAGAAAATTCCAATGTGAAAAGCCAATTAACTTTACCTCTTCCTATTAATGAACATGATCTAAACTAAACCAGATTATCTGGTTTGACACTAAGAATTTTAACATATTGGTTTTGAAGTCTGACCTCTAACAAATTTCTAATATTTTGGCTCATCCAGGTCCATTCAGGTCATTTTCTAGGGGTCCAAATCAATAGAACATTTGTTGTTTGTTTTAAACTGCACTGGAAGATTCACTTTTTCATACTTTAAAATGCTAGATAGCTAGATCTAGTTACAGCTGCCACTCATTGGAAAATCCACTCCTTATAGATGACAGTCGCAATAAGAAAACCTTTCACATGTACTGAAGAACAAATAAGACTGCAAATAAACCACAGCTCCAGGCAATTTAAGTCTTTGAGACGCATTCTGAAAAGTGGCATCAAGTAAGTGGTTTTTGTTAGGTCAGTCTTTTGTACCATTCACAACATTAAAAAAGGTAAACTATCCAACCTCCGAGAAGCTTTTTTTCTATTTTATGACTACCATATATTACCATGCATACTGTAGCACTTGAGGCAAGAAGTGCTGCTGATTGTGCTTCATTTACTTTTATGTTGCTCCTTCTCTCAACCACATGTTTTGCCCCATCTACCTGAGCCCTGGATGAAGTGTCTTCTGAGCCCAGAATGTCAGGTGGGGTTTCCTGCACATTTGTAAACAGCTCAAAAGAGCAAGGCACTTCACTCGTAGTTTACTGCTAAGAGTAGTAACACAGATGACACAGAAAAAGTGGGAGAGAGAGAGGCAGCTATACCTATCTCTCCCCTTCTTTTGGCATAGACATCTGTTTCAGGTTCCTTGAGCAAGTACAATTTTATATTAAATAGGATGGGAATCTGTAATCCTAAATTATCTCAGACATTTAGATCTGAGTCAGGCTTTGCATTGCCATAACTGGAAAGCTTTAGTTTGTACCACAGTGGTTCACACACCATGAAAAAAATAAAAATAAAAATAGGGCAAAGAGCATTAGCTTAAAACGGAATAAGAAAACAGGAGTGGTTTGTCTTTTTCATTGGTTTTTGTTCAGCTCACTTCAAAAGCTCACTACTATAAGGCAAACTTCTGTTAACTACTCAGATAATCCACATTCAGAGATTATGTGAAACTGAAAACATGAAGACACAGCATCAGGCTGAAATGCAAGATATTGGCCTGATATCTTTCTGGCACTGCTACCATTTTTCACACTTACTCTTTTATACTATTCCTTGTGATGCAGTGAGTGTGAATGCTCAAAAACTGGAAGAGAAAATGTAGGGATTCTGCTGCCAAACAGGAACAAGACCTGTGAACAGAAATTAGCAAATGACAAAAAGGAGGAAAAGTAGAGCTCTACAGAGTCCTTTGTTTTTTTTTTCTAAGATGTTTATGGATCTTGCTGAGGGATCTACAAGATAAACTTCTTGCACTGTAGCTCAGCAGCAGCATCTTCAAGATAAAAAACAGAAGTTATAAGAATGAAAGCACATCCCATTTTACTGCTTAAAGAAATTAATTGAAGTTTTTGCCTCTTCTTTGTCAAAGAAGAAACAAACAAAAAACCAAAACCAAATTCCAGCTTCTGACTACCTTTACTATTCTTTTTCTAATGCAAACTAGAAAATCGTAAAATCCACAAGACCCTTTGAAGCTGACCTCTTTCATCACATTAGACTTGAAAGTCAAATGCCATGCAGACACAAAAAAAGAAAAATCAGAGGTCTGGAGTTAGTCATTCAAGCGGATACTAAAATAATAATATTGCTGATTCTAAACAATAACTAAAGTGAAAATTTTAAAAATACCTGGCAATACCTAACAAAATCAAAAGCAGCTATAGGATCTCTGTATTGAGCAAGGAAAATAGAAAAAAACCAGATGTTACAGCAGACAGAATATCCTGGGTTTAGGAAATGAGACGCAGCAGGGATCACAACATTTAAATTGGTCACTACTTCTTCTCTGGTTGTTTCATTTAAATAATGCATTCTCATATTTGCAGTCTCCTTCCCCTGCCTTGCTGCACACACAGCCATGTCATAATTTTATCTTCTTAATTAGTACTTTTAAATGAATTTACGGATGAGAGTTATACCAGCAACAACCCAGCTGCTAACACTAGAGTCCTCAAGACCATTCAGAAGGAATACAGCTCTCACTTGCTTATTTATTTATTTTTGCCAACAGGAGTCTAGCATCAGCAGCTCTTCTTAATCAAGTTTTCCTTTTTTCAACTGAACAAATACATGAAAAGCAAGGAGAATGGAGAGAAATGGAGTCTGAGTGGGGGACATAGAAGAAATGAGTAAGTAGAGACTAAACAGTACAACTGTACATATTTCAGTGATTTGCTGCCCTAGTGTAGTCCTCCCCTCTGATGCAGCATTAAAGCAGTTTCCCCATATTACTTTGCTCTTTGCACGCAGCTGGTACCTTCCTGTGGAAGGTGTATGCCTATCATATGAGTACACTGAGGGTTAAAACAAGCACTAGGCTCTGATGAGAGAGGAGGAGAAAAAATCTACAGAAAAAAAACATCCCCAGAAGAAAAGCCCAATTAGTATCCTTTTCCCCTTCTGATTAACCTGAAGAGAGCCAGTTAAGCATCAGGAGTAAGATTAATAATTGAATTTCCCAGAATATGTACTTTAGTTCTGAAATGCACTAAAGAAACGTTTAATTCTGTCAGCAGAAGACTACAACCAATTAGATTTGCAAAAATAGGTTTGAATTCCAACCCTTTTCCCCTTGAATAACAGTCCAGGATACTTGTTGAAGGCTCTTGGGCTATACAGGTACATGTAATAAACTGTCTTTTCTGCCATGTAATTAAATTAACTGAAATAAAATACAGGTTTTAAGTCCTAATAAAATTAAATAAATCCAAAACTAAACCCATTTTTTGTGTTTCATTCTTTCTTGCTATCATCATCTGAGGGTCTTTCTCTTCTGAGCATCTGGGAGCCATCACGTTAAGCTCCGGATATTAAATGTACATGAAGTTCTCTGCAGGCCTAATGAGTTACAATGGAGGTCACATTCTCCACTGCCCAAATGTAATTTGAACAATTCCTTGCAACAAGAATTGTGACACACCTGTGTATAAACACTTCTGACAGTAAAAATTACAGTAAATTTTGCTATTTCTCTTTTCTACAGCAGAAAGAGCCAGAAAGGTGATGTAGTGGGGTTTCCCTTATCACTGTTAGTATCAGTGACATTTTCATATTTACTGTTCTGATTAAATTTTTCTGACCAAGTTTCATTTAGTTTCACAGTAAAAACACATGATCTGAGATGTGAAATATGTTCTGAGAGCTTGGAAATGATCCAGATTGCTTCAAAGTTGTACTCTTAAGACTTGAGATAACAATAAATTTCTCTAAATCAGCTATAAACAGTTCATTGCTTTTAAAGTAACTTTTTTTTTTCTCTGCTACAACACTGAAATTAAGATCATTCCTCATATTTCAGAGAAAGGAAGAAAACATATTCAAATATTGTTAGAGGAAATAAAACATTTCACATATGGATAAATGCTAGCATGGCAGGAAGACAAGCTGAACAGGATCATTTCTGCCAAAACCATTAGCAAATTGCCTTACGGTGATTGGCTTGGCTGCAAGTCTTAGATTCCTCAGTTTTATGGTTTGAGAGATTTTTTTAGTTTTCCTCTCTGCTTTGTTTTGATTTGGGGTTTCTTTGAGGGGAGGCGAGAGATATTGAGTAGGGGAAGGATCAGGGAGTTACGCTAATCCACACATAGCTTGTACGTTAAGTCATTTCTTCTGGATATTTTGCTACTTCAGTACATCTGGCTTTGTTTAATGTCAGTTTTTTAACCAAATCACATCTTTGTTGCAATATACTACAATACTCTAATGAAAAGCTTGAAGGAAGCAGAGGCTGAACACATTTCATCCATTTCTGCCTGTTCCATACTGCTGCCACAATCACTGATTGTGTAAACATATTACTGCCTCTTGCCACTTTCCTGGAAACCAGGAAGCCAGAAATACAAACACGCATCCATGCACATACATATACACACACACACACAGAGTACATTTCCACAACACCTATCTCTTTCTGTTTTCAGCAGTTTCCCTATTCTTCCACTGTTTAAAGAATTTTTCTGCGTTTTCCACTACATGACATTATTTGTCATTATGCATATCCCGTGCTGGAAAGCAGCCAGCACAGATTGTTCTGAACCCCTTTCTCCATCTCATCACAAGCTCAGTTTCAAGTCCATCCTTGAAACACTTAATCCTTCTGTTATTGTGAGCTGAACATTAGGAAGGAATCTGAAGCCATGACAACAGTTTGCTTCCTGAAGACTCTGCTCTGGGCTTCCCCCATTGACCAGGCCAGACAGCTCAATGCCTCAGCTTCTCATCTCTATGGGGCTCTGGCTTTAATGTCATTCATTTAACGAGGGAATCTCAAAGTGTCTGAAATTAGGGTTCGGTTCAGCTCAGCTAAACACATGAATGTTCAGAAGTGGCTTTCAAGTTTGTCAAAACTTCTAGAAGACTCATCTATGTTTCCCATCTAGGCCAGAGAAATTGGTATTTCTAACATTTTAAATTCTGGGATATGAAGACTGTGCAGAATTGTCTATTTACATTCTTAATTCAAATTCTTAAATTTTCAAGCAGTTAAGATTCTAGATATTTAATCAGATTTAAACACCAAAAAAAGTAATCCACAAAATGCAGGTAAACAGCCTAAAAACAAAACGAAGAAAAATGGCAAAACCTGACAATTAAGAAGCTTAACTATCACTGCAGGTGCTAAATTTTGTTGCAGTACTTCGTGCTATAACAACAGTACAGAATACTGCACATTAATGGAGGACAGGAAATTCTTGCACACACAACATGCAAATTCAACTTGCAGAATTTACAAAACCATAGTTTCACCAAGTCACGTGACCTTTCTGAAAGGATCACCTAAGTACAAATCTAGAATAGTGACAGAGGGTAAAATGTTTAGAATATGCCAGAACATTCATCATCATAGAATCATAGAACCATAAAATAGTTAGGGCTGGAAAGGACCTTAAGATCATCTAGTTACAATCCCACTGCCATGGCCATGAGCAAGGATCTGATTTTTTTCTTCTAAAGGCTGATGTTGTCTAGTCCATTCAATATTTGGGATAAAAAAAGTTTGACTTCCCCTTTTTCCGCACCGGCTAGAATAAAGCACTATGTGGACAAGAGGTTGGGTTTTTTATGAAAACTTTCAGGTTTTCAGACCAGTGAAATTCAAAATGCAATTTGACTGATCTAAAATCAGTTTTTGATTTAGAAACATGGGGTCAACAACTAGAAGAACCTACACTTAAATATGGTCCCTGAACTACCAAGTTAATAACATACAGAGCCTCGATCAGTCATCACGAACATTCCTTTCAGAAGTCATGAAAACCCAAACACTCCTCAGAAGCAGAAACAGGCAAAATGCTTGGTATTGTAGGAGTAATGAGTTGTCAGTTAAAACCAAACAGAAGTGGAAAGGCAGTTCACTGTTTTAAACCCTGACTCCTGGCGGCATGAGAATTAGGCATGCACAGACTGTTCTGTGAACACTGATTGGATTGTTTGTCCGCTGTGCTTAAGCAGCACTCAAACCAACACTCAAAAAACATAAGGTACAGGGAGTTGGTTGGGGAAAGAGCAGAAACAGGGCATGTAAAACTAATGAGATGAGTGCAAAGGACAACTGCACCTTGTGCTACAAGCTTGTAACCTGCTTTGTAAATTCAGACTACTCTTATAACATCACTGGCTTCCTCCTGCCCCTCAATGGGGCTTCTGGCTCCTAAGCAGCATGGGTAGATTAAATACTTCAGTTACAGAACACTCCTCCATAAATCCTGATATTAAAAGTTGTCTGTGGTGTTATATGATTGCAGGAGCATTCTGCAAATTTTTCAACACTTAGCAAGTAAATGTTATGACATAGTTTATATTTGTGCATGTGGAAAAGATGGTGTTTCTTCACATTCCTGCACCTTTAGCCCAAACTGGGATGCAGATGATAAGGGGGTTAGTTTATAATGTTTCATTACATCATCTTCTGTCCCAGCTGACAGAGATTTCACAGAATATTTCATGAAGACCATAAGACTTGAGAAAACTTGCTAGAATACAGCCTAACTATAGAATAGAAAGAAAGAGAGGAAGAGAGACAAAGAGAGAAAAAAATAAGAGAGAGAGAAAGAGAAAGAGAGAGAGAAAGAGAAAGAGAAAGAGAAAGAGAAAGAAAGAAAGAGAGAGAGAGCAAAACCTCTCAAAAACAACAGGTGCTTTGGTTTTTTACACAAATATGACAACTGTATAACAGATGCACCATTTTCTTAGGGGTGCCCATCTGAAAGCAGCAAGATCACGCTGTAAAACAGTATTTTTTTTCTATATATTTTACCAGTGGGCCTGTGACATGATGAAGCAATTAATAGAGAGTGTGGGACTAACAGTGGCTAGCAAAGCGCATTTGTCATCCTTCCCTGAGTAACGGACATGACTAAGCCCATTCTTCCCTTCATAACTTCTATAAGAACACAAGGACACAGAAATGAAAGATGCAATGACATCTACTGTTTCTAGCTAAGAGTGATTTTGTTTTCTTGAGAATAGGTACACCTACAGGCATAATATGTTAACATTTCAGTACACTATGGGGAAACTGAGGTTTACTTATATCCATTCCATGTACATAATTATTAGGAGAAAAATACTTTTAGAACTGTTCATGTGGTATATTGACATCCTTGCTCATGGAAAACCATCTCCATTTACAGTCATTGACCAATTTTGAATTTTAGTCTAAATGAAACCCCACATGAAGATATTCTCACTTTCAGCCCCTAAAAAAAACCAAAAGCAAAACAAAACAAAAAACAAGACAAAACACAAAACAAAACCAAAAAAAAAAAAAAGAAACCCAACCAAACAAAAAAACCCCAAATTACTGGACCAGCTACTGGTCAGAAATTTTTAGCTAACATCTAAAACCTAGCTGATTATTTACAGTCTGTGGTCTTTATTGTGGCTGAAGTCAACTTCTTCATGGAAAGAACTCTCCCTGCATTTCTTTCTCTTTTTTATTCATAAAAACTGTGGCTAAGTTGTCAGTTTTAAGTGACCTGAACTTATTTACATGCACACAGCAGGGAAGAGGGTGTTTATAATAGCTCAGTACAGGCAACCCCATGAAGCAAGTCAAGCATTCCTGCTGGTCTTACATATAATCAATGAGCCTGCAGTGCATTTGCTGATGAATTGGACAATGAGACTGAGGATCTGAGTCATATTCAATCAACTGCATTTTCAGCAGCCTGTCAGGGATGACGGCAGACCTATTTTGTAGTGCTGTACACACACTGGCCCACTTGGGAGAGTACGTTTTTATATGTGTGTCTATAAATGTAAGTGCATGTATGTGTATATATATATAAAAAATAAAATTGTGTGTTTACCGGTGTGTGTATATATATGAAAATAAAGAAATTAATGGATTTTTACAGGTATACGTTTTAATGCAATTCCTTTTTAGCCTTTCCCTTGCAACTGTAGTAACTACAGTACTGGCCATCCAGAAGCCTTTGTGTCCCCAACAAGAAAATTAAAGTACAGAGAAACATATTCATAAAGCTGTGGTTGCTCAGACTGGAAATAAAAAAATCCAAGTAGACAGTAGATGCTCAGCTAAAGAGATGTGTCTCAGGGGCAGACCTCTAAATGGTCTATTAGATAGGATGAGATAGTAAATCTAATTTGCCAAAACACAGGCATGCTCCTCAAGGTTTCATGCTGTCAATATTCTATGCTAGCCTGCAGTCTTGATTGTGTTCACATAATAATGAGCATGAAAACTTGGGAAGGTTTTGGCTATTCTGTAGCCAGTCACCCTTTGTCTCCTTAGTGAATTAGTACTCCAGAATGTGCTGCATGCATTATTTGGACAAACAGCCCTTCAGGTGGCAGAGCTATGGTAACTGTCCACTGATAGCAAATGAAAGAAGAGTTCCAAGAAATACACACTTCCCAGATTTGCTGTGCTGGGAAACAAAACAAAACCAAACCAAACAAAACACCAACCAAAACCCCAACAACAAAAAACAGCCCACATAATCAAATTTAAAATACTTCTTGCCTTTAAAAGTTTCAGATCATGTTTCATTTAGGAAATGGGCAGTGCCTTGAAAGCAAGAAGGCTGCATTGTAAGAAACAAGCATTCAGAGAAGTAGTGCTGAGGGTTTCATCCCTTAAAACTGGGGATTTTCCTTTTTTCCTTAACATTCTTTAAACTCAAGTTTTCATTCCTTAAGTTTAAGCCTCCAGGATTCTGCTTTCACACTGTTTAAGGCTGCATCCACCCCATTGGAATACTTGGAGAGATATTTGAAATGTAAACAATCACTTCTAGCAGAACAAAAATACAAGTAAACCAAAAGAATAAATAAACATAGGGAGTACACAGGATACAAGTGACATAAGCTACACCCACCAGGCCTACCTCTTGTTTCTGAAAGAATCCTGAAGGAAATTTATTCACTTCCTTTTGGGAAATGTGTGTGCTTTTGTGGGCCAGATTAACAGCACATGAGTGCCAAAGTGGGCAGCAAATTCTCCCAGGTGCACATTCTCACTGCTTCAATTCTACCTCTTCCAATCCACGTGAGATTCCCCATGAACCTATATAACCCATTAATCCAGCAGTTAACTAACCCAAAGCAAAAAGAGTAGGTTCCACAGCTAATGGAAGAGCATGGCCAGCAGCAGAGGAAGTACGTAGTCATAAACTCTCACACTCACTCAGTTGTTACAGCTGTCCATAAACCTGCTTCATTCAATTTCCTGAGGCAACTCTGGAGAAAAATCTGGACAGTACTATTGTAGTCTGCTGGTTATAAGAAGAGGACCCCGTTCATTACTATTATTTGGCCCAGATGCAAATGATAAGCAATGTTTCTCTACCCCACAGTGGAATAAGAATCCTGTAAAAAAGCCCTTTGGGCATCAAGAAGGAAAAAATAAATTGTCACCCCCTGGATAAATCTGAGGACTGGCCATTGTAATGCCAGAAACCAGGAACTGGATGCATTTTGAGGCCCCTATACTCAGCAAAGAGAAGTTCATGCTATAGGTGATGCTCAGCTGACAGCATCTGTAGATGCCAACCTGCGATTTTCCTGACAGAAGCACCCTTAGTCAAGGTTGAAGGCAGGGAGTTTTTTTCTCCACCTTCTTTGTAACATGAGAGGCAGACTTGCAAGCCTGTTGCAGAAAAGTAACTTTTAACTTTGTTGCCACCCAACAGTAACCAGGCTTGAAGCAGAGGTAGTCCAATGGCTCATGACAGCAAAGGTCCAGTCCTTAACAGTAAAAGATAACGAAGCAAGTTATGGGGTGTTAAGGCAGCACTGAGGACCAGAATACTACAACAGTAGGTATTAATTGTCCAGTCCAAAGTACTTCCTTTGCAAGGAAGCCTTTTGCTACTGCAAATGGCTGATTTTGGACTACTGTTACAGAGAACTATAATGTCATTAAAAATGCATAGCTCTGGGCAAACCTATACAGAGTGTCATACTAGCTTTTATGAACATGTTGAGTACCTGACATTACTTGACAATTAACTTGAAATTTAAAAAATAAAGTCTAGTGTAGACAAACTCCTTGGGGCTTTATACTTTTTATATCAAGACATTATATTTTTTCAGGAAAGACAGCAATCACCTTGACAATGCAGTGTAACACAATGCAGTGGCAATATTACCACACAGAGATAGTTATGGTGTGAAACAAAAATCACCTATGCTTCGCTTCTACTGGAAGTATTCTATCTTTACTTCTGGCACTTCTGCAGCAGAGTCTGCAGAGATCCTGCACTAAATGTTATTTGAGCTGGGAAGATCCTTCGACAGCATACCGTGCTAAAGGATCAGAAAGATGGCCATTTCAGCAATGACCTGCTTAATTCATTTTGAAACAAGCAGCTCACTTATCTGTATCCTCCTAATTTCAATCAAACAAAATCTGTATGCTTTAATTTTTTTTTGACGCATTCATAGATTTTTCAGATTCTGTTGGAATAAATTGAGAACTTATTACTGTATCACAAAACCCAGGTTCTTTGTGCTAAAAAATACGCAACAAGGTAGCATGTTAAGAACAAAACGGTATTTCTAAGCATGAAATTTTAGCTTAAATAGAAGAAGGCTTTTACTTACTTCTTACACCAAAATCAGAGGGAGTTTTAATGATCTTTAATTTTGCTGGTATTACCAAAGCCAATAGTATTCTATAAAAATAGTATGTTTTTTAATACCTTCTTACATTCAAATATAGTACAGCATTATCTTCTTTCTGGGAAACCTGCAAAGGAGCCCTTGAACATAAAAACAATTGCTGTTTGCAGTTAGGGACCGCTCAGCAAAAAAGTGGATACAGAATTTCCTGGGAGACATCAAAACACTGGGGAGAGAATGGATCGCACTTCTGATATTTCAAAGTGACTAACCAAGAAGCATGAGCCACAGGACAATTAAGTAGGTAGCTAACATACACTTCTGGTTTAGCCACTAAGAGAGCTAGGTCAGACAAACTGTATAAAGGTGGCAGCAAGAAACTGTTTAGAAGTTAACTTGATGCAGCAAATAAGGTATGGATTTGAGCTTGAAAGATCTGTCCTCAAAAGAAAACCAACCAACCAACTTTAGGGTATGTGCAATAAGCATGAGGTTCTAATGCTGAAATCTATCCAAAGGGCATTTGGAAACATTTGATGTTCATATGTCAGCTGTCAGCAAGGCTCTGAAGCTTTGATCCTGCACTTTCATCTTTACCTGTTCTTCATGGAGTTTTTAAGAGCACTCAGTTTGCTAGTGTACTATTCCCTGCCTTCTTTCTTTCACTGGGTAGCTGACACATGCCCTTGGATTGAACCGTTTTCTATTAGTGGCTGAATAGGGTTTATGGGGATTTTTTTTGGCACAAAAGCACTGCCTCTTACATATGTTCATTGGTATGCAGACTACCCGAGCTTCATATATTCTCCTTGGGCTTTTTCCCCACCATCCCCCCCCCCCCCGTTTTTTTTTTTTTTTTATTCCATTTTGGACTGTGTCGCATTTCAGCTAACACGGGTATTGCAAATTTGCTTCAGAATCATTAACAAATGCATGAAGCCAAATTCTCCATGATTTATCATCACTAAAACCAATGTACAAATACTTGAAACTGTGTATAACTAGCTCTGAATTTCCATTGTTGCTAAACACTTGGGGCATTGTTTATTTATTTGTTAATCTACATGTCTAATTAGATTCTCTAGCTTCTATACCCCTGGCTTATTGGGAAATCATTCGTTATATAGCTAAACTCTGCCATCATTGTCATTATATTTAGAATATGATATTCCACTTTTTATACTAAGTGATACATCAGACCTAAAACCTGCCTTATGAATTTTCATTTGCTTTCCTAGGTACAGAGAAGGAAATAGATTCATTGGGGTTTTTCAAGTTTTAGAACAATTAGAAAGTTAGAGTTAATTGAACGATTTGGATTCTAGGGGAGGGAACCTTAAAAGTCTTGTGCATTCTTTGTTCATTTTACACATACAGGATATTTTCCTGTTCCTGTATCTAAACAGGAACACTTTTTTTGTGATATCTAACATATTTATAATACTTCATCATATCAAGTTTTTTTCACATAGAACAGAAGCTGGTTTGAAATCTTATTTCTTCTTTGTGCAGCATTGGTTATCATTTTCTCACCCTAATCAGCAACAGGAATACCACTATCATATTATCACATAAGCTATAAAACAGTAATTCACAGTTTCCAAACATTGAAATTTCTTTACTAATTTTTTAAACAATTACTGTTAGCACACACTGTCTGACTTTTTTAAAGTCCAGAAACTGCAGCTACCACCTTTGGAAGAAGACAGTCCTGGACTAATTTTAGCAAGGCTGCAACAGACTGGACACTAAAGTGTGCTTGGATTGTTTGCAAAGACCTTTCTAAGAAAACACCAAACAAACCCAAAATCAAAACACCAAAAGCCTCTCCAGCCTTCCTTCTCAGCTCTTTGGCTAATAACTTTCCAGATCTCACTTCTAGTAAAGGGCATTCTGTCCCTGTGAGAAGAATTATAGATGCAGTAACTAATAATTGCAGCATCATGAAGATCAGCTGCAGAAAAAGAAAAACTGGGTTCTGTACATTTTACTGCTCAGACCTGACAATTGACACTTCAGAGAAATAAAATGGGTTTCACAGTTGTGTAATCACTAACCCATTAGTACGTCCAACTTCCGTAAATGCAAACTTGCTACAGATATCCACCTACCTGGTATTGTGTGGTGTGGTCTGGTTTGTGAACAACTCCCCTGTCTATTTCACATACTATTGTGAAAAAATGAAAAGTCTAATGTGTGTTCTAATGACAGGGCAAAAGTCTGCATAAAGCCTAAAATATTGCTATCCCTTGATAAACAAGATCTCTGGATTAACAGTCTGCTCTTAGTATTGTGAATAGTTTATTTTCACATGTTTTAAGTATCCCTTTTTTATGGCAACAAAGTAAGACAAGTTCCTAAAAACAGATGGAGGAGATGTTGTTAAAAGTTTTGACAAGTTAGCCTGATGTTCAAGTGGAAAAGAAGTTAGAAGATTTTGCTGAAGGATATGCAACTAATCATGTTTGCCACTACAGCAAAAGCAGAGAGCCTTCACCAATAACAGAAATGACACCACAATCATACTAGAAAGTATTCAAAGGTTTAATGGTGTCAAGAAGTTATGGAGACTGTCACGAGAAACTCATCTGATAGTAAATGAAAGACATTTGATTTAACTACTCCATCTACTGGCAAATAATTATGGCTAGTGTGCAGAGATATGGGTGTTTCTTGTATGAAACTCTGTCTACAGAAAAGACTCAGAGGCATGTTTCTGTTCTTTGAAAAAGCAACAAATGCATTGTCATTAGCATCATTCTTTTCCACAGTTTCCATACACTATGGTTTGTACCCGCAATAATGGTGTCCCATTTACATGGCACAGCTCCAAGCTGAGTTTTAGCTGAACAATGTGGAGATTTTTTTCAGTATAGTTCATAAACACGTGAGTTTTGACCTATCACAACCTACATTTATTTGTAGTCCCTCCTGTTGATACTTCCTTTGATTGCCTGGGAACACGTTGAGCTTTATGGCAGATTACACAAAGCTCCACCTAGATACTCCCCGGCACCCTTCTGCAGGACTGTGTTCAGCCACAATGGCTTTGCAAAGTACGGGCTTTATTTTCATTTCCCTCGCAGGCAGTACCTAGCAGCAGAGCTCTGAGAGAACATGTACCAAGGGCCTGAGACCTATAAGACACAATCTGAGCACAGTAACTGGAAACATGACTGCCTGCCTTTCCTTCAAATTACAGATTACTGATATTTCACTTTTCTCAAGATGTAAGGCCATCTCTGGCATTCTCATCTTTACCACCATGAACACCAGGGCATTCAGAATTTTGCATGCAGTGCTTTCAATCTGATAGTGTTCCTGCTGGGCTTCTTCATTTTGACATAGTGACTACTATAATGCCAATCAGTTTACAGTGTCATATGAAATTAGTAAAATTACCTATTTAATCTTTTCTGCTTTAATTTCTGACTCCTTCATGATACTATGAAGTTCTCTAATATGCATTCCACACAACAAAACTGGTAATTTCCTTTACCGCTATGAAGGAATAAAATTCACACACTAGACCAAACCCTCTTCCACGACTCTGGCTAACCTCCCAGGACAACGTTGCCTGAGTGCAGAGGGCACAAAACACACTGCCATGTTCCTCTCAGCAGTTCCAGAAAAGTGTTCTTAGGGTTAGAGGAGAAAGCTGTGGGAGGAGAGAGGAAGTGACAGCTGAAACACCCTAAGCTGTGTAGGCCATTGGTTGCAAAGTAACCCATAGCCCACCACAAGACAACTGCTGGAAATGTGGAACAGCTAGCAAAATGGGGTCCTACAAGTTCTGTGAATGCTTCAGCCTTCACAGAAGCGTAACATCCAAGTATAAACAAATATAATGGAATTAGCTTTTATCTTCAATACAATTTCTGCAGACAGTACTGGAGATGCAGCTTAGACCTTGTAAAAACAAAATACACTTCTATACCCAGACATCACCATCTACCCCCTTTCTAATAGATTTGGTCCATGAAACCAAAGTTTCTAGCCAAAGCACTTTTTATTTCTTTTTAATCTCTTTCATTGTCCACCCAGAATTAGTTTTCCCTAATGCTATTTACTGTGGATAAATATGTCCTTGATAAGACTGCTGCAATTTCGAACATGCCCATGCTTACCTCCAAGAGGGCAGTGCTGACAAGTCTTGTGTCTAGCAAGACACACCAAACCAGTTATGTATCTTATTTCACAGCTACCCTCAACACAGATGAAAGACAATGGTATATAAGATTTAGCCAGTCATAAGAGCAAGCACAGCAGTCTGACTGATTCCTTAAATAAACTCAGCTGGATGCTGCCTCAGGGGAAAATAAAGTTAAAAAAAAAAAAAAAAAAAAAAAACACACACACACACAAAAAAAAAACAAAAAACAAACAAACAAACAAACACTTTTCATTTTGACATTTTTGCATAGCTTTGAGATACATACAGACAGGGAAGGTGGTGAAGCTCTCCCACTCCACCCTTCACAATGTACACAGCAGTGAGCTGTACATTTATGTGGAAGCTTTGGCCCCGCACCTGGAATCTGCTTGGAGCATTACGCTCATTTGCCAAGTTCAGTGTTTAAACAAGACACTGATTTTTTTGTTTTAGCAAAAGCTACTCAACAGGATAAAAAAAAACATGTTGATTTTCAGTGAAGATTTAAATAGCAGCATAGGTTACCACTGTTTACTCTTCTGGAGCAGATTTTCACACTGGAATACATGCAGCTCAGACTATGACCTTAGGAGCATCTCTCATGATTTAAGAAGGGGTCTCTGAACTTTCTGTGTTTAAACAACAAAGCCAGAAATCTAGACATTTGGGGTGTTTCCCACTGCTGTAAGACTAGGTACAGAGGAGAAAGACACCTAGTTCACTTTGGCATTTCAAGAAATATCATCTGTTGTTCTCATACCAGGGTACATTATAGACAACTTTTCATTCTGACTTTTTTAAAAGAACAAATCACACACTTCACCTCTCTGGTAACACATAAAATTTTAAGTGAAATTACAGAAACTGCTCAACCAAAGCATTGTCACTGTTAAATGAATCAGATGAGAATTCATGGTTCTACATTTTTCCTAAATATGTTCAAGCAAAATCTATAAACACCCTGAAGCCAGATTTGAACATAGGTTCAATGGATGAAGAATGCATGGGGGCTAGACACATTTCTCTGTAAGGTGCCAGAGGATGTCCCTGGTCTCCAAATCTGGACACAGTTGCTTTCTGCAACTTTCCCTTTGAGATTTTGTAATTTCAGGCAGATTCTTTGGTCAGATTCAACACCTTTTCAGTAGTCCCCTCTTCCTGTGGTGGCCTCCGAAATGAATGCAGTTTAAAGCCACATTGTTTCAGTTCACCAAATACCTCCAAAGAGTGGAAGTAACTGTCCACAAATATTGTCATTAATTGATTGGTAGAAGTGGGGGAAAAGAAGAGGAAGAAGGGTCTTGTTGAGATTTCTATCAGACCCAGGAGTCTATCTCCTTTTCAGCCTTTATTTGTTTTGTTGATACATCAATGTCTAAAACATGCAAGTCTACAGCTCCCAGCTAGGGAAAAAACTGTTACAGGGTAATATTTCAATACAGCATCTTTAAATGCTTTATTATAATTTTATCGGGAAATCTGTATGGATTCCTGGCAATCCTCTACATTTGTGCATTTTCTGTTTCTAGTTAGCTTGCTGAACAGCACAGAGAACTTCAGCTCCAAGAAAGGACTTCTTTATAAAAGTCAATAACAACAGTTAAACTGTTAAACACACTTTGTGCATACCTCTTTCATGGTTTAAAATGAATTACTATTAACTGTTGATGCACAGTTGTCAGCTATTAACTGTATTTCAAGAACAAGATCACACGTGAAAGAAACAAAATCATCTTAAAGATTCGACTGAATTCTGGATTGGTTGCACAGTCTCCTTGCTCTTTTACCAAAGTATAGTTGGTGCAACACTATACCCTTGATATCTTTTGGTCAATCTGCCTCTAAGTCAGGCCTGGGTTCCTACCTGTGTCAGTCAAAATGTGACAAACACAGGAACAAAGACTGCAAGAAGCGTGAAGGCAAGAGGTCTGTGTGCACTCATAGAGCACTAACCGCAATTACATCATCTGTTATGCATCTTATTAGTAACAGACAGTTTAATCTTGAAAAGCTTTAAAAAATACTGTTGTTTTTTTCCCTATGTTATTGCCATGCATATGGTAAAAGAAATTCTAGCGATATACTTTCATTTGGTATATCACTTATCTGACTGTTATTCTGATGCTCAGAGGCAGACAACACTTTGAAGTTCCGATTTCACTGAAAGTCAAGAAAAAAAAGCAGAATTCTAAAGGAAATAAAATTATTCAGAATGAATAAAACACATTCTTAGACATGTTTGATGCCTTATATTTTTTCACCTCTCAAAAGTTTAGGTGTACACAGAGCTTTACAGGAGGTGCTGTGAATTTCAGCTAGCGAAAAACTACTTCTGGAGGCCAGAAAGGACTGTTTTGGTTAGCTCTGCTGCCCTCCCACATCATACAAGCTATAGTTTTCACCCACTATTTTCTACATCATTATCAAACTTAAAGTTGAGCAGCATTTCTTTCAGAAAGACAGTCAAGCTTTAAGGAATTCAACAACGTGCTAAAGCAAAAGAAGGAGTTGGGACGTGAAAGGGGAAAGAGGGCACAAAATCAAAACAGAGCTGTTACAAACCTCAGAACATGTAGTTCATTCCAGTACCCCCAGGCAGCATTTACTGTTACCTGAGCAGCTCCAGGCTTTTGCTTATCTAGCAGATCTTAAATTCCCTGTAGAATGGTATTTCCACAATCTCCGCTCTTTACTTTAGGAGACACATAGATGGGTTCTGAACAAACAGCTGAACATGATCTGTCTGTATCAACGGCATCCAAATTCATTCCTGAAGATCTAAACAGAACATGTCCTTAACTGAAAATCTTAAGGGCTTGGGAGATAAGTCTTTTGGTTTTAATTATTCAGACATCTTTAACAAATTTAATTGATGCCATTTCTTATGAACTGAGAGAATGAAGGTAGATTGACAAACTGTGCATTATTTTTCCCTCCATGTTGCACAAAACTCTGGTAAGTTATTTGTAGTTGCAACTTAAGATTAACTATCATCTGAAAAGTAGAAAGAGTCTGGACAAACTAGGTTTCTCATATGGCAGTTCAAAGCCATCAGGATCTAAAATATCACTGCACACTGAATTCCCGAACTAATACCATGATACTGAAAATACACTCTATCAAAAAAATAAAAAAAATAAAAAATAAAAAAAGAAACAAATCCAAACAAACATACTGTGAATTATTCAAATTTGTCCCAGTATGCTTCATGCTATATTATATATTTTTATCCCAGAAAGTAGGCAATACTTTGTGGGGAGAAAACATGTAGAATTCTGAAGGTCTGGGTTTAAGTCCTTGGACCATTGTTGGCCTGCAGAACTATCTCAGATATGCCTCATAACCATACCTTATTTCCTCGTTGGTGATAGTAATGCTTCAGAAAGCAGAACTTTCCAAACAGAGAACAAAAGAAAATACAGCAGTTGTTTTGCCTTGAAAACAAAACTTTTTCTTCCTGCCACTCAAGCAGACTCTAAACACACCTCCCCCTTTTCCAAGATAATGGCTTTATCTATGAATCACATCACTCAAACACTGAGATTCTTCTCTTTTTTTACTTCACTGCAGCCCCAGACAAGTAGGAACGTTACAACTTTCAAAGGGAATGTTTGTATTTTAAGCTCAGCTGTACGCTACAGTCTTTTTAGGTCAGATCACTTAGAACAGGGAGTGTGTGTGGAGGGGGAACAGCAAAAAATTTTATCTGTCAGTTGGAACTGAAAGAAACAGCAAGAAAAGAGGCAGCTTAGCTATTGGTTTTGAAGTGATGGCATTTGTCTATGAGCACAGAGCCTACAAAAGGCGACAGGTTCTAAAATAATGGTACCATAGGAGGCAGTGAAATGTAAAACATATGTCACACTTTTCCCTGCTCACAGAAAGGTTTAAAATATTTATAATGCTGCACCTTTCACGCAAAGCTTTCTGCAGTTTTCCTGGGTTCATGGGTAGGTGAATCACATCCTTAGAACTACACTGCAATGCTTACATAGATTCGTTCCTCTGCATAAACTGAAAGGAGCAAATTTTAGGGTGCAAAGGCATGGATGGCTATGAAGCAGCCCTCAAATAGTGATTTTGTGAGTATGCATTCCTCAACACACAACATTTGCTTCTGCAACAGGATTTAAGGGAAAAAAAACCAAAACAAAAAACCCTACTCTTTCATTTATGACACAAGCTGAGGCATTGATATTGTTACTTTCTTGTGCGAGAATACCACAAAGTGTAATCTAGGGTTTTGAATTAGGTAAAAGTGCATGTTTGTATGTGCGCATGCATAGGAGGGACAACAATGAAAAGATATGCTTTGTTCTTTTTCTTCTTCAATGTTCTTTAGTGTGCCTTTTAGTATCATTGGAGAGGAAATTATTTTTTGTGAGTAAAACTAACAGGAAAATAATTCTTTTTTCCTCTAAGGAATTAGAAGGTCTCAGAACTATCTGCTTACAAGAAATTTGCACTGTGGACAAAGCTGCAAGAAACAAAGTGTAGTATGTAAAAAGGTACAGATTTCCAAATTAAAAAGTTGTTCAGAAGCTGACGTGATAGAATTTAAGTGTTGAAGGAAAACAGCGAGTCAGTGAAACAGAGGCAGGTAGGATGTACACACAGACTTTCATAGGAATACATGAAAAAGATCCTTTTGAAATGAAATTAAGCAAACCCAGTCAAACACATGCATCCTGCTGAAGACCTGTTTGAAACCAATGTTTCAACTTTGAAGAAGTTTCAGGTGTCTTTGTATCAACACCAAGTCTTCAACTTTCAGAAAAACTATTATCAAACTAAAGGCATGTTTATGGCATCTCTCACTTGTAGCAGAGGCCTTGTTTGACCTGGATGTAGAAGATCATATGCCCCAGAGAACGGCTACAAACACGCGAGACTCGGTGTTGTGCCTCCCACCCACTTGGAGGTGCAGACTCATTCCTCAGCATCTCCACATCACAGGAGAGAATGCCTGGCTGCAAAGGACAGTCACACAGTCCACATACATCAGGTGTCATCTGTTGGTACCATAAGACAGACTTTCACCTAACCCATGGAAACCAAATTTTAGTGTAAGATACAAACCCTCCACCTTCGTCAGTGATTTGGAGGATGATTTCATTGAGAAAAAAGCACAAAGCAATGATCTGTGATTCCTTCCTAGATCTGCTTTGCCTTCTCTTATTAACAAGGAAATTAGTAACAATTGTACAGGTTGCTTCAGAGTAGCACAAAGCACCTGTAGATGTTATTCATGTAGTTAGAACTGTGGTATTAACAGTACGATTAGATTTATGGCTGAGATGAAACTCACGATTAATTTAAAAGAAATTTTAGCTGAGTAAATCACATCACATTTTATATGTATTTGCAGCTCTGTAGATGGCACACTACTTCGTCAACAGACTAGAGAGCACAGCTGAAGTAGAGTTTTCTGCTGCCCTAGTGCTCCGGCAGATGAGCTATCCATGTCGCCCTTTCTTACAAAGTGTGGTGACACCACTTTAGTTCCTAGCCAGCAAGTTTCAGCTATAGGCAGATTTTTCTTTTCACTTTCTTGCTGTCTGTAATCAGAGGAAGAAATAGTACTTTCATGATCTGAGATGCCAAGCAAACAGTCAAAGTGAAAATAAATAGATGAAACCAAAGTGCATCCCACCATCTGGATTTGGGAACCCTGTACAAACAGGAGCAAGGGAAAAGGACAAGGAAAGTCTGGGTGAAAAGTGAATGGGATTATACACATTAGACTCAGAGATACATGACCAATATTAACATAGATGTTAAAAATACATTGTACCTTCCTGTCTGAAAGATATTACAAAGGAGACCTGAGCAATTCCTCTGTAATTCTCTGTTACCAACTAGTGTCACAAGGGTTAGCTCATCACATTTCATAAGCAAATGTAGGATTTCAATGCAATGAAAGCTGCATATAAAAAAAATAATTTCAAAGAGAAAATGCACAATAAGGCATAAAATGATGAACCCAGTGCCTTGGTGTAGGCTTCCATGTGTTATGAACACAGAAAAATTATGCTCTTCCCTTGGCAGATCAAATAGCATGCAACAGACCACTAACTACGTACGATTTAATTTCTCACCTGTTTGCAGTTGTTAGCCTGTAAAAAACGGGTAATAGATTCCTCTTAAAATGATCTTGATTTTAAAATGGGAAAAAAATTGTTATTGCTGTTGCTCCCCTGCACAAGAGGAAATAGAGGGAAAAAGTTATGAAACTTAAAATACATTTTAAGCTTATCCATTGCATGAGAAAAATTCAGTACTGTTCTTGTCTGTAAATATCCAGTGTGTACACGTTTGGGGCCACATACTGAAGCCTCACATTGCATATACTTTTTTGCAAAATCCTGACTGTTGAAACAAGCGTGCAAACTTGAGCACCAAGCATATAGGGCTCCACCTGACACACATTTAAAGATGTAAGATGCAAGATGTAAGAAATAATCACTGACTTTTCTTCATCTGTTAACATTTCACTTCTGCCTAGATTCTACCAGACTGGAAGTTAGAAAAAGAATTTCAATAAAATTCATAAATCCTATTAAATCCAGTGATAAGACTCTTCCTAACTTCCATAGAAAACAATTCCTCATAATAATTTTTATCTTCTAATCATAACAATTTTATGCACCACTTTTCCCAGGCTCTGATATCTGCATCTAAAATTCTAGGTATTAGTACCAAGCTCATAGAAATCTGCTATCTTATGTGATGCTAATCATCTTCAGAGAGCAGCTGCCAACTCCATACTCTAACATAGGCTATCAGAAGCCTCTAGGTTTCTAATGAAAAACAAAACAAAACAAACACTTCTCCCTGTTTTCTCATCCATCCCAATATGCTCCTCAGTTTTAAAGTTCTTCCACATATCACTCGTAAGGACACCCATTTCCTTGTTGTAAGTTAGAGGTTGCTTCACCAAGAATCAAGTACTTGAAGATCTTTTTAAGTGACTGGTCCTCTAATAATATTTACTAAACCGCCTCCTTCTCTCTACAGTGAATTACTTCTCTTGCATGTTAGCAATTTGGACAACAGGATATGCAGACGAATTTTTATAGATAATTAGCTGAGTGGATATTCAGCAGAAGTGGGTCATGCTGCACTTGTTCACGGATGGTTCAACAGAACGGATTTCAGCCCATGCATTCTCCAAATACATAACATTTTGAATATGGGACAAGAGTGAAAATAGAAATATTTTTAAAGGTTTAGGAAAGGTTACAGAATATATGCTTTTAGTGTAGGTAGATAATAGGTAGACAAAGCATTTCAAGTATGCAGTGAATGCACTTTATTGGGTATCAGTAAACAAAAATGCTTGCTTTTAGAGACACTCATCAAGCAGGAGACAGCATATCTGCTGCAGATACAGACTTACACTATCTTACAGTTGCCAATTAAGTGTGACCAAAATTATCAATTTATCTATAGACACACTTCCTATAGCTACAAATGCTACTTATTTTATGACAGCACCACGCTTAAGCGTGTACCCATGGGCACAGTCTTGGTTCTGCAGCTTGAAAGGCAGCTAATGCATCCGGCACCATGTCCTACTGCAGCAGGATTGCATCACAAACCAACCTATTTGAAGTCCAACAAAAAGAGTCATTACAGATTCATTACTAACTCAAAAGCAGGGCTCTTCAGTTTCCTAGGATAGCTCAAAATGTGGATAAAACATGCTGCAGAGTCCAGCAACAAACATCAGAGATATACTCGGAGACAAAATACAAACAATCAAGCTACTAAATCCTTCTGGAATTATTGCCAATCTTTAGTATCACCAATGGAAAGTCAAGGACTTTTCAACTGGTTGGAGTCCAATCTCACTAGTAAGTCAGTACTTTTCTTCACAATCATTATTATATCAGTGGCATTAAAAGATGGAGAAATCTTTCTGTAGCATTTGCTGTGGAAACAGTAAAAGTATTACTTTTCTCCTAGCAACAAGTAGCTAACATAAAATTATCACACACTGAACAAGATTTATGTCCAGATCATGGGAAACACCCATAAGCTTTAGCTTAACTGTGCCCTCAGAATATTATAGTAGTCACTGATGATGTTTATTCTGCACTTTTCCCATTTCAAAGCTCAGACTGTTTTGAAGACTGCAGAAGAGATGCTATAGATAGAAATTAATTATGTTATTATATTTTCTATTAACAATTCAAACCAAAACATGCAACTGACCCAATTCTCTATAATAAACATGATAAATAAAATGTATTTCAGATAGCAAGTAATTTCTTGTCCTAACAGATACACCTCTAACAGTAGTTTGTTACAAAGAAAGAAAGGCTGGAAAAATCTACTCTCTTTATATTTGTGTACACACCCTGACACAACAGTGTTCTCTTCTGTGGTGTTGGCTCTCAACATTTTGATGTGATTATCAAAAAGTACTCAAAACTTAAAAAAAAAAAAAAAAGAAAAGAAAAAATATAGATATATGAAATGCTGAATATAATTCTCTTATACTATACTATCACTTACAGAATATCACACAGGTAGTGAACATGTTCATAGATCTTAGATTTCATCCAATACCAATCAAAAAGGTGATCCAACAATTTAAGTAAATAATCAGCAATTCATTTACTTATCTGTACTTACTTCCATAAAATCCTCGATCAGTATGTTTAGTTATTTGCTCACCATACCTTTCCTGATTAAAAGGCATTGCTACATAGCATCCTGTACAGAAGTTTAGCCCAGATAATCTCAGATGAACCTTCTGTTGTAAAGTGATACATTATGGTTAAGTACATGCAGCATCAAAAATTAGCATGTAAACTGGGACTGAGCACTCCCCAGTCAGACATTATAAAGTTACAATTCCGTTGTTCAATGTTTCAGTGTTCTTACACTGAAACCCAATCATAATTTCACCCTTTCCAACTTAACTTTTAAAAGACAAAAGCAGGGGGGAGGTATGCCTTCCAGCTCAGCAATTTCAATTCCAGGACAGCAAGGCAGAGACTTACAGCTGCGTGCAGTCAGAGCAAAATATTTAAAAGTCTATAAACCAGTGATTTAACAAACCACTAACTAAAAGGAGGCATCTGATTATATAAAATTGCCAAGCAGATGCCAAGAATGCTATAATGGTTTCTAATCATTTACTGCCTACACTTCACTCCAAAAGCCATTACTCCTTTTTTATGTTCTCCTAGAAGCTCCAACGTCTAGCCAGCATGAAGCCTGGGAAAAAATCTGGGGAAGGAGGCAGCAGGGGGAAAAAAACTAAACCAAAACAGAAAAACCCACCACACCCAACTCATCGTCTCTCTCCAATACTTCTTATTTCTACCATTCAAAAAACAAGATATTTTAGCAACTTAAAGAACTAACATCTAAATCAGAAAGGATTGGCTCGAGAAGGCAGCAATTAATTAAACTGAATTCGTCGGTGAGGTTTAAAAAGGGAAGTCAGGGAATTAACAAAAAAGAACAGGTTTACAATCCCTTGTAGAGTTTGACTGCTGAACTTATTAACAATGCTTAAAATTCACCAGCCACTCATTTACACAAATGTAAGCAGAACACAGATAAGAATCTAAAATTTAAATAAAATCAGCTTTCAGTGAAGCATCAATCCATAATCACCTATAATTGTTTCAAATATTACACTCTAAATTGTTTTAGACATGGCTAAGATACAGCAAGGCTGACAGTTTGCAAAACAAATTATCAGCGTATGCATTAGGCCAGGAAGCTGTGATTTGCAGTATAAAATATACATGAAAGCAGAAAGAGTTCAATCATACACCATTTCATAATTTACAGCATTTTTCAGCATTTTTTGTCATGGTATGTATCCTGTATAGGACCTTGCCTAATGACATGCATCGTATAACAGTTGCTTACTTGGAATTGTATGTTGGTGCCCTACTTACATGTACTTGATAAATAAAAACACACATAGTAAACTGAAATCAGTACAAAGCAATGAAACATATGAAATAACTTCATAAGTTCCATACTAATATCCAGGCAACTCCTTGAAACTCAAGAGACACAGCCCCAAATAGTGAGCTTCAGTCATATTCCATATGGAATTTGAGAGCGCAGTTCTTCACTTGCTGGCCTCCCCTGTTCAACTTTTTTTCTACTGGTTCTCACCAGCTATTCATTTTATGCCATGCAGTAGTCTCCTACTTCCATTTACATTTCAGGAATTCCTCAGTAGGGCAATAGTTGCAGAATTTGCTCATGGTACATTTAATTCAAATAAAGGACTGTCCTTCCCTGATTTTGTGAAACTGTATTTCAAATAGTCTGATATTTAAAGGTGAACATAGTGTGTTACACACCATGGGGAAGTACCTGTCTGCAGTCATGTTCTTATTCTGTTAAGAAGAATAAGTCTTTCATGGACTGCTCTTTCCGAAGTAGTCATTTGAGTTTAATTTTCAAAAGGCATTGACCAAAATTCTGCTTGAATTGGGGTATTCCATTTACTGCATGTAAACAAATATCATAAGATGTTGCATATCTTCTTTTAGAAAACATCTAGCTGATTGATTCTAACAACATCCCTGGACAGTTATTTGTTGGTGCTATAATATACACTGACTGTAATTCATCTTACATCAAACACGTTTGGAAGAAAGGCACATGTTTTTTCCAGCTTAATCTTGACTCATCTCACTTTGAGTTCTATCTATTGAAGCCCTTCAGACTTCATCTTGGCAGCTAAATAACAAGGAACACTTACAATTATATGTAAAGTGCCAACAAGTATTTTTAAACACTGTCCTGCATCATCCCAAATATAGACACAGAGGAATGTCCTCCTTTGAGTTCTATTTCTTTATGCAAAATGAATGAAACATAATATTAAGTTAAAGACAATAAACAGACAACTTGATAAAATTATTTCTGACTTGCATGATGCACAGAATCAACTCACCATTGCTTAAAAGTCATTAAGTCAAGGAACAGAAACAAATTTTACGTAAAAGCATTTCATGATCTTACAGACAGTAATATCTGATACAAAATAAAGAGATTTAATACAAGCTGGCCAGGATTATTCAGATCTCAAAGACACAGGTCAGAAAGGAATTTCCTCTGTATTATTAGATGCTTTAAAGCAGTGCAAGATTATGGCAGGGGAAGGGAAAAGACTGAGGAAGATTATCTTAGTGTTCACAGACAAACAGGAGGACTGCAGTTCCAAAGGGCTCTGTAAAAGTATGCAGAAGTATTCACTTTTTTGTGTCCTTCCTACACAAAGCACACAGGTTATAAGAAACAGCAATGCTTAGGGCACACAGGCAGCTTGCTGCTGCTGCTCAGTAAAGCTGATATTCTGTTAGCGCAACTGCGTACGTGCTTTCTTATTTAATGCTTTCCAGTTCTTTCAATTCTGCTCCTGTGGTCTGCTGCCGAGTGATGTTGATCTTTGTATTTTGACTACCTGGAGTGAATTCCATTGCAAATAACCTATTCTCCTGTTGCTTAATGCAAAGCCAACAAAAATGCCAACACTTGATTTCCCACTGTTCTCAGCTCCTGTTCTAGGGAGCAATACAAGTAAACCAGCTCACTTCCCAAAGGATAAGCACAACACTTGCTGGATTTTTCTGAGGCTTCATGGATCCACTGAACCAAAGATAGATGGGAAAGGAGGGGAAGCATGGGAAAAAGAAGAATAGAATAATACATATTTTACAGGTTTGTATCTTTTAAGAGCATTAGGAAGTATCGTGTCTTGAACTGACCCACTATATGAGAGGGCATGATAAGTCACCCAGTCATCCCTACTACTTGCTTAGCTGTGTTTTGTTGAACCTCACCTTCCTATTTTGATAAAAGAATCCTTCATTATGATATTATTATCGTTAAGAATAAGGTAAGAATGGATCTCTATAGTCAATGTACACAAACCAGCTCTAACACAGACCTGGCACCACAGAACTCAATATCTATTAGCCACTATTTCTGCAGCACCTTGAATAGGTTTCACAATCCATAATGAACTACAGGTTGCCTCTGCATTCTATTAGATACCAGTTACAGTACAGATTATAGCCAGACACCTATCCAGAGGTATAGAGGAAGAATTGCTAACTGCTGAACTACAGGAAACACCATAAAAATAAATACCTGCCACCCACCACATCCACTGAAATTCTTACACAGTGATACCAATCCATTTATGGATTTTTTTTTTTTTTTTTGTAGTGTCTCCCCCAGTGTTTATTGAATATTAGCTCCTGCAGGAATGGTATGCTACACTTAATGTAAATTTGCTACATAAAGCAGTGAATGCAAATTTGTTTAAAATTAACCACTTGGTGTCTGCAATTAATTTTTAAGGCCTCAATTTCAATACACGAAATAGCATGCAAAACTATTAAGATCATATGACTTAGAAAATAACCCAAAACTTTAAGTAATGAAAATGCCACCAAAAAGTTTGCCTTCACACACAGGGATGACTTACATATAAGAGTTATAAATGAATCCATATGTATATATGTGTGTGTTTGTGTGTGTGCATACAGTTACAGACTGAATCAACTCATGTTGTTTCTCTAAGATTGCAGAAATAAGCTTTTACCTCAGAGTAGTGGGGTTTCCATAGCACTGATAGAGTATGCTGCTTCCATCTCCAATTTGCTCAGTGGAGCTACATACTGCCAGGTACACAGCAGACATGCCACTCAGTACCTTCATGCAGTGTTAAAGATGCTAGAGGTCTTAGTCTGCAGTTTACTCCAGGTTTCTTGGTGTGCGATATAAGTAAACAGAAATCAGGACAATGGTGAAGAACAGTGAGTTAAAATTTAACTCAATTTTAGCACATGCTTAGGAGCTGCTGGTAAAATATATTATTCTGTAAAAAACAAATAGCTTCACTACTTAACCCAGCATCTGTTAATTTGTTGTTTCATGGTATAAGAACATAACTATTTATTCAAGCAAGGTCTTTGAAAGACAAAAGCTGCTGAGGATTGTTTATTAATTGTTTAACCGCCACAAACCACTGCACATATACTTCAGTCTTTTTCAAAGTCCCTAGCCGACTGTTGCACTGAATTTACCTCAACATACTATCTGATCAGAAAATTGCTTTATAATAATGTAACTGCATTTAAGTTTAAAAAAAATGATAAAATTCTTTTGCTGTTACTACAAAACAAAACAAACAAAACCAGGAAATCCAAGAGACAGATTTGATTAAAGTCAGGAAGGACAAATACAGGATCTCTGATTATTATGAAAACAACTCCACAGGCCTGTGGTGACTTTGAATTAACAGTAACAATTTAAACCACTAGCAACCACAGACACCAATATGTCGAAATACACTGAAAGCAATCTGATTGTAGGTAAGTAAATAAGGTAAATTTTTTTTTTGTTTGTTTCAGGAAAATGTTTTGTGTGTGCAAAGAACGAATTTAATCTTAAATAAATCTTAAATTAATCTATGTATAAAATTAAATTTGTTGTTGGATCTTTTCTTGAACAGTTCGTACTAATAATGAAGAACACAAGCACACACCTTTTTTAAGCACTGCCCTAATGGAATATGGAATTCAAGCAGAAGAAGGAACGGACATTTCAATCTCTTTCAAAATCTTTGTAAATAAATGAGAAAATCCTGGATACTGGGGCACTCAAGCAACTAAAAGACACAGTGATTAGGAATTATTTCTCTATGCAGCTGTGGAGGAGCTGGGCAGAGACATGCTGAAATAATAAAAAAGACCTTAGATTAAAAAGAAATCCATGCCCAAGAGAGGTTTGCAAACAGATTGTTAACATCACTTAGGCTTATTCAAAGTGATTGGTAAAGTCTTTTCCCATTAATCTTTCCATATCCCTGGGATTAAAAACACCCAGAGAAAAATGAGCCATCATGTAGCAGGAGTAGGGGAGGGGACTGAATTCAGAGCTGTCTGGATTCACCCATCAAGTAGCAGAACTGTGAAAAACCATGTAAAGCCTCTTCCACTCTCTGAGCAGCTTCATGGTCTAAGATGACAGATTGTTATTGCAACAGTGAGTTTACTTTTTAGTTCCTAGAATGAGTTTGTTGCAAATGACATGATGTGACTGTCTTAAAAGTCATCACACGCTACTGAGTCTTTGCTAGACTCAAAGTCCAGCAAAACTCAGCAGGAATCTGCTGCTGCTCTCTCACCAAGTTTTCTGCCCCTGCGGTCATATGTGGCTTGTACTCTGAATTTCGTATGCCCCAACAACTGGAAGTTTAAAAATTGGCAACAGAAATTTCAAGCATTCTGTTCATTTGAAAGACAAGTTTATAAGAACAATACAAAGTAGTTTTCAAATTCAAATAGGAAACATCTGACCATCCTTCCTCTCCCTGTACACTCTTTTCCCCTCCATCCTACAGCACATGGAAAAGAAATGGGAGAATTTGATCTCAACTTGAGTTCTTTTTTAACATTAATAAAGGTAGAATTGCTGCAACATGGTGTGGGAAAAAAAAATCAATGCAAATATGTGTAAATGTATAAAAACCATCTTCTGGCTACCCTCTGCAATTTTTCTTTCATTTATCTCTAACGCTTTTTAGTTTTCAACATCTCCACATGCTTTGATTCATTTGGTCTACCAGGTTGGTTCATTTGAATCACAGTAGAAGCTTGTATGACTAAAAAGCAAAGATCACTAGTCTTCACACCCTTTGGGGACCACTTATGCTTAGCAGAATGTGCATGGAAGCCCTGACGGCACATCAGTTAATATGCTAAACCCTCAGACCTGAGTTCCTGTTCATTTTTATAAACAAGGAAACAGTGCCTACACTAAAAACAGCTTTAAAATTATACCTGCATGCATACACATACAAAATGCTATTCAGCTAGGCAGAGTTAAGAAGGTAAGCAGATACCCTGCATCAGCTGATGCTGCTGCAAGTTAGTATTTGCAGCACACAGCACAATATAACATAGGTCACATTAGCAGCTGACTGCAGGGTGGATGGCATCAAATGTGCATCTCCAAGTGTACTTCCCCTTTGCTGTTCCTGATGGCAAGGAATTCAGGATGACATTTCATGATACTAGCTCCACTTATTTAAGAACAGACTGCAAAATCTTTACCATCATTTCTCTACAGAAAAAAAAACTCTGCTTAATCTCAAGGAGAGGAATAGACACAGGAGAACAGTGATTTGTTTCAATCACCAATTTTTTTTCTCATTCATGTGTAGAGTAGAGAACATGGGTACAATTACCTGCAAGAATCAAAACCAAGAACAACTGTTACCAAACCCCATCAGCAACTGCTCGAAAAGCACAATGAAGTTAGCTTGGGCAAATTGCCCTATATGTCTTTCACATCCTTGGGCTACAGCCAGGATCCAACCAAAGCTCACATACAGGAATTAGTGGGAGTTTCTACTGGATACAGCCAGATGGCAGAAGCTGGAAGGCCAAGACAGTTTGGTTAGAAATGAAAACTCTTTCATTTTGGAAGAATCATTCAGTATTTTCTGTCTGCCCTGACAAACCAAATGACAAGCACTGCAGCGAAATGCAATGCACCCTAACTGCCACTGGATTCACAAGGAGCCTGGGAGCACTCAGGCAGCTGAAAGCTCAGAATTTAAGGACCAGATGAAAGAGTCCAAGTTTTACAAAATGAAATCTCATTTTTATCTGCTACATATATGCAATAAGACCTCCTTGAAACCTGGTACATGATGCAACATGTGTGAAATGTATAGCGCACAAGAAGCTTTTCACAAATTCCTGATGTGTAAACTAAAAGAACATAGGTGTATACATCCACACATAATGTTTTTAGCATTGCCTTAGCACACATGAAGAATCTACAAAACTTGAGAGAATTGGTCCATGAAGGGCTCATCCAAACTGCGTTGTGGCCATAGCCAGCATGCCACATGGAAAGCATGATCCCTACAAAGAAATAAAGGTGAGCAGTTTGCAACACCGAACAGAACCTATTCAGAGTTCACCTAAATCTGCACTGGCTAAGTCATGAGCTTTGTCTGTGGATCTGAACATAGGATGTATGCTGGGTATGGGCCTGAGCCACCAAGTGGACTTGCACCCTATTAGTTCACTGCACAGCTGTGTCAGAAGAATCTGATTTATTCACATATAAACTAAATCGCACTGTAAAAATCAAAATACTCTAAATTATAAATTATTATTTTTACCAGATTCTTTATTTTAAGGCATATGTCCAGTTATAAATATATTCTGCTGAGATTAGTAATTAAATTGTGTCCATATTACTACATAGTCTTGGATTTGCTTTCTTATCCTGTTTTTGTGAGACTGATTTTGTCTTTGGCCTAGCACTCATGAAAATAGATTTATTTTGGTATACTCTCAAGCAGCTCTACAATTGTACAATTACTTATACGCATGTATTAAAATCGTAAGTAAAGCAGGTTGTTATATCTGTTTCAATGAACCAATGTTGATGGAAACAAGATAAGACCAAATCTGTATATGTATACATACACATCAAGCATATAGTTTTTCTCAATCTGCAATTTAATTCCCATTTTATTTCTACTTGTTTATAATTCTCTTGTTGGAAGTGCAATACTGGCCAACACTTAAAGTATTAAAGCTACAACAATGAATCATTTTGGTATCTGAAATGAAAAACAGCATTATTATAAATCTATTTTGCTATTTAATCTTAACATAAAAGTTGCAAGACCACACACTCCTTTGCTCTGCCTTTCGGGAAATCACTGGTTTATATTACCTTACGGGGCACTTACTTCATACTTGTGACGTCAGTTAAACAAGAGGCAGACACTGCAAAGTGTTAAACACAACAGCATGCATATTATTTTTTAATTCTCTTTGTAGGGATAACAGTTCAATCTCTCTTCACTGTTACTGTGCTTTCTGTGCCAAGAAGCATTCCAGAGCCGAGAGAGACTTTCCAAATTAAAGAAAACAAAAAACCCTTACATGCCTGGGAGAATACATAGTCTAGGGACAAGGAAGGGAAATCATCTACCTTTAGAACAAATTTATTTACTCTAGGGAAAAATAGATATAAGATCTGAGACTTCCTGCTCTAATCCACTTTGTATATCCAGAATCTATTTGAAACATGACCTGATGTGCTATCAGCTAGTCCATTTTTCCCTCTGCCTTGCTGCTCTCTGCATAAAGCCACCGCTGTTGTACTGCATGCACAGTGTGGATCTCCCCAGCCCTGCCTGGAAACACTGCTCCTGCTTAACAATGGTATCCAAAGCCCTTCTTCTGCACCTATTCACTTCTCAGAAAATATATCTTGCTACTGAGCTGGATGAGCAAATCCAAGTCACTTTCAGCAGGAGCTAATACTTTCCCTTATTTGGAGAAAATAACATTAAACAACATAGCCTGAAAACCCAGCATTGTTTTCCAGTTAAATGGCAACTTTCCCTACCAGTTCATGGCCAGGGGCTGGAAGACAGGATGCCTGACTGGAAAAAGTGAAAAGAAACAAACACTATGTAGAGTATAAATGTGCATACACACACAAAAAAATAAAAAAGAAAGAATCCTACTTCAGATACTTTCAACAGCAGCCCTGCATGGTTCTGCCTCACATTGTTAACACTGAGCCACAGAGAAGGCTCATGCTGGACTACATTTCCATCATTTGCTTGTTTAGCTTATTCTTTTATTGTGCCTTTCTGGAGAAGACTAACATCTAAAAGGATTACAATTATGATGCAAAATACTGGGCACTTTACCTAAACACTGTACATATGTAGCTTTATTTATCTTCACCCCCTGTTATACTTGCCCAATTAGTAACACCAGGCACACCAGTACAACAGGAATGTTTCCTATGCAGTTTCGTTTGCTAAATACCTACATGATAGGTTCTTGGCAACAGCTGCAGCAGAGAGGTTAACATATGTTAAGAATACATACAGCAGGCATTCCTAGTTAGAATGCTAGTAAATAGGAAACATCGCAGCAGTAGCAATTCCCATGCTCGCCATCCAAGCAAGTTTGCTTCAGAGGTTTCACCACTACAGAAAGGGATCTTTGTCCACAACAGATTTTTATTTAAGAAGTTTGCTTATCAGTAATTCTAATCCACAATCTACCATTTCAGCCTCCTATTCTAGAAACACCTCTCTGTACAGTAAAATTACAGGGTGGGAAAGGTAAAAGTGAACTCTACTTGAAGTTCAGGACTAAAATAAAAAATCCTTTTTAAGGTAAGATCTAGAACTGTACATGAAGGTCTTCAGTTCTTCAAGTTATATAAAAGCACATGCCATTTGCTTAGAAATGGTTTCTCTTGGTGGTACTAGAAACGGCAAGATTAAAGCTTTTTCTCCTGTTCATGTCATGCCCATGCCCTTTCTCTTTCCATATCAGCAAATGCTCAAGTTCTCCTTTCCCACTGATGGGGCAGTAGCTTACAGGTATTGGAAATGAGGAAAGGCTTAAGAAAGTATAAGTTGGAGGTTTCTTCATCACCTGACAGCTGCCTGGAAGAAAGCAGGCTAGGTGAAGGGTATGGGGAAGGGAGCTGTCAGCCTCATTGGCAGTCTTCATATGTGGAACCTGCTCATTCTCTCATTTTAAACCTCTTGAAACTAGCATAACCTTCCCCACAGTCACACAGAAAAACCCTGACAGCCCCTTCTTTATCACCATTGTGCCAACCATACTTACGCCTCCAAAAATCCCCTTTCACTCAGCTGCCACAGCAACAGACCCTCTCTCTATAACTCTTTACCTTGTCTCCAAAATCCCTATGGACTCATTCCCAACCGATGTATTCCTCTAACCCCAGTCAATGTTTGCTTTGTCTTATCTATTCTATTTCTGCCCCAAATGTGAATTTTACCACTACAGGAGCAGTAAACCTGGAGCTGGCTTGAGGTCCCACATCCAGTCTTTTGAGACAGGACTCTGCAGGTACGACTTAACGCATTTCACTCAGATGACAGCTGTAAGAGAACATACTTGAGCCAAAATGGAAACAGAAATTAGAAACAATATATACTTCAAGTCTGCCACTCTGCATCCTTGGAACACTTCTGGGTGACAATTTGTGACACAACTATTCCAAACACTGTGTCACAAGAAAAAAATAAATCAATACTGCCTGCACAGAGGAGAGTGACTTCAGTGAAATTTTTATAAGCATCACAATAAAAAAACCAAATTTAAGGAAGGATTTCAAGGAGGTAGGAAGACAGTGGAAGAAAACTAGTAGGTGCTTATCAGAAAACATAACAAGTGGGTGATAAATAGCAACATAGAAGGCCAGTTAGAGGACAGACCTAAAAATCTCCACAGCATGAGAGGCAAAGCAGGGAGTGCTCCTTAATTTTTACAGACTCCTGCTTCGCTCTGGATTTCATAGTGGAAGTGCAGTCTAGACAGATTAGACTGATTTCTTGTTATTACCCATGCATGCATAGGAAAACAATGGATCTCTTGAGAAAGATCTGGGCCAGACTTGCATTTTCCTGAACCACTCTGGAAAAAAAACTACTGTCCTTCACAAAAACATCACAAAATGAGCAGAAAATGAATTATGACACAGAACTGCACTTAATGTTTTCCAGAGTTTTGTGATGGCATAACACTGGCATTCGGAACGGAAACTAGCTATTTCCACAGCTTTTCTCCATGACTCAACTTCTAACTTCTTATTAAAAACAAAAACAAAAACCAAAAAAACCCAAACCAGCAAAAGCAACCTGAACGGAACTTTCAAAAAGTCCCACCAGCTCAGTCCTTCCTTCTAAATCACAGCCTGAGGCTACAGACACATGTATATTTTATGCTGGCATAAATTTGCACCCATTACTATTCACCCCATTACTCACCCCACACTTACACTGCTGCAGGTGCTTGTGCAGCCACTCAGTGAACTGCATCAGGGCTAAAGCTACACACACATTTTTGGGAAGGGGAGACAATTTTTGTATTACTCTTAGTCCCTGAGAAGCCTCACAGCCAAAGCTTTTATAAGTCTTTAAGCTGTCACCTAGCATGCATGGACATTGCAAAGGTGGGGATGAGAAGGATAGAAGCAGCTCTCTTTCCCCAGTACCTTTGGTAAGGTTTTCGGAGCTTTGGGGGATATGGATAGTCTATTGGAGGCAGCATAAACCCCAACACTATCAAAAGATCACCAGGATAAATACAAATTTCAGAAGAGGTATCTGACAGCTACCTAAGAACTGGTTTAGTTATGACTACAGATGACTTGACTTTTTATGACTGGGTTGTATGAGTGTTACAAAGTTGGTCACACAATAATAGCTCCAAAACAGCCATTTCTTTACCTATGAACCACTGAACCTCTCATCCCTCTTGCCCAGTCTCCTTTCTATATTCTTGTTACTCATTTCCAATCTTTTCCCCCATTTCACTAGTAGAGTTCACAATTTCTGTTTTCTCCCCCTTTCTGGATGCTGAACTTGTTAATTTTGGTTGTTCTTTACACAGTATCTATTAGTTTGCTTCACCATCTATGTAAGTACCCCTAGCACTTATTTTACCTCCCTTTTAAAAACCCTCCATATGCACTTGTTGCTCCCTACTCCCCCATTCTTCCACTCCAGCTCTTCTCTAGAAACTTGTCTCTTGCTGCTTCTTTTCACTAGCTACCACACAAACAAGTGATCTGCAAACAAAATATTCCATGAGGTTTTCCTGGAAGTATTCTATCATCTATTCTCAATACTGAGGGCTGATGCCAAAAGTGAAATAGCTCTATCAGACTGGACAAAATAATCTTAACTGATACATTCAGGCTTGGATCAGGTCCATGGTTTGATGAGACATATTTATTTGATATTCAGTAAGGTCTCCTTGGAAGATATGTGATAGACATATTTCTTCTCATTTCAATAGTGACAGAATGTAAAATATATTAGTACAAACAAAATGAAGAACAGTATCTTCATTACGTGTTGCTGAATGTTCTTTTCACTGATAACTTTTTCCTGTGGTGATAAACAGTGTAATCTCTCTATAATTCTTAACTGATTCTACTAAGTAACGTTACAATAAAATGTATAAAAATATTAACAACTGTGTTTCTCCACAAGGTGATTAGTAAATATAGCAAGGGTTGGGGTTTTTTTTGTATGCTAAGCAAACTGTTAACCACATATAAACAATTCCACAGCACTGCCCAGCAAGCACTACCCACTTCCTAGCCTTCCACAGTGTACTGAAGCTGTGTTAATGTAAGAGATCAATTAATAAAAACAACAACCACAATGTAAGGGTGAATAAAGCAAAACAGCACTATGACATTCCCATCACAGCACTCATGACTCATCATGACAAAATCGCTGTGCATGCACCAAGTGACATCACAAGCCTGGCATCACTCTGGGGACTGAATGGTACAGTTGAGATCACTGCCCTTCTTCCCCCCAACTCCACAATTTCACTCTGGAAACTAAAGTGTTTTTTCCAGCTCAAGTTATTTTCAGATGTTTTTTTTTACCACCACCACCCTGCCACAATACCCTATATGAATGTTTATCCATAAAGACACGCACACACATGCTCTCTTGTTTCGGAAGTCAGTCTTCCACCTCTTACTAAAGGCAAAGTGCACCAGGGACAAACTGGAGACCATGTGCTGACCTTCCATGCTCTTAAAGAACCAGGTCAACATCTTGCTCTTTCCTTTCATAATGCATTCAACATTTACAAGTCTTGGAACAAAAACCTAACAGTTATATCTTAGGCACTTACTAGGTGCTGGCTGTCATCATCTCTTTTTCTTGTTCAAGTTTACTGACCCAAGTTTTCCCAAAATTGTATAGTTCTTCAGAAATAATCTCTAGTCTAAAACAGGCAAGAGATACTTGAATGACAGTAGGAAAACAATCAGATTTGCTGACCAAATCACACAGTGGTCACCATCCTGTCCTGTTCTAGTCTGCCAGGATATCAATAAGATAACAGCTGTATTTAACTCATTTGCAGACTAACTTGTTTCAGGTTGGATTACATGCATCTCATTTACATGTGAGTTAACTAAATAGCTTGCCCACAAGCTTTGTTTCAGGCATGCAGAGGTTCTCACAGGGAACTCAAGCCAACAGGGGTCCTTTGTCAGGACAGATAGTGCCAATTCCCATACTCTCATTTTCTAACAAAGAATAATCTCCCATAAGGATGACTAGAGCACCAAAGAACTCAGACAAATTTAGCACCACTTCAATTCATGTTATGATTTGTTTCTTTCTCATTTTAAGAGATCGAGGGAGAATCCTTAGCATTCAAGCCAAGCTTTTTAGAGAATGGAGGAGGAGGGTTGACCACAAGAATATTTGTTGGAGACAATTCTGAACTAGTTATTTAATTTAGTAAGTAATTACTACAGCAATTTAATCAAAAATAACTACTAAGATCATAAATTAGATACGAGAAGAAGCAACAGTATTTTATGTGTATTAGCATCTGCTGAGTCAAAGTTCATATCTGACAGAATACATTTTTTATAACAAATTGTTAAGTTAGGTACCTCATTTGGGGTTACACAAATAAGTGCTTTCAGGCTACGAGAGCCAGAACCCTTCAATCTATCTGTGTAAAATAATTTCAATGTACAGAAGGAAATGTACTGACTTCTAGTACAGTGTGAATTTATCCTAAATCATGATCCAAATAAGAACCGGTTTTCATGACTTTCAGGAAATAAAACTACTAATGAGTACCAAAGACTTCCTCTCCCTGGAGGCTAACTGAAGGAAAATAGCTGAACCTGAGTGTTGATTCATTTAGACAGGGCAGCTGGCCTCATTACTTTAAACAAACTCAGAAGCAAGAAATGGGAGAGACAGAAGGGCCTCTCTCTTTCTCCAACCTCTTACTGCCTATAAACCAGCACATGGAGATCTGTGAGGCAAGGACTGGTACTTCACTGGTCCAAAGTTAGCTGTGGAGATTTTTAATTTGGTTAACATCATCAGCAGATATATATGCACTGTGGATCTGGGCTCTGTTAAATTTGTTTTGAAATACAGCCTGTAAAAAAAACTAGAATGCCAGAGGTTTTTTTCAGTTGGACTCACGGTGAATGCATCCCTCAAGCTGCACTGACCTCAAGGTCTTTTGCAGTCCTTTCTTAAAAAAGAAAATAAATTAAATTATTCTCCCAGATGGTGAGCCCAGCAACTCAGACACTAATCCCCCAAACTCACATCAGCCCATTCAGAGCACATCAAAGCACGGGTCTTTTTTCACTCCCTAGAAAACACTCAAGCAAGTGGAAGAGCTAATACATGCTTTTTCTTTGCTTTTTTTTTTTTTTTTGTCAATCAAATTCAAAACATTAAAAAGGATGTTTGAGAAGTGGCAAAAAACACTGCTTCTAGCATAGCTAACTATTGAGGAGACAAAAAACCTAACACTCACACCACTGCAAACTACTACTGTTGTTAAAATGCTATTGTAATATATGCCACAAGTAGTAGGATTCATATGACATTTCTGTACACACAGAGCTATAAAATTCCAAAGCGTAAATATTTCACAACCTGTTTTTCCAGTAACTTTCCTGAAGTGGCTGATGCACAGCAACTAAAGGTTATACAAGCCTGCAAGGAGGCTCAGGGCAGAAAGTACATCCTGCAGCCGACATGAGGACTAATAGTCAAACCATCAACAAGATCGTTACAGCTAACTGGTTTTCATTTAGAAGTGTGTTTTTGCTTCCTTTCCTCTCAGTGCCCTTTAGCAAGTTGGAAGCCAGGCTGTTCTTTTTATTGCTAGTGCTACAAAGAACACTTACAGCTAACTTGAACACACAAAGCCTGGCTCCTTACTGAATATTTATTGTCGAGAAAGGAGATTTTGTCACACTACAGATTTCTAAATAGCTTTACTAAAAACAGAGATGTGAATGAAGAGCTTTATACCTAAGCAAATGCAGCTCGTCAGAACTTACATAACTGCAAATAATAATAGATTGGAGAGACTCTAGTCTCAACAACTTGAATCCAACACTTAAGTTTTGCTGCTCTTCTACTATAGACCAAGACTCAAAGAATTGAAGAGAATATCTTATTCAGCTATAGCAAGTTATCTTCGTTTCCTAAAAATACATTAAGCATTAAAATCATATTAAGAGGGAAGCATGCATCAAACGTTTTCTAAATACAACTAATTATTTCTAAAAATAATGTTAACAACAGTTAAAACCTCTTTGTTGGATTTTTGTATCTGCATAGGAAAAATATAGCTATTTGACAAAGCAATGTAATTTCAATAGTTACATTCATCAGGGGCATTCTTTTTTCTGTTTTTGTTTTTTTAAACGAGTAAGTTCCACCTCCAGGTTCACTGGAAGTGCAAAGAAATAGAGGCTTCTTAGTTTTAGAAATATAGGTGTGAAGGCTTTCAGCAACTTCATGAGTATGAGCAAAAAGCAAGTAGAAAAACTTTGTCACAAACTCACAGAAGAGACTTAAGTACATTAGATAACGTAAAAGAAGGGATAAAGGAGGAGGTATCAAGAACAGCACTGCCAGTAACTGATGAACATAATACTTTCAGAAGGTCCAATATAAAAAATACCCTGGCAGCAGAAATACATGTTCCTTTACTAGTAAATACAAATGACAAGCTTTAGAGAAACTATGGAGGTAAAAGGATATATTGATTACCATCCTCCAATAATTTTCTGATAATCTTCTAATGATAATACTGCACTAAAAACAAATTCCTTACACTAAGTTTATTATATTATATCTGCTGAGATGTATAATACTCTGTGGAAATTATTTAACTATTTTTTGCTTATATTCAAAGTAAATATGTTTATTATCTTTTTGGCCATCTGAATCCAAGCACCTATAAGTCAAGAAGTTTGCCTTGACCTGATGTTCACCACAATTTTCATAACTAGACAGTTTGAGCTGGCAAGTGAAGTTCACAAAATGGAGCTGGTGGCTGTTTGCAAAATAACCAGTACTAGTGATGTTACAGCATACATAATGCAACAAATTTCTGAATAGAACAGTTATGGCTGATGTAATTGATTCAATACAGTAAGCCATCAATTTCCCCAGGCATTGACAGAAAAACCACTGTATTTACTGAGACACTTTGAAGCCATCATCTTACAATGTTAAGTAGACACTAAGCTGTTGTTGGAAAAGTAGTACCATCTACCTAAACCAAAATGATACTTAAAATCGAGAGCCCAGTAAAGATAATTGTTTGACATGATTGTAATGGACCTTGTATAAAGAAAATTGCCTTGTCTTTACTGCACTTTTCTAATGTGGACAACTGTTTCCCTAACAGGCTCACTCCTCCCCACTACCATATGCTCCAAACGTGCACACCTGTAATTTTAGATCCTTGCTCTCAAAGAGGAAATGCTTCCAATTTTTGAATGTTTAATTGTTAGCTGCATGTCCCAGTTACCTGCTAGACTCACTTGCTTCTCTTTTTAGAGCAAACAGAACTTAAAGGTACAGGTCATTCAACCCTATCTTGAAAATACACCCCAGATTGGAAACAAAGTGTTGGAGACACTTGCAAAGAGCCTCTATCCATCATGAAACTGAAGTGTAATGCTGTTTTCATTAAGATTTTTCTCTTCCTACTTCTGTTGTAACTTTTGGTACACAGAGAACCCTTTGAAAAATTCAGAATGAACATGCCACCTAAAAGGTATTCCAGTAAACATCAGGAGGTGCTTTATCAGTGCAGCAGCAAGTCTACAGGATTTTTTGAGTCTACCCTACAGAAAGCTAAACATGCTCATTCAGACACTTCGTACTTCATAAACATTCAGCAGCCTGTACAGAGAAACACAAATAGGGACAGTACAGTGTGAGTGCAAAAATTATGTTTTCAGCTTCCCTCTTACCTAAATAGATAACTCTGAGTTTTGTATCCATCACTGAATAATTATCACAACATTAAGCCTTTGCTGCCTCATTTCCTTTAAGCCAGTCACTATTAACCAGAGCTTTCTTAAACAGCTGTGGGTTTTGTTTTGTTTTCAAGTTAGAAGAAAGACAACAGTGAAATCACTGCGGGGGGGGGGGGGGGGGGGGGGGGGGCAGGGAATAAAATTAAAAAACCAAAAATCATAATTCGGTAAAGCTATCAGTGACTCATTAAAAAAAAAAAGGACTTATTGATGAAGGATTTTACTAGCATAAAAAGAAATATTCTAGTCTTGGCTGGTAATTTAACACCTACACTCCAAAACATCCACCAATCTGAAAAAATACAAAAGTGTTCAGAACAGGAAAAATGAAAGTAGAATAAACCCTGAACTATACTTCAGGATATTACTTCACAATTGCTTAGAAAAACATGTATTCCTGCTGACAGCTAGTATTCATAAGAAAATCCCACCACAGTAGCAAGATGGCAAGGAACTGGCTGCACTCAGGACCTTCAATAGCAGAAGCTGTCTGTGGTTTCATGCAATTAAGTTTATGGACACAGGTACTTTTCCTGTGACAGAGCCACTTTTACAAGCTGCTCTCACTCTCTCTCAGGCTGTTCACTCCCACCCTTGAACAATTGTTTGCTGTGTCTATAAAAATGACTAGTGAGGTCACCTTGTAAATGTGATTGACAGAGTAACAGGCTAAAGAAACCATCTGAAAATAAAACCACCAGATGGACTTCTACCTTATCCTTGCTTGCTCAGCTCTACCTCAATGTGGCTGTCTCATTGAACAGGAAAGAACATCTGTATGCAAAAAGAGATTCAGTTCTTCTGAAAACCTAGAAAACAGCAACTTGATAGATCCACATTTCATATGGAAGTCTGTCTCCACAAGGGAAAAAAACAACCAACCAACCAAACCAAATCAACCAACCATCCAAAACAGCTCAAAAACTACACCTCAACAGATTATCTCCATTGCTGTACCCTTCACAAGTTCTTTGAAAGACTGGATTTGAAGAAAAAGAAACAGAGTAAAGCAAAATTGTAGATACAAGGAAAACAGGCCTGACAGAAACTGGTAATATTTTCTCAGGGAAAAAAAATAAATTAGGCCTAAAAATATGAAAATTCATGAACAATTATTAAATAATAAGAACAGCTTGCTCATTTAGGCAACCAATAACATGCAAAGTACTTGAAAGACTCAACTGGAATTACTTTTTATTCTGAGCATCAGTTACAGTTTAGGGCTGGTCAGCAAGCGGTAGAAACTGATACCAGTGATGGTGGCTTGTATAATAAGCTACTAAGATGTTGGTCTGAAGGGATAAATCAAGGATAAAAACTACTCAGGAGGGAATTTCTTCCTATTCTTACAACTGGGTCATCCAGTGAGTGGGAGGAGGTTTGCCCTGGTAGGACACTTGGAAGAAGGAGATTACTAATGGAAGAAGGGGAGCTGTAAGAAAAAGGAACAGTGAGATTAAATCGTCTAAGATGACAGGTAAAATTGCTGAAAGTTTTATTCACACTTAGTGAAAAAAGAACTGCACAAATAAATGGAATGCAGGGAATGTTCTACCTGCTCACTAACTAGGCATTGCAATAGGGAGATCATTCTGCAGTTATCACCCAGACAATAAACATTTCTCAGTGCCTATATTTTTTGAGTCAGCATTGATTGGTTTAGTGGTGCCAAAGTCAGAGGTGAAAGTAAAAAGTACCTCAAAGGTGAAGCTCCTCAAATGGAAGTGCTCAGTTATTTAATAATCTCGTCATTGATCTGGCTCAAATTAGGCTGTGACTCTGAAAGCATGGGGATTCTGCCAAGCCAGATTTAGAGACCAGGCACTGCACCTTACTGTTGTGACTTTAACAGATAAAACCTTCCAGTTGCTGTTTTTGCGCTTTTTGGGGAGGTGAACAAGAAAAATAATAAGAATTAGCCAGTGTGTCCCAGATAGCAGAAGTAAAACAACAGAGCCAGGGTCGCTGATGATTCAAGCTTCACAGGATTATCCAGACAAAGCGAAAAAAGCACACTGGTTAGAAACAAAAACAAATCTATATTCTGCCTAAGGGAGAAGTGCTAAGCAGGCACACAACAATACATTAAGATCTTTTCCTCTCCTCACAGCCAAAAACTCGCCCAACTATAAAACAATGCTGTGTTAGCCAAGAACAGGGCTATTTTTATGATTAGTTTAGAAAATAAAGATTTTTCAAAGCCTCTAAAAGTTAAAAACTGTTGCTCCAAACTTACTTTCTAAGACTTTTAGTGCTTTCACTGTTGGCAAAAGAGGGTAACATTTTTGCATCTTAGGGCTCCTCTCTGCATACACAGTCTCAGGAGCACCAGGGAAGAGATACAGCTTTCCTCTCTGGAATACCTTTGCCTATGTAAACACTACTGGCCAAGCTGTGTGCATTTCAGCATCTGTACACAGACAAAGCATAGTCCTCATATTCTTTTGACAGACTCTTCCCTACTGCTACCAGTAAATATGTCTGACTTCCATACTGCTTCTAAACCTTGAAGTCTTAGGGTTGGTTCCTCCTGACTGCATTTTACTACTGAGTTTTCCAGCCTGTTTTCAACCTTCATTGACCCACATACCACCTCAGTAAAACCATTCCCTTAAGGGGATGCTCAGCACCAGCAGAGCATGCCAGTTTTATCATCACCAGTAAAATGCGCTGTTCCACCATGCTTTGATTTATGTTGAAATTTGAATTACTTAGATGTGTAACTGTGAATCCCCTACAAAGACCAAGCAAAAAGAGGTTTTCACAGAGGTGAGGGTTCACAGGCTGTTTACTTTTCCGCATTGCACAGAGTACCAATAAGCAGAAGCGCATCCCTGATACATCTGAAAAGTATCCAATAGCCTACTGTGTAACACTAAAAAAGGATATTAAATCCAAAGACTACGTCAACTGTTTGGGCTTTCATTAAGGAACAACTAATATAAATTAATAAAGACAGGCAGTAAAAAAGAACACAGTATTAAATCTCCTGAGAGAGGCGAGGCCACGCCACAGCAAGTCTAAGGCAACAGAGCTAATTCTCTTTGCTCAGGCAGCACAGCTCCCTGGGCCTGCATCGATGGAATTACAGCTCCATCTCAAGACTCAACAAACCCTCCTCCAGGCATTATATTATATATACATTGAAATTTGATGCTTATTAAAGCATAATTCAAGATGTTCATTACCTATTACTTGAAGCCCACACCCATCAGCTCCAGATCAGTCAGCATGTTAACTACCCTTAGGTGTCATAAGAAATCAAATAAATGACTTGGTGAGACAATTTCTGTACATATTCACTTCACATTTAATGGATGTCTTTACTTAGAGAGCACAACTGGAATCTCTCCCACTAAATCTGGGGCACAGGAGGGGAAGAGGGCAGAAATAGAGGTGGGGAGCCTTCTTGTGAGCACCACACATTTGAGCATCATTTGCAAATACCCTTTCAAGCGATGCAGTTACCGCAGTACTATCCTAAAAAACCTAGCAGGGACAACCGGATTTCCCTGAATATGAAAGGAGTGGTAAGTCTATAGTTTTGTCTCTTTCGTCCTCCTCAGTGCCAAACAGCTGTATGAAGTATCAGTTTCATGATTTTTCTCTTCTGATACTTCGAAGAGAATTAACTCATTTCAGGTTGTAGTAACCAAGAAACATGCAGCTGAACCTGGAGGCCAGAAGTGCGCATTGCGATCCAAATTCTGTGCTACTAAACTTCTACAGGGATTTTAGTTCCCTCATTTTCTTAGCTTGCCATCACTGAATTGAATAATTTTGATGTACAAAGGATTATAGTTTCATAATACACAAAAGCTGATTTGTAGCTGTACCATTTTGTGTCTCAGAAAAGCAACTGATATAGCTCACCCTTACAAAATAGCACTGAGTTTGCATGGCAAGGTTTTGGTATTGGTGGGGCTATTGGGGTAGCTTCTGTGAGAAGCCTCTTAAAGCTTTCCATACATCAAACAGAGCCAATGCCAACCAGCTCCAAGATGGACCCGCCGCTGGCCAAGGCCCGGCCATCAGCAATGGTGGTGGTGCCCCTGGGATAACATATTTAAGAGGAAAATCCACTGTGCAGAAGCAACTGCAGCTGGCAGAGTAGCTCTACAGACATCAAGTTTCTGCAGACAGAAAGAGTGCAGAAAGAGGGTGAAGATGTGTTCCAGATGCTGGAGCAGAGGTTCCCCTGCATCTCATGAGGAAGACCACGGTGAGACAGGCTGGAGCCATCTGTTCCTGAAGGACTGCACCCCATGGAAGGGACCCATACTGGAACAGGTCGTGAAGAACTACAGCCTGTGGGAAGGACTTACATTGGAGAAGTTTGTAGAGGACTGTCTCCCATAGGGAGGACCTCACGCTGGAGCAGGGGAAGAGCATGAGGAGTTGTCCCTGAGGAGGAAGTAGCAGTGAAGACAACATGTGGTGAACTGACCACAATCCCTATTGCCTGCTCCCCTGCGCCACTGGCCAGGGGGAGGCAGAGAATTCAGGAGTAAAGTTAAGCCCAGGAATAAGGGATGGGTGGGGGAAGGTGTTTTTAAGATTTGGGTTTATTTCTCATTTTCCTACTTTGATTTGATTGGCAATAAATTAAACTGATTTCCCCAAGTCAAGTCTGTTTTGCCTGTGACAGTAATAGGTGAGTGGTCTCTACCTGTCCTTTGTCTCAGCCCATGAGCATTCATTCTACTTTTTCTCCCCTGTCCCACTGAGGAGAGGAGTGAGAGACCAGCTTCAGTGGGTAGCTGGCGTCCAGCCAGGGTCAATCCACCACAATATTAACTCTTTAACTTCTGTCTCTGAATTTCCCTTAAGATATTCATTAATTATTACATTTACTATGCTGATCTCCCATACACATAGCAAAATCCTGCACTCTACTGCATTTTCAGCAATATTGGAACAAAATGTCACTGTCTATTTAAAGAATAAGTCTACTCAAAAGAGAAATCATACTATAATAGCGGCTTTCTATTCAAAAGGTCTTCTCCAAGTGTAATTTTAAGTGCAAAAAAAGCTTACTTAATGGACAACAATAGATTTCCACCATGCTTTACTACTTCACACACTGTGGAATTAACATACCCACGAACATGAGCTAAATTCCCTTATCAAACACTTTGTTCCTTAAATTCCAGCCATTTGTTAATGTTAGAGCCTGGAAGGGAGAACTTCCCAGAGGTGCTACTGTGATCATCCCAAGTCTATTTCCCTACTCCCAGCACCTTTGCTGGTGGTGACACTGTAGGAAATGAGAAGGATAAAGCTTAATTTTCACATTTTAGATTCGTGTCAGATGATTGGCAATAAAAAGAAACATTACATTATTTAAAAAAGCATATTTGTTGAGGTATTAGGGATAGAAGTAGAAAAAACACCATATAATGCCACTTTTCTGCAGAAAAATAAACTTTTAAAGATACTTCTACCATATTAAGACTTCTACTTGGTGGGTTTTTTTATGTTGGCTTCAATAAGTTAGCATGCAAAATCACCAAGTAAAGAAACACACGCTCCCACAAAAAATGCCTTAAGGTGTTCCAATCTTTTAGGTGTGTTTTAACAAGAAAAAAAAATATAGTAGGAGAAGTATAAGATACAGTTAATGACCTTACAATATTTTGCAAGTGTGGCCTTTATATAGTACTTTTTTCACATCAGTCAGTAACTGTTGTCATTTCTCAAGATGCAGAAAAAGCTCTTCTTAGAATGATAGGTAAATACTCATTCACTCACCCTCTGACAACACCTTAGAAAATAAAAATAGTAAAAGTGCCCCAAATTTCATATAAATTGGAATAATTCAATTTCAAGATTTATTGCTTTGTACAAATATGCAATATCAGATATTCAGACAGAAGTATTTCAGAATAATCATGTCCCATGTCTAAGAGAGATCTTAATGTGCCCTTGCTGCAAAAGAATTAGCCACTTTAAGACTGTCTGTTAACAGAAACATCAAATACGTGACAAGTACACGAAGATATATGCGCAGGCACTTCCCACAGATGTATACCATGGAAATGAAATGTCAGAACCAGAATACTTTAAAATCATTCAACATATTGCATTGAATTTACCTCTGCAAGAACTTGACTTTTTTGACCAGGACTTAGGCAAACCAGTCTAGAAATTCTTGATGTTTAGGTAATTTTTCTCCATTCCAAATAAAATTTCTGGATTAAAACAAAAAACCAAACCTATATTACAAAACCCTAGATAACATTTCTATGCCTGCTATGTTACTTATGGCAGTTCTTACAAAATTCTATGTCTGAATAGAAAAATAAACAGAACTATTGACTGAGGCAAGGAATCAACAAGCTTTATACACTTCTTAACTGGAAGTAAACTATCCAGTTGGAGGTATCTTATCTTCCCTAATTCACATACAAAACAATAAATATTTCCAGTATCACTAGAGGAATTGTTTCTAAAGAAATAACTAATTAATACTGTACAGGTCAAAATTTTAAGATGATTTTCCTGTAGCAGGAAGTATTTGTTACAGATCAGTACCACAAAACTGAAAGATTTGTTTTCAAGGCTACAGTTCATCATCACAATAAACAATATACATCTTTTCTGAATAAAAGGGATAAATGTCTGCAAAACTAACAATCCTAAATTTAGTAGTAATAACTTATTGTAAGGGGACATATTAACTCTATTGACTAATAATTATTTTAATTAAGACTGATTTCACTACTTTGGACAGGAAATACAAAACAAGGCCTGAATCACCCATAACAAATAATACCTAAACCCCTGATCCTTTTACTATGACACAAATTTTTAAAGATCACCTATGAGCACATACTGCATGTTTAAATTAAATAATATGCACAGAGTTTGAATAAGCTACTGCAAAAGTGCAAAGGCATTTTGAAGACAAAAGGATACTGAAGCACAGCTGAAATAGGTCTGCTTTGTATGCAGGAGTGCTTAACTACATATGGTCCTAGGAATGAACCTCTACATACTTAATTTCTGCATATGCTTTGTTTTAGTAGCTTTGGCCTGCAAACAGGTACAAAAGTAAAATAAAACTACCTCCCAGTTCCACTCCTAGCTGACTGGCAATATATCCACTCCTAGCTGATTGGCAATATATTAATTTTATATGCACTGCTGCTGAGTTTTTATATTAGGGTACAGCCGAATAATTCTGTAAAGGTTTAATGATTTTTACAGCAATATAGAAGTGCAATAACAATACACAATGAGTTCTAATTAGTACTAATGAACTAAAAATCTGGAAAACCTCTGGAAGCAGAGATTTCAGTACCCATCTAGAACAAATTCCTACAGAATCAGGGCAACAAAGAAGACTATTTACCTCTAGTTTTATCCGACAGGGTAAAATACAGAACTGCGCACTGGTTCAGCTCTTGCACACTAGACACAGAACATTTCTCACTAGCTCTAGCTAGAAAGATTTGGCTTCTTTATTCAAATTACACTATGAAATTTTAAACTCTTCTTTAGAGCCTTACTCAGAATTTAGTGAATAACATGATTTTCTTCCTAAGTTTTCCCTTTCCATTTTACCCAGAATTAATCCTTTCTACTTTATTGCTGAGTCATCAGTAGTGACTCATTTACTACAAAACCCTTTATTTTCTATTTTCCTAGCACAGGCCTTATTTTTTCTTCTGTCTGCACATTCTCCTGTCTTCTTAAGGTCATGGATGAAAATTCACACCTCTAATTCTAGTGAAGCAGCATATATCTATGCTGAAGGTGAAAAGCAACAAGTATGTTTCAGGTCTTAGAATTTATGAATTTTTAAACAGAATACATAAATAAATACATAAAAAAGAGTAACAAAAGCATTAGTAAAGCCTGAAATGAAGGAGCAAATTAAAGATGGTATCATCCATCACAGACCTAGTAACCAGAATAATTAAATTTAAATTTCATTTTATTTAACAAAATTTAGTCTACTTCTAAAACTAAAGTTCCTAACTTTACACAGAAAGCTTCATTTTCTGATGCTGTCTTGGCCCATTTTGCTATGGTCTCTAGACAGTGGGCACAGGACATAAAGTCACAACATCATATAAGGAGACTTCACAACATTCCTGCAACATCCCTACTCTTATACAGTCATCTGGTGGAGGGGTACAATGTGTCCCCTGCACACCAGGGAAATCCCTATAGGGATAAAGAACACTATTCAGTGGTACAGCCTGGAGGTAATACATGCAAATTAAATCAGGGGATCCTGAGAGGACACAAATAGTCTGCTTCTAATTTATAGATTCTCCTCTCCAACTCGCAGAGCTAAGACCTCTGATACGTCATTTAAGACATAGTTTCCACCAGCCCAGTATGTGTCTATTGATATGCAGAAATCCCCCTGCACAGCTCATCAGAATTTCTCTATCTTTTCCAGGGTACTCTTAGTGAGTGAGACCATTCTAACTATGATCATTTACCTATCATATTTTCCCAACAGTGATTTCAACATCTGTATAAGGAAAGCATAGCAAATTTTTAAAAGTCTGAATAATTGTTCAGATTCATCCCCAGATAGAAAACCAGGAGTCTGGGTGACAGGCATCTAGGCAGGGGAGGACTGGTTATCTGCATCTTTGAGACCAGTTGAAAAGCTCCCTGTGTACCCAGTAAGTACAAGATTAATTGGTGTGAAAAATAATTATTCAAACCCAGAGTAAGGAAGAAATCCTACACTCCCTCCTCATAATTTCTGCTAGTCTTATTTTTCCATTTCTCTCAGTTCATTAGTTGCTCTACCCCTTCCTATACTAGTCAACTTAGGATTGATTTTTAAGAATGCTTTTTCTCTTTCTGTGATGAAACATTGACTCCCTCTCCCTCCCTGCACGTGCTTACCAGAAATATTTCTTTTCCTCATTGTGCTTTTACTTGTTATTTTCTTTTTCCACAGTCCATCTTCCTAATTACATTTTTAATTGTCTGCATAACATTGTAGTGAACTCTCTAAAGTGCAGTCTCTGAAAACACTACAGGAATCTCTGTATGAAGAACGTCACGTAAAAACGTACATTGTCACCACTTACCTTTCATTGAAACTACCTCATGCTTGCCCACAGTCACCACACTAGTCATCATTTTACCATTGGTTCAGTTGACGGATAGTCCCACAGAACACAATCTTAGACACGAAAAGAGCAGAAGGCTGTATGACTAATACTCCAACAACTTGTTTTTTTCCCTGTTCCGTCTTTGTTACAGCCTGGTAGCATAATAGTTTTTTTGACAGAGGAATCTTCTAACCATGTGTCTTAACTAATACTGAGAAAAAGGAATCAGCTGCAAAATACCTGAACTGTATAAGCTTTCTTCTTTAAAGGTTACAGTGCTGATTTCCACAGGAAATGGCTGGATGAAGTCAAAGAATCTTAAAGCCAGTATTTGCTTGAGATGTACACAAATAAACTGGATTTAAGTGAAATAACTTGTTCATTTAACTATACATTATTTCTTGTTAACCAAGATAGTTGTCATACAATTTACAGAGAAAACGTAGATTCCTCTGTCTCACAATGACTCAGTTTATAACAATTCTCTACTGACTATACACAATTCTAATATTTTGCCCTTTTCATATGCTTCCTTGACCATATTTTCCACATATCTACTGCGAGGAAAAAAGGAAAAAAAGGAAGGATGAGAGGGGCCAAAATGCACAAGGCTAGCGAGGCAAAGCTGTTTTCTAGCAGATGGTTAAGCAGGGAACAGAAAACACCTGGCAGTAACAAACAGCTTTCTTCTTAAAGTTTTACTGTCTAGTTCAGGTACCTTTTCATGCCCATCCTGTCAGCAGTCTAGGGGGTCAGATTAAGTTATGGAAAAAAGCCTGAGTTATGGGAAAAAGTTCAGGCCTTCTGCCCCTTACACATTAACACAGAATCATTCAAGTGCAAACAGGAAACATTAACAAACAGGAGAAATTACATCCCTTGTAACCAAAGACTGGAAATAGTGCAACAAGAGCTATAAAGGCCAATGTGAAAGGTCAAGGGTGAGAAAGCAATTTCCTCATTTAGAAGTTTAGGACTCCACTCGTACAGTCAAGTATCAGCCAAACATATTGACTCTTTTTCTTATTTTTAGATGGTATTATTAATCTTTTGTAAAGATCTAAAAGCAGAAGAGCCGAAAAATCAGCTGACAAAAATCTCAGGAATTCATAATAATTTAAACTGAGTTGAGAAATCTGATGAACTGTAAAGACTGTGACCATTTTTAGCTCAAGCAGTTTTACAGCAAGAGGTGCAAGCAAACCTTCTGGAAGAGCACTAGGATAATTTCAGTCTCTTACTGTGTGAAGTACTATAAACCAGTGCTTTTTCCAAGTAGCTGGCAAATTGCTGCTGTGCAGAGAGCCTGCATCTCACAGACTAATGTTTCGACCCTGTTCTTAGTTGCCTTAGCAGATATCCCAACAAGCTAATCTTTGTTGAAGACCAGAACAATTTTGTAGTTAGCTGAAGATAAGACAAAGCAGTCTCAAAACTGCCAGTACAAGCAGAGCTGCTGTCAACTATTTCACCAGCAAACTGCAGGGACACAAGCACTGCAGAGGAGAAATAGGAAGCAATGTATTTAGGGAGGCAACATGAAATATGAAAGAGCAAATGGAAGTGCAGAAAGAAGGTGCAAATGGATGAGAAAAAGTGTTGTGAAAAAAGTATCATTTTCCCAAGAATTTGTTCGCAAGCTGTAGTGAAACCGGAAGAATGAGAAAGAAACTCTCTCTCTGTCCCTACTTTAGCAAAATCTATACTCCCAGGACTCAGATTTCTGTCCATAAAGGGCTGTGCCACCTCAGTTTCTTTGGGTCAAACAATTGAAGATATACTCTAACACACACTCAAAACATCTCTGGCTTGTTGCTTGAGGATAGCCGTTTTCCGCTAACCCTGAAGAATCCATAATGTAATGAAAACAGGAGAACATCAACAAATGAAACAATTTGGTTTTGCTTCAGTTTTCCACATTTCAACATGCCAGTACTCATCTCCTAGAATTTTAATGGTTTACCTAGGATAAAATGCCCTCGCTTTTCTTCTAAAGTGTTCTTTTCTCCTTTGCCACCTTCTTAGGGCAAAATAATTTTAAAGCAAATTTCAGACTTATCAATAAATTTGTATTCTTGTTTTATTTCACAAAAAATAAAGCCCCTTAATGGTTTTTTATCTATGAGATATTCTTTTTTTTAAAAATATCTATGGTTAAAATACTGAGCAGCGATGAGTATCATCCTTTCAATGCCTAGAGTAGGAAGCATTTGTAGTGCATAGTCTTTTATTCAAAACATTTAATTGAAAATATTATACAGGCCTTAACATAACAAAGCCAAATGACAGAGCTGTTGGTAAACTGAGGCATAGAGATGACTTGGTTAAGATTTCATTAAAAGTAGCAGCAAAAACAAGGACAAAATGCAAGCATCTCAAGTTCACTCCATCCAGCATAACACACTGCCAAGTTATTTGCATGAACATATAATATGATTTGATGCATTTGTTCCAACAGAACAAATTGCCTCTGAGGATCAAAGATGTTGCCATTCTGCTACAGTTCTTGATTCAGAGCATTAAATACTAAGGTTTTGGACTGTTTAAGCAACCTTTGTTAAAAAAATATTTCTTCTAGGAGATAATAAAAAAAGAATGGAAAATGGTTGAAGTATTTAAAATAGTAGTGCATTTTACAGAATATTCCATTGTGCTGTTGCTGGGGGATGATTTGCATGAGGTACCCCTCCTGTCTTCAAAAGGTGTCATTTGATAGTGATATTAAAGATAATGAAAAATGTGCTTTCTAAGGAAACACAAAATTAACAACAATGAAGTAGATCTCTTAAAATCCAAGCCTCCCTCATTTTAATCTGTTACAAAGAGAAAAACAAAACAAAACAACAAAAACCAGATTTAGAAATCAGCTTTTGTCATGGTGGTGATGCCTGCTTCCTGCTGAAACACCGGCATAGCCTGAGACTGTTTTTCAGATAAAAAATGAATAATACCATAGCAAAAGAAAAATCTATGCAAGCCAGCTCAAAAGAGAAATGAGAGGGAATAATACGGCACAGTAAAATAACGACAGAAGGGAGAGGAAGATCTATTTTTCTTTCACCAAATTAAGCCTAACAGTCCCTTTCATTCCCCCCAGTTCTCAGGATTTTATTGTTTCCATTTACCAGTCTCAAAACCAACATATTCTTGCATAATACCAATAAACCTTTTAGTCTGAACTGATACAGCCAGTCTGTCACCCATTTATACCTGCTAACATTATTATCTTATAAAAATAAAGCATATTATCATATTGTATAAGGCTTTCCAGTGGTTCTCCATTAACTGCATTTCTAATTGGGACAGGCCCCTGCAAACCCCCTTTAGTACAGCATACATGTAGAAGCCACACAAGAGAAAGTATTCAAATTCCCTGTTCTCTCTCTGCTTTGAACATCAATCTTAAGACTGATTAACAAGAGCTGGATTCATTGATTTGTGTTTTGAGAGCACTTGGGAGAAATTGAAGACTTGGATGGCATTTACACAAATAAAGTTACATTTGCAAAAACTGTGATTTTCTCTCTCATGGTATGTTTACCAGAAGGACAGTTATTATTTAATAAGTTGTTTTCAAGCCACCAACTACAAGCTATAAAAGATCATTTTCAATGTTTAGTTCCCAGTGATAAGAAGTTATTTACATCAAAGGATAGACAAGAATGCAGGAAAATACGACTATAACTAACCAGAGACAAGAGGCCGGCCATCTTTGGTAACCTTTGTTGCAGACTTTCTCACTGTAAAACTTGAACAGTGGTACTGATATTCTTTGTAAATCATAGCCTACTGAAAAGCAGGATACTAGAAGTAGATGTTGTTATCATTACAGCATCTAAAGCTAAGCATACAATGGATCTTTAAAGCTTGGGAATAAAAGTAAAATTTTCAAATTATACCATATATTATTATAGTTACTATAAATTTTGATAATTATACTAACTGCTCAGACAATCCAAAAGAGAGCATTTTCCTCTTCTCCCAGTAAGTGGGCTATGTTAAATTTGTTTGCCAAGCAGTCTGGAGCTGAAGATAACTGAAACTAGAGATACTTATTTATTGAGAATAATATTTATATAATATTATTTATGTTAGTAACAGGTGAGAGTATCTGGTCCAAATGTAATCTGCATTTGGATATGGGCTGAAAAAAATCACAAAGCCATTGCGCGTTACAGTGAAATCCAGGAAGACTAGTCAGCTTAGCTTCTGTTCCCAGAAAAGTAGTGGAACAAATAATGAAACAGTACTTATAAGCTATTATACAAACAACAAAAACAAAACAAACAAACAAAAAATTACTGTAAACACAAGCCAATCTTAATTCCTTTTCTGAGAGGGAAAGAGACCTAAAAGATGGGAACAATGTGGTGAATACTGCATTTTATCTTTACAATACTTTTAGCGCTTATTATAAATAAGTTTGGAAAACATGGACCAGAAAACTAATTATGAAGCTGGCTAGACCTCTGCAAGTGAAAGTAGCTTATATTGAAGTTTATCAGATGAGGCTGTTCATGTGTCTGTCCTGGATCTGGTACAATTTAATATTATCACAAAAGATGAAAGTGGTAGTAGAGAATATTATTATTTAAGGAAGTAGTACCTAGTTGTAAACATACTGGATAATAGTGGTAAAACTTAAAATTATGTTGGAAATGAGGTGTACCATTCAAAAAGATAGTAGTTCAGTAACAGCAAGTCCAAGCAGCACTGATGCCTCTCAGATGAAGAAGCATGTCTTATTTCTTAAGATGAGGTTTTCAATCAGTATGAGTGCTGAGGAATGCAATGAAGAAAATAGCCTAGATGGGAAGAGTAAATTTTTTAAGAAGCGTTTATTTGTAGAAAACAAAATTAAGTGGAAATATAAATACAGTTTAAATAAAATCCTACAACAAAAAGTCAGGATCTATTTTCTGTAATCACAGTGGCCAAGACAAGAAGGAACAAGATTGGGCTGCAATAAGGAATAACTGCTATGTAGTATACTGAGCAAAATCTTCCTGACAGTAAGATTTTGAAGAATTGAAAAGGATTCCCTGGGAAACATGGAGCCTCCAAGTACTGGTTTGACAAAAACCTGGTAAGAACAGCACAGGTGTGGCTCATGCTGCCTGAAGCAGCGGGGTGTATGAGACAGCTTCAGTGGCCCTTTCCTGTTTTTACATTTCAAGGAATGAAAAGACAATGCTGAAATGAGGGAATTGATTCTAGTGAGTTTTCCCTCTCTTTCCCACATTCCCCTATGCCTTTCCCAGTTGTTCTTTCTCTATTCCTTCCAGTTACTGACAGATATTAAAGAGGGGGAAAAAAAAAAAAGAAGAAAAAAACTAAGCAAACCACCACACTTAGAAACATATGGCCATAAAATAGTAAAATTCTGTGAAGGAGGCAGATAGAAAGGGAACCAGGTGCCACTGGCTTCAAGTACATTATAGTCAGAGATCTAAGAAACAAGGACAGAGAACAGGAGGGTGTGGGGGCGTGTCTGATTGGATGTCTCCAAACCTGTTGCAGAAGCTAAGGAATGACAACAGAAGGAAAAGCTCACCCTCAGACTCCTCTTCTGGATCACAGCCACCTTGGATGCTGTCTGCAGCTGTGAGGAGAACTTAGAAGTAAATTTAGGCTTGTATTGCTTGCTTAGATTACTTATACACTCAAAATTATATTTCTCTAAGCCTCCCATTCAGCAAGTGTTGCCAAATCCACGAGCTTTGTTCTGGCTACTGGAACCTTAACCCTGAGCCTCCCAGCAGCTCCACTGATAAGAGAAAAAGGATTAAAGTCGCACTTCCTGTAATCTGTGATCTATGTTTTTAAATCGATTCGGTTGCCATCATTGTCACACCAAAATCTCACCAAGGGCAGATAAGACAATTCAACAGGCTGAATGTTACTGTTTACCTCTCTCTCTAATTAACATCATAGGAAGTCTAACTTGCTTTTAACAGGAGAAAAGTTGGGCCAGTAACAAGTGTTAACTGTAACCCACTGCATGGAAGGGAGGAAGAGCAAAGAGAAACCTCTGGCTATCAGCTTATACCACAGAAGAGAGCGGAAAGAAAGGGAGGTGATCCAGGCTTTCAACTGGCTAGCTTTTCCTGCTGCAGGCCACAGGGTTGAAAAGCTGCCACAAATCAAACTGTCTTACAGGAAGGTTTGAGGGCTCTTTTCCCTCCTCCAGCCTTTAAGATCATTAAAGTTATAAGAAAACCGCCACATATTAACCTCTCAGACAGACATTTTAACAGCCCTGCCTAGCTAAAGGGCAGATCTGCTGAACGATGCTGTGTACGCTTGAAAGCCTAGAGTGTTCAGTCATCTTTCATAGCCAGTCTGACATGACTTTTGACCAAATGATACTTTGTTCCCCAAACTCTTGTGGTACATTGCAAAAATCTGAGGCCAGTTTATTAAACAAAAGTAAAAGTGTTTTATTGATTCTGTATATTTTGTATGCAATTTTTATGAGGTGCTTTCAAACAATGATGTCAGGATCAGTTCTTTTTTTATCCTGTGCCATACCTCCAGAAGCAGTTTCCTCTAGGAGATGATGATGATGATCTGCCAATCTGCAGTCACAGTTGGATTTTAAGACAACTGGTAAGCCTGACAGCTGTGCTTCCCTTTCAGTCCTACACATGTAAACCCCAAATGACAAATAAGTATGTTAAATCCCTGTTGTTTCTAAGGGTTATCTGTCATAGAACCATAGAATTATTAAGACTAGAAAGGACCTTAAGATCATCTACTTCCAACCCCCCTGCCATGGGCAGGGACGCCTCACACTAGGCCATGTTGCCCAAGACTCTGTCCAGCCTGGCCTTGAACAATGCTAGGGATGGAGCATTTATCACTTCCTTGGGCAGCCTGTTCCAGTGCCTCACTTGAGCTGGTGATCACAACTCTGCATGAGGCCATCCAGCCAATTCTTTATCCGCTGGTAAAGGTTGTCTCAATTCAGTCCCACAGTTTATTTTCCCTTTGGCAAATTCATTTCAGTTTGAAGGAAAACTAGATTGTTGACTGTAATAGGTAAACATTGCAAAGCAACAGAAGAGACTCCCCACTTCACAAACATACAGACAGACATGAGGTGGGAGATGGCAAAAGCACAGGGTGTTTCTGGGTTTTGTTTTGTTGCTCTTTTTCTCCAGTGGTATGCTGCAACGGCTGTAATTGCTGTAAAAAGATGTTTGATGTCAATGGAACTATCACAATGCCTACTCCTGATGTAACTTCTCTTCACACATCTCTTTTTGTAGCACTTTCTGATTCCTTACTGCACTAATGCAGCATAGAGTATAAGGAAAGGTCATACTAAGCTTTCACCAAAGCTGCTGCAAATAAGCAAGTTCTTTCCCTCTAATACTCTGCAAAAAGAAACAAGTAGTCTTAGTGTCCTTACTATTTGCTAAGCAGGAATTAAAAAGGAAAGAACAATAGATATGATTAATTTTAGTAATTTTCAATGCAGAAAAAACATTCAGAGTGAACAAATGTGAATGAAAAGACATTATTTGAGGTGCAACTGAAACAATTGTAATATTAAACTGACAAATACTACACCACTGTCACCTCTTGAAGGAGTTCAAGCATTTGCCATTCTATTTTTCTGCAGGCTCAAAAATCTCAAGTGGCAAGAGACTTTAAGAGCAATCCAGACATACCTACAGTTACAAACTAAGAGGAGATTTAAGTCATCTGAGTAATTTTCTTCATAACCACACCGAAGGTCAAATCCTGCATAATATTATATTATAAATCTAGAACATTTCTAAGTACAAAAATATAATTCAGAAGCAAATTTCAACATTATCAGTACTGGAAAAAAAATTGATTGTCACATATCAAGTAATTTTATGGGCATGACACCAAATTAAAATAGGTCCAATCTATCTACATTAAAGATACCACTACTGTGTACAAACCTCCAAACATGCTGGGACAATTGACATCAGTTTGTTTCCCTGACAGCAGCATAACATTACATCTGTGACTGCATATTACCTTTAGCTAGCTGTATCCTAAAAAAAATGGCTGAACAGTCAAAGGTAGGCTGTGCAGTAGAGAGATACATAGTTTTATTTCGTAGTTCTAATATGTTTAGTGTTTTACCTGGGACATTATCAGCAACAGTCCCACTGCCTTTAACAGGACCTATGTAGCTAAAATCTCCTGGCTGACGCATTGGAAAATTGAGTACAAATTTTCTTAGGTAAGTATTTTAGAATTACCTACACAAAAAGAGCAGGGCTAGATCCTTTATCCATGCAGATAGTACCATCAAGTTATGTTTAAGTAGCTAGCTGCATCTTTTGGCAGAGACCCAAATTTATATGCTTTTTTTGCACAGCAAGCACCATTTAATGGACATATTGTTGTATGAAACACTTGACCTTCACAGATGCACAGGTCACTTTTCAGTGGTGAGTAAATGGTATTCCTGAAATAGCTACAGGAACAGCTTTCATGGAAAGGAAATATTTTTCTTATAGCTTTTGGAAATAATGAGGAGAAGCAGCAAAATACAGAGTAGGAATCCACAGTAAGCCAAGAGCCACTCAGCAAAAGCCACCAAAGAATCAGAGACCAGAACTAGTGAATAGTGGTCACAAATGGCCTTATTTCAGTTCTCAGCTCCCCAAAATTCTACTAACCATAAAAAAGGCAGACGACAGCTCTCCTTATGACATGATCGCTTATCCTTAGAGCAGGCTCTGCCAGCACAGTGATGATGGAAGCTTTGGAGAAACAGAGGCTTTCCACCGTGGGAAAATATATCTCCAAGAACTGACCACAGGAACCACAACTGCAGACTAAAGTTCTTGATTCTGCACCTTTCCCCAGTTCCATACAGGTTACTTCATATTATGTTCTAAAGAAATTCCAATAGCTACACAAAACACAGGAAGATTCATTACTATTGGAAGGAAACACAACAGGTAAACAGCTGCCAGTGTCAAAGGCTTCTTTAAAACAGTAATAGCTGATGTGATTTTATTTCTTGTATTTGAGGGATTTTAAAAGAATAAAAAAAGTCTAAGGATACAAGAGAACTATCCAACTAGATAATTATAACAATTTTTTTCTGTTAATGTAAAGTTCTTACATATGATAAAAATGAAAACAGCTACAGACAATGCATGCTGCTAAGAACGCAGAGACACTGATCATTGTTGTGTTTTATCTCACTGATTACTATCACTTCATTTATCTGCAGCTGCCACTACAAGGTAGTGACTGTAGCCCCACTGTCTTCACAAATGCCATTCTACAAATTTAGGACAATGGGTGTGTGTTGGAAGAAGGCAACTAGCAGCACCCATGCTCAAGGTACTGAAATGTTTCAGGTATGAAACATGAAGCATGAGGTATGTTCATAAATACAACTAGGGACCAGCAAATATTGATTGTATTAGACACATTCATTGTGCAAAACAGTATTTTACTAGATGATCTTTAAGGTCCCTTCCAACCCAAAGCGTTCTATGATTCTACGATTTTAGAAAATAAGACTGCATTAAACTTCTGTGTGTGGCGCAGTATGGTCTGCTGCTTATGGCCTCAGAACCAGGTTTATTCCTTTTAGTGACTGCCTAGTGACCACTGGCATGCCACTTTTCTTGCTGTGCTTTCATGTCTGTAACTATGAAAGGGACATATTTATGGTTTGTTTCTTTGTACTGAACCAAAACTGTAAGGACTGAGTTGTGTGACTGACACACAAAATCAACCATCAAATAAAAAATAAATAAATCTTTAAAGATCTGGTGCAAACCTTCTAAAAGTCAAGGGTTTTTTTTTCTATTTATTTCAATTTGCCTTGAAACAGATTATAAATTATCCTGGAATTTAGTATAAATTGCAGACATAGAGCTGGGATGACACTTTAGAACATATGTCAAAAGTATTTTTGCAAACACAGAAATTTGCGTTACTGGGTGCAGTAAGAACAATGTATCACTAAAGGAATGCAGCTCTTCATTTGAAATAGAATTTAAGAACCAATTTGCATTTCACCAAAAAATGACATATTGTTTTCATCAGAGAAAAAGAAAAACAAGGGCATTCATGTTTGCCTTATGTTTCTTTCAAAATATTTGCATTACAAACTTCTCAGAGTTTCACATTTCACTTCAAATTGCAACCAAGGTTTGCTTTGGTGAAGGAAGACTGGTCAGGGCACAAAACAATTACTTCATTATTTCTATTTGCTTGGCATCTATTTCTTTCCTCCTACCTTCTTTTCTGACTTTCCATGAGACAAAGCATGTTTATGCATTCACACTACAGCAACACTGAAGCTGAAAGGATTGTAAGCATGATAATGCAGATGATCAGAGACTATAAATGAAAGAACTTTCTTATGTGGTTAGAAAAAAATTATCAAAGAGGTATTTACCCATGTAATTTGTTCCTCCTCTTTTTCTTTTTTTCCATTCAAGCCTGTAGGATTGATTGGCACATGGATTCATTATTACTCCCTTTCTGATAATAGATCCTGAAAAATGGCATCATGCTATCTAAGTGGTATAGTAGGTTTGGTTTATAGCAGATACAGAATTGATCTTTTTCTTTGACATTTGCAATACTGTCCTTACTGTCATGTGCGGACAGTGTAAAGAAACCACATACTTATTTTAAGTAATTTTGTGCTTATGCTTTTTTTATGTAAACTACTTAAAAATCTCACATGGAAACTTAAACACAGAAATAGACTCAATTTAGTAATTTAACACAAATATTTCACTATAAAAGCATTAAGGGAAAATAATAGTTACATAACTAGAGATGATAAAATTTCTCTAACAGGTGCAAATATTTTATTATATGGATCTTTTTCTTGGTATAAATCAGCACAACTGTTTTGATTGCAATACACTTCAAATAAACTACCCAGTTAAGAGGAACAGCATGGTCATACCTCAAGTCTAAGATCCATTAAGTCCACCACTCAGTAGCGAATGTCCATGCAAAGTCCCCAAACCAGAATCTGACCTCCTCCGATTATCTTACTGCTTTCCTTAAGGTCAGTAACTTAGGGAATTTGTAAACCAGGTAATACATCCAGACTTCTGTATTTAAGAGCTATGAACCTTTCCCACAAATTCTTTGGGTGTTGACGTTATCACATGCATGGAATTACACAATTCTTCCACACTATGTGGAAAAAAGCCCAACCGATTTTGGTCACTTTAAGCCTGGGTGCCTTTAGTTCTTATATTAAGAGAAATAGTGTATAATAATTCCCTAATCATCTCTTCAAGGTCTGACTAAGCTCTCATGTAGTCTCCACTCTGTCATTTCTTTTCAAGCTAAAGAATCTTTGTCTCTCCTTATAAGAAAACAGTTTTATTTTTCCCTCACCCTTTTTAATCCTTCCCTGTAAAGGGTCCTATTTCTTCCTCTGCTTTATTCCTTGTTTCATGGGATGATCAAAACTGAATGGAAATTCAGAAAGTACACACCCTATAACGATATAAAGTGATTTTTATTCCTTCCCATAGCAGTTAACAAAATAACCTTAACATAGTAATCATTCTATTGGACCTTTACAACTTGAGGACAACAAGCACTTCCCAGCTCCAACGTGCTGGTGAGAATCCTCACCACATCTTGGCTACATACATAAACAAGACCTAGGTACACACCTTCGCCTCTCAAAGCAAACGGGCTTAAACAGGAAAGCAGAGAAACGGTGCTCAGTAAGTCCTTTAGTCTGCACTCTTGAAGATCCAGAGCCTTAGGCACAATACAGAGCATAGGTATCCCACAATTGCTATGAAAACAGGTCTCAGCCATCACTTCCCTGGTGTGAATAGCTGGCATAGTGCCGTTGCCTTATATTCATATATATACGTACATACACACAGAGAGAAGGTGTTCTGTTCACCTGAATATGTTTGTTTGCACTTAGTGAAATGATTTTCATCTTTCATTTTATGGCTCAGAGTATTATGATCCTTCATGCGCCTTATGCACATTTTCATGCTAATATACAGTATTGTTTGAGGTGTGAATTTCATGATTCTGAACACAGATTATACTCCCCTCAGAACTGTGAAGGAAAAACAAGGCAATGGTCCAGCAAACAGACCTGCAGAATATAAGTCAATGAACTCTCTATGGACACAAAAATATGCTAATGCTGATGTAATATTGGGATATGGTATTAAGAACTGTCTCTTTGATAACACAGTATATTGGTTCTTTAATATTAGATATTATTCATTTGATACCTTTACCTATTTTCCTCTAGATGAAAGAATGAATTTACACTTTCAGATAGTTTTACTTGAGAGTATTGATATTAGGTAAAATTAAAATCACTGTCAATTAGGGAACCTGAATCAATCAGCCAACAGAAATATGAGTTAAAGACACTTTTGGCAAAAGGCTCACAAATTTTCATCTCTTGGGGTGCTTTAGTGTACACAGACCATAGTTTCTAATCTAGTCAGCTCTACATCAAGATCTGTGCTAAGTGTCTACTAGAAACACATCCAATGTTGACTGAAAGATTGCAAGTGACAGATAACCCACTACAGCTGTAGGTACACTACACTACTGATTAATTGCTCTCACTTTGAAAGCTTACACCTATTCTCAGACTTATTTGTCTTGCTTCAGTTTCTAGCCGTTAGTATGCCTTTTTGTACTGGATAAAATAACAACTTAGGAGGAGAAGAAAACACTGAGATAGATTCTAAGAGAGCTGTAAGGAAAAGCAAATAACCAGGCAAACTATTTACTTCCATTTGCAGCTCTTCCTTCCAAGCTTGCTTTCAAACTATCTTCCATTGCAAAGAACACTACACACACTCAGCTACCTCCACAAAGGTTTCCTGTCTCAGTCCCAAAACTGGCTTACAGAACTTTTACATTTATTCTCCTGTTGTATTTCTGTTCATGCCCAATACACTGCTTCTCAGCTCTTAAAAGAGGAATTGCAAAGAGAAGAGTAGCTAAATTGTTTCAGTAAGGCCAATGAAGTGGTCTAATACAGACCGACACCTGGTCCTGTATGTTGGCTACTGTGTGCTGTTGTCTTTTTGGTTTCCCTGAGAACTCTTTACTTGAGGAACAGCAAGCAATGTTCCCATCCAGACCAAGTACACTTATGTGCCCAGCTATGTCTCCACTGTGCTCTGAAAATCACAGAATTACAGAATCATTAGAAATGAAAGGAACCTCTGGAGACTATCTAGTCCAACACCCCTGCCAAAGCAGGATCATCTAGAAGGTTACATAGGAATGCATCCAGGCAGGTTTTGAATGTCTCCAGAGAGGGAGGCTTCACAGGCTGTCCTTGGGCAGCCTGTTCCAGTGCTCTGGCACCCTCAACATAAAGAAGTTCTCCCGCGTCTTGAGGTGAAACTTCTTGTGTTTTAGTTTATGGCCATTGTTCCTCGTCCTGTCACTGGACACCACTGGAAACAGTCTGGTGCTGTCCTCTTGGCACCCACCTTTGAGATATTGATATGCATTAATGAGATCCCCTCTCAGTCTTCCCTTCTCTAGACTAAATAGGCCCAGCTCCTGCAATCTTTCCTCATAAGAGAGACGCTCCAGACCCCTCATCACACTTGTGGCCCTCTGCTGGACCCTCTCCAGTAGCTCCTTTTCTTTCTTGTACTACTGGGCTCAGAACTGGACACAGTACTCCAGACGTGGCCTCACGAGGGTCAAGTAAAAGGGGAGGATCAGAGCCCTCGACTTGCTGGCCATGAGAAAAGAAAAGCTATGCAGTCGAGTTTCCTGCATTAGGGGAAATCGCAGGGTTCAGCACACCTGGGGTGCAGGGGATGAGCGCTGTCCTGAGAAAACCACCTGCCTGATTGTGGTGTCTCCCCTGTCAGGTATCTCCCACAACTTGCCATTACACACAACCCCAACAATAATGCCACAATTACAGTTTGAGAAATATCAAAATTCTGGGGAAGAAAACCACAGATCTGCTAGCTTGCCAAAATAAAGTGTTACACTGATAGTATAACATAGCCCATGGCCATCTACAAATATGCCTTTTGCTATCTTTGGTGCGTTAGAGATTCATGAATTACTGGGATCTTGCTTGCATTACTGAGTTTGATTTGTTTGCTGCCTGACAGGTTAGGAATAGCAGTTCCCTGGTATGAACCAAGCCCTTTAGATCTGCACTAGGAAGTGAAATGACAAAGCACTAGCTATAGTTTTGCAAGGAGACGACTGAAGGAGACTACCCCAGTGACAAATCAAGGTAGCAATTGTGAAAGCATGGTGGAGGCTGCAGCAGGTAACAGTTCACTTGTCACTTCTGTACTAAATGACATGACCTTTACAACCCCACAAGTGTTCTCTTCAGAAAACAGAGAGGTGAAACAGTTGAGGGTCTCTGCCAGGCTCTGCAGGCAGATTTCTGCCAGTTTTGGATGCCAGAAGAAATGGGCATCTAGAAGGTATTTGGTATATGACTTATAACTTAGATCTGTACAACTCTATGCAGTATTCCAAGCTGATGATGAAAGAGAGAATTCAGGTGTCAGGATGTGTATTTATGCTGTGCTGTGGCTCAGCCAAATTAACTACACTTAACAGTGATGGAGTACTGCACCAAAATAAAAAGCCATACTAGTACTCCAGAGCTAAGCTGGGTATCTTGACATTGCATTATTTTATAGCATAGCAGCATGTCTATAGAGCTCACAGTTAAAAGAAAAAAAAAAAGAAAAAGAAAAAAAGTAATACTGTAATACTAACATATCATAAGAAAATTCCTTTAATTCCTTGTTGTGTTACACCACAAAGCTGAGAGGTAATTCTGCATGCACTGAACAGCACTGGACTCAGAAATAGCGCCTCAGTACACTTTGTGACAAGAATGAATCACAATACAGCATTAGACTGCAGTAACCAAGTGCACATTGTTTTTAAAATTCATTAAGAAATGTCTGAGGTATTAACAGTCTCCATGGCAGCTTCTGAACAGGTTGCAAATTAGATGCTCAGACTACTCAGCTCCTTACCACTTTGGATTCTTCACTGACTAGTTGAATCCTTAAGAGACAGAGTTATGTCCCATCTTCATTTTATAATTATTCTAATATCTTTATCAGATCCCTTACTCCTCTGACATGGATGGAATAGTACTGTTACACCTATCATTCTCCAAACAACTGTGGAACCCATTTAAGTGTATAAATACATGCACTCTATATACTTATACACTTAATGAATACACATATGCCTTAATAGCATGTTACCTGGATCTCCCAGCAGCATTCAAAAGTTGACAGCATGGATACTGAGAGACTGCAGATATAAACTGAGTGAAAATTCAGGACAGGGGGCAGGGAGTGGGAAACAGATACGGAGCAAAAGGCATACCCTGCACCATGTTTTTGCCCAGAGGAGATATAAAAAATTTTCTAACAAGATCCACTAAGCGATTAACCTAGAAAAAAACCTCACACTAATTCTCAGAAATACCTGTGCTGCTTTGGAACATTCCAAAAGGAATCTGGACAAAGCAGAGACCCAAAACAGAAAGTGTGAGTCTAAACAGTTAATATTTGGCAAAGCTGTAAGCAGCTGAAGACAAAAGCCTATAATGGGAAGTGTCAGGCATCTTATTAGGCAGTAATATAAGCACCACCTATAATAAATGAGGGAGGGAGAGAAAAAGAGAGTCTAAGCAAATTAACCATAGCCTCAAAACCTCGAACAAGTGTCTCAGTTTGCTGAAAATAAGATTTTTCTTACTAACAAGTACAGGATTTTTACATGACATATTGAGAAGTATATTTCTTTGCAATGCTGGTCTACCTCAGAGGTATCATAAGTATACAACCATGTAATGTGGCTGTTACTATGGAAACTACTCCTTTTCTAAGGAAAATCAGAAAATACAAGTCAAGTAAAATCCAAAATAATTTCTTGTGACATAGGTCGGACATGTTGTTAAACTGCACCCTTAACTTATCGCATCACATTTCTGTCAATTCTTTTCTAGCTCTACATGTTTCACATAAAAAGCAGCAATACTAATTTTTCCCCACATTAATTAAAGTAATATAGCCTGCGTAGGCAGTACAAACTTCTTCACCTCAGCAGTAAATACAAAACAGACTAAGACGGGCTCTAAGATACCTCTGCTAAAAGACATACCTCCTTCACACAAGAACTTGTCTTCTCAGGTACGAACTGGTGACATGGTACATTGGTTCCTGAGGGCATAACTTTCCACTTCCACACTGAGCAAAGAAATTAAAAAGGCCAAAATCAAAAGTATGTCAACTATAAGGCAATTTGCTTGGTTTCCATAAATAAAAATAATTCTATACAGACAACTCACTGTGAGTAGTGTAAGAACACTCAGGAAAACAGAAGAGAAAGATGTAGAAAATTAATTACTAAGATTTGCTATTACAAATTCCTCTCTCCCAAATGTTGGCTACCTGTTAATAAAGCCCTTGAGTCTTACTTTGACCCTCTTGAAGAACTAAGTCTCCAACATCCACAAAGTCACACAAAAAAAACCCTAAAATTAACTGTGAGCAAAGCTATTATGTTTAACCTTTGTTTCACCATTACTCCCTGAGCCTAGTCTAGAAACTACCAAATATTCTTCCCTTATTCAGCTTGCCAAACAATTTTATCAACTCCCCATTTCCAAAAACAATTTTTCTTCACTAAGGTTGGTGTCGTTGCAGAGTCCTGTGCAGATCTGCCCCTTACTGCATATGTTCAGCTGTAGAGCAGACTAGGGAGCGTATCGTCACACTTCCTGCAGACCTTTGGTTTTACAAATACTCGTAATATTTTTTTCTTATTATCACGTAAGCACATAAAATGAACACCACAATGAAGGTTGAGGGTGAGATGATACACTGCTTGACACAGCAGAGCAAAATCAATTTTGGGGAATTAAAACCAAAACATGCTCTTAATGTAGTACCAATATGAAAGTAACTAAAAGCAGTAGATAGGGGTCTGTCTGCCCCCTTTCCTAGCAGATCTGTAAACATGCAGTCAATTACTTTGTATGAATCTGACAGGAAAAATGTAAATCTGAACTCTACCCACAGACAATATATCTTATATTAGTCTTTTACTTAATAAGAATGACACCCCATATAATGCCTCTGTGACCCACAAAGAAAAAAGATTAAGGAATTATAGGGAATTTAAAACCCATTCCTGCCTCTCTCTATGAAAACCAAAGCATTGACTCTTTTCCAAGTACTTTTCCCCAGTGAAAACGTCAGGTCATGTTCAGCCAAACTCTCACATGGCTCTGGAGACCAGTTACAGTGTCAAGAATCTCTTACTACTTAGTACCTTGAAAGCTGCATTCAGTAAATCAGCATATAAAAAAAAAAAAAAATAAAAAAAAATCCCCCAAAACACAAACCAAAACACACACACACAGAAAAAAACCAAAACAAAACCAGCAAACAGTTGATTCAATTTGAATAATACATAAGTTGAAAGAAATTGTCATCTGCTAGAAACTTTCCACACAAACACAAAAAGAGGCTTCAGTAATTCATCAAAGAAGCTATTCACCATGAATTATTCACTAAGTTTTACTACCAAGGCTTCCATGTGCTTCAAGTCACGCAAATCTGATAGGGAGATACAAACCTGGAATCAGGGTTGTGAAGGTCTTGCCTGCTCTTACATTTTCTAACAGAGGAAATGAAGTTAGAATAATTATATTTTTCTATTTTTATCTTGGCTATTAATCTCTTGGCTGGATTACTGAGGGATGCAGTACCTCTGCTTTGCCCTTTCAATGGCCCATTTCCTCTAAAAGTTGCCAAGGGGATTTCTTCATTTCAGCTGTATTTTTTCCCCTTTGTGAATAGAGTCTCTAACAATCAGAAGAGTCTAGAAGTGAGTTAAAGTGCCTGTGGATCAGAAGACTTGTTTTCAGGATGATACCCATATTCATGAAAACAAGCAGTCCAAAGAGAAACAGCTTCAAGAGAAGTTTGATGATAATATAATAAAGAAGAGAGAAAAGTAATAAGAAAATAAGCGACAGCCACCTAAGGAACAGAATTAAATCGTAATTAAGATGCAAGTAGCTTAAATGTAAAAACCATTCTCCTTGAGTTATCATTTAAAAAGGAAAGGGACAGACATTCCAAGATACATCAAGATCATAGAGAAAAGTTCAAAGCATGTTATTCTGATAAAAGACACTGCAATATCTTCCCAAGTCTGCAGACAGTCAAAAAACAAATATCTTTGAGGAAAAAAAAGTTCTTTCTTTTCTCCCTGGAGGTCTCCTTCCTGCAGGAGGCTGAAGTAGAAAACCTGTTTCCATGAATGGAATTACAGGTAAATACCATCTTTCGTAACTGACAGCAGCCTAGTAACAAACAGACTTTACTCAATTTAGTGATGGATCATCTCCATTTGCTGGAGCTCTAGAAAGCAAGCTCATTGAAACACACTGTGGGTACCAAAACACCCTCATGGTCTGAAAACAAACCAACCAACCAACCCACTCCCTAATATCTAAATGGATTCTCCTAACTCTGGCCTATAGATGTGCACTGCCAAGAAATCTCCAAAGAGGCCCAAAACCTGAATGGAAATGAATTCTGACCTAAGCAGCTTACCACAGGTGAAGCATGTTGGTAGTTGGGGAAATTGCTGAAGTTATGTCTGAATTGGTGGATTTTTCCATACTGTATTTTATTTACTGTTTTATAATACTGCATGTTTTAGTATAACTTTCAGCTAATAAACATGTATGCAGAATTTTTATTACTTAATAGTTGCAAGGTTAATAGTCATGGGTAATGCTTATATTTAATACGTCAATGAGGCTGGAAAATGCCAAGTTGAATAGCTTTAACACATATTAGTTGTAAATGTGAATCTTCAAAAAGAATCTTGCTAGAAAAATATTCCAACCAAGATCATTATTGATTTTGGTCCCTGGAAAATGCACTGGACTGTGGCAGTTCAAAATTATAAACGTCTAGAGAATACTTGCCAACACTAATGGAAAGTCAGACAGATAAATCTAGAATCATGATACAGCAACTTTGACCTAAGAGCAAATATAACACCATCAGTATCTATGATTAATTTGTTAAATACCTAAGCACTAATAAGCAAATGCATCTACTAACATACCAAGAAATGCTGAATTCTGTGTACTATGCTTACATTTAATAGAAGAAAGAATGCTTGAATTAATTGAGCATGCACTAGCAGATCAAACTAGCATTTACTTACATTTATTTGTTTTACCACCTGTTCTACTGACAGTGCTTTTCAGCTTCATGGTTTGCAGTTTATGCTGCTTTCTTTAGATACACACACTTTTTACTGATCCCAAAACTTTAGATGTAATAGTGCAAGTACCACTGTATTATTTTCTCTGGAGGTATCTACTAAACTGGAAGCAGGTAGGTAGGAAGGAGAGAGTGCAGCAGCGTCAGCTTTAGGCCCACTGTAGAAGAGGATCAGACTCGAGATCATCTTAGGAATCTGAATGAGCACAGCTGTGGGTCCTGAAGGAGGTGGCGAATGAAGTTGCTAAGCCACTGCCCATCATATTTGAAAAATCATGGCAGTCAGGTGAAGTTCCCGACGACTGGAAAAAGGGAAATATAACCCCTATTTTCAAGAAAGGAAATATGGAATACCCAGGGAACTACAGACCAGTCAGTTTCACCTCTATGCCTGACAGGATCATAGAGCAGATTCTCCTGGAAGGCATGCTAAGGCACATGAAAAACAATGAGATGGCTGGTGACAGCCAGCATGGCTTCACTAAGGGCAAATCATGCCTCACCAATTTGGTGGCTTTCTATGATGGGGCCACAGAAATGACGGATAGTTGATGTCGTTTACCTGGACTTGTGCAAAGTGTTCAACACTGTCCTACATGACATCCTTGTCTCTAAACTGGAGAGACATAAATTTGATGGATGGATGGATCACCTGGTGGATAAAGAACTGGCTGGATGGCCACATGCAAAGTCTTATCAACAGCTCAATGTCCAATTGGAGACCAGGAAAAAGTGGTGTCCCTTGGGTCAGTGTTGGGACCAATCCTGTTCAACATCCTTGTCAGGAACGTGGTCAGAGGGATTGAGTGTTCCCTCAGCAGGTTTGCTGATGACACTGAGCTACGCGGGTCAGTAGATATGCTGGAGGGAAGGAATGCCATGCAGAGGGACCCTGACACGCTTGTGAGGTGGGCTGATGCCAACCTTATGAAGTTCAACCATGACAAGTGCAAGGTCCTACACCTGGGTCGGAGCAATCCCAGGCACAGCTACAGGTTGGGCAGAGAAGATATCCAGAGCAGCCCTGTGGAGAAGGACTTGGGGGTGTTGGTTGATGAGAAACTGAACATGAGCCGGCTTCAGTGTGCCCTCGCAGCCCAGAAAGCCAACCGTATCCTGGGCTGCATCAAAAGGGGCATGACCAGCAGGTCAAAGGAGGTGATCCTGCCCCTCTACTCTGCTCTTGTGAGACCTCACTTGGAGTATTGTGTACAGTTCTGGTGTCCTCAACATAAAAAGGAGATGGAACTTTTGGAACAAGTCCAGAGGAGGGCCATGAGTATGATCAGGGGACTGGAGCACCTCCCGTATGAAGACAGGCTGAGAAAGTTGGGGTTGTTCAGCCTGGAGAAGAGAAGACTGCGTGGAGACCTCATAGCAGTCTTCCAGTATGTGAAGGGGGCCTACATGGATGCTGGGGAGGGACTCTTCATTAGGGACTGTAGTGATAGGACAAGGGGTAATGGGTTAAAACTTAAACAGGGGAAGTTTAGATTGGATCTAAAAGAAGAAGTTCTTTACTGTAAGGGTGATGAGGCACTGGAGTGGGTTGCCCAGGGAAGCTGTGAATGCTCCATCCCTGGCAGTGTTCAAGGCCAGGTTGGACAGAGCCTTGGGTGACATGGTTTAGTGTGAGGTGTCCCTGCCCATGGCAGGGGGGTTGGAACTTGATGATTTTAACTTTCCAGCCATAGCTTTTCTATGATTCTGTGATGGACTGATTTAACACCATCACAAAAGTGGATCATGTTTGAAAAGACAGAATGGAAGGGAATTAATGTATATAATAGACATGGAAATTTGTTTCCATTTGTACTTCAGCTATTTTTCTAAAAACTCTCTCTTGATAGGTAGTCTAACCCCTGAAACAGTTTTTTCCTGCATTGCCTTTCCGCTACCTGTGGAATAACTCTTCTCTAACAGGAGGAATGTCCTGTGTGTTTCAGGAGACATATATGCACACCTGCACACACATTGTGTGTAGGCATGTGTGCACACGTGCATGTAAGTCCTGATTAGAGAAAGGTAACACATTAGCAAGTTATACATCTTTATTTATAATTACTAGACTTTTTATTTTTCAATTTTTTAGTTATGTTTAGAGAATGGCAAATAATGCCTACCTTGCTTACTACACAGAAGAACTGATACAAGAAGCTCCTAAAATATATAAGAACATTTTAAATTATCTTAAGAGGATTATGTAATTTTTTAAGGTTTAATCAAAGTACATATATCAGCTACAAATTTTTTTCTTTAATGTTAGAAATGTTAATCAAGGTTAAAAATGAATGAGCTGTTTCAGAACACTGAAACACTGATTTTCTGTAAAATTTTATATGGTCCAAGATGCACACTGATGCAAATGTTCAAAACTCCTATACTCCTGCTTTCAAATAAGGCCTGTTAATATTAACAATTGTTAACACCCTTCCTTACCTACTTATTTTTTGGAATCTCTCCCATGTCCTTCCAGAGTTTTAGTCTACTATTATTTCTCATTCTGTCTTGCCCTCATATCTCCCAGAATATGTCACAGTGCCAAGTGAACTGGTGAAAATACAGAAAATGTTTTCCAATACCTGCTAGCCAAATTGAAAACAGAAATGTTTAAAACTAAAAATATTCCTAGAAAGCAGACACCACAGTATTTATATGTTATCAGAAAATAAAATTACTGAAGACTAGAAATAATATTTTTATATCAAGCTTAAAAAGAAAATCTTGACATCACTTGACTGAAAAAAGACTCTGACCAACATTGTCTAACAGGATATTTAGAACTGGCTCAGATGGCCTGATGCTATCCAAAATGAAGGTTATGAACTGCTACTGTAATAGGATTATTTCTAAGACCTGTGGTTCTTTGTGCCAGTGCCTGGCATATTTTCAGCACTTGTTTCAATGAGGGTGTCCGAAGATAGGAGGTTTTGCTGATCTTGACAGTCACTAGTGAAAATTGCTATTCTAGAGCAAAGCTTCTGCTTCAAAGCATCGCTATTCAGATTTTTTTCTAGAAGTCTTACATTACTTATAAGAGTTAGAATAAAAACATAGTACAGAGAAAAACCTAAAATACTATTTGCTTGCAGCAACAGGCTAACAGCTACTTGGTCTTGAGGGTGGTGGTGCATGAAGGAGTGCAGTTTTGCTTTATATCATAAAAAGACTTGTAGTAATGTCCTTTTCCATTTTCCTGACAGCCACTGTAAATAAACCTCATTCTCTGCCACAGTCTACCAGTTGGGAAACGTTACTCTGCTTTTAGAAACAATGGCTGGCCACCAGATGGTAAGAACACAGTTTCTTCTGTATCCACCCTGTGGAGCTCAGGTCTGCTGCTCAGTCATGCCATGAAGGAGATAATACCCATGGCAGAGGATACTGTCACTGCTGTGATAATCAGAAATTGGTCCACAGTTGGCATCATTAATCAATAATGTCAGCAAAGTGGCAGGTTATCTATATGACATAGGTGTGAGGTCACTGTTGCTATTAGCTTTTTCAAAAGGAAAATATATTTTTATTTATATAAAGTTTATATATCCACAGAATTAAAAAAAAAAAACAAAAAAAAAAAAAAAAAAAACAAAAAACCAAACACAAATGCTATGGGGGAATTAGCAAGCTGCCACTTACTCAGTGCCCTGCCATGCAGCCACGTCTGGTGTGTGGGGTTTAGGGAGGTTTGGCAGTGAATGTGCTTATGGTCCATCTGCTCAGAGCAATATCAACAATGTGCCAGGTTTCTAACTGTATTCTTTAGCAATGCTGCAGTGTTTATTGTTCAAGTAGATTGTTTTCCTACTACTTAATGCTGATTTGTAAGCTCTCTTTTTAGCACTGTTTTCATGAAAACGAAAGGAAACATGATAACTGACTAACAGCATAGCCTTTCCTTCCCTGTAGCACAGTCTGGGGGAGGGCAGGGTAAAGCTCATTATTGCTGTCTACATCTAATTCACTGAGTAAGGGAAGGTTCTGCATCTAGATTTGAATATGTAAATAATCCAGTTAGCAAAAGAAACGCATATCTCCCCACTATGTATTTAATTTCCACTTGCTGTGCTCTCCCCCATGCTGCTTTGCATCTCTATGAGTCTTCAAGTATTATTGTTGAATCAGTCACATAGCGTACACCCTGTCACATGGATCTGCATCAGTCACACAAATACTCTCGTGTCTATAGACTGTTTCTTTGGTTATGACAGATATGTTACTGCTTCTTCTTAATAATGTACCTTGCTCTTGATCACTCTCTATGATCCAGCCCCTACATTCAACTCTTCACAACAGGGTCTGCTGTTGTTAACATGAAGACTTAATGTAGTCTTTTTTTTTCTCCTGAGCTGAAGACCACTGAAGGCTTAAAGAAACTGTACTATATAAGTCAATGGCTTCAAATAGCTAACAGACTCCAATTTAAAGAACAGAATAATATGAGCCCTAAAATACTCTGTGCACAGGATTTTGTGAGATTTTTCATTCTGATGAGTATGGTTCCTGTTTCTAAGTCACAGAATCACCATCTGAATCTTTCCACTGATTTTGATACATTTTACATCACACTCATCACACTGGACCACAATCATACACCTAGAAGAGAAGTAGCTGCCTTCCCTCAGACACATTGCATTTTATGCAAGCTGTACGTGCTTAAGCAAAATCATATATCTGTTTTGAGTGATGAAAACAATTTCTTTCTGATGTCCCAGAGGTTTATGCTGCTCCAAATCTAGCTTGCCTCATTGTCTCATTGCTGGACCTGTCATGACACATAGATGTTATATCAAGTCATCAGCCAAACTCTTACATAATAGCCAAGCTCTGAAAATTTCTCCATATGGTCATCCCACCACACATGAGCATCCAATTCATTCTGCATGTCATTCCACACAATTATTTTACACCAGGAGTCATCAGCATCTCTTCATCGTGGCACAGTACATTTTAGAAGAAAACTTTCCTTTAAGAGAAAGACCACAAGCTCAGGCAAAGAGGCACTTCCACAGTATTTCACTTGCCGTGACTCTCACTCAACAGTGCGGCATAGTCAACTTCCTTTCTGACACACCAACGCACCAACAAAACAGAGGACCCTATTTCTGATCTTCATCAGTGTACTTCTACCTCCAGCCTCCAAAATGTTTTGGGAACAGGTGTTTAGTACCAACTGTTCATTGTTACCAAGAGATACAGCTCATTACAGCACCCATTCCTGTATTGAAAAGGACTGTAAGTGAAGTCTCTTTACTGTGCAAAATACTCCTCTTTACTGTGCAAAATAACCACTGAGGAGATCCAAGACTGTACCTACAGATCAAAAAAACAGATGGACCTGACCCTATGCCTGATGAAGTCTGCATAGGGCCCTGAGAATTTTGTCATGCTGTAGGGGAAGGCATTATACACATGTAATCATGAAGTGAACAAGATAAACATGAACATCATTCATCTGTGAGCAGTGCGAGACCTGTATGAACAGAGACAACGTTACTGGGAATAGACTATTTTAAAGCACAGAAGAGATAGCCTGGTTGTAAAAATGGAGGAGGGAAAAAAAGCAAGGGGAGGAGGTATCATGCGAAATGTGTCAGGTAAAAGACTCATAGTACTGCAAAAGTGTCTTGTAGGACAAACAGGGCATTAAGGCTATTGCAATGACAGCAAGAAGTACTGAATAAGAACAACCTTTAAGTCACTAAAAGTAAAGCATAAAGGAGGTATGGCTTACCTGTTAAAAAAAATAATACATAGTATCTTAAATTTCCCCTTTGTCCCAAAGCATATCAGACAGGACAATATAGCAGGGAAGGTAGAGGCTGATGCCCAGAGCCTGCTTACCAATGCACAAAATAGCGAAGGGCAGGAGAAGAGGGCCCATCACATTCAATTGAAAGGGTAAGAAGAATTTAGAAAGATGGAACGTAATTACTTGAACTGGAGTCTTGCCAGGATACTAGAGATATCAACCTTGCTGTAAAGACCTTTAAGAGGTAAAACATCAGGTACAAAAGACTGGAAAGATTATATATTGAAGTTCTGAGAGCACAAAAAAGAAAATACACTGCAGAGAAAGAAAGCAAAGCTACACAAGAGGTTAAGCTAAATAACAAGAAATTTTCAAGTGAATTAAGAACATGAGGTCAGTGAAGGAGATACTATGACAGTCCTCTAAGAGGTAGGAACTATAATTTATTCACAAGAGGGGGAGAAAGGCAGTAATTCAAAGTGTGCTGGAGCCAAGAATCCAAGTGTAAAGTTCAAAAATGACACATTCTGTCAAAGGAGTTTGAAAGAAACATACTACAGCAGGTCAAAACGTTACAATGTAGGGAATTACTTGGAAAAAACCCCACTAGATCATCATCGTTTTTAACCAGAACCTTAGTTAGGCAGATGTGAAGCAAGTGATGATGGTGATGAAACTGTAAATAAAGTTGTAAATTCCTAGCAGTGGAAAAAAGAGAAAAATCCAAAATAAACAATGCACAAATTAAGCATTGCAATGGAGAACAGGGGTCAACAGGACACATTCTCACTGTTAAGAGATTAAATATATACTAAAAGAAGATAAAGTACCAAATCTCCAGTCTTGAGAATGAGGTAAAATTAAGCTTTCCACCAACTATGCTATGTTGTATTAATAGTGAAGAGACATATGCAATGACATAACATTTAAAATAATAACAACCCCAGAAAGTCAAGAATTGGAAGTGGTCTGAAAATCCAGTCATGCCATCTTCCTGGTATACACAAAAAGAAATCTGTAAGGGACCAAAAATCCTGTATGGAAATTTCCTACGTAGGAGACTTAAGACAATCTGGAAAAACATTTTAAAAAGTTCAATTCTTGGTGAGGGAGACACAGAGAGGAACCAAGCAGGATCATACTGATGTAGGGAACTGTTCCATCTGCAAAAATCCTTCATCTACCTTTCCTATATTTTTAAGAAATAAGACACATAAAGAAAACATGTATTTGTGCCTATGTATAGGAAACAATTCTGGAAGGGTCTCTTTTAGACAAAACAAGTGGTCTAATGATTCTATGATCGCTTCTTCACTAAATAACCCTTTTGCATATCTTCTAAGGAAAACCCAAGTGTCTTTCAAGCAACAGAAGTCAAAATAATAATAAATAAAAATAGTTCTTTTTTTCCAGCTACCTGTATAGATACAGCTCAAAAAGACACTGTTATTGTAGACCTTAGAGTGTACATCCACAGAGACCCACCCACAGAGACTCACCCACAGAGACTCACCCATACAGGAGCCTATTATCTTCCTGATTTTGAAGCCAATTGATTTTGCATAGAGTAAAATAAATAAAGACTTAGATATACAGGTGGTGAATCATTTAATTAGTTTAAGCTTTGCACTGCGGCAGCTAAGGCAAATTCTGATCAATATAGTGAACATTCAGCTTTCTAAACGTACAGCACATTTCATACAAAGCTGAACATTTTTCTTCTTGTCACACAGAATTATCTTAATTATTGTTTCAAGGAACAGCTTTACATAGAATCATCTAGTAGTCAAAAATGCTGCTCAGAAACTCATCACTGGAATAATTTATGATTTTTTTCTTCCTAACATCTTGGGCTTGTTTGATATGCTTGCCATTTCTCGCTGACAGGGAGGTCGATTAAATCACATTTATATTGTAAACGTATGCATTGCTTTTTACCCTAGGCGGTGGATGAAGAGATACAGAGCCCCATGGGAAAAGCAAGCCAATCCACTTTCATATTGCAAATTTCTGCTGTTCGGAAGAAATGAATGGTTGCCAGGGAGAGCTGGGAATTACTCGAGGATGCAAAATGTTATTTCAGAATCCTTTTGAGAGAGGTTTTTCTCTCCCCCACCTCACCATTTTCACATCTTCTGCTAATGCAGCTCACATCAGTTTCTATGAAAACACTGAAGGAATGCACTTCACCAGCATTCTTCAGAGGATCTGTATAAATCAGGCTTTTACTCTGCCTGCATAAAGCAGGCCATTTCTTTACTTTCAAAGGGAGAGGGGAAAAGGGATTTGTAACATTTTCCAAAGCACTATGTCTCCCAAAGATCATTTGAGATGAGGAAGGTCACCACATGTTTTTGAACTAAAAGAAAGTGTTAAAAACGGGGAGGGTAAAGGTCATCGCTCAGGGCCATGGAAAAATGAGGCTGCAGTATCATTAACCTAACAGAACTAATTAGGAAACATTCAGCTTTTATAAATTATGCAAAGCATCAATTTATACTTTTTCAGATTTCTACCATAACAGAAATAATTAGGAAACATTTACAGCAACAGTGTAACCTAATAAGGCAACCCTTTACTATCAGGATACCTTCAAACTAATACCTTCATACCTACAATAGTGACAAACAAGTATTATTACCTGAAAAAGCCTTATGGAAACTGTTTCATCTGTGACCTAAGACCAACAAGATCGTTTCGGTATTTCCCCTTCATTTAACGCAATAGCAAAGAGTCAGTCAGTCAGCTGACTAGGTAAATAACTGACTCTGCGCAACTCTAACAGCTTCTCACTACTTTAATCATGGCAGAAAAAATGTTTATCTGATTTAACCTTAAGAATATATACCTTTCCATTCAGGGATTGTGGAAACATGGGATCAAATCCTGCAGTGGAGTCTGTTGCTACTTATTCCCCCTTAAAAAATGGAGAGCTTGGACATGTTAGTGTTAATTTTATATGCATAAATGGTTCTGAAGTATCAGCTTGGTTCTCTGCTCCATTTTTAAAGGGCTTTCATTAAGAAAGTGTTAAAAAAAAAATGTTCTAACAAAAAAAAAAAATCATAACTCAGGAACATTCAGCAAAGGATTACATCTTTACAGCATACAAAATACCCAAGTTACGTAGCTCTACACACTCCATATCTGGTTTTGAGACATAGTTTGTAAAGCTGACAAGATCCTTTTTCTCCTCTCCTGAGAGAGAAAGAGAAAGAGAAAGAATATGTAAAACGGTGAAAAAGAATGGGGTCTGAAATCAAAGTAGGGGAGGGAGAATTAGGTAAGAGGAAAGGGGGAGGTAAGGATAAAAGTCTCATGAAAATCAAAAGGTATCAAAATTCAACTACCTCTAGTATTTCAGGGGGTTAAGGAGATAAGCAAATATACTCCTGACTTCAGATCTTCCATTTGTAATGCTTTAAAGAATGAATTACAGTGACATTCAAAGCCCACTGAAGTCAGTGAAAAGACTCCCTCCACTGATTTTAGGTGTTCTGTAAGAAATATATCCTGATTTGTCTACAAGATGGCAATGCAAAGGACTTCACATATAATCAGGAAAATTCAGCTTGTGAGCTGTGTGAGATAAAGACCAAGAATTACTTCTGGTACACTACAGCTTGCAGAAAAAGTGCAGAACGCAACTCAGGAAAGAAATGTTTTGTTATCCATCATTTTTCTTCCCAAGAACGGCACAGTCAAAAATATATACCACATGCCTGACAAGAACGAAATGTTGATCTATGCAAGTTCCTGATGTTTTTCTCCTTCACCAAAAATAAAGGGTTCACTAAAATATTTGCAAAACTCTGCTACTGCCATAACTCCAATACTTATTCAACTCTTACGAAAAGCCACTCTTGTAACCTTTCCATGTTATCACTCTATCAAGATTCTGCCATGAATCAGAATAAAATATACATGATTTTTCTCCATCACCAATGTTTATCTAGATATAACAATAGTCTAACATTCCCCTGTTACAGTCTCTAAGCAGAGGATTAGCCGCTAATCAGGTACATCGCATTCCCTGATGCATGAGGTAAATTGCTAAAGTGGTGTGTATAAAAACCAGCCAGCACTAAATGATATACAAGAAGTTTGCAACCTGAATACTAGCTTTTTCTTTACTAGAAATATTAACAATCTAATATTTGTTTTGTTATTGTCTTATATCTATTTATAACAAACGCTCTTGTTGTTCACACATTACAGATTAATTTATGATTTTACATGCTTTAGTGTTACTTTTAACATCAAAGGCAAGAGAGCAATTGACGTAATAATTACAAATTATTACAGAGAAACCATAAAAAAAAAAATCTTCAATAGTATAACTCATTGTAGTCATTTTCAATGAAAGTTAGCACAGATAGCAAGAAACACCAGGAAACCATGGGACATGGATTATATTTCTGGTTCTGCTAGTCACCCGCTACATAACCATGGGAAAATTGTGATGACTAATTATGTTTCAGCTTTTCTTCATTTCTTCTTAGGTATATTAGGCAATGATTAATAATTTTGCTGGTGGTTAGTAGGTATTGCTATAATCCAGATAACAAAAGATGACATAAGGTCTTCAAAAATCAGTTTCATGACATTATTTCTATACTTTTGTTTACCTGATTACTAGAAGGGCAGGTGTGACCATCAGTTATTGCCTGGAAAGACATGAAAACACCGCACATTATGATAGATATAGTGGACATTAGGATTTATAACAATGGAGTTCTGATACAAGTCACCCAAGTTTACTGCAACTATGGTTTAAAAGACAGTCAAGATAAACAAAACAAGAAAGAAACAATGAGAAACCATGAGAAATATTTCATTACTTCCATTCTCCATTCACATCAAAGAAAAAACTCTTTCCACAGTTGGTCCTGAGAGTTAGTGGATGACAGAAAGAGATGTTGCTCCATTTCACAAATGCTGCCAGAGCTGCCGAGTGAACTTTCAGAGCTTCATTACATTGCAGCTATCAAAAAGGCTGAATACACAAGGCTTATCCATCTTTCAGATGTACTTTTCCATAAATTTCAAGGAGACAAAAAACAAAATAATGCTGCAGCTTTACAGATATAACACCTTGAAAGCTCAGCTCCAATAGCCCTATGTGTAGCTGCAGCCACTCAGCAGGGACCTACCTATGGTTTTGTCATCTGCTCTAGGCATCTCAGATTGCCCAAGGGCAGTGCTGTGGCCAATAGCAAAAAGGCTTCGTGTGAATTAATCTAATCTCCCACTACACCTGAATCCCATAAATGTTTGAGTCCTCACAGGATGACCACTGTCACTTTTGCTTGTTCTACTCTTGCATTTCACTTCCTTTAAGAGCAATTGGTTGATGTAGTTCTCCTTGAATAGGTACTTTTTAAATTCTAATAACCTATTATTGCCCCAGGCTGGCAGACACATAATCCAGCCCTGCCATCCCATAGACTTCAGTAACAGAGCAATTCCCTCAGCAGCTGTCCTGATTTCTGTTGGTATAATTTCCTCCTTAGTAGCTGTTACAGTGCTATGCTTTGGCTTTAGTATTAAAAGTGTAACACACTAACGTTTTAGTTGCTAAATAGTGCTTACCCTATGAAATTTAACAAGGGCAAGTGTAGAGTCTTGCATCTGGGGAAGAACAACCCCATGTACCAGTACAGGTTGGGGGGTGACCTGCTGGAAAGTAGTGAAGGGGAAAGGGACCTGGGGGTCCTGGTGGATAGGAGGATGACCATGAGCCAGCAATGTGCTCTTGCGGCCAAGAAGGCAAATGGCATCTTAGGGTGCATTAGAAAGGGAGTGGTTAGTAGGTCAAGAGAGGTTCTCCTCCCCCTCTACTCAGCCTTGGTGAGGCCGCATCTGGAATATTGCGTCCAGTTCTGGGCCCCTCTGTTCAAGAAGGACAGGGAATTGCTTGAAGGAGTCCAGCGCAGAGCCACAAAGATGATTAAGGGAGTGGAACATCTCCCTTATGAGGAGAGGCTGAGGGAGCTGGGTCTCTTTAGCTTGCAAAAGAGGAGACTGAGGGGTGACCTCATCAATGTTTACAAATATGTAAAGGGTAGGTGTCAGGATGATGGAGCTAGGCTTTTTTCAGTGATATCCAGTGATAGGAAAAGGGGCAATGGGTGTAAACTGGAGCATAGGAAGTTCCACGTTAACATCAGGAAGAACTTCTTTACTGTAAGAGTGACAGAGCACTGGAACAGGTTGCCCAGGGGGGTTGTGGAGTCTCCTACACTGGAGATATTCAAGGCCCGCCTGGGCAAGTTCCTGTGTGATGTACTGTAGGTTACCCTGCTCTTGCAGGGGGGTTGGACTAGATGATCTTTTTAGGTCCCTTCCAACCCTTGGGATTCTGTGATTCTGTGATTCAGTTTCCCATGATCTTCCAGTGAGGAGGAGGACAAGAAGCTAGGAGGAAGCACAGCCAGGACAGCCAAAGGGGTGTTCCATACCACAGCCTGTCATGCCCGGTATGTAAACTAGGGGGAGTTGGCCGGGAGCCGCTTGTGTCTGGCTGGGTATCAGTCAGCATGTGGTGAGCAATTGTACTGTGCATCACTTACATTTCTTGAGGTTTAATTCACTCCCTTTATTTCCTATTATTATTCTTATTATTATCATGCTTTATTTCCATTATTAAACTGTTCTTATCTCAGTCTACAGGTTTTACCTTTTCCCAACTGTCTTCCCCATCCCACCGAGGGGAGAGGGAGTCAATGAGCAGCTGTGTGGTACTTACTGCAGCTGGGGTTAAACCACAACAAACTGCTTCATAATATCTAGAAGAACTCTGAAGTTGTACAGATACCTTTCCCAAATCTTCCACCAACATCAGTGGTCTAGAAATTATCTTCACTAAATTCTATGTGAGTTCTGTGCCCAGGACCTGGGTCTTCTGAACCTAAACCTAATCATAGACATCCTGAGCAATTTTGTGGAGAAAAACAAACAAAAAACCCCAATGCAAATTCACTAAAGTTTTTTCAAACTTAGAAATGTTAAGGCTCAAAATAGTCTTAGATTAAGCCCCCTGATTTAGAAGTCCATGTGGCAATCCATTTTTTCTTGAAGAATTCCCAGTATAAGCACAATTATATGAACGAGAAACATTTGCTCATGTAAATAAAAGCTGCCTTGCCTCATCCCTCATTAGTGCAAATTTACCTGTCCTTTGTTTTTAGTTCCTGGGTGAGAGGAACAGATATAAGTTGCATTCATTACAGTCCTCATTATGACTCTTGCTTCAACAGCAAGATACCCTAAATTGTAAGACAGATGAGAAAGACAGCAGCCTCCTGTAGTATCATGACATTTCCAACATTTCATATTTTGACTTGCTGACCATTCCATCTGCTTGTTGTACACTGCAGGGAAGAACAGAATAGTCATGCCTGACTAGACAGAAGGAAAGTTAACCCATTACTGTAAACCCATGTAATCTCATTAGAAGTCTTTTTTAGGTCCTGTCTTGCCTCCTGTAAGCTGCCAGGGTTTGCACTGCTTTTACGTTAATAGTGGCAATACGTATTTTTATGAAGATAGTAATATCTCTGGGATCTTATTGACAGATCAAGCTCTTTTGTGAAAAAGTAATGATGGATTACTATTCTAGGCAACACTTTGCAACAAGTGACAAATCATGATTAATTCCTTGGATATTCATTATCATTACACTAATCTGTCTGGCATTAAGGAAGGAATAATATGCAAGACTGCCTTCTTTCTTTTGCAGTTTTGAACAAATCTTGAATAGCTTTTGAGATCTTTTTATCAGAGATCTCTAGATACTTTTATATCACAAAAAATACTAAAAGATTATCATGTCATTAATGTCTCAGCACTGTTACAGCTTGACTTGAAAACTATGGCATAAAGTCCAGCAGATGAGACCTGGTCATTCTGTGTCTTCCTACAGAACTGCCACATGGTAGCAACATGACTTCTCATTGGCTCTAGAAAGTGAGCCAAAATTCCTTGGTGAGCATAACTGTTTGCAAAACTAGAAAAAAGAAAATAAAAGGCAGAAGTAATTGACAGTTCACACCAAGAAGGGTGTGAAAGACAGACTGATGTAATACTAAAGACACAAGTTAGAGCAAATATAACAGTGACCAGAGATATACATCAGAAAGGTACATTTCTAAATAAAACCACAATTTCTTTTAGAATTACAAAATATTATGAGAAAAAAGATTTCAGATCAAAGATCTATACACACACATCTGCTTCCCCTAAAGACTGACCAAATCATGGAAGCAACCTGCGAAGGGTAAACCCCCTAAGCCAGGCATGGCCATGGGTCCAGAACAACAGGAAGGAGGTGGTTAAAGATATAGTAGGAACAGTCTTAAGGGGACAGTGCAGACTAGAATATGGGGGGGGGGGGGGAAGCAAAGTAGAGAAGAAATTAGGAGTCAGATATTTGAGAATCTAAAAAGCAACAAATAGATCTGAATCTTACGGGAAAACAAGCAGGCAGTCACTTGAGGGCTGAAGGAGTGAGCAGGAGATGGCTACAGCAACATAGAAGTCACTCCAAGGAACAGAAAGAGAAGCAGAGCTACAGAAAATGCTGGTGGTTCAAAAGGAAATATTCAATATATAGTTTAAACACAAAACTGCTAAATTGTGACTGAGGTATCAAGGTGTATATAAAAGCAGAGAATATTGAAGTTACAATACTACCTTTGCAAGAATACAGTGCACAAAAATACAGTAACAATAATTATATCCACATGGGAAAACAGATGGAAATGTGCCCATCAAACCAAATAAGCCTTTACAAAAAAAAAAAAACCCACCAAACCACCAATAGGCAACAACCTGCTATCTTGGCTTCTTAAAGTTTGAGAAAGATATATCTTTCTAATTGCTCTTTGCCTAACTACTATTCAGTACGTAAATAGCTCCAGCCACAGGGAATTAATAATTCATAAGCACTGAAGTTAAAATTAATTCTCCCGTGTCTGATTTTCTTCTTTAAAAAAATACATAGTACACAGTAGAAATGAAAATGGCCCAAGCTGTTTTTCACTAGTTAAATGTATTCATGTTTTCTATAGTGCACTCTCTCTCTTTGTATGAGAACTAATTCTTATTAATATTCTTATTTAATAAGATTAGTAAAAATTAAACTCTGCCATTAAAAAACCCAGAAACATGTTTTCTTTTGTTTACAGGTAATTAGGTAATTTTAAAACAGCACACAGAGAAAGAAATTAATTAAATGAGGAGGGGGGAGTATAGAGAGGAACTGATTGGTACTGCATGAGTAACTATTAAAATGCACATTGTGCTTCTTCGTATATTTCAGTTAAATAGCATGTCAAGTACAGAGAATTCTAAACATTCAGAGTTTTGTAATGCATTAACTAGCTTTACTTTGAAGCAAACAATTTAAATCTTGTTCTACAAACGAGGAAATGGACAGATTGTAAGATTTTCCCAGAGACATTTCAGGTAAGTTTATAAAACACAATGTATTGAGTCAGTGCTACAAGCAAGACTGGAATGCAGAAACTCCTGGTACTGAAGCAAGATGCAGCGTAGCGTCTGCAATTATCTAAGGGACAAGTTCTCATATGGCACATTTTGTTTCTCTAAAAAGCCTTTGATATGTGACCAGACTTGGAGTATGTGACTTACTGATGCCTACCATGTAGCAAATTAAGCATATATGTAACTACTGAGGGCTTAATACCAGTTTCACCTAAATCACTGAAGTAGGATTCAACATAAGACTTTGCTCTTTCCCACAGATTAGAAAGGTAGCATCCAAATTAAATAAATCAGCTACTCCAACACATTCTAAGGAATAACCCTGTTGAGGACAGCAGGCCAAATTGAGAATAGCAACTGCACGCATAAGATTCTTATGCAGTAAGGATTTCACCAAATACATGAAGCACATGGACAAATCACTGAGCAGAAAAAGTGAGTGGACAAAGCACACTTTTATGCCATTCTGAAATAAAGGACTAAAATTATTCATTGGTAACAGACCAGCTACTTACATACTCATGAGCAGGCAGGATCAATTAAGACTGTATGAAGACTAGATTCCTTCAACTCTTAAAACTCCCATTCATAAAAGTACTTAACCGTAAGTGCACAACTTTGCCAATTTTTTTTCATGAAAGGGTTACGTGTACGTTTAAAGGTGATATAGGTTTGAATATGTTGGTATTCAAACAGGGTGAGCAGTTTGGCCCCGTTTTCTCTATTGCAAGTTGTTCTAATGCTGCAGCTGAAAGGGCAAGAGCCTGCTCTCTGCTGGGGTGGCTCTACAGTTGGGTCCAGACCCTTCCCATTTCTCACCTTTATTTGGGTCTTGCTAAACTGTGCCTGAAGGCTCCCTAGATTAATGTGCTTTGGAGGTCAAAGCACAAAAAAGTTTCCTCAGTTGCCAATCACTGAAGTCCTTTAAGGACTTTCATTCACTGCAAGCTTTCTCCAGCTCTGAGGTAAAACGATACATGCTTCAATTATCACGAATGTGGGGCATGTTTGACTTACATACTGAGCAATCATACCGGCTTGGGGTGTAATACTAGCAACTCCTGACCAGTTAAAAGCAACTCCTGAAGCTTGAATTGTCACTGTGCCTTCAGGGATGCTAGACAGGGACTCTTCATCAGGGACTATAGGGATAGGACAAGGGATAATGGGTTTGAACAGGGGAAGTTCAGATTCCATATACGGAAGAAGTTCTTTACTGTGAGGGTGGTGAGGCACTGGAACAGACTGCCCAAAGAAGTGGTAAATGCTTCATCTCTGGCAGTGTTCAAGGCGAGGTTAGACAGAGCCTTGAGTGACATGGTCTAGGGTGAGGAATTCCTGCTCATGGCAGCGGGGTTGGAATGATCATAAGGGGGGAGCAATCGCAAGAAAATTGAAAAATATCCTGACGTTTAAACATGGCAGTCTCTCCATATATAAATGCAAACAGGCATTTATTAACTAGCTCTGTCAATTGAGTATCTGCAGTCAACCAGCTTTAAAAGCTGGTACCGACAGGTTTGAACACCACTAGATACCAATACCATACTGAAAAACTGTGCTTAAAAATGCAGCGTGAGAGAATGATAAGTTATGTGAAAGTGTCATGTCAAAGAGTGTTCAAGAACTCACACATTATTAATTTCACACCCCTACAGAACACCCAAATGTGGTCAAATCAGAGATAAAACTAATGACAGTAACTTATTAGGCTATCAGAGAAAGTCTATGATAGTGATGGATAAGAATACAAAGCTACATGAGTGCCTAAATGATATGAAAGACATCAGGGTGCAGGGTATAAACCATGTAACTCAATAATATTAAAAAAAATTATAATTGTTTCAGTCTCAGCTTAGTGAGCTACAAATAGATGAAGAAAAAGAAATATGAAGAAATAAAATTAAGACACCCCGTATCTTCATATTGCTTGTCATACAGAGCCTTTTATCTAACATTTTGCTATTTACCGTTATTAAGATGCCATTTGTGCTGGATCATCCTCAGTCAAGACAGTAAATGTCAGGTTTTGCCTGAAAGACCTTTATATTCTTGCTATGAAATGCCCATCAGTTGGTCACACTGACTTAAAGAAACACAGGAATAGACACATTGTCTTGAAAATTCATTTTTAGTTTTTCTACCTCTGTTATCCCATTTCAACTTTATTAATTATAGTATTTTTTCAGTAATAGCTTTGCTATTACAGATTTAGAAATGCAATTTTCAAAATCAGTCAAACAGTGCAAGATTACGAAGCCACCTTCAGCTATTGAACTGCAGGTTTGCAGCATTTTTTTAAAAAAAGGCTTTTGCTCCACCAGCACATGAACTTCACACTTCCTGTTAGAAAAAAATAATTGAGTCAGAAGCATCTACAATGCCGCATACAATTTTTAAGATAGTGCTTGCTAAACTCCCTAATCTGAAAGTCAGGTTTTGAAATTCAGATAACATATTTTAGGTTAGTCATGATCATCTCCTCTAAGACAACCACAAGTGTGTTTTCTTTACTTAACACCTTCAGTGCTGATCGCCTATCTCCTGACAGGGTCGTTCTCAAGACAGACCACTTTCAAACATATCAGTAACTGAGGATTCTTACCATGGCTATATTTCCTATGTGTAGCTGGCAGAAGTCTATCAGCGTTAGAGAAGTTAATTAGTCAACTGAGAGCTGGAATCTCACCAGGCTAATTTTTGCTGTCAGGGATAATGATAGATTTTTCAAGCCTTAAACCAACAATTGGTGCAAAAGATCAACTCACTAATGATTGTCAATTAGTCGTGTGACCGTTGACTTCACTTTTCTGCCTTTGAAAAACATGTCATACTCGTTCAACAACAGCCCATGTCACCTGTATTTTGCAGCTGTGAAAATACAGATATTCCAAATAAATCCCCAGACACACTAGAGCTAAATGTTTGCTTGGTAAATAGTAAATGCCTTATCGTTGTAATGTTATTAACTGTGTTTATTTGTCTTGAAAAACAAAAGCAGCATTTATAACTTGAGAATAAATCAAAATATTTCTGACAGTAAGTTAAATTGTTCATTATAGTAGCTTATAGCTATCTTCACACAACAACTAAAACCAAGATTTCTATTAGGAAACTGAAGGGTACCTCTCAGATCAGATACATATTACAAGTCACCTCCAGTAAACTTAAGTATATCAGACTTCAAAGTTTGTGTGTTCACATACAAACACCTATAATTATAGCAGTAGCAGAGGTGATGGGGAGGGTACCACTTTTCAGAAAGTGAAAACTAAAATCAGCTAAACGAAATTTACCTTTATCTCAATGCAATGCAGCCTTTATTTTAGCAAATGTTCGCTTTCACAGGGAACAGCACACTTCAGTGGAAGAGTTCAAAGCATCACCTGAGTATGTAATCTCAGCAACTACAACATAGGAAGTGATAGAAACCTCTGAAAGTCTTTGTAATAAATAAGCATATGTTCATCTAAGGTAAATATAAGCTTCCATTCCCACAACAAATTCTCAAAATGATATCAAGTTTGCCTCACACTAATTTGAGGTGGGCCTCAAACTGAGTTGTTTGTGGGAGTAAAAGAGTAGCTCTGCCTCCACTCTATCCTTGCCACTCTCACCCTACTAGCAAAGGCAATACTAACAGCAATACCTTTGGCAAAGTCTCTGTTACCACGCATCAAATGAAAATCAAATTGGATTTTTACCCTTCTCTCATGTTTAGTAGTGTAGGTTATTATCAGACGTTAAATAATACTGCAGCATAAGACTGGAAATGCTGAGCTCCGAGAACTGTTCATTTTGTGTGCCCAAGCACAAACTACAGATCCATGTTCACACAGGGAACCGTACAAATATTTACTCATTCCTAATCCTTTCAACAATTTTATCATCCTACTAGGCCCCTCAAAGAAAAACCTCAACTCAGAGTAGCTTAGCACACTTGAAAAATTTCTTAGCCTTGCATGAGAAGGGCAGTCATTTCACTTCAGAAGGAGTATGTTCTGTTCCATCTCTTTGGGTGTGTCCTAAATGCTCCCTCCGCTGGCTTCTATGGCTCTAACCATTCAGCTTTAGCCCTTGATTACTTGGGAAAATAACATAAACCCCAAACATCAGTATCTGAAGACACAGCACAAACCTGATGGATTCATTTCCTAGCTCCTTCAGGTAGGAACAACAGCTTCACAAATGACTGCAAGAGTGGCCAGTCAAAGCCCTAGTTGAACACATGGATGCACACACTCAGAGTACTCAGGAAACCCTGAAGATTGTTATAATATATTGCAACAAGCCTTTTAGAAAAATTTAGAGAGACTATTATCCAGGCTCTACAGAGTTTCTGAAAGCCAGCTAGCAATACATGTCCAGGGCTGTTGTACCTTCCCAAACTACCTAGAGTAAAATACTTTTCTAAAGTACCTCTTTATTATTTTGGGCAGAAGACAATTTTAGATATTCTGTAAAAATAAGTTCTTTATGATAGCATCCGGAGAATGAAAAATGACATATATTGTTACCACATTACAGATAGAAAAACAGAGCCTTTAGGAAGCTGAGCAACTGGTTTAAGTTCCACTTATGCATTACTGGTACAGTAAGGAATTCAGCTGCAACACTACTTCATTTATCATTAAAGCCAAAGTAACTGATACATGCAAAAGAAAGTTTTAGGGCTTAGCTTATTAGCTTTAATAAGAAAAGAAATTTCACAATCATTCAAATGTTAAGAATTTATTTTAAAACCATCAAAACCAATTATCCTAGCCAATAATATTGATAAAATGCCTTTTAGATATCAAAAGAAAAGGGTACTTTTGAGCTGATTTTAAAATCTTGAAAGTGCCGGATTTAGCAATGAAAGTCCCTCCAAGACAGTTAAAGTCACTACCTAAGTAATAAAAAGCCTTGCTTGACAACCCCACCAGTCCACTGCTGTGCTCTTTTTCCTCTCACAGGTTCCTCTCACAGCTATCACTTCATGCTGTCCATCCTACATGTCATATCACCCTTCCTCAATGCTTCTCTTTTTCCCTCTGTTTTCACCTATTCTTTCACTGACTGGTCTTCAACAACCGGTTCCTTGTATTTTAAGCCTCTGCTCCAACAAACACAAGTGCTGGAGATTCAGTGAATCAGAGTTAAGGACTGTTCTGACATCATTCTAAGTGAAAGCTAAAATTTAGACTTAAAAAGAAGAAAAAAGGTAATTATCTTGATACAGATAATCTCACATGAAAAAACTCACTCTGAAAAGCTGGAGTCTGTGGATATTAAATGCAACATGTAGCACCATCTAGGTAAAAGATGAGGCAATCTTAAATAAAAGAATAACACTTTGTTCTACCTTAACTGAAAGCAACAGGGATGCATTCATTACGGGAAGCTGGATGTGAAAAAAACAGAAAGATATCTCATTTTCAAATTATAAGCTTTAGAGCCTGGGTATTCAATCAGCAGTTTCTAAGCCTGCCCAAATCACAAGTTTCCCATCAGAACGTGTTAGGCTTATTTATTTGTTTATTTATTTGTTTATTTATTTGTTTAGTAACAGCAGCTCAACGGATGGTGCATTTTCCTAATTCTGGCAGCTGGCACATACAGAAAACCACCAAAACCTGAGACAGCTGTAATAAAAATCTCAAGAACTGATACTGTCCCTCTTACAAAAAGCCTGTGAAGGCCAACCCTCCAAAGGTCATGAAAAGGCACTGCTCAGTCAGAACAGGAGTTGTCACTAATTTGCAGTTCTGAAAGGAAAAATACAAAATCCACCCAACTCCCATCATTATACCATGGTCTAGCAATTAATACACTGCATTTCAGCAGGATATTTCACAAGAAAAGAAGTTAAAGTTAATTTTTAATTATTATTTTCCCAATTTCCTACCTAGAAAAACCATTTTCAGTGATCTTACAATTAGCAGTAGTAATGCCCAGGCTGGACTGTAGCTATTCCTTATTCAGGCCCTGACTTGAGACCAATGAATAACAGTGGGAATCTTCTACATGATACTTAATTCTGTTTATCAGACACCTCCTGTTGATTTTTTTTCATTGACCATTTTACCTTTTTTTTTTTTTTTAATTTACAAAGTACACTCCTGGAAGTAGAAATTGCATTTTGGCTTCAGTCCACATGGAAAAATGCAATTCCATCCTAATCAGGGACTTCTATCCTAATCCAGGACCCAAATTAAGTAATCTTTATCTTATTTTTGTTTTTAAAAACAGGCAAATATAGAAACCTGATCAATAAACATAGCAGTGCTAGTAGCACCCTTCAATTCGTAATTTCCAGAAAATCATGTGTACATTTCAGCAACAGAGCATGCTGTAATGGTGGGTGGTTTTTAGTTTTTAATTCACATTAAACCTGAAGCTAAGCTAGACAGCACATCACATGGGAAGGGGAAAAGAAAACTTCATGTCACTGGAATTCTGTCTCAGGGGGAGCCGAGAGCTTGGATGTTCTTTGGTTATTGCTGTGCTGAGTGCTAAGATGGCTGTTAAATATTTTATCAGCCAAGAGTAAAACCAAGAAATACGCTGAAAACAAGGGTTGAATGATCTCTGTTTTGAGTCTCACATTGTGTAGATACACAAGAAGATTTTCTTTCCCTTCCTCCCCCTCTTCCCCCTCCATCCATTCCCCCCCCCCCCCCCCCCCGTCCTATTTATGTTTCTCTCAAATTTATCTCCCCAAAGCAGCTACTCTGAGGGTTTTCTTCTCCACAGCAGCGGCTGTGGCACAGTGTACTTTATAAGGGCTGACAGCTAACTGAAGTAAACATAAGGACACAGCAGCACTAGGGATGTCAGTCTGCAAATAGAATTTCGTTGTAATTCTCTGCGTGAGGTCTGGGAGCAGCCAATGGCTGAATTAAGAACAGTGCTTTTGCAGATTTTATGGGGCTGATGCATGTGACTCCCCTCCCTCCCTCCCTCCCTCTGTCACACTAGAGGCTTGGATGATGGAAAATCATGTGATTATCTGTGCACATATGTGTGCATGCACAGCAAAATGTATCTCTTCTCAGGTACTTGCTTCGCCTTTTCTCCTGTCAGCTCTTTAGCTGACTCCCTAACACCAAACACACTGATTTACTTGAGTGGAAGAGCACAAGAACTAAGCAATGCTCCTTTCCCATCTCCCAAGTCCATTCCCCTCTCCCTCCCTGCACACACAAAGCCCCTCTTAAAATCCTTTTTCTCCTGTAAACACTAACTTCCAGCCATGAATTTATCTGCGCTTTCCACTCTGTGCTGTCATCTGCTAATAACAGAGTTTTTACACCACCATCTGCAGCACTGAGCCCTTCCTGTGGTTTCTCTCTGTCATTTCTAAGAATTTGACAAATAAATCACATTTGACCAGTGGATCAAACATGAAATATTCGGGCACCACGCTCCAGCTTAGCCTTTGTTTCAGGGAGCTTAAATGACAGATGAGTTTCTTCTCACACATACCTGCCCATGAGAAAACAGCAAGGGCTTTGGTTCAGCTTTGAAAGCATTACAGGGAGGTGATCGAAAGCAGAGGCTACCCTGAAACCAGAAAGGCTTGACTCCTGCCTGACAGGAGAAACAGAGCTGAGCCTGGACTGTGCCTGGAAAGGGTCCATCTTTGTTTCATAAGGTGGAGCCATTTCGTTAAAAGTTGGGCGGTTTAGATAAGCAAAAGAGGAGACACAGTAAAGTGCCGTGCTTCACTGTGTGGTCTTTTCTTTTATCAGAAGTCCTGGGCTGGGAAAATGTCTGCAGCCGGGGCCATGTTACACTTCCTCTGAAAGCAGAGGCATCGATTTTCTCCAGCGATATTCTCCCCCGCTTCCTGCATCTTGCACGGTGGCAGCTGCAGCCCAAGGAACTGTGGGAATGGCTTTCACATCTGAGCCCATTAGTCACCAGATGTCACCTTCTGCTGCCAGTGTCTCAAACAGCCCGGCAGACAATGTCCCACGCATGCTGAACATCTGAACGCCGACTCATTCAATAACGGGGACAGCTCAATGGGTTACAATGACATCCCCGGTACCTGACCCCAAAGCCATGTTCACAGTGACACCTACAGCCGGCAACCTCCTGCTGCGGCGGCAGGAATCCGGAGAGCCTTAGATTGGCGGGGGGGTTGTGTGGGGGGGTCTCTTTCTTTTTTCCTCCTCCCTCTCTCCTGTTTTCTTCTTTGTTTTAAAGAAACACCTCTTCTGAAGATGTAATTGATTTTATTCACCGGAGGAAATACCAGCTTCTCTATCGATTTCTACATTTGCTGAATTTATTTTGTTTTCTCCTCGGTGTGATACCATAAAACGTTATTAAAAAGGTAGTGTAGATCAAACAGAAAATTATTTGTTTTCCCCCAGACAGGCTCTTTTTTTTTTTTTTTTTTAACAACCATATTTTAAACATTTCAGCTCAATTGCAGGGAAAGAAATTATTTAGCATCCATAGCCATTATCTGGTGCTCGTTAGCAAGTTGTTTATGGGGCTGCAGAATGCAGGCTGGAAAGCTGCTGCACAGCCCACGAGCACCCTCTTCTCTGCATTAACAATTTCTTTTATAGCCTCACCAACTTCACCCATCATTTCACTATGAAGGGCCGAGCAGTTATTAGAATAAGATGTTCAGTGGTATGTTAAACAGTAAAGAAAATCCTATAGAGAAACGCATATGAAAACTAACTGCTCTAAAAAACTGTAATAAAGCACTGCTGAGTTAAAGCGGGGAGAGTTTTAGTGAGTTGTGCAGGAGTGTTATATTCTACAAAGAGAAACTGCAAAAAATTTGCTCACAGTGCAACAGACAGTTGCATCACTGTGCTTGAGTAATTGTTCAAGTATTGCTACAGTGAAAACAACGAAAAAAAACCCCAACAAAACAGACTTCAAAAGAAATTTGCAGTGCTTCCAACTACACAGAGCACAAACAGTGCTGTGTTATCAAGAATCATACCTAAGACAAAATTTCGGAGAGCTCTGAGAAGGACAGTCAAAGCAAACCAAAAATATAAGTTAGGTGCATGTTCTATATGCATAAATCTCAGATATTTTTAAAAAAATCATAAAAACATTTTTAATTTCTTAGTATGCCCTGACACTGACGGAAGTTTTTTAATGAATTTTCGGTAAGTTCATTTCCTCTGTTCTCCTTTCTTTACATTTTGGGATTGTGGTAGTGTTTTAATTTGGTAAAACATGCTCAACTATGATCCTACAGAAAATAAAAATAAAGCATATTTTGCTGTTGTAGTGAATGGGCTAGGGCTCCACTCTTAATATTTTGGTAAAATATAGGGATTTAAGCAATTTATTCTGCAATTTAAAAAAGAAAAAAGGGTATTAAAAAAAATTAATAAAAAACCAAGAGCTGTTACAATTAATGCCTTTTAGTAATGTTATTTTCACAAGATGCTGATTCTGGAGAATGCCTTCCTTGTATTTTGATTATATGTGTGTACATAGTTAAGGTCCTTTCCAACCCTAACCATTCTATGATTCTGGTCTATATATACACATGTATACATAAAAAAAAAAAACCAAAAAAAAACCAACAACAACAACAACAACAAAACCAAAAAATCAACCAAACAAACAAAAAAAAAAAACCACCTCCCCCCCCCCCAAAAAAAAAAAAAATCAAAACCACGGTAATTCTTTATTTGTGTAACTTTTACAATAAGGTTTAAATTTGTGTAACTGTAACAATAAGGTTTAAATAACAGTTTTTACACTTGGGCATTCTGTGAGATCCCTGCTGCTGCTGCATGTATTGCTGCAGGTATGATCAGATACCTTGTGGCACTGGGACACGAAAGATGGAAGTTCCCTATTCAGATGCTCTATTTTAAAAATGGGTCTGTTTCATTAAAACCTTATGCTTGAGTCAGTTTCTTTGTAAAGAATAATTTCCTTTAACTCACATACTTCATAATCAGAAATAGCAGGGAGCTTAATTACAGAGCTTTTTTTAATAAGGAAATTTTGCACCCACATCATCACAGAAATTGAATTTTGCATAGAAATTTATACATTATATACGCTAACACAGATGGGAGAGTATTCAGTCTAGGCATTTCAGGAGGTTATCTATATTGGTTTCCTGTACATGTAATCCTAAATCAGAACAACACTGGGGCATCCCCACAGAAGGAAGAAGGGTCCAAGAAAGCTGGTTAATATTCAAGGATCACCTGCTCGAATCTCCCCATCTGCCCCATGACGGGGGGGTTGGAACAAAATGATCTTAAGGTCCCTTCCAACCCAAACCATTCTATGACTCCTGTTGTCTGTTCAGTATCAGGCTGTATTTTATAAAATGGGAACAGTAATAATAATACTTCATTACAATGTACACTTCATTTTTAGTATCCAGCTCAAAAGGAGGCGTGCATATGCAGTATGTCAGAAAAATTAGGTCCCTGTGGTTTGCCCACAAAAACGGCCCAGGTTTTTACAGACACAGCTCCTTAACAGGATGTGCCCACCTATAAGTGCAGAGCATGCACAAAATCAACATTTAATTCTATGTTTAACTCAAACATTATTAAATTCAAATCATGTCCAAAGCATTTACAAACCATAAAGAACCACCATTTGTAAGGCTTTGGAACCTGGAAGTGCTCCATGTAAAAAGCTGTTATGCTTCTATTATCAACACACCTCAGCACTTAATGAACCAGGCATTTCAAAACACAGCATGCTGAAATTTGGCATTTTCATTTTGTGCTTACATGTTATTGAACAGCGGGCAGTGTAAGGAAGAAAAAGAGAAAACTCTAGCAGGAAGGTCATTTTCAAAATTAAGAATCTGTATTGTTGATATTGCTGGTCAAAAGGTGCCCTAAAGCATATAAAATTGATTTTGTTTTTAAGCACTAATGATCAAAGTCTAGGTCACTGACTCTGAATTAATGATTTGTTGGGCGGAGCTGATTCCGTTAACCTCAGGTGCTCATTAATCCCTAGGACTACCTTCCATCAAGGTCATTAGTGCTATTAAAAGCTTAATATTTATCATACAACTGTACTGTTTTGTGCCTTATGAAAGAATTTCAGCAGAAATGCTTCTATTTCAGCTGTCTAGGTGCACTTGTCTAGGTCCCAATCATACTGCCTACAACTTGAAAGAACTCACATCCAAAGTATCACCAAGCATTCTTACCTTGTTGCTATTCAAACTAATTTTAGGGATATGATTCTGATATATCTAAATGTAGACAAAATGTTCACTTATGGTCTGTAGTACCTGTTGTTTATACTAACACACATAGGAAGCAGAGCTGGCAAAGACTCACTCAAAGCCATTCTCAGCTGAGAGGCAGCACTTAAATCTCCTTCTAGCTGAGACTGGAGTGCAGTGCACAAATTTTCGTTCATTGACTTTTATTTCAAGTAGGTGGCAGGCAGCGGTTTCAGGTTGTCATGAGCACCTTTCACTCACCCCTCCCAAGAACAGAGGTGAGCACTCACGTAGTTGGAACTGCAGTCTCATTTGAAAAGCAGTTAACTATGTGGTGGTAACAAAGAATTTTCTGAATTCCTCAGCTGCTGCGTGATTGCTCACATTGCCTATCATGGCTTTGTGCTAATATCAGAAAGGTCTGATGGCCCAGACCAAGGGCCTCTGTAGCCTCATTGGGTCACACCAGGTCAAAGCTTGAGCTCACACTGGGCAAATCTAACAGTGACCCCTGAAGACCAGTATAAATGTTTATTACTTTACGAGCCCATCCTCCCCTGAACACTTATGCAGCCTCCATCACCAGATTGAGTGGCATAGTCTTTATACAGATAAGGTAACAAAGTCAATATTTAAAATAGAAGCATGAACCAATTTTAATTGATGGCATAATAAAAATAAAACAAAAAAAAAATCACCCAATGCTTCTTTTCTGCAGCTCTCTTGTTTGTTCTCATAAACCAAAGTAGAACTGAATTACCCACTTGGGATAGTATAGTATTGATTTAGATGTAAGAGGACACAGGCTGGCAATGAAATAATTAAATACTACTCTCATCCCTAAGACCAGTTTGCTCTCTCTATGGTATGTCTCAAACCCACTATATCACCCCCTATAAAAGTAATGTTAGAAAAGACTGGAGTAAAAAGAATGGCAAACACGCCTACTTTTTATATATCCACATAGATATTAAATAATAAAAATAAATTCTTTTTGCCCCCCACACACTACCTTTTGATTCATACAGTTTGGAGATGCTTTCTACTAATTTCTCTTATTTATGTTGTGGCCACATTAAAACATACCAGTTTCATCTTTACAATTTTTCTAAAAAAAAGAAACCCAACCAAAACAAAAAAAAAAAAAAAAAAAAAAATTAACAACCCAAACCTGTTCTTTTCTGTGGAATCTAGCTATACCATGATGCCAATAGCTTAAATTGATATACATGATTGGTTTCCTCAAGATACCTTTTGCAGTGTAATAAGGTATTGTGAGATGGCTTTGAGTAGTGCCATGATTTTCACTTGCCTTTTGAAAAGGAAACCACCTTATGTTAGCAGAAAAGACCACAAAGTGTGTAGGAAGTGAGCCTGAAACAGATCTCCTTATTCATCAATTCCAGTCCCCTGCTATCAGCAGCACCATATATAATCTTCTCAGTAATTTCTTGCCCCTGCTACTCTAATTAAAAGGCTATTAAAAAGTCTGACTCCTTCAATGGCAACAAAATTTCTTCTGATTTCCAAAATAAAATGCATTCGTTTCCAGCTTATACCCATTTGTGGTTTATCTTGTGCCTGTCCTTTAGATTAAGTAGTTCAACTCTTTTCCCTCCCTGTTTTACCTACCTCCATGTTCTTTAATCTATTAATAGACAGCACTCTGATCCCACTCAGCTTCATTTTCCTAAGTTAAGCAAGCAATCTTTTTTCAGTCTCTTCTCATAAAACAGCCTTTTTAGTAACCTCACAGCAATTCCGGATACCTGTTTCAGTTTGAGTTCATCTTTCTTGAACGTGGGTGAACAAACTTGTACCCTATGAAGTCTGACCATTATGTTGCACTACTGAACTAACACTATTCAATGTCAAGTGGATACACTTCATTTGTCAAACTCTGGGACTGTGTGCTTACTCCCCACACACAGCTGGCTGTATGATTTGAAGTTATTGACTAACATGCAAGTTTTCCTTCTTCTGCATTTCCAGCTTCTGGCCTCAGCAATTGATAAAAAAAACATAAAATAGAATAAAGAGAATGGAGGGAATAAAATCTCTACAAAATCTCTCTGCTATTGGCCCTTAACTGCATTCTTTTAAAAAACAACAGACAAAAATAACACCAAACCAAAACAAAAACAAAAACATTAAAATCAAAAACAATACAAAAAAAGTAAAACTTAAACAGAAATATAACATTAATACTCAAACCCTTTGTGCATTCTTGCCTAATCTTGCATTCATTGCTTAAGATTCACTGTTCCACACACAGTAAATGAATCTATATGTTCGTATTTCCAGTATCAGAATGCAAAGAGTCTAAGGCTTAGAAGGTTTTACTTTCTAACCAACTTGGGTGCTTCAGTGTCTAAGACAGAAAAAAAACCCATACCAAATCAACAACAACAAACAAAAACACAAAACACAAAACACAACCACAAACAAAAGCCAAACTGACCTCTTGATTCTGTAGGACACAACATTTTATTTTGTGTTTAACTATCAAGTAAGTAATCAAAAGTCTTGCTAATTTCACTGTCTATAATGACGCAAGTCCGTAAATCGGAGATCCTTATTTTCCGAAAGTTTGTTTCTGAAAGAGAAATAGTAAGTTTTCTGTGTATCTATTTTCATAATTTCTGTAACCCACCTGCCTACATACAGCTACTAGGTTTGTAGCACTGCCACAGGCATTTCATCCAGCAAAACAGCCCACCGGTCTTAGTGCTCCTCCCAAAGCATGTTAGTTCCTCAAACACTTTGGGGTATATTTGTCATTATTTGTAGTCTTCACCTTGACTACATGATCTGCAATCAATTCAAGCTTACTTTCTTTACACAGACTACTTGTATCACTAACAATGGGCAAGGAAACCACTACTAAATTGTCACACTTCTCCCTCTGAAAGCATGTGGGGCATGGGCAATTTTGAGGGGGAAATAGCAATTTGCTGAGTCCTTTGCAAGCTAAATCAAGCACCATAACTGACAGAGAGAAAGAAGCAATTTTATCCTAGCAGAAATGATGCAGGTTTCTTTTCATCTTAGAGCAACAAATGAAACAAGCAGCAAATTGTACCCACAACTAGAATCTGTCAGTCACCATTGATTTCCTGTACTCCTTCGGTATCACACTGTGGCCAGCGTGAGATTGCATGGTAACAACCTGACCCCTTTATGTCAAATAGATAATATAGCTGGTGGGCTTTTCTGAAGTTTGCATCCAAAAAAAAACTTCTCAATGTCTCTCTGCACTCATTCCATTCATTTCTGGGTTACCTAGACATGAGGATATGTGGCAGAGATTTTGACAAGGTAAAGCAATTTTTAAAAATTGTAATAAAGACTCCTAAAGCTGTCTGCATGTAAAGGGTGATTTGTTAAAAATACAACTCAGAGAAAAAAAACCCTTTCCTTTTCAGCAATGATTCACAGATATCTCAACAATAAAACCTGTGTGCTATTTAGTAGTGATGTAATTGGGAAGTAATTGTTAATATTTCACAGATGCTGCAGAACATTCAGTCCTGCTTTTTCATAAACAAATTAAGGATGAGCAAACTGACTAGAAACAGAAGTACCAACATTCATTCTCATTAGGAATAGTAAATAAGGTCTGATCATGAATGTGATGTCTTTGCTGTAGGAACTCCTTCTGTCTAGAGAAAAGCTAGCATAAAAAAAAAATATCTCTGAGACAACTATTCAAGAGTAGATGATTTTACATATATAATGGTGGTATCAGAGAAAAATACAGAAGTCAGCTAATACTGAGGGCAAAGTTATTAAAAATCCTTCTAATATCAAGTATGTGTCACTGAAATATCAAAATGATTCCATCACTATTCCACAACTGAAGTCACAAAAATGAAGGGGAAAAAATAATTAGAACAAGTTATTCTAATCAAACACACTCAGAAATGGTCACGTCTATAGCTATATCCATTGCAAGCAAAAAACAGAATATGACCTTCTGGAAAATCCTGTCATAATCAGTGAAAATAACCCCATAGCCTCACTGATTTTTGACTGCCTGAGAAAGTTTTCCTCCACTCCCAGTACATTTTTGGCAAGAGATAGCATGAACTATTTAGCATATGAGGTAGAATATAAGCCAGGATGAAGAAACATGCACCAACTGGCTTACCAAACTGTAGTTCTACTAACACAGTAGCCTGATCCGATGCCACTCCCCAGCTTTTCACTCGATCACATATTATGGAAGTGTCATTAACTATACATCAATTAACAGGTATTACTGAAGTCTTAATGTTATCTCTTTCTTCTCCTTACAACAGCATGTAGAGGACACAATTAGTTTATAGGAACCCACACACTTATATAAGAAGGCTCATGTCTTTAATAACTTACAATTTAACTGAGCTAGACAAGCAGGGGTCCAGAAAGAAATCTCTTCAACACAGTAAGGGTACAGAGTTTTCCTGATTATCTGTACCAGAGCAAGTGAAATTTGTAACAAAATGTCTATTTAGCCAATATGAATACAAACAATGCAAACAAGAGTATTTGACAACACAAGCACAAGAATACCTTACTCTTTTTGCCATGACAGCATCTCTTCTTTGTGGGCTTTCTCTTCCAATTTCAGCAGCTGCCTTCCCAGGGATCACCAAAGTCCAGCAGCTTTTAGGTGGAGCTACAACATGGGGGGCAGTCAGGAAACAGATTTTTACTTAAATACTCTGCTCCCTGAGGCACTCCTGAGAAGACAACTATATTTATGATATTGTAGCCCTCCTTGAGGTAGCCAGTTACATTCTATTCTCAGTGGAAATTTAATCACTGATTTTATGAAGTACAGGATCAGCCACAGAGCATCTCATCTCTGCGTAATCTAAAAAGTAATGATTCTCAAACAAAGAGCTTGTATGTCCTTGTCAGTTAGAGCCTTATCATTTCAGTAACAGCCGCCTTCATGCATCCCTCCTACAAGTCCCAGGGATTTACGTATGTCCAGTTTATTCCATGGCATGATCCTCCTCCATCAAGGGCAAGTCTTCCTTGCTCCACACTCTCTTGCTGTTTTCAGAGACCTGGGATTCCTGAATATTGATCTTACTAGTAAAGACTGAAACAAAGAAGGTATTGAGAACAGTAGACTTTTGCACACTTTTCAGAATAACACATATACTGTGATCCAAGCTCTTTCTCAAGAAATTTTCTTCACAAGGACAGCTCACTCTAGGAAAAGGCAGTCAAGCCATTCAGTAAGTCCTGGAGAATTTCATACAGGACAGTACAGGTTGTGTCTTTACGTTTAAATTAAAGTCACTCCAGAGTACTTAGCTAATGCATCACTTTCCATTACAACACCTTTCTATGGTAAGGTTTTGGGTCTTTTCAGTTGCTTGGTCCTGTCCTTTCAGTGGAACAGTCTCTTGCTCATATCCTTGATCTGGTCTCTTGCTGATCCTCCTTAGCCTGCAGCATATTGTCAGTGACTAATGACTATAGCAGTGCAAGAAAACAACAGGGAGAGGTAACATGGTGAAACCACCAATCAGACAAGAGAGCAGCATTTGAAATGGTACAGCTCCTCTAATCCTTCTCCTACCAAAAGGCTGCACCTCTTTAGCATTAAAGGCCCTATAATTTCTGCAGCTCTGAATCTTCCCAGCCACTTTCCTCTCACATTTTATGTGTGGACCTTCTTTCTTTTGTGAATTCGATGCTAATGATCTGTGCCCGAGAGGCTACAATCCCTTCTGGTTTAGTTTGGTTTTTACATATATATGACAAAAAATATACATATATGTATATATGCATAAGCACACATATATATACAGTAGTCATCGGAACCACATTTCTTCCACCCCAACTCATTAGTATGCTTACTAGGAGCACTTGTGGTGGCATGGGGTACTTCAGGTTTTCTCACTGATCTGAATTTTGCAGTTGAAATTTGTCAAAAATAATAAAAGCCTAACTGAATCCTGTAAGTTTTATTAAAGGTAACACTGTCAACTATAAATGGAGCTTCCATTCATAAAAACAAATGTGAAATGTTTCACCTATCTGCACCATTCATTCAAGAAATCAAGAAGAAAAACCAAATGGAAAGACAAATGGGCTATTGACACTCCTTAAGCGAATTATACAGTTAGGTGAATAGATGGCTTTCTGGTTTTGTGGTCAAATTTAAAACAAACAAACAACAGCTGCTAGGGTATAGGAGAGCTAGGTCAGTTCAAGTCTTTAAGTATTTATTTTGGATTGATCAGAAATGTTTTAGTAACCACAAGTACATGTCTGGCTTTATCTGCAGTTCTGTCCTTTTATTTAACCTTTTCTTATAGAATCATAGAATAGTTGGGGTTGGAAAGGACCTTAAGATCATCTAGTTCCAACCCCCCTGCCATGGGCAGGGACACTTCACCCTAAACCATGTCACACAAGGCTCTGTCTAAGCTGGCCTTGAAAAGGCAGAAACAGAGCTCTTCTTCTCATCTAAATTATTTTTAAGGAAAAAAGCTTAAAGCATAAAATAAGAAGTCACAGTCACACTGAGCAACAATCACAAAATACAGCCACATGAACATGCTACACTGGCACCACCAGTTTAGGCAGGTCCCTGATGCAACTGCATCAAAGCTGTTTCTTCTGCTCCTCACACCCATTCCCTGATCCACTAAATTTGCACGGCTTGTTTTTTATTTACTAGCACTGGATTTAAATTTCTTAGATTTGTCCATAGAACCAATGCTTCAGCTCTGCCAAAACACAGCTTCCAGAGAGATGCATTGTTCTCTACATCCTGACATCTGCATTTCTGATTTGCAATGAACATAGCAGTTTTGCGTAGCATAGCATACTAGTTGTCAGACTGTCTCTTACCCTTTTCTACCTGTCATAATCTATGGGCTGAATATGGTCTATAGGAAAGATTTTTTTTTTTTTTTCCACAATTTATCTACGTAGAAACTTTCCTAAGTCCATGTTCCTCAAGTTAGGACTCCTTACAATACCTTTCTAAGAAATAACAAAATGCTATGTTCTTCCCAAAACATGAATTTGTAGAGACAAAAAAAAAATTGTCAGTCTTTGGTCCCACAGATGTTTTTTTTTCCCAAAATCATGCTAGAATTCTCCATCTTTTCTTCATGTGAAGTCTTCTGATACACTGACATTCCAGCCTCCCACATATCTTTTCTTTCATATTTTTTCCCCAAAGATTTTTCTTGAATAAATTCAGGATATAGAAGACTATGCGATTTAGCCCTTTTTTTTTCCAGCATTAGTATTAAAAAGGCCTCCATGGTGAGTAAGTCTCCTTAATTAGTGTCACAGATGCAGGGATGGAGAGATGCAGATCATAACTTTCATAGAAACCATCAGCACTTCCAAGGGTGCACCTTTGTGTATATATTAATTTTATTTTCTTACATAACAGTTTTAATCAGAGTCTTGAAGCTATGCCTTAATTTCCACCCCAAGGAATGACCACTGGACCCATAAATCATTTTACATGACACAACCCCTTTTACTCAGAATTTTAAAACAATTCTACTTTTGATATTTCAACTCCTAAGAATTTTATTAGTTAAGGTGGCACAGAGGAGCTTGCTTATTTTCTGTGCTCCCACAAATCAGTCCCAATAAATAATATCCCCTTCTGGCTCTGAAATTAGCCTAAATTAAATCAATTTCAAGAATCAGACTGATGTGCTTAATCGATCTTTTTCACTTCTAATATTTTCCCTGTCATCAACCTATACTTCTGCCCTTTCCTGTCATCTCATTCTAAAACAAGCCAGAAATATATTTTCTTCACAAGAAAAAGAAGTTCTATTATATCTCTGCATTTAAAATGGTTTCTAAGAAAAGGAGAAAGCAAACCTTGAATAAAGTGCATATTGACATGAAGTGCAGCTTAGCCATGTATTGCATGCTGCTAGTTTTTTTATAAGGCATCAGACATTAAAGCTGAACTTTTGCCTGGATCCTGTCATTTGAGCTAACCTATTTCTGCTAGGAAACATGTTGGCAGTGGCAGGTGAGGGTCTTTATGGTCTAACTGAAATAACAATATCCCCAGCAAGGCTTTAGAGAAAAGCCAAGTATTGACCAGAAGAAAAAGGAGAGAAATAGCAGACTGTAAGAGCTGACAGGAAACCCAATTTCCCTTACCACTTAGTTCTGTATATGAAAAGGTCAGAACTACACTGCAAAATTGTTCCAAGCCCTTCATAATAAATAAACAAGCTGCTCTGGTTTCAACTCCCCACAAGCATTTCAGATCATTGTTGTAGGTAGCTGAAAAATTTACTTGCATTTTCACTAGGAGACTCTTTCCATTATACCTAAATAGTCTTTGACAAGGCCACCCATTATGGGATAGCCTTCTGCAGCTGACAACAAAAGGGGACACATATGAAATAACTGGACCAAATCCTAATGTAACTTCTTTCCAAATAGATCCTTTGTTCTGGCTCATTTAAGCATCACTCAAGCCTATAACATGACAAGAGGCCCTTACTTTTCCACAGTGGTGGGGAGTGCCTTACTTATTTTAAGTGAATCTTCAGCTAGGTAATGTTTTTCTGTGGCTCCAAAAATGCATGTCATTATTCATTCATAATCATTAATAAGATTCCATCTATTAACTAGGAATTATTGTCTGCAGAACAGTTTTCCACTCTAAATTATCTGTTACACACCCAGCTCGAGTATCATCAATTAAGGCAAATCTACTCATATAAATGGGGCAGACAGTACTCAACAGTGTCCAGTCTCTGTAAGCAAAGGAACTATACACTTGTCAGTAAGAGTTATGGGAAAGAGTAAAGAATTACCCCAAACTGCCTTATAAAACTAATAAAAAAAAAAAAATTATATATTCTTCAAGCCAGGTCCTCCACTCATTTTGGCTTTAGTTTGTTTCAGAGGGGGGGAAGGGTTGTGCTTTAAATGCAGTCCACCATCTCCCTTGTGATTTTCTACATACCAAATTAGCTTTTGTTTAAATGTGTAAATGTCAAGCTACTAATAAACAAATTAGATATGTATACATAAATTAGTTACAGCAGACATGTATTACACATATTTGTCTTTTTGTGTGGCAAAATTGCAGCTATTCGATTTGATGCATAATTTCTTTGTTTCACAATCCAGAGGGAGCGAAACAGCAGCAATCATCAGCCAGATTCGGAACAGCACATTTCAGTGCAAGCCTATTAGCTATCATTCTCTGACTGGGGAGCGTGTTTATCAGAGCCTCTGCGGTCCTCAAAATATTTCTCCAGGCTTTTCATAACCATTATTTAAAAGATATCTACTAGAAAAGCCAGTCAGAGCTTGCTGAAATTACAAGCAGCAATAAACATTTCCCTGACAGACCTGGTTATTAGTTCCACAAGTTACATATACCTGTGGAAAAAAGAATCTTTCACAACTGGGCTGCCTGTCTTTAAAGAAACAATCTAATTACAAAAGTGTAGAAAGAATTGTTGCCATCAGGAAGAACATGAGTTTACTGCAACACACATACTGTTTTGTTAGCTGATTTCATTCTATGTCTTCCACACAAGTTCTCACAGACACCATTTCATTCTTTTAAAGGTAGGGTAGCACATACATGACAGAGGAAAAAAAGTGTCCTGCAATAATAGTGTTAAATAGAGTGTCTTTAGTGGATAAAAAGAAATGTAAGTTAAGGTTGGGATGCTGTCCTTATTCATGGTTTTCTATGTTGTAAAGAATGAATGAAATAACGCCTAACAAGCTTCGTGTCTCTTAAATGTCTCTAACTTAAAAAAAAAAGAATAAAAAATAAAATTAAAAAAACGCATTTCAGACATAGTCAAATCCTTTTTTTGTTAGGCTAAGAGGGATTTGTTTGCATCTTTTAATTAAATTCAAAGTATTTAAAAAAAAAAAAGGGCCTGAAATTGCATTATACTTAAGAGTACATTTAGATGTCTATCTATAAAGATACAGATACTACTTCAAGTTTTCAGCTACTTGAAATTCATAAAACTTCACTAATTTAATTCAACTGCTAAAACTGGTGGAGTAGGATCTAAATTTCAAAATCAATTTCTACTTCTCATCTGTTAAATTTCACACATGAAGCAGGTTTTCCACTGTGGGCATTGGGAATATAATTCAAGTAATTTACATAATTCATATGCAACGAGGGATAGCCATATAAAAACACATGCACTGCAGGAATGAAGTTTAAGGTCAGAGAGATTAGATTTTTAAATTTGGATCTTTCAAACAGCTGTGGTTTATATTTTTCCTAGACGCTTCAACAAAAAATAAACAAACAAAACCAGAAAGAAGTACACAGAGCGCAATTACTACCCTACCCAGAGGTTCTCTCCTACTGCTGCACAGTACTGCTAAAAGAAAGCCAAATGCACAGCACAACAGGCAGAACGATTATTTAAATCAGCTTTTGTCCTTTTACATAACTTCTTTGCAAAAATTACTCCTGGACAATTTCTTATTATGGGAGCTTGCTTTCAGCTAATCAAACACATGCAGGTTAGGATACACCTGAACACTAAGTGCCTGTTCCAGTAACATCTCTCTTTGTGGGAATCAAAGTCACAGCTAAAGGACAAGACCCTCTTCCTATTATATGACAAAGGCTATCAGCTCACAGAAAAGGAAGCAGTATTAAACTGCCATTTTTGTTTTCTTCAACCTGCCAGGAAAACATTTCTCAACATAAATATTACATACCTTGCCAACTAATGTGTTTCCTTGAGAAATCATCTTCACCTACCATCTTGCTTCAAAAGCATCCCTCCAGTCACACACCCCAAACGTTGATAAAATTTTTACTTCCTCTTTTAGCTTTTTTTGACACACTTAAAACCTAAAATAGCCAACTAGAAGTTTCCTTCTTTATTCACTTTGGTTTTTATGCTTAAACAAACATTAATTCATCTTTCCTTTGCTGATTTGGAGAGAATGAAAATTACATTAATTTCCAGTGGAATTTCTCAATTACAACCTATTTGGGAATCCTTCCTCTCTTCACCCTATTTTGCAGAAATGTGTATGCCATTATGAAGTTAGTTAATCATAAATATCTGACTGTTGAAAAAAGTGCCCATTTTGCAGGCTTCCTACATGCACTAACACAGAGTGTTTGAAACTGTATCCCAGGGCTGCATGAATTATGCATTGCAACAGCTGCCATAGATCCAGTAGTGCCAGCTCTTTAGGATAGAGCTTTGCTAGCTGAATCATGAATACAGGAGCGACATCTTGACAGCACTGTGCCTCCAGTTCAAGCTGAGCACAGCCATTAGTTTTGATTCTAGTACTGCTGCAGAACACTCTTAAATCCGGATTTAGTCATGCTAGCACTTCCCCCATAACAAGAGCTTTTCATTACGTTCCATCCTAAATATTATCAGAAAATTGTAATGTTCCAACTTGTACAGCTAGGAATTTTCAGGGATGTTACTCAAAGACATTATTACAGGTGATGAAATCCCTGCCTTTGGAGCAGGGTATCCTGTAGTGTTAGTACAAGAGGAAAGTAGCGATCATACAGAACTTTGTAATGAAACCGATTGCAAACAAGGCAAATATGAAAGAAGGACAAGCACAAGAACAAGAACAAGAGGAGGGCTGGCAGACCAACAGAATTGCTTAATAGAATGTTATGTAGGTAGAAGACATGACTGACTTTAACAAAAAGGATAAATTCAAATAAGTTGAAGGAAACAGGAGACACGTTATATATACACTGTCTTGCAGGCAAAGCAACTACTTTTAATGAATTACATTTAAAATGTTTGAGACACAATACACTTCAAAAACAGTCCACTGTACATGTTATACTTTAATCCTACTGCAAGGGTGCTGTGATCAACAGTGACAACAATCTAGGTAGAGGCCCTTGTACATACCAATCAGGTTTCATAATATAGAGCTCTAAAAATAAATTTCCAGAGTTCCCAAGCACTTGCTTTTTAGAGTCCACATTAAATTCTTCTGACATGTACATAAAAAAAGGAGAGGATTAGGAGGAAAAAGAGAAAAATGTCAAGAATAACACCTGTAAGCACAACAGAAATCTCAAGTTTCTCAACTATCTGTAATCCACATAATATTTTGCCGTTAGCTACTACCTACCCTCTTCTGCACTGTCTTTAATCAGAGTGGGATACTCATCCTTACCTCTGATAGCATCATACCCATTGTATTGCTTTCAAGAAGCAGGGGGAGGAAGGCAGAGGGAAGGTGTTAATTTTTATTTTATATTGCTGGGTTTTAGTTTCTAGAATAGCTAATCCTGAGCAAGTTTAAAGTGTTTTCTTTCAGGAAATGGAAGTACTTCCAAGAAAGGCTTGAAACAAGACTTCAGAAAAAAAAAAAAGGGGGGGGGGGGGAGGTGGGGGACTTAAAACAGTTACTCTACAATACCTTGTCTTTACCTAAACCTTGTGTTCACATAGTTGGTCAGTATTTTTCTGTGAAGCAATGCAGCCTGTTCTTTCCACCAGCTCGTACCTCATGGACCTAAGTTATCCCCAGCCTCCCAGCTCCTCATGTATTTCCTGACCTAAGTCATACATGCTTAGACAAGTGGAAAGACCCAGCTTCACAAATAGCTGGAAGTAGTGACCTCCTCATTATTCACATACTCAAGCTGCAACATTTATTTTTATGAGCAAGGATATCCAAGAGCCAGGACCTGAACAGCATTTTCTTTGAAAAGAAAAGGTATTTAGGCCCTAATCCAAAAAAGCTCTTAAGGATATATTTATAACTTCTATTACAGCGACTTCAGTGGGTTACACGTAACTTTTGCTGGATTTGGGTATCCATAGACTAAATTAATATATAGCCAGTCCTGTGGAGCTGATCTAATTACTCTGAGTTAATTACTACGACAGACATTTGAGCATTTGAATATCCAGGATGATACTTGCCAGTATGATAATTTTTTGCTGAACTGTTCAAGATGAACAATAATCCTGCAACAGATTTTCTGATAATAGATGAGCAAAAATGAGCTGACAACTGGTTGTCATACATTTAGACTCTAAATACATAGACCTCTCTACAGAGAGCTTCTCCTGAGATGCTTAAAAAAAAGAATGGCACTGATTTTGAAGGAATCTGTGCTTCCCTGACAGAGCATTCATGTATACACAGGGCATACACATACACACAGAGCATACACATACACACAGAAACAGGCTCCCTCACTAATTTTACATTTTAAATTTCTCTACTAGCTAGCAATAAACATTTCTAAAAAACACTATTTAGAAACCAGAGGATGCACCTAGCAAAAAAGCATCTTTTAAAATATTTATATTTCTTGCTTCTTAGAAGAGTTTTTTTTTGTGGTTTGTTTTTTTTTTTTTTTTTTTTTTTGTGAAGGAAAGCCGGCTAATTAAAACTATGAATCAATTCCCACAGTCAAAGGGATGGAGAAGAGAACAATAAACAGTCTTCTTCTTTGTTTTTATGAGGTGTCCAGATATTTACAGCAGATATAATTTTACAGAGGACCACAGAACAAGCAGATACATCCCTAAGAACTTCCGCTAAGCCACCTGAAACCTGGAAGAACTCTAGAGTGACTGTGTGGTGTTGTTTGTGCTTCCTGTTTCAGATTACCTGTACCAGCAGCTATTGAAAACTCACAGACTTTTCTTGAAATGCAGCATAGCTCTAAGAAAACTCTGAGAGTTGCTTCCATTCGTATTATTTGATTGTTTCTTATGCTTCACTCACTATCCCTCTCAGATTTGCACTCAGTAATTGCTTATATTCTGCTTCATTAATTTAAAGTGTAAATGAGATCCCAGAAAAGGTGCTGGAATACTTTTTCCTTCTCTCTAGAATTAGATAAAGTAATTTCATCCAAGAAAAGCTGGGTGCACAGAAGTCTGGTTAAGTAACTACTGCAAGTTTTGCAGTAGTAATACATTGAAGTGCTCAGCAACAACTAGACTATATTCTGGTTCAAGAAAGTACAGGATACCAGACATGTTAAATATTAAAATAATTGAAGACATACTAAGGACACTTTTTACTATTAAAACATTCACACAGAGAAATGTTAACTGCCGGTACAAAAACTATCATGTTCCTTGCCTGTGTAAGAATGTTGTCTTTTACAACAATTAAGCCAGCACTATACTTTCTGTCTGCTATCATACAAGAATCCAGCAATCTGTTTCTATTGTGATTTTTAGTAGAGCAATACAAAGTGCTAAGAATACTATTGCATCCCCATTCCTGGGACTGAGCCTGTGTGTCCCAGCTGCTGTGCCTACTTCATCACGTGCTGATCTCTCTTCCTGCCAGTTCTACAGAAAAGAAATAATTGCTGGCTAAATGAGTTTTGGATGCACAAAATTTCACAGTGTTTTCAGATTTGTGGCTGATATGTTATTGTGCATATTATGACAATTGTTGTAATAACAGAAAACTTAATATATGTCCACTTAAAATGCTTCCAACCATAACCATGCTTGGAAATACAGCAGGCACCCCTTCGACTGGAGGTAAGCACAGATATACTCACACTGACTTCATACAGCTTAATCTGAGGACTAGCAGCTTTACAAAATTCTCAGTGTAATGACACCACTGTGGACATAGCAAGTGATTTCATTTTCCGTATCTACTTTCAGAAAGGGCATTTGCACTACAAAGCTGGTGTCCTGCAGGTACAAAGTTTCACTTTTGAAAGCTACTCAGGCACTACTACTTTGGGTTGTACCTCATTTAAACTTTCTAACCTTTTTTTTTTTTTTTTTTTTTTTTTTTGGAAAAAGAACCTAGTAATAACAACTTCAACTCAATAACCTCATCTCAACCTAAAGGAGAACATGAGATTCTCAGTTTCAGATATTACTGAGACATACCCCACAGATCACATTGTATTCAACATGGAAATCCAACCTGGTAAATTTTACAAACTCTCACACTAATGGAGACATTTCCTTTCTGAAAGGAGAAAGCACTGCCATGCGCCTGTTACCACACCTGCCTCATTTGAACCATGGTGATTTCTTGATGGCACCTTGGTAATTCCCTCAAATTGTCCCTTTATTAAAAGCCCTATGACCCCCATTTAAACACAATTACCCAGTAACTGAACTTCCACTTTACATGTCAGTCTCTTACATAAGGAATGAGGAAAGTTATACACATGGAGAAAGTAACACACCTTGCATTCCTGTCTGTTATATGGGGAGAGAGAGACTTGGACTGAAAGCCTGGGGTAGAGATTTTAGGTGCAATTTCCTTGCGGATGAGACAATTACAAGGTTATGCTAACAAGAATGTTACATTTGTTGATTTAGCATTCCCAGGAAGGAGTACTATCTCACTTTAATATTCTAGCTTTTCTTTTCTGTTGTATTGTTTTTGTTGGGTTTTGCTTGTTCTGTTTTGTGGATTTTGGCTTGTCAGTGTTGGGGTTTTTTTGAGGGGATGAGGGAGGCATTAGGTTTTTTGCTTGGTGTTAGAGATGTCATAATGAATTAATGCAGCACAAACACTTGTGGTGAACAGTACTGCTGAAAATGGGTGTTAGCAGGAAGAACTGGTCATATCATGAGAATTCTCTTCTCCTGAACAGTTATGTAATAGCTCCTGCAGGGAAACTACTTTTGGAAAATGAAGATGACCAAGAGCGGAGTTTTTCCTCTTACCCAGCCAAAGCCTCTACAGTTAGAGTAAGCCCTTTATACTACTACTAGAATGTTGGAGCAAGGGTCAGTAGTCTGGTGTAACAATTGTTTAGGTATCACTTGAAGCCATTGTTGATGTAATGTTAAATTCACAAACCTACCATTCCACAAGTAGCTATAAGTAATGAAACAAATGGTGTTTCTAGACCCAACATCCATTCAGTTTCCTCATTTATCCACTGTGGCTTCTAGTGTGTATTTCACAATATAAATAGTTGTGTATCATATTAAACCAGATTAAAAAAAAAACAAAAAAAAAAAAACAAACAACCCAAATCAGGAAATGCTGTATATTTTATGAAAACCTGGGCCTGTTTTTATTTATCATGAGTCTATATTAAGTATTTACTTTCAACTTGGTATTAACAAGAGATTAATTGGTTGCTTACTTGCATTAACCTTTCATGGATTTTCACAGACAACTACTGCTGCAACAGCTCTTTAAAAGAAAAGGGATCCACAGCTTTTGCTGACTGGCCTAAACTCTGTGTGTTTGATCTGAGGACTTCCTTCACATGGCACTCTTAACCTATGGGGCAAGTATCACTTCATTAATTGATTCAGGCAGTTTCACTCCGCCTCTGACTCTCCAGAAACAATGTGTAAGCACACCTACACACAACACAGAACTATCACCTCAAGCTCCAACCCTGCAAAACATATAGTTAATCTGCTATTAGTATTCTCTGCTGATTACACAGTGTTTGTTACAGGTCATATTAATATATACAATCTGGCTTTACATGAATTAGGTCATGTAAAGCCATCAGTACTGAAAACACTGTAAAAGTGGAATATGAGATACAAAAAGTCCATGAAAATGGAAGGAAGCCAGTTAATTTGTGTCTGGAAGACATAACAATACAAACACTTCTGCAAACTAAATTGACACCATTACCAACTCATCTCAGCCAATTTCAATAGGGAAATAGAAGCAAAATATTTAATTTCTAATTATGAGCTTTCTAAACCATCAGTGTCATACACACGTCTTTCTATAATGTATCTTGTAGAGATTAACCAGCACTATGATCAGAATGGTCTTGATCTCATTTAAATGCATCCTTAAAGTACTTAAAATGTCCTGCTTCATCACTGATATTTTTACAAGGCTGTCAAAGAGAAATATAATTTTTCATCCTGCTTTATTTCACTTTACTTCGAGATATAGTAATTAACAAGGGCCTTTAGATGCTGGCAAAACTATTCCTTTTGAAGTTTCTACACAGCCGTCACCCTGGAGATAAAGGCAGATTATTCAATCTTGACATTATAATGGTGAATACAAGATAAAAGACTGGATTAGCAACTTCATAACTTCATGTGTAGGAAAAAAAAAAAAATAATTGAAGAAAAGATATCACCATGAGGTAATTTTACTTCTAGTTTAGAGAGTTTAAGGAGTTCTTTAAGGATGGAGAGAAGGAGAGTATCATGTCTTGAAAGGGTATGAAATGAGTTACACATCCTTTTGAGCATTCCAGTAAACAATTAAAATTATCTTGTCTTTATAAAATCATACAGGAATATTAAAGTAACCATGCGACAGGTAAATCATCCCTATCTAAGTGCTGGTTACTTTTAGGCATTGCAGCTACATCTCTTCTCATGTAATTTCTTTTTCCTTTCTCTGTACAGAAATAACAAGAACCATGGAACACGTCAAAGGACTGGTTGTAGCAACCCTTCTCGTCTCAGACACTGCAAGCAGAAACTGACCGAAGACCAAAGGCAGCTGCAGCCTATGACTATTAGGTTATTTGTATGGTGGGATCCATCGTGTCTCATAGAAAGCACAGTTAAACGAAAATTTGTGGCAGAGAATCTGAGGTCTAAAATAAGCAGGAAAAGTTAATTTCTAACAGTCTCCCAGACATTTTTCCAGTATTTTGGTGCACACTAATGAAACAGCACAGGGTAAAATTTCTTTGCCCTTTTTGTGGAAAACAGGAAAATATAGGGCAGAATTTACAGATAAAAATTGATTATATCAAGCAATGTTTCATGGACCTGCTAGTTAGAGGTCCCATAAAAGTTGCAACCTCACATTATAGCAGACTGAGATACCAAGTGTGATTCAAAATTCTAATGATGAAGAGTCTCACCAGCAGCAACCCTGAAAGGCAGAATGAAACCAGCATAGCTAACCAGGATAAGGAATCCTCTTTGAAGTATTTGAACTCAGAAAGTTGAAGCTGTAATCAACTGAAAAAATCCACATTGGATTAAAAAAAAATCATGAAATTAAACCAAAGGTATACAAAAAAATTAATTAAAAGAAAAATTATCAGGAGGACTCAGAGCTTCTCACAGATCTTTCTTCAAACACATAAGGATCATAAATACTATTAGATAAACTGTAGGAACACAAATACTATCTGATGATCCACTTGCCAGCTGACAACCAAAACACAAGCGAAGCTCTCAAAGATGCAATGGAAAACCAATCATTTGTGTCAGTGCTGACCATGGAAAAAAATAGAGAGATTCCCATACTGTGGCCCTTATTTTTGGAGGAACCTGAAGGACCTCCCTGAAATTAAAGCACTTCCAAGGAGTATAAGGAAAAAATGGATAAATTATCACATTTCCAGGATTACCTTCTACTCAGTCAAGAATTCAAAAGGAACTCAGAAAAGAACAGTTTGATAATTAACAATAGCATCTACCAGTTTTGCTTAAAACTGTTAGGGTGTCCAAAGACTAGTCAGTAGCAGTAGACTCCTAGATAAAGAGAAGACAGCTCAAGGGAAAACTGCACTAATTCAGGAAGAAATAACCAACAAAATTTATTGATACAAAATGAACACACAAACAACACCATCTGAACCAGCTGCATGATCAGAAAGTATATGGGAAGTTCCACATCTACTTGTCTTTTACTTACTTATCTCAGGGCATCCACTTTTGGCAGCTATCAGGTATGAGATAGAGTGGCTAAACACCCCATGAGTCAAAACCAGTATGAGGTTCTAAAGTTTGAAAGTTGATCTAAGTAGAATGAAATTCTCTTACCCAGGAATTTTATAAAGTATATGTAACAGAGACCAGACCACATACACCAATAGCTATGGTGATGTATAACTGACTAGATTCACTGAACAAAATCTAGAGTATTTAATAACCTGTGTATACATGTAATGAGCTCTTGAACCATTATGTGATATTTATGCTGAAGGAGTAAGACTGGGAGTAAAAGTGATCACCTCCATCCCTGTTTGCATAACACACTCATGCAGCTTCAGCATCTCAAAGTCCCACAAACTTACCATCTGGTCAGAGCAGGTGGCATTTCATTCTTAGTTTATTTCAGTAGATGCCTCAGAAATGAAAACCGAGATAGCGAACACAGAGAAACCATCTCCTGCGAGTCTTTAACCATTTGTGTCAGAGAAAACATTATATATCTCCTCCTCAGGTTTGGCAATGCTGGGATACCGCAGTGTTTTTTTCCCCAGTGATATGAGGGATAGTCCCAGCTCACTGCTACCACTTAGATTTAAAGAATTTAGACAGGACTAAAGATAAGGTAGAAAGAGCAGGACCTGAGTGGTATCACTTGGTAAGTCTCATTTACATATCTCAAAGATATCTTAGTTTGCAACCTTAATAAATCAGTTCAGAGCCTTCATTGTAAAAAGTATTTAATTTGATCAAAATTATTTAAGTGTTCCATAAGAACATTAAGAAAGTTCACCTTAAAGGTTTTACCAGCTCACAAGAAATAAAAATAAAGAGCTTATTACCAAAATCACTGCTTTTGGAACAGATGATACCACTCTAAGGGAAAAGTATTTACAATGTGACATCATCTGAGATAGGTAATTCCTCACATATACAATCTTTGCAACCTGCCCCCATACTTGCATTTCAAGTTCTAAATATTCATGTGTCCAGAGACATTCAGCAAGCAATAGGCTGTTCACTCTTCTGCTCCTTCTTTTGGTTTTGAGGAGAGTAAAAACAATAAAAAAATTAAAACAATCGCTTTCTTCAACCTCCCCCTCACCCATCTACTCAGCAAACATATTTTATTAACAGAAGGATCTAATTAAAATATGAAATAACACATCAGGGAGTGGCAATCAAGTACGAGAAGTTCTGCCCACATAATAAATAGAATCATACATAGAAAACTTAAAACTCTCTTTAAAATTCAATAGAATTATTCAATTTTTTTTAACATGGTGCTGTCCTAATGGATATTTTTTCCTCACTTACTGTACTGTATATGTCTGTAATCTTGCCTCTGTTACTGGGTGCTAAGGCATTCTTTCAATATAGTAAAACAAAACAACTCAGAAAACAAAACAAACACCACAAAAACAGTGTTTCTTTTATTATTCAACATTTTAAAGTCAAGACACAGGGTATTTATAAGGCACATATTTTGGTATTGTTCTAAAATGAAGGTTTGTAGTGTTTTAGTCGGGACAGGAAACAGAAGTGCTTTCTGGCACTAGACTGTATGTCACTGCTGAATGCACCAGGTTCTGCTTCATATTTGTCATTACACAATTTGATTGTATCTTTCCTTAGTGATCTCACTGATGTATTATGTTGCTTCTTAATGTAATTGCATGTGAAAACACAAACAAGGTACTGGAAGAATTCTGTAAGACAAGACTTGGCTGTCATAACAGACATCATCATTGCTGGTGGTCTCTAATCTGTCACTTCTTTAATAAAGATGGTTTTGTTTTATGATGGCTTTGTTTTTTACCTTTCTACAATGAGATATGTTAACCTTCTAGCTTAGTGTGTATAATGATAATAAAGTAATAGTAAAATAGTAGGAAGACAAGCCACAGGCAGTAGACACAAGGAAGGCAGCTGAACCAAATATTTATCAGATTATACCAAATTTTTGCAGAAGTTGCCATTTTGTGGCTCTGACCAGTCTTTAAAATGAGAATGAATATGGCCCTTCCAGAGAACAGCACTAAAAATCACTATGCTAGTTAAATAAGTATGAAGGACTGATATAATGTACAGTACTTGGGTACAGCAACAATAGCAACCAAAAAATCAGTCACTCATCACCTGCTATTCACTGCCATCCATCATCAGCTCTACATGCTGAACATGGAGAACTAAGACATTTTAAATCCTTCGTATCTGCATCACAGTGCAACAATGTACGAAGCACTGAAGTTGACAGCAGAACTCAGTTGATTCCAGAACAATGTGGATCAGATGTTTGATTACAACCGCTCATTCTGTTTAAGTAAATTTTAACTGCTAAATACATTTCTGAAGTTCAATATAATATATTTGGTAATTCTTAAACCTCAATGAACTCTTATGTAATGTGTAACATATACTACTGTACCATTACTTAGCTACTAGGAAACAGCCACAAGATTTATGACTACTTTAGATCACAAAGATTGAAGACCTCTGTAAGGCTGCTGGTCTGGGACTTTGGCTGAAGCGAGCATCAGCCACACTGCATACAAACACTGTCAAATCTGCTGTGAGATTGTGGTTTTGTACTGTCAGCTTCGACAAGAAGCCATAAATCTGAATGGGGTGGAGGCTCAGCTACCTCTTTTTCCTCAGCAGGTGAGACAGAGGCATATTTGCCAGGGTTATTTTCCAGGAACTCTGTAGTTCTGACACCTCTGTTTTCTCAATGCCGTTATTTAGATTACATTTCTGCGAACCTTACACACTGCTTTAGTAACAATTTCCCTTCTAAAATCCTGAAAAGGAAGTTCACGCTTATGGCAAGGAAGTCAGTAACATTATAACTCAAAGTACCTTTAAAAGGAGAAGGAAGAATACCAGAAACAATGTACTGTTACAAAGTATGTCTTAATCTTTGATTTAAAATGCTAATGAAATTAACGGCAGGCAGTAGTGTATGTTACTATCACATGATAGCATGCAACAGAAATGAATGAGGTGGCTTAACTCTGTTTTTAAATATTTTAAATATTTTCTTAAGAAGCAGGTGTTAAATTATAAAATCAATCAGAAAAACTGTGTTTTCCCTGAAGATTTATTAATAAAAGCAAACATGAGAGTGTAATATGGTATCTGGAGCTTTTTTAAAAAAATTAAGATATTGTAGAAACTAAAAGATGAGTGCTTCCAAATATGGAAGTACTTCGCCTTTTAAAGTGCTATACAGCATGTGAAGAACCTCTCATCTCTAAGTACATCATTCTTACCCACTAGGTTAACTCAAGCTGCTGCTACACTGGCAGAGACTACAAAGACAAGGAAAAGTACTACTTCTTCAGTTAAGAATCCATGCTTGGGCTGTTGTTGATAGTTCTGATTAAAGGTGCTTTTTTATTTGTTTGGTTTTGTACTTAATATCTGGGAAGTGTATTTTGCAACCTCTAGATCTAAATCTTTAAGTACGTAACAAATTGAGAAGACATTCTTGCTGTGAAAGTTCATCCATGAAGGCAAAGTTTCCAATGAATACAGGGATGTCAAGAGTTCATTCTTAACCTTAACCTTAGTCTTGAAATGCATTTAAAGCAAAAAACAAACAAAAACAAAACACACACACACACACAAAAACAAACAAAAAAAAAAAAAACCAACAAAAAACAAACAAAAACAAAACAAAAACAAACCACAAACCCAACCAAACAAAAACCCGTAATATTCTGGAAAGCACTGCAGTTTATCTGACACTCCCTCCAAATAAGGTTAAAGATGTGGGAGCAAGAGATGAGTGAAAAGGACTCAGCAACATAACAACAGCATATATAAATATAGTTCCTTTCACATTTAATTTCTAAAACAAGCTGACAGCCAAAAAAAAACAGTTCAGTCCTTATCTAATGCTCATGTGAGTTTAATGCCCAAGGAAATGCTCTTACTAAAACACTCTCATCAAAATTACCAACATGCGGTTTGAAGCAAGTCTGAAGTTCCTGACAGATGAAGGCTCTCTACAAGGCATATAAGGTAATGGGTCAGGAGATGCAAGAGAGGGAAGTTATGAAGGTAAGGCCAACAGCCCCACTCCCAGCAAAGAAACTGCATGTCACTCCTGTACCTGGCCCAGGCAGCTGTTGTGTAGCTGGAAACGAGTGGCTGTGGTTTCACGTGGTAGGGTGCATGCTCAGAAACAGGAACAGATGACGACAGTCATCCACTTTCTCCTCAGAAACAGGAACAGATGACGACAGTCATCCACTTTCTCCTCACCACTCATAAATCCTGTTATCCTGAGGCTTTTCATAGAATCATAGAATCATTAGGGTTGGAAAGGACCTCAAGATCATCTAGTTCCAACCCCCCTGCCATGGACAGGGGCACCTCACACTAAACCATCCTACACAGGGCTTCATCCAACCACAATTTGTTTCTGAGAAGGGACAATTTCAGAAGTTTTAAGCAGTTTCTGCAGTTCCCCATAAAAATTGCAATAATTGTCAAAGCCCATTCCCTTTAGCCAGAAGGGGTTTTGGAACACATTTAGCAGGGGGGAAGGGGATTTTCCCCATAATGTCATAATATTTTGACAGAAAATAGGTCAATTTTTCAGTTAGCAACAACCTTCTATTATCTGTTGCAGAATGTGCCTTCTAATGGTTCTTGAAACAGTAGTGCTCTCCACTCTCCGTCTCCATCCTTCTGCAGTTTATGGGATGACACTGGACTCATCCTCCTTGTTGTGGCCCCCAGCAGCCCCTCTTCCAGCCAAAAAACAACAGCAAGCTGTCACTTCCTACAGCACCCATATACTACAGAGGCTTATCTAGAAAGAGAATACTCTAGAAATTATATGGGGAAGATTCTGTCTGTGGAATCGCCATCAGTGGGGAATCAGGATGCTACTTCTGTGTTCTACCACACTAATATATGTTTTAATGAACTATCCCAACACATCACGAGGCTATCACAAGCGAAGTGCTAGAAATGCATCTCAGAAACTCCAAGGGGTTGTTAAAATTCTGGCACTAGATAAAAGGGATTGCAGATTTGTTAATTGTTGTTGGCAAGGTCCTGAGAAGGTATTGGGAATGGTTTCCCTACTTCTCATGCAGCTTGGACAACTTCATGATACTGCTAAGAAGCATCCCTTCTGAAGATCAGTTACTTCTGAGGCTCTTAAAATTATATCCGAGAAATTATTTTCAGGAGGTGTGGGGCTGCTCTGGGGAAAAACTGCTTCCAAACACATTGTGCATAAAGATATTTCCTCCAAGGCAAAGGAGTCCTCCTCATCTGCCAACATATAATTACATAAATTCAAAACTATGCTGTACTGTTAATATACCAAATATAGTTCTCAACAACAAAACACAAATAAATCACTCTGCAAATGTCCTTTGCATGAAGTGCCTGTAGGTTGCTACTGTTGTATTGAAAGAGCTAAGGAATAGAAAATCCTCTTTGGTTCACCATTGAAATAAATCATAGAATCATAAAGTAGTTAGGGTTGGAAAGGACCTTAAGATTGGAAGAGACCGTTACGAACAGCAAGTCCAACCTTTAATGACTAGATACTTCTATTTCACCCATCCCACCTGTAGGCATATCCTTTCAAACATGTTTTTTTGAAGTTCAAGAGAGAAATATCTGGTCGTTTGTTAGTGTTAGTGGCATAACCACAAAATGATAATTCCTCAGTTTTCAAGTACTTTTTGAGTTACTGGGTGAGTTCAAACATTAGATGACCCTCTGGGTTGTTTGGTTGGTTTTGGGCAGTTTTTTTTTTTGTTTGTTTTTTGTTTTTTTTTGTGGGGTTTGGGAAGGGTTTTTTTGTGTGTGTGTTTGGGGGTTAGTTTTTTTGTGTAGACATGTCCGTATAGACTGGGTATGTGAATACTGTATCTACCTGGAAAGAATATCAGTTTTCCTCCAGCAGATGCATCAAACTGCAGTGCATTTTTATTCTATTGTTTTTAAATACTATAAAATATAAAGTATAGGAAACTTCTAATGTAACAGAACTGTTCGGAGGAAGAGCTCAACCAACTTAGTACTTGCATACCATCAGCAAAGAACTATACAACAGTATACATTCAGATGTGTTTGAAGATTAAATCCAACATGGCCAGACAGATCTGGAAGTCAATATGCAAAAGCAGTTTGAGGACTGACCCAATAATTTTATCCAGTGCATTAAAATAAGATGCCATTAGAAAGAGTAACCTCATAAGAGGCTAACATTAATCTTTGAGTCAGCCCAGCAGTGTGTGACTTGTCCTACACAGATGCTCAAGGGAGAGAGGGAGCAGGAAGGCTTCCTCTTTCATCTCTCCCCAACAGAGAACTAATCAAAATTTCTGTCCTCACAACTTCACAGGGTGACTTGCATCAGAGCTTGTACAAAGGAGCATGACAGAGACATACACTAAAAAAACCCTCTTAGCTCCTGGTATTAATACTGGAATTTATTAGAATAACATGCTCAAGAAACAGAGACAAAGTGTACCACTACCCGTGGGAAGCAGGGGCTAAATTAACGAAGGTAAGAAAATGGTTCTGCTCCACAGAACAAAAATAATGAATTAGGGAAAGCAGCCGCTACCTTTCAAATGGATTACACTATGCGTGCCCAGCCTGACATACCCTGAACAACCCATGAAGAAGCAATTCTCTTTCCCCATACTCTTATGAGACATCATATTGTCCACATACTGAGGCTTAATGAAAACTGCTGTCCAAAGACTGCTTGAGGCTAGAACTTGTAATGATGCAATTTCACCAAGCACCGAGCAGGCCACACCACTCTTCCTGCTGCAGGCACAGCTACAGCCCAAAAGGCTGCTCTAAATTACCCCTCATGGAGCACCTACTCAAGTACTGGGTGTCTCCTGAGCCTCCTATTCTGAGGATATTCAACTCCAGCTCCAGTCTATCCCACCACAGATATGCTAATGTTACTAAACCTAAGTGCTCCCAAATGAAACTTTTCCACTCACAAGTGTATTCTGTACTTAAATGCCATGAAAAAATATAAATTGTTCTCCTCAAACCCCAGCAGGTTCCTTAATGACTAAGCTCCACTAATTAGTAACAGCTGTTAATGAAGTGAGCAGGTACAAATCTAACCTCTTCAATTAATGCATGAGATTTTTAGACTGAACTAATATTCAAAGGGAAGCTGTTAAGTAAAAATAAGAAAAACGACATTCAGAGGTCAATATTTTGTTGCCAAGACCATATTATTTCTTCCAACCCCAGAGACAGGCTCCATAAAATGCAGAACACATTTAAACTAAAACCTTACAATTTTTATTCAGGCTATGCAGACATGAAGCCTGCCATTACTTTTAGAAAACAAATGCATCCTTTCTTAACAAATGAGCAAGGCAAGATGTAGAATATATACAAAAATCCAAATATGGAACAACACTGTTAATGGTTGATTGACTGTATAATTACATATTTGGAAAAAATATAGTTTAACATATGTTGTTTAGAAAGCTTGATTTCAAATAGAAAACCTCTTGTGCAACAGCAAACCACGGTAAAATCAGAGCATGGCCACCATTTCCATCACATTCAACTCAGCTGCTTTGCTGTTAAATTGTACTTTGATTTGCTTCAAGTGTTGTAGCCTCAGTTTGTAATTACAGAAACTTTCTCTCTACATCTTTCACATGTTGGCTGACAATTTAAGTCCACAGCCAAAACAGAAGGAAATTCATAATCACTCCTTACAGGAACTGAAAAACTGAAGAGCTTTTTTTGCGCTTAAATCTGATCTGACAGTATTCCAAACACTGCAGTCACCTCAACACACCTGTTATCATTTTCTATCATGTTCATGAAAACCTAAAGTTTCATGATTATTTACTCTACAGAGAATCACTGCACAAGCAGATATCTGCACAAGAGAATCACTGCACAAGCTATCTTGAAAAATGCCCTTCCAAGGCGGAAATTTAACGATTCCACTCTTCTACTAGTCAGGCACTGTTACAAAGTCTCCTGGTTCTCAGATTCCCAGTGGTGAAGGAAAATTATATGATAGACTACCACTAATGTAATCAATAAGTAGTAGATTTTCCATCCAAAGTGCTAAATTGCCAATTAAAAGAAAAATATTCAAATGAATACTCAATACAAGCAGTGTGTCTTCTAAGTATATTGCAACACTGATCCACAGAAATAGAGCGTAAAATGCTCTTTAATACAAAATGTTATGGAAATCAGCCTGTTACTACAGAAGACATAAAAGAAGGGGAAAAGAGAAGGAGAGAAGGGGAATGTATTCACTACTGAAATGTTTACCTAACCCTAATTATAATCCTTCATACGGTAGGTAGAGCTGTGCAGATACCCAGTTAGACCTCGTAGAGAACTTTTTGGGGCTTCTCAGTGATGGAGTAGCAGGTAGGGAGATACGTCTAGGGACTACGAGTTATATATTTACATACTGGCCTTAAGGATCCCCATTTTGAAATTATCTCACAAAGTATTAGATTTAAGTTTAGAATCACTTATTTTAGGTAATTAAAACTATAAAATAATTCTTTAGATAACTACATAAGAATAAAAAGTCTAAGATTTCCCAGTAGAGGTATTTTTGCTCTTACATGGTATGCCCTAGGAATCTTGAAATATAGAAGAAATACAAAAGAACAGAATCATCTAGATATAACAATTTATAACACTGACACAACTTTGGTCAAAACGTGCAACTCCAAAGAGCATTACACTCAAAAACAAAAAAAACAACACACACACACACACCCACACGCACCCCAAAATACCCAAGCAGATGGCCTGTTTCATCTTCCTTTGGAAATAAGCTTTGTATGTTTGGTCTTTGCAATTTTTCTGTGTATGTACGCCCACAGATTTGCACATTCTCAAGCCAAAACCTGCACAAGCCAATGGAAAAACCCTATTCAGATGAGTGACTTTCTGATCATTCCACTGAGATTCAAATTCGCAACCATAGTCTAGACATTGTTCCTGTACTAATATCACTACTTTAATTATTTCACTTCTTCAAGACATCATCCCCAGTGTAGGTGCAGTATGCCAGTACAATCTTGCTTTATACCAGGATATCTTATACCTCTTTCATTATAGAATACATTCCTCCCCCCAAGCATTCTCTTTATCAAATAATCTGTAGGCAGAATTGGGGGTGTCTTGCTCTTTTAACTGATAAAAATTCCATGTGCAAATAAACCTCAGACTAACTACTGAACATTGCAGACATAAGTCCCATACAATCATGTAAGATTGCAAAGAACTCCTCTGATTTCAGATGATGTGTTGCGAAGGAGCTGGGTGCTGGCAAATAGTAGACTTGATGGGATTTCTGGATGCCAGCCCTACAAACCAAGCAGTTGTCAAATTTATGCTGTATAGACCTTAAAGAAAGTCGGTTGAAGGAGGTCCTACATCTACTGCAAAAGCTAAACAAAAAGGTTAAGAAAAAAAATAAAATAGAAGTTACTTCAGAAAGTGGCAGCTCATTTCTACATTAAGTTTGGTATAACGGTGACCTCCTCTGTTCCAAACAGAAGATGGCAACAAGACTATTTTGAAATAAAAGTTGTCATAATTTTCTCTTCATTTTTAACCTTTCTTTATTCCGCTTAAATTTCCTTCTAATTGATCTCTTCAGTGTTCAAGGAAAGTCCTGAAAGCAGAAATTCCAAGCATAAAAAAAACATTGAAATACATTAAAAAAGATCTCATTTAAAGAAAATTATTTTCCTTCAATATGTTGTTGGTCAGCAAGAAATTCTGACTAGAAAAGGATTTTATTTTTTCCAGAGCTCAACTTTCCCTGAAAACAGCAAACAAACTCCCTGAAAACAGCAGAAAACCACTTCTTGCAATTTGCCAAGAGCTGATTTTCTGCTTGACAGAAGTACTTCTGAACATTTCACTGACATGGTATCTGTTGTAGTAAGACCTGAAATCCCATCTCTTATGGCGTTCAGGATAAATCATAGGAATTTGAGGCTCTGAAAGACATCTGCCAGCAAACCTACCTGAAATGGTTTAATACTATCACCCTCAAATGTTTTCCCTATCCCCTTGCAAGAGGCTAGTGACCCCAGAGAGATTTCCCATGTAATACAACCATGAGTCAAGTGGCCTCCTTCACTTTCAAAGATGGTATAATGTGGTGGCTCTTTAGCTAAAAAACTGATAGAACAGACTATTTTGAGGATGGGAAATTCAGTGTAAAACATAGTAACTTATTTCACTTTTACTCAAGTGTTTTTAACAGTGCAAAAATTCACACAGCTTCCCTATTTCTAAGTTACTCTACTCAGAGAACAGCAAAAAACATTGGCAGTATCAGTTCTCAGAGATATCAGATAGACTGCCAGGATGAGTATCTGGACTTAGGTTTGCTTCTTCAACCATAACATGATGTGCAACTGATCTGAAGCACTGCCATTGCTAATTAACACAGCTGGAGGGGAGTAATGCTTGAGAGATCCTGATGCCTTTAGAGAAAGCAGGAGAAAAAGAAAAAATAAACCACACAGTACACCTGCAAGCCATGCCAGGGAAACAAAAACAAAAACAAAACCTACACCCACAAAAAACCCCAGTGAAATTTGTAAGTAAAAACTAAGTACTCAGGAATAACACAAAGGAAAAATTTGTGTTCTTTTTCACAGTACTGCAAACAAAAAACAAACAAATACAGCTTTCATTGCTGAGTAAAAAGTACAAAAGTATATATTTAACTTGAGTGGAACTTGGGCATAAGGACACAAAGAAAGTCTAGGGAGTTATTGCTTCACTGCAGGAAACTGATGCTTCTTAATTTGCGCTGCACCTGGACTTCAAATCAGCCTCCACACATTACTAATTAATGTTGGGGGACAGTAGCACTTGGTAACAAAACTGACAGCTAGAACAAATCATTGCCAATACAGACATCACACATTGACATTGAGGTTTGCTTAAGGGGACTTGGTCATTACAAATTGTTACCTTCAAGTTACAAGTATGTACAAATGGAACTCCAGATATTACACTAAAAGTCAAAAAACAATTAACGCAACAAAACAATAGCTCTGGAGACACCACTGAAATAGTCTTTCCTCATATGCATAATTTTACTTTCTGTGTGCATGGTAGACCTCAAGACAGCATGACTTTCTGGAAAACCCACTAAGTAAATGACATTTCTATCAGAAATAAGGTTGAGGTATGTGATAGAAGAACAAATTTTTATCCACTTCCGGAGTCATTTTGCCGGTATACCAAACAGTTGCAAAAGGTCAAAAAAAGTTCTTTGCTCATTCAATTATCTCAATTAGATTTAATTATGATACATGTTGATAATTAACAAGTTTGCAACAGAGTTATTCTCAGAAAAATATAATGCTTTTTAATATAATTTGTCTTCTCTGTTTAATCATGTTCTTTGAAGAACAAGCTCTTGAATCTTTAGATCAAGAAAGTTGAATATGTAAGTCAGTGGTAAAAAGTATGAAGTCCTGTAATATTACACGAAGCTGTGTAATGTTACGGCTGTGTGTATATGCATGTATATTACATAGTACACAACCTCTCAAATAACTGGAACAATCTAGAGCACACCAAAGGATACGTTATTACGCACTCTAAGCGGTTTTCTCGAAGAGGCAACTCAGGCACTATTGGCAAGATAATTTTCTGCGTGATCCCTGTATCTCCAATTGGGATATAGAAGATCAGTGTGCCAAGTTTGGCTCCCTCTGAACAGGACAGTCAAACTAACACAGATACCATGTGCCACAGTACAAACAAAACTAGTCAAAAGATCAAGTTAAAAAGCATGAAATATGGGTTAAAGAAAAGGTGCATCTCTCTGTACAGAACAGTGAGTTTAATGAGCCCATGAACCATAGAAGAAAGAGGGGATTGCATAAGGAATTAGGAAAAGAAAGTCTGAAGTGTGCAAAGGTGTGGAGGCAATCATACATAGTGAGAAAAGGAAAAAAATAGAGGTCAAACTATGAGAAAGATACTGACCCAAGTATTAGAACTATGAAAAAAAAAATGTGCCTTCATATGCAAAACCAATAGAAAAATATAGGTAAAAAGAGAGGTTTAAATCCTTTTTCATGTTATGTTGATAGGAATTGTGATGTCAATTTTTATTTCATTTAAACTCATATAACTAAACTAGGCAATTTATTCAAGTGCTAACAAGAGATGATGGTGAACATGAATGCACCTGCCTTTGGGCTTGCAAGTGCCAGTTGCACTTCCACAGCATACGACAAAGTGGATGAACTTTCAGAGACTTCTGGAAAGTACAACGTATGCTGGCCCACTGATTTATTGTGGAACTGTGCAGAAATAAGCCTGAAGTAATTGAAAGTTTCTACAGTTTTAAGATACTGCAGCATTAATTTAGAAAAGCCAGTCTGTATCTGGTGGGCTTATGAAGACAAAGGGGTTCATTTGCACTGTATCTATTAAGCAAAGTGTTTACCTGAAAACATAAGCTAATAAAACTCGCATTTGCAGAGTTTCTGCATAGAGAGGGTACTAAAGAAATTCTAGAGAAATACGATCCAGTAAAAACATTTCCATTTGTTTCCATGTTCTTTGGGTTCAGTTCAAAATTTTGAAGTGCAAGAGTGGCACATGCTGAGAATGAGGTCTAAAAATGAGCATATGTAGGATTTGAAAGATGCCCAGTTTTAAACTCCAGCTACTACAGACAAACTTAATTGTTTTTCACTCGTGGCGTACACAAAAAAAATCTTCCAAAATCACTGTTAAATCAGTATCTTTTCCTCTCTAACACTAGATAAGCTAAATTTTATTTTAGGCTTTATGGTAAAAGTCAAAGGCAGAAATAAAGACTGTATCTATTTTCAGGAAGCTTTAAAACATTAAAAGCATCAAAACTATCAAGTGTGATAAAAACCAGGGTGAATTTTATCCAAGATATATTTAAAATATCTGCATAAATATATTAGCACAATCTATTTCGTTTATTCATCTGAACTTTGAGGAAGTGCCGATAGGAAGACAGCTTGCAGTGGCTTCAAGATTTTCTTCCATCTAGTGCAAAACAATTCACTCAAGAAGAAATACTCATGTGTTTGCTGATTTTAGGTATATCAGGGTTGGGTTGTTTTTTTTTTTGTGTGTGTAAAGCTACCTTAAAGATTAGAAGGACAAGCTCCAAAAGCTGCATGAGCCTGGTTATGCTCTCAAAAAATTGTATTGTTGGTATTTCAAATGAGGCTTACAATACACCTATCCATGCCATAATTTTCAGTCTGTCCATTCCCCACCTTTCACTTTTTTTTTAGTTAACCTGTATGTTAGCTCTGCTGCCAAGAGCTTTGGAGATGATGAACAAATTGGTTAAACTACTCATTTCACCACACAAGCTACAAAGGAACAAATCTTAAACAGGTTCTCTAAAGTCACTGCGGCACTGCAAATGCTTCTGTTAAGAATATTTCTGTTTGATACCAATAGCTCAAGTAATCCAATCTCAAGTGGGTTCAGTAGGTTGGACAGTTAATAGAATTTAGCACCAAAATACATGAACCTTAAGGAAGATAAAGATGGCAAAACCTTCTTAGGTTTCTTTTTGTCAACCCATGCTGCATACATACATAAACACAATCCATTCATATATATGCCTGTGTGCATGTATAATCCATAAAACAGTGCACATATGCATTTGAAATAAAATATTGACACTGACTTGTTCACTTTGTAAATTTACTTCTGCGCTGAGATTGAAGATATAACAAAATTCAGTCACATTGAGAACTCCAGCATAAAAGAATCCCAAAAGATTAATTTACATATTTCTTGACTGAGAGCATTTAATGAATCTTCTAGATGTTAAGAGGTTTTATATGCTTAAAATAAATAAATAAATAATAATTTCCCAAATGCAATGCCATGATATTGCCTCTGAGAGCTAAGAGATAAAGTGACACACATATGCTGAACACATGGATATGAAGGAAGTGGTTACCTTGGCAACAACCACTGTGTAAAAGCTTCCTTCTGCTAAATTAGAATAGTGACTATTGGAGAAAATATGTTTTTTTTTTCACAGTCATATTCTGAAAATAAGTTATTATATTTCATTTGTAGATTTTTGGAGGCTTACACTTTCTGCAGTTAAACTACACTAGTTTTATCTCTTGCACCTCCAAGTTCTAATACATAGCACTTTTGTAGTAGTTGGTTTGAATTGATTTTCAAATTCAGCAATTTTTTTCCTGACCCACATAAATCTGCACACATATTTGAATAGACTGAGTTTGCCACGATGGTCTGCAGAATATCTGTAGATAATGTATATACAAAAAACGTAACTGAAACACACAATATTTTGAAATATTTTACCAAATAGCTCTCAAAAGTACATGTAAGAACCTGTTATTGAGAAAAACGTATTTGCAGCCATCATGAATAACATTTTCAAAGAGCACCTAATGAATCAAGGAACGCAGTTTCAACTGAAGGATTTCCATGCACCCAAATCACTTTGCTGTTCCTGAAAATGTTGCATTACAGATAACTAAAAAATGTATACTCTCTGGGAGCATTCCCCCAGGACACTCTTTGCCACAAGCAAAAATGTCATGTTCTGCTTAGAAGAGTATAAAGAACACTGTTTTCACATGTTACAAGCCACAAAATACTTTCAAAAGCTGACAAATTTATGATCTGTAGGAAAAGACCAAAAGTCACAGCTCAATGTGACAGCGGGAGAGAAGAAAGCCTCAAGGACATTACTGATACTTGACCAGTCATCACTGAAGACTACAGCACTCATTTTTCGCACCATGAATATTGGCAAAGACAATAAATTCCTATTCATACAGTCATGTCTTCCTGGAACCATGTAGGTTTCCTACTGCCTAGAGCAGGTTCAGAGTTTACAATCAATCTTTTCAATGCAAAGTACACCTGTCAATTTATACTAATGTTTCTGTCTTTTAACCATGTAAATTACTTATGATGATCTTGCTTCTATCCTGTTTGGTCAGCCACTATGATAATCTCATATTATTTAGTTATCACTCAGAGATACATTATACAGTATATTGGCACATACATTACGTCCAGCTTGACTACCTCGCGGACAAAGGGATACAAAGGTTATGCAGTTTAGTTTGTCTAATTTACATTTTTACCTTGTTTATTGTACTATAATTTGTGTTCATCACATTCTACAGCTCTACAGGTGCCCAAAAAATACTTTCTGAACACTATTCTAATATGCTAATTGTTAACAATTGTTACTCACTTCAGTTACAATCATAGTTATGAAATCACGAACGAGACAAACCTCCAGTATGTGACTTTCCGGATATCCTACCATAAAAAATGAGAAGATTATAATGTCCCACATTTACAGTTATGGATTCCTTCCAGAGTCACACCAGATGAAGGAACCAGGGTAGTGAAGACAACTGGCAACTGCAAATAAAAATATCTGCCTATTCCACCTTCAGCTCCATTCACAGCTGCAACATAGGAGCACCAACAGATAGGATTAGAAATCTTTCTTTAGTTTACAGAGGTACATGGTGATTGTTCGGACCAAAAAGTACAGCATCCATAACTGCCAGAAACATGCTTGAGTTGTGCTGCATTCCCTTCCATGAGAGAAACCCACTGTGGATTACCAATGGACAGAAGTCGCATATATCAGACTGATATGTACAGAGCCAGAACCATCTATAACATACCTCATGATTTCAATAATAAGAGGCGCTGCAGACCTGGGTGAGGAATGTTTCCTCTTGAGAAAGCTATCATAGCAACAGTACTAACAGTATGACATCAGTCTAATCAGTGTCAGTGTCACTCCTACTGATTTCTCATCAGTAAGATTAGAAACACTTAAACAACAACTAAGTGCCTAAATTCTTCTGATAATCTGAGCCTTAGTGCTTCACTAAATCTCTCCTCCTTGTGATAAGACAAATCCATTTTAAGGACACAGTGTACAAAGAAGTCCCATCTCCTGTAAATGTTTTCAGCATGTGTATTTAGAGAAAACCCTGAATTCAGATTATGCCCATTCTGGCACTCCAGTAAGCTTGAAACTTGCCTCCACTATGTCAAATCATTCCTATTGCTCACTGATGAGGCCCTTGACACAGTCAGATTATTACTAAGAGAACATATATGCTAATTTACGACTTGCTTATTTCCATTTCCGGGTCATTTGAAAACTACTTCTAAATCTTGCTATGCTGATATAATTTATTTGAGGATACATGCCATTGTGACATCATTTAGCCCTAACACCTCTCCCACAGAGTTAACTGTTTGTGACCACACTAGTCAATTGTTGTAATTCCTTTCCAGCAGAGATCTGCTGCTGCTTACAGACTGCACAAAACACAGAAACTTTTGTCATGAGGTACACAGGCCCAAGGAAAGATACACTAAAGAGGATACAAAGACCACATGCTAATGAATGAAAGACATACTAGGTATCCAAATCAGGAAGAGACAGCTGAAGTTAAGATTTCAATTGCCTCAGAAGGTTAAAATAAAATTCTTCAGAGTGTTACAGATGTTTCCTAAAATAATCAATGCAACCAGACTAGAACACAGTTTCACACCACAGTAACATAATTAGCTTCAGCCTCCTGGTACAATCATAAAAGCAACAGCTGCTAAACTACACTCTGAGCCCTTCAAAGAATGTCTTAAGTTCTAACTCTGTTTAAAAAATGAATGTGTTCAGGCTTTTCAGCCTCCAATACACTGCAAAACTTTATTGCAAACTATAAATGTTCACGTCTCATCATACAGCATTCATGTGGCTGTTGGTTTGCATTTATCTTGCTCTGATAAGGAAATAGTTGCAAAAGACTGAAGCTAAGTAAAGCGAGATTATGTACTTAATACTCTGATCCAGAGTCAACTTAGAAAATATTGGACCACCTGATTTCATACTGTAAGTGCTCCTATAACTGCTAATTACTGGACTAAGAGCTATTCCCTTTCACACGACTTTAATGTAAATGTCAGAGAAATGCACATCCAGGAGAATTGTTCAAATTAGGGATTAAGAAAAAAGTGTAAGCTTTGCCTCAAAGCTATATAGTTTAGAAATTACCATTTATTCCATGTAGTTGTGTGATAATTTCACTCTCCAGATGATGGTCTGCTTCAATAGTATTTCATAGGACAAAAAATTTTTATGCTGCTTTTCTCCAAATCAAGAAAGGTATGTCATTCAACATGTAAACCTTTTATTAAGTCAATTTTCTGGTGTAAATCTGTTCCAATAAACTTTGGTGGAAGAGTTTTCTACTAGAAAACTCCATTCATCTAAATTACAGTTTCACAATACTATATAAAATTTGATAACACTTTGATTCCTAACACTTCTCACTCTCTAACAACCCGTATTATGTATTTTTTCATATGTTGGTTCAACAGTACATACGTGATGTGCTTTTTACATGTAATTAGCATATAGGAGCCTATACTGAAGGATTTATATTACTGAAATGGTACATCTACTGAAATAAAACATTTCTAATGCTGCTATAGATCTAAGACTGGTAGAGGAGCAGAGCATACAATACTTGATAACACTACTACAGCTATTAATTTAAAAAGTTTTGATGGTATGTATTTCTGGGGCATGATCTTTGGGTCAGCAGGTAGCAGGACTCACATCTTTTAACATGAGATTATGAGAACTGCCATACTAGACTGAAATAAAGATCTATCTTGTCCAGTATAAATATCCATCTTATCCAGTACAAGCAGAGTACCACGCTGTAGAAGAATAATACAGGAAACAGTGTAAACACAAGATAATATTTTGGATAGAGCTACCAACCTTCCAGCAAGCTAAAGTAAAGAAATTGAGAAAGGTAGACACTGAAAGTAGTTTCTCAACAAGCAGCCTCACCATGCTAATGATGTAGTTCAGAATGTTACTGAAATATACGAGTTCAAAATTTCATCCTAGGAGACATCAATTCTTGTTTAAAAATTAAATAATTAAAAATATATATTTAATATGTAGATTCACATAGAACTTACTGATTCACAAAAAAAACATTTTACTAGGAAACCTAATTTTCAATTATTACAGAAGTAGTTTATGCCCAACAAGAGCCATAGACCCATCAAGTGAACATATAAGCAGAACTATTCTTCCCTTTTAATTCTAACCCAGGTCCTGAGAGTCTAAATTGACCAGCTAGGCAACAGTAATAGAGAATATAAAGGGTGCAGAGAGGTGAACTGATTTGCTTCCTACCACTTCCCAGATGGGTGTCACAGGATGTGGACAGAACTAAGGCCCTCTGAATTCCAAATCAGACTCCTAGGCTGGGATTTATACCATGTTTTGCCTCCAAACACCTGTCTCAGCGAAACTATATAGGCCATTTAGAGATTGCTAGGTCTCCTATAACTGCTAGGGTTATTATTTTTACATAAAGGACCCACAAGACGAAGCACTAAACAAAGAAACTTAGGTTCAGCAAGCAACATGGACGTTGCATTTTATACCAAATAAAATAGATGCTGAAATTAATATGCTGCAGGAAAAAGAAGAGGTATGAAAGTCCTTTATATCACGCTTCAACTGCATGTAGCTCCTTGCTATGAGAGATCTGCTTTCCAAAAGCAAATAATAAAATTATACTTTTTGTGCTGTTAATTATATGCAAATTAAAATTGGGTGCACATTAATGCAAAGAGTTGAATATCCATTTAATCAGATCCTCCCTGCAGGGTCCAATGATAAAAATGACAGATGACTTGCATTGCTAATTCTGAACTTCTCACATCTTGTACATACTTACCCTGTAAACGAACTGCTACTGTGACACCTGCCTGCTGGGCTGAAGGTTTATGTTGATTAGGTCTATAGGAGCTACTGGTAATCCTCCTGAAGGGAAAGTTCAGTTCCCTGAGCTAGGAAACCTAAAGAGCAAATCCCTGTAGTAACTGGAATCATTTAGCTACTGAAATATTTAGCTGCTGTAATAAACAACAAGCCTCTAACATTCAAGATCATTTGATAAGGATTTAGGCTGTAGTCAATTCTAACATGCTCCATGGTGAGGCCACAGATCTATTGTTTAGATCTAGTTTCCCTCTCTTATATCAGCAGGGAAAAGAAGTGTCTCTAAACTATCTGATTACATATATAATCTCCCTTGAGTTTCCATTCCTGAAAAAGAGCTGCTGAATATTCTACCCTTTTCTCAGTCTCCAGTTTAATTTTTTTTTCAGCTTTCATCTTCACTTCTAATTCTAGCACTGAAATTTCCCAAGGAATAGCAGGGCAAAAGCGTCCTTGATGTAGATTTTCTGTATTAATAACAGTGACAAGAGGGCCCTTAACCCTGTTTAATAGCTAAAAAGACAAGTGGCAGGGGACAAAAACAGAAATTTATACGAATGAGACCACATTCTATTATGCTGCCTCACATGGTGACAGCATAGACTCATGAATTTTCATCTGACATGACAGTCACGATCATTCCCAGGGTCTTACTGCAGAGAATGCAGATTTGCCTTTCTCCTTGCATCACAGGGCTTTTCAAATCAGCACCAGCTGGACCAGCTTCTCTTTAAGTTATGCTTGTAGGGAAGGATGAAAATATTTTTTCCCCCCAGTGCATTGCTAAAAAGCAATGTTTTTAGCAATGCACTATATTGCTAAAAAGGTTAGGGAAAAAGGTAAAGTTCCCATTGGACTGCTAAATCCCACCAACCTGAAGAGAGATTCCTTGTTGAGCTGCACAGTGCTGCTCAAAAATCCCAAGTAGTCCTGTTTAGTAGATAACACAGTGATAAAACTGAGTTAGAGAGAGGTCATTTGACTAGCGTATCAGGAGTGGTACTTTAAGGGATGGATGTGTGTCATGGAAACACTTCCTTTCAACCAACAGAGACTGCAGAGAAATGAGCTGATCATAATTTGAAAGACGCAGACATTACTGATGATGGCAGTTAGCCCTGCTGCAAACCTGCCCTCCCAGAGTGAATCACTGCAAAGAAAACGTACAGCTCCTGTCAACTTAGTGTTATCTCAGATGAGGCCTTGATAGGACCCTAGTGCATCTCCATGTCTAGAAGGCGTTCAATCATAGCTTCTATCAAGACAACCTCAATAAGAACTTGTTTCTTCTGATGACATATAGAAAGCTTAGGAAGCAGCATTTCACCACAGACTTCACAGCTTAGCCTACCTAATGCAGCACATCTGCCCATAACACACATTGTCACATTTCTTCAAAGGTATGAGCTAGATTAAAACAGTTTTAAAATCTAACTCATTTCCTTGGCTTTAGTCATTGCTAAGATAACACTGACTATTAAATGAACATAGGGTATTTTATTTTAAAACTTGCTACAGTATGTAACACATTTTGAAATTCCTTATTTCAGATGTGATAAATAATTAGAGACTTCAGAGTTTATTCTTTATTCATCAAACCATGATCACAGTATTTTCTGAAAAGCATTTTTTAAACTTTTAACCACACTGTCCATGATGACTTTTAGACACAACTGTGTCACGTTTATTTTTTAGGTCATTGGTTTAATATGGTGCAATGGCTCCCTAGAAGTTTTTTTAGTATGTCCATTTCACCACTGCTATAAGGAACAGAGCTGTAGAAGAGCTGTTTCCTAGAAGGAACCTTTGCGTTTCTTTGCTTTGACCTTCTGAAAATCATTTTCTTGGTGTCCCAGATTTTCTCTTGTAAGTAAAGTTGACTGACTTGAACCTTCCTTATCAGTCATAAGTAAGCCACATTTTTACTTAAACCAGTATTTATTCTTAACATTTGAATCTACTCAAAATTACATTAATATTTTCTTCACTGGGTTAAATTCATTATTGAGAAGTTCAACCATAAGTTGAGAATGGGGAAATGGTATTCTCTTATGTGTATATAAAAGATGCAGAAGACCACAAAGTTCACAAACATTAATTCTCAAAGACATGGGGAAAGACATTCAAAGGTGTTTGGACATCTCAAGATGGATTTTGGTGCTCAATTCCATTTTTAAATGACACTGAAATTATGTCATTTAGGTATCTGAACAGTTTTGAGCATTAAATGTGTGCTGAGCTTAGGAAATTTGCTACAGCTAATAACTCTTCTGTTCAGTAACTGTTGAAAATACAAAAAAAACTCTTTAAGAATGTACTTTTCAAAATTAACATATCAATCTCATTAAAGGGTTTTTCCTTAAGTAATTTAATAAATCATTTAATTTTCATTTCAGGAAACGAGGTGTGCTCCTTGAAGGAATCCTGTGTAACAAAGTATCCTCAAAGCAGACAATAAACATCGTTCATCACTCTAATATCATAAAATTCAAACAATAATATGAATAAATATATGTTAAGTAATATAATTACTTATATATATGTTTTTAATATACCCTCTCTGTTAGCAAAAAAATATTACCAATTATTGCCATGAGATTATTTCTAGTTGCAGATCAGTGTGGTTTAATTGTTTATATCCACCAACAGGACTGAAACTTTCTTTAGGAAAATAATTAAATACAGATTAAAATTAATTATTTAAATACAGGTTTCCTGCCTGCTGACTTAAATCATGATTAAAATTGGTGATTAAATCAAGCCACCCTACTGTGACCTACCAAAAAAAGTTTTCTGAATTGTAATCAAATAATATGCAGCATTCTGTATTAATTGGAGTGTTTTATGGTTAGGCTTGGTTTCTGGAATGAGACATGCAAGTACTTCCATGGGACTGAATTCTTAATTTCTCATTTCTCCTTTCATTACGTATGCCACATACAGAGCTTTATTGCTTAACATGTACAGTCTTATTTGAAAGGAAGACTGCATGAGATTGTAGTGCATCAAATGCCACTGTACGTAACAGTATTTCTAGAAGAACTGAGATATATCAAATGACTTACAGGCTGACAGAGATACAGTCATGGTCTGTCTGTATCCTCAAAATATCTAAAACAGTGACCTATATAAATTTTTTGGTTTAATTTGTTCAGATCACTAATCTATGACTTATTATTATAACTCATATTCTATTCATTTCCAATAGCTAAGAAAATCTTCTGACAATATCCATGCATGTCTTTTGTCAGACATACGCAGTTCCTATAAATGTCTCTGTATTTACCATCAAAAATGAATACAGTCTCCCATACACTGTAAATATCCAGTTTCTTAGAGCTCTAAATATATGTTTGTCCCATATTGTCTTTATGTAACAGTAAGAAGTCTTTCTAAATTCCGATGCTGCCCACTAGCAACTCCGCTTTGGATGTCAGAAAAGCAAATCTTTCTCACAGTCTGTGCATATTTAATTTTCAATCTCATGACGTTTAAGTGAGCTTACACTTGGGTATTTATTCATTGGCATACAGAAATTTAAGACAAAAAAGGAAGTTATTAGAAAAAATAAGATGCAACCATAACATCTCAAAGAGCATACTGCAACAGTCTCTGTCAAGAAAATGCCTTCTCATTCCCTAAAATTACTCAATTATCTTTATTAAAAATGTTGATAAATTTTTTTTTCACATTCCAGATATCTCTTCAATAGTAAATAGTTCTGGTAATCTACTACCAGGGCCAGATGATATATTTAGATCTCTCATTACAAAATGAAGGTAGGAAAAACAGTACAACAAGAAATTATTTAAGAAGATGAGGTTTATATAAATGATGACACAATTTATAGTTTTATTGTCACAAAAAGAGAAATGTTGCATTGACCTTTGGATCTTTAGTACTGCACAAGAAACGGACATAAAGAGATGTTTGTTAAATGTCAGTCTAGTTTTAGCATAAGGAAAAAAAATATATATAAATAATTAAGCAAAGGAAACCAGACCACATCATTCTAAATCTTATGCTATTTCAAACTCCCAAAGCCCTGGGGGAAAAGGATTTGGTTAAATTCTGCCACATCTCCATAATCTTCTGTTCAGCACAACAGTGAACAACAGACAAAAAATATTTTGATATCCCATACTTTTCTCCATTTAAAGGTATAGCAGATACCATAATCTAAGAAATCAACATATTCTTCATGTTCTTGAATGACATTGTTTAACCTTCATCTCTAATTACTTTGCCATTGCTCTAGATTAAAAAAAATAATAATAATAATAAAATTAAAAGAAAAAAAAAAAGAAAAAAGATACCTACAGTAAAGCTATTCAATTTCATTCACAATCATAGTGTCTGCTGGAGGCCAACTGACAAGCTAATGTGTTAGTCAGTGGTGTGTCTCTTTGAAGTTAATCAAGTCAATACCTACACCCCAGAAATCGTGGGCTGAACTTCAAAAGATTGCAGAAAGAAAAAATCAGGAGGTCCCGAGGGGAAAAGTATGATGGATGACACGAGCTGCCCATTTAGGTAATTATGTAAATGGTCACAAAACTATGTCTGTAAAACTCCAAGACACTAAGGGGAGAGGCATTCATAGGAATGAGCTAACTTGATCTGAAATGCGAGAAATCATAAAATTTGCACAGAGATTGTATCTTTAGTAATTTAATCAAAAGCTTCCTTCCCCAACATAACAGTTTTTAAAACTTTGCTGGAACATCCAAGTTAAAGTCACCATTAGTTCTTACTATTTCACCTCTGCTTGCATAGTAGATTAATACAGTTAGTTTTAACATGACCAAAAGCTCGATGCTAAAGATATCACTGGGCATCTGCCATAAAGCTCACTAGATTAAAAAAAACATCTCCCTCAGTGAATAAGCAAATAAGAGTGACAAAAGAGGAAGAAAGCTGTCATGTGTTTAATCTTCTCCCTTGATTTTCCAGAGTAAGAAAACCACGTAATTCTCCAGTGATATGTTTTCAAGCCTGTACAGTTTACGGCGCAGCCGCATATTCATTTGCTCTCGCTGTTGGCCAAGACAGACTTGATGTTAACACACAATGTTCCTCTACATCCTCATCTCTACTTCCCATGAAAGATGGCAATAGAAAGAGACTACTGTTGCTTCAGATTTCATTTTGCAACTTCCAAGGTAACAAGGTTCAAATTTTATTATTATTACTCACTACTCTTCAGGCAACGAGCATTCTCTAACCACTGCTATTACACTAGCCATTACCATGTGTTATCTCATGTTTTTCTTCTAGCTCTTGCACTCACCTATGGCCTCAATGTGTAATCAGATGCCAGAGTTAATCTTTTATTAAACATGTGCAGTACCTAGCACAACAGGGCTAAATTGCTTGAGCAGAAGTTCTAAGTTGTTACAATGCAAATAAAAATTGTAGTTAATATTATCAGTGTTTTCAGGACTGAATGCTTCCAATGCACAGCTTGCTCCACAGTGTGACACTATAGGAAAACACTGCTTAAATTATAAGAATGTGATGCCACACCTTGCTAGCAGCCTTCCTAAAAAACCTCAGACACAAAATAAAAAGCCTTGAAACAAAGCTAAGTTGCCAGAGCAGGGTCAGAGGATAAATCACAACTCAGTGAGTAATCTGTCCTCCTTCTGTGAGCTGTAAACCAGGAAGAAAGATGAGGATATTCTCAGGTTGGTCACGGCACAAATGGTAAATCTCACAGTTTAGCACTAGCTAATGGGAAAGAAAATATTAAAAGATAAATATGTAATATTAATAGAAGATAATTTTAGGTGCTTAACATTCTTTATAATGAATAATAATGAAATGATTTTTAAAATTGATGTTAGTCTATCAGTATTTTTTCTGCAGATAAAGAAACTGAAAATCACAGCAGTTCAGGCTTCACACACTTTGTCTGTATTCACTATTTGTTATAGTTGTACAGGAAAATTTTAGTGATTGTTGATGACTAAATTAGATACAGAAGGTGTAGGGCATTAGCCTGTCTTCAGCCTAGGCCAACATTTCTCTTATAAGATTCAGGATCAGACCAATTAGATCTCACCCATCTAGTTCTTCCATCTCTTTTTAGCAGTAGAACATACAGGTACAGATTTATCTCCCCAGAAACTTCAGGAATGTTGTATTCATTGATATCAGAACACACTATACACAAATAACATGTCTACATTCAGTAGATTAAAGGAAGTGTAATACCGCCTTCTCCACATGCATGCTTGGGCAAGATTCATCAGCCACTTGGTGTTGGGAGGGAATTAGGTTGTGTCACCTCTCCACAGGTGCCTCTTGCTACCTCCCATTCCATCAAGTCTCTTCCCATTTTCCATCCTCTGCCCTTACTCTGTTATACCAATACGCTTGAAGAGCATGAGCATAGGCTGCCTTAAGATTCGGCCTTATGAAGGGGATCTTCCTTCCCTCTGACATTGCTGCACTGGATCATGACACTTTTTTTTTGTTAAATAACGCACCAATAAACCTTTGCAAAGTCTCAACCAAAACATCAGTAAGAATGCCTTACCAGTGTCTTCAGAGTAAGCAGAATCACGGTGTGAAAACACTTTACACTACATGTACTGATAACTGAGTTCCTTTAATGACAGATGCTTACCTGATTATTTGCTTGGATATGTGCTTACAGAGTCAGGAATATAGAAATAGCTTCCATCTTTATGCCACACCATTTCAGTTCACAACTGATAACATACCAGATACCTCCAAAACAAGTTCTTCTGAAATCTGATTGATCCAGCAATCAATGTTGACATCTTCACGTGACCACCTCCTTGCATTGCCACCTTGCAGCAGAATCACTTCCAGAAAAAAATCGCACTACTGCTTTCACTCATGTCCATGCTGTTGTCTCTACAATTTTTACCTACAGGCAACAATGAGCTGCTGGTTTGTGTTTCATGAAGGGATACAACCTCCCCATATTCTGCAAGACAGACAGATATCAGCCTGTGGAACTGTAAAATCTGGAATGTTTTGCTTGGGGCTTTCCCGATTAAGATCATCTTGCCCTTTATAACTACATTTTCTGTCACTAACTCCAAGTGCAAGCTTCAGCCCCACTGAACAGCATTATGAATTAACTGCCTTGCCCAAGTCTGTCCCCAGAGATCCTGCACTAGTAACAACTAGATTTTCTTTAAGAAACCTTTGCAGTTTCTTCTCAGTGTTGCATTTTCATTGCAGTTTAGGACCATAAGAAATTTTTCTGTGCTTCACTTCAGTTCCTATTATTTGCTCTGTGGTTTTGGATTTCACTGAATAAAGCCTTACTAACATATCTACAGGCATAACTAGGCTAATGCCTCACAAAAAGCATGACAAAAACTGAAAGGAAGTATAGTAGAAAGTATAACTAGTAAAAAACAGGGGAGAAATATTTTCAGTGCAAGTAAGGCACTGGAACCATCACTTCCAGAGACCAAAAGAGCAGAAAGGAAAGGTGACCAATAATGAAAAGCAAGAGCAAAAAGCAGATCCTGGAAGGCTGAAACTCCAGATGATTCCAAAAACTATAGAAGACCACTCTAGCAAGTTTAGTGCTTGAGAAGAAACAGCTGCTGAACGAACAAATCACAGACATCATAACGGAAGCAGCTACTCATGACCATATGGTCTTCTGCCATTTTTCTTTTCAACTCAAGCAAGACTAATACATGGGTTTTGGTAGCTGGGTAATCTTCTGAATCTCATTCTGCAGCTTAGAAAGTAAACTGAAAGGGCAAACAGTTTTATTTCAAAAGAATTTATTGGTATGAGCAATTATTTTCACCATTTTGTCTTGTCCTGCTGATAAACACAGACCAGTACCCTTGCTGGGATGGTGAATGTATAATGCTTAACAGATTTGCTGTACTACTAAGGCTACCATAATAACACAACTCGCCCCCAGAATCAAAGACTTAATTCAGGCCATAAGCAATAGCACAACCTGCTTCCTCTGCACATTTGACAGAATCAGCGAAGAATAGGTTTTTGGCCACCTTTAAATTTCTACAGCATACAAAATGTGCTTGAAACTGTGCTGGTTCATGTAGTTAAAACCAATTGTCACCACTGCCAGTGAAGTCAGAACATAACATGAGACATCTCTAGCCAGCTTCATAAGTCATCAGACGCTAAATGCCAGACACAAAATATCCATTTGGAAAGCTATCAGGAAGCAAAGTGACAGCATGCAAATTTACCTTAGCAAGATTTGCAGAGATGAATTAAAGAATAATTTAAAGGAAAAAAGTACCACGAACAGGAAAGACTTGGAAAGGACTACAAAGTCCTACTGGACTGCTTTGAGAATTGGGTATCAAAATTCCTTACACTCCTTTCAAAATCTTCAGCCAAACTATATTTAGACAAATCTAATGTAGATGTTGGGGGCCAGCATGACACCACATTTCAAAGTGAAACGTCCATTATATAGACAACCTCCAAGTATCACTATTGGCTCTGTAGCTTACTCTACCTACTGTCTCTGTGAGTATTTTGAGCTTTAACTCACACAGATCTTCTGGCTTCATTTTATTAATTTGATAGGGTGATGAATTCAGAGTCAGCGTGGCAATAAAATGATAATGAACTGAACTACCTCCTATTATGGTTGTTTTTTCTTTTTAGAAAAAAAGTTATGTTGTCCAGTGTTTCTGTTCTCCCTAAGTATTTTCACTACAGCTTTCTGAAACCCCCGTGGCAACTGTTCATAGTTATGTTGTCAAATATCCCTAAAATTGCGACTTTAATTGATTTAGATGAAAAATAGAGCATGTTTACGTGTAACTAGAATTCTGACCCAACTTGAAAACTACTAAGCAGCTCACTGCTTTCAATTAACAATGCCTGTGGATTCATTCAGACAATAAAATAGTGTCTTTGCAGTCTAAAAGTAGGATTTTTACTTTTGAAGTACTTCACTAGCTTTTGGAGGGAGGAAAGGGGAACTGAATTGCTTCACCATCCTGTATAATGCTGGACCACCTAGCTATATGTGTCAGAACAACTACAATTTTGGAGTACCTAGTCTGGCTAAGGCCAATTTTAAATGCTAGCTAAATTAAAGATGCGAGATGAACCAAGAACGTAGAAAGAGAGAGGCCCTCACTGGCATGTGAAGTGTTAATAGAATAAAAAATTCAGAAAAAGCCAGCATGGCCTTGAGCTTAGTCCCTCAAGCTACCACTTAAAAGTGTGTACACCCGCAAAGACACAGAACTTAAATAAGTTAGGAAGGAAGAAAGGAAGGCTTCAGTTCAGTGAATATTTTATATCATCTCCCTGGTTGATTTTTTCAGCACACTTAATTCCTTTCTCAGATACTTTGCTTACACTTGGCATGCAAAAGTGACACAGGGTTACTGCTAACAAAGCAGGAAGAGCTCCTCTGAAGATTTGAGTAAATGCTCTGACACAGAACTGTGCTGATTGCCAGGCGATGGCTTGACATCTGCTCCACCATGTAAAAATGAGACTTTACAAAGCCTAACTTGAATTCATTTTAAAGCCTCTTTTGAAGATCCTATTTTAAACCTTCTTGCTGCAGATTTCACTTTCCAACTGCTTAACATGCACATTGGAGTCTGCAACACTGAGCCATATAGATTTGTCTTTGTCTTTTGTGTTAATTATTAGCTGCTGCAGAGCTGTCTCTGTGGGTGAACGCACACAGAAACAAAGGCGGCAAGGTTGTAAAACCTTTTATCTCTATCAGGGCACATTATTTGATAAGGTGCTAAGCTAATAGCAACGCATGTCAAATTGTGTTTAGACAGATCAGTGTGCTGGGAATTGGAGGTTATATTTGTCTCTGAAAACCAGCACCTGGAGAAGCAAAGAGAAATTCATACCAATATTCACAACACTATGTAAACTGTAAACCATCTCAAAGCAGTAACTTTACAAATGGCTCAAAGATAATGAACCTCTCATTTCATTTGCCTTAGGAATATCCTTTTGAATTTTAAATCATTGATATTCTCATAAAAATAGTAAAAACTGGAAACAAAATTTGGGACAGGGAGCAATGAAATATTGTGTCAACTTTACGTAGCCTGCACTTTTAAAAGCATCTCTGAGCACTCAATGGAAGACGCTAACTTTGCAGTAAGATATAATCATCTGTCCCTGAGAAACAGGTAAAGGCATGCATCAAGGCACCTGAAGCTGATAAAATACTTTTTTCTTGGGGGGGAACAGGACACATACAATCAACACCATGTCCTGCATAATAAAACAAGATGTATGGTGTGAAATTAAAAAAAACTGCACAAAAAAAAAAAAAAAACCAAAAACCCAAAAAAAAAACTAATTTAATTTATAACTTCCAAAGTTTGGCTTTTGTGTTTTGAGGACTTCCCTGTCTTGCATTTCTCTTCTGGTTTGCAGCTAACTGCACTAAATGCAGGGCAGCACCTGGATAGGACTACTTAAAGGGAAGACAACAATTTCCCCAAGAATGTGAGCAACTGATAACAGTACCTACTCATCCTGGAAAACACACCGTAGCCCATCCTTCCAGAGAACCTAACCTTTCAACTTGTAAGCTTGAAACCAGAGTCTTGCTTATCAGTGCTATGTGTGCTCATTGTCATAGTTTTTTCAGCACCTTAAATACTTTTTCCTATGATGATAGTTATCACAAGGAACTCTCTCAAATGCTAGGTGTCTAATTTGCATGAGGCTTACAACCTTATTTATCTCAGTCCCTGGGTTCAGGTAATCAGGATTTTGGGTACTCAAGGATGGTTCCAGCACAGTTAATAGATGGATGTTTTGTAAACAGTTTGAAATAATTACAGTTCAAGTAATCAGTTATTTTGTATTCAAAAACCATAGTTAGGACTATTTTTACTGCCTTTTTAAGGACAAGAACTATTTATGAAACATCCTCATTGTGAGCAGCAGTTTCTGACTGTCCCAAAAAACAATCAGACTTCTTTCTTAGTCTTAGTTCCAAAAATGGTGTTTTCAGAACAAAAGCAATGGAACCAGCCTGCTTAGCTTGTGGTGCAGCTGATGAACAACCAAACATGCACAAAACAGAGAATGTTTTTATCTTAGCTGCAGAATCTGGAGCCTGGATGGTATTGGATATGAACTAACAGATTACAGATATGTGGCATACCTTATGTTTTCCATGTGTCTTCTTATTCTAGTTTGAGTTCCATCACAGCTAAAAAACAAAATAACAACAGGCTTGCTTGGTGGATTGTGGTGTGAGTTCTGGTACTTATTTTAATTGTCAAATAAATCTTTGAAAACCTACACTCACCCATCAGGACAAAAGGACAGCCTGAGCAAACACTATTTTCATCAATGACCTGGATGAGGGAACTGAGTGCACCCTCAGCAAGTTCGCTGATGACACAAAACTGGGAGGAGTGGCTGACACACCAGAGGACTGTGCTGCCATTCAGCGAGACCTGGACAGGCTGGAGAGTTGGGCGGGGAGAAACTTGATGAAATTTAACAAGGGCAAGTGTAGAGTCTTGCATCTGGGGAAGAACAACCCCATGTGCCAGTACAGGTTGGGGGTTGACCTGCTGGAAAGTAGTGAAGGGGAAAGGGACCTGGGGGTCCTGGTGGATAGGAGGATGACCATGAGCCAGCAATGTGCTCTTGTGGCCAAGAAGGCAAATGGCATCTTAGGGTGCATTAGAAAGGGAGTGGTTAGTAGGTCAAGAGAGGTTCTCCTCCCCCTCTACTCAGCCTTGGTGAGGCCGCATCTGGAATATTGCGTCCAGTTCTGGGCCCCTCTGTTCAAGAAGGACAGGGAATTGCTTGAAGGAGTCCAGCGCAGAGCCACAAAGATGATTAAGGGAGTGGAACATCTCCCTTATGAGGAGAGGCTGAGGGAGCTGGGTCTCTTTAGCTTGGAGAAGAGGAGACTGAGGGGTGACCTCATCAATGTTTACAAATATGTAAAGGGTAGGTGTCAGGATGATGGAGCTAGGCTTTTTTCAGTGATATCCAGTGATAGGACAAGGGGCAATGGGTGTAAACTGGAGCATAGGAAGTTCCACGTTAACATCAGGAAGAACTTCTTTACTGTAAGAGTGACAGAGCACTGGAACAGGTTGCCCAGGGGGGTTGTGGAGTCTCCTACACTGGAGATATTCAAGGCCCGCCTGGACAAGTTCCTGTGTGATGTACTGTAGGTTACCCTGCTCTTGCAGGGGGGTTGGACTAGATGATCTTTTTAGGTCCCTTCCAACCCTTGGGATTCTGTGGATTCTGTGATAAGCTTTTTTTGCATATATGCATGTATGTGTATGCATGTGTGTGGTTAAGCTTTTTTTAAACAGCATTATAGTAAACCATCTATATTCCTGAACAAGGAAATCAAAGCTCAGCATCACCTTCCTATTTGTGAACTCTTGAGGGGAAAAAAGAGAAATTGGCTTTTGATAAAGTTCATAAAATTCCCTTCACCTTGATAGTTAGCTGACATTAAGAGGACACCATATTTGGTTTTTAAGAAGATACCATAAGTGTTATACATTGATTCTCTTTGCAGTAAACAGACTGCCACTCTTCTCCTCTTCCCCTTAGAAAAATTGAAAAAGGGACCCTTACAGCATTATGTTCTCTGCAATGATTACATACAAGATATCTAACCGTGATGTGACAGGACTGAAACAATCGCTTACTATTGTGGTCAATTATACTAATGTTACTGAGCTCAAGCATCTTTCGTTTTAGAACTCTTTGAGGGAAAAAAAAAAACCTAACAAAACAAATAGAACTGAAGTAATCATAGTGACTGTAAACTTGGATAAAGAAAGATAAGATTGACACTGTCTCACCTGAGCAAGGAATCAATTTTTTACCCATCAAGCTGGCAGTCAGGCAAGCTGACTGGGGCGCAGATCACTGGCTTGGAGAGGGGCAAGAGGCTGTATTTGTCAGGAAGAAACAAGTTCTCCCTTTTTAACTAAAAGACCATAGGAACTGTATGTTCCCATATATATGTAACATTTTCCTCTCAACTTCCTCCTCTATGTGACTGAGGAGTTCTCTGTACTCCCCAGTCTTCTGAACACTAGTAAAGATGTAGTCCTCAGAGAAGCTACTTTCTTCTGCATTAAATTACCCAATCAGCAATTAATCGGCATCATCCAAGCTCTCGATTTTGAACACATTGAAAATTAAAGAAAAAAAAAAAGTCATGGTGTAGCACCCTTCAATTTGAATAAGCAGATAGGCAGATGGCAGGAGCAAAACATGGGAGAATTAATAAGCCATTACACAATGCTTTTCATCCAAAGTGGTTAAACAAAGAGTTCATAATCACTATTCTCATTTGAAAGGTTAAGGCAAGCAACAAATGCCGAAATTAAAACACTCGTCCCAAGAGGTCAATGGCAGAACTGAGAACAGAGGCAGCAAGAAAATTGAAATCTCAAGTCCCCCCTTCTCTGTTCTGTTCAGAAATATGCCGTTCATCCTTAGAAATAAGCACGAAGTCCTTGATTCCTTCCTGCTCCCACAAAACATGAAGTTATTTTAAGACCATGTTAAATGCATCCTTCTCACTCGAACTCTGCTATTAGTCTAAGGCTGACAAAGAGAAGGTACAAATATTGAGTCAAAACATCAAGAATTATTTCTTCCCAGAATTGATTATAACAACATCACTAGCTCGTATGTTATAGTGTTTAAATATATTTTCCAGTCATGTAGGGATATGCTTGGATAGGGTTTCTAAGCCACAAAACACATCTGTAATTCACAGTAGCACAGCACTCAGCAAGAGGATGCAAATGAGACCAGAGCAACCTTGATAGAGAAACTTCATCCACCCACAAAGATAGGTTATGCATGTCACATTTTCCAGCCTATTTCTCTTAAACATGTTTTGCACTTTCTACTGCTAAAAATAACTGTTACATTAGGAAAAGAGCAGAGGGAGAAACCAGTGCTCACTGGCTAAATGCTTTCTTTATCACCACCACTTTTTTATTTCTTTCTTTTTTTGACTTTTTAGAGAGAAAATTTATCTGTAATGTTTCAGAAATGTTTAGGTTAACTACAGCTGTTAAGCTGCCATGCTAATTATGAGGTAACCCAAGAACGGTATCTATATTTTTTTTTTCTATGTCTAATCAGCTCAATTCTCGTTTTACTGACACCCATGTTAGATAAGTAGCTCAAAGAAATCTTCCCACTACAAAACTAGTGTGAAAGTAGACTGTGACTTAAAAAATGAATACATATGTGTGCGCACCTGGGCACATTTATTCATCAGTGTGTTTAATGGAACATGCAGTTACTGTGTAAGTTACTATGCAGGAAAAGCAATCCAACAACAAATCACCTTTCCATCATAAACAGAGGCATCATCTAATCAAAACCAGCTTTTGCTTTGCCTCTCATCACATGATGACGAAAGTAAAGAGGACATTAAAATAGAGGTGCGTGTTACACAAGAAACACTTGTAGAGACAAATATTTTTCAAGGATCTAGTAAAGTTAAGCACTTTCTCCTCCAGCCTGTTTCACAGTAAACTATTATACTTAGTCCAAACATCTTTCAAAAAATTATTAAAATAGGTCTTGTCCATATTAACGCCACAACACAGAACAGCCTTTGGCACATTTGATCTGCTTCAAAAAAGTACACTAGGGCTGTTACGATTCATTAAGAGAAAGGACACATGTATGTACCTCTTCAGACTATGTGCCTAATTTTGTGTTTCCATTAAAAGCCAATAAAAAAATGATCACATATTCATGCGCATTGAAATAATAAACATTGTTTTAACCAAAAGTCGCCAAATAGCGCCACCTGCTGTAAACGTTCCAACATTGCCGGGCAGCCGCCAGTCCCTGTTCTCCTGTACCTGATATTCACAGAATAAAATATTAGACAGCCAAACCCATCCATTCAAATGAGAGACTAAAGAGCTATAAAGAGAAGAAAGGAACAAAGAAACAAACAAACATCATTTAACAGAGCTCTGCTGGAATCAGAGAGATATAAATAGTCTATTGTTACAGTGTCTATCTGCTTTTGTAGTGCCGCCTGGATCACTAAATAGGCAGCAATCTGCATAAGAAAATCCTCATGCAAACACTGATACATATGCTTACATGTAAATGCCTTTAGGAGTGTAATTTATGAACAGCTCATTAATAAGGGTGATATGCTACCACTGAGATACTAACAAGAAACTCCTACAGGTTCCAGATTAAAGGTTTTGCAGTTGAAGAAAGAACAAATTGCACAGCCACAAGCCATGTTATCACAGAAATCAACAGCAAAACTCCCAAGATGCTTCTACAGGCCTTAAACTATTAAGGTAAAACCCGACCATAAATTCTAAAATGCTGAGGGTGGCAGGGAGCCTTCATTTGAGTGTTCTCATTTTGTGGTGGTGAGAATAAGCCAAATAATTAGCTGAAGCATTTCAAAATGTCTGCAGAACAGACCTACTGCCCAAAAGATAATACAATCCATTTTTTAAATAGCCATAGCTCAGATGAGAGACAGCAGGATCTTTTCAAAGCAACTGCTTTGCAAGAGTCCTCCTCATTTTTTCAGAGGAACCTGAGCAACAGGCATAACAGCCCGTTCACCTAAACATGAACCAGTGTAGTTTGAGATGCACACTGAGCCAAAGACAAGGTAGGTTTCTCCGTGCTGATACAATCCATTTCGTTCACCATGATATAACTGAAATGAGAGAATACATTAAAACTGCATTTTCATTCTGCATCTGGATAGAAGTAGCTGTCTACTCTTTCATAAATTACAAACTTTGTAAGTTGACCAAACAGATCAGACTAAGATCCCATCTAAGAACAACAGAGGAAGCCTCTTTTGTGATTAGGGCACTTTCTTTCACCATTTGAATCCTTTACCTGCGGCCAAATATTTCATCTCCGTGAAGCTTTGCAATGTGCTGCGTACCATTTGATCACCCCCTGTTATCTCAGAGATGACTGAAGTTCTTCAACACAAGCATGTCAGCCTGGTAGCTGACAAAATGTCTTGAGAATGAAATGAGTGAAAACGAACGTAAAATGCTATATAAATGTAAATTATTGTTTTAACAGAACTGTGAATATTTCTGCGCTACTTCCATTGCTAATTTTTCCCCTCACATTGCTACATGACTTTTAATTTTGCAAAAATAGATGAAGTGCAGATTGATTTTTATTTTTTAAATCATGATGAAATTATCAAGTGCCATGTCACAGGTAAAACTGTTAAAAGCTACTACAGCAATGACAGTAATGACAAAATATCCATATTAATTACTCAAACATTTATCATGTGGCTTCTCCCCCCCCCCGCTTTTTTTTTTTTTTTTTAATAAAGACACTGCTTTTCTGCATTGTGAACTGACTTCACTCAAAAAGACAGATCAACTGAAAGCACTGGAGGGCCAGATTCTCATACATCCCTAAGGAACCCTTCATGCTGCCTAGCTGTGCAAGGGAACTTTAAATCAGGTAGATACTGAACTGAAGGCTGTTACAATATCCCCTGCACAGTTATTCATATTCTGAACAACTAAGCTGTAAGCTCTTGCATCTTTTCACTAGATGAGATCTAAGCCTTCAGGCATTCCATGTATTTGAAATCTTTCAAGCCCTACTCCTGTGACCAAGTATAAAACTTCATGCTGTCACAACGCAAAAGTTGGTGTTTGCATGGAAATTAGCCATTCCACTAACATTCAAAAATCCCAACATGCTGTAATTCCGGGTAAATTATTTCCTTGGAAGCTAATGGGATGATAAATCTGTGTTGCTCATACTTGGAGCTCAGTACTAGGCAGTTGCAGAATACTCATGCTTCCTTACACTCAGCACGGCTTTGATCCCTGCATTTAAGATCAGAAAAGTATTTTGCAGACATTAATGAATTAAAACTGTGAACATCCTTGTGAAATCACAAAGTTTTAATATCTTATTACAGATGGATAAACTGAGGCAGAGAGACTTTAATGGTGACATCCTTAACCTTGCCTGAATAACAAAGAGTATAAATCCAAATTTATGTATTTGGGGAAACAGCTGCCCTTAAAGAGGGACTGATCACATGGCTTTGCAATTCAGGAACTGATTAAAGCTCCTAAATCCAGTGTTTTTAGGGACTCCCCACTTAAAAAAAATAACGTTTGAACATTCTGCATGAAGTAATAAATGAAATGAGAGAAATCATAGAAACAGACAAATAAAACAGAGTTCCATGACTCTAGCTTTCAGGTTATCTTGAAAATGCCAACATTAACTTCTGGGTTTATTTTTGCACCAGTGACCTGTGAGTCACACACTGCTGTAGCCAGAGGCCTCACTTTGCAATCATCACAGCATGTCGCATTCTGAGGAGTGCTAAAGGGTAATAATGCAATTAACAAAAATTTCCAAGATAGACCACCAGTTATACATGATAAATTGTACCTATATATGTGTGTTGGTACACAAACCCGGCAGAAAACCAACTCTGTACTCCTCCCACTCCAGGTGTGTGCCAACAGGGCTGAAATGGACATGGTTGCCTAAATCCTGCCTTAGCCCTACTTTAGAACGAATACAGAACTTTGTCTCTTGAAACTTTTGCTCAGTTTCTCACCCCTGGGACAAAAGTTTATCAGTACCTTCATTGTCACAGTGCAGTTACCCATCTAAAAAACAACAGTAGCAAAAAATTCAAGAGTGCTTACAAAAAAGGTTGCTTTCTACAGTATGTACAAGGGAGAGAAATTGTATGGGTGTGTAGAAAACAGTGTAACTTAGAAGGAAAAGCTAAGTAGATAAAAACTGCAAGTTGTACTGAGGGTAAGTGAATTCTTACTATGCTAGGAAACTGAATTTTAGGGAAAAACAAAAACAAAAAACCCAAACAAACAAAAAAAAACCAAAAAAAACACAACTCAAAACTATTGGCAAAAGTAAATCAGCAGGGGTCTCTCCTGACTATTACATGTCCCAGAGCTGAAAATAAAACTGACACATTGACCCATTTGTATAAAAGCCTGCCAGATACATCCAAGACAAAGAACAATATCTCTGCTAAAATATCTGAACTTTCACTAAATTACCATCCATCATAGCTTAAACCACACTCCTAAATCCTTCACCAGCACAGAGAACAGAGGCCTAAAAACTATACAGATGAATGTATCCATATTTCCACAATCTCTGCACCACTTCCAAGAATATCCATTCATACTGAGCAATTAAATACAACAGTGTATTAGATGCTACCTAAGAAAGACTTTAAAAGTCAATCCTACCTCATATATTTATTTTCAGCCTAGAAATTATGTTGGCTCTGAGATATGCAGGTTGATACTCTGACTTCAGGATTTATTATATTTTACAAACCTTCAGTAAGGTATCACTTAAAATACCATGGACAGTTGTCATCACTTGTATGCAAGAAAAATAATATAAATAGGAACAAATTCAAAGCAGACCTATTAAAGGCATTAAAAAAATGGAGTGTCACCAAAGGAATATTAAGAGGACAGCTTTATTTTGCTAGCAAAGTAAATGCTGAGAAAGAATAACTGACTTCAGAAGTATAACTAAAAATTAATATCAAGGAGGGATAAATAGAGCTGAAGGCAGATTAAGGATCTGTCCTAGGTTCAGCTGTAGCAGTCATTTTTCTCCTTCTTAGTAGCTGGTGCAGTGCTGTCTTTTTTATTTTAGCCTGAGAACAATGCTGATAATGCACCAATGTTTTTATATAAGTTAGCCATGAATATTATTACAACCAGTTCTGCAAGAGGATACTTCCAGGGTAGCCAGGACAAGAAACCTAACACTGCTTTTGGGTTGGATATTTATGAATTAATGAAAGAGACCAAATGATAGAGTAGGAATATTTCATACACACAAACTTGATCTTTGCATTTGAATTCACATTACCTGAAGTGGCATCTTCCAGAGACTGCCTAAATAGAAACTACATCACTTTTCATTCTAAGTGTGCTTATAAATCCTGTACATTAGGACATTACTGGCTACCTACAAAAGCAAGCAGAGGACATGCTTTTCCCAGTCAATGCATAGTTTCAATTGAGTGTAAAAGAAGAAAAACACTAAGAAAATATCTTCCTCTGAACAAATATAAATTGTATGCAGCTAAAGAAAGAATTTGGGTATCAGTACTTTTAATGACAGCAATACGCTGCAGATGCATATTCCTTTTATGGCTACAATTAACTTATCACCAGGTTTCTGAAACAGTCTTCATGCAGATTAGATTCGCACAGACTGCTGCAGAGCTTGCTTTGTTTGTTGAGGTTTTGGTGTTGGTGGGTTTTTTAGATTGGCTGGTGGAGGCATTTTTGTGTTTTCTTACTTTTGTAGTACTATAATCCAGAGAATCATTTAAGTTAATTAGCACAACCATTGTCGCTACAGGGTCACTGATTAATCCTGCTGGCTTTTTGTGTCTTATATAGACATATACATATTTAAAGCCTTAATAAAATTTTTAGTAATGTTGTGTCATATGGAAATTGTATATTTTATGTACACATGTATATATGCATGCAGAAGATGCTCTGTGGATTTCTCTCTATTAACTGTCTACTATAGAGGTGCTTGAAATCACTAGGCAGCTAGTTAGTAGAGCAATCAGAAAATCCTTCCCAATACTGTGTTGTTACTTAGTCAATAGTCTTCTCATAAGAAAAAAAACTTAAGGAGCACACTCCTTTTCTGAGCACTCACTGCTACAAAACACCCATCATAATCTAGTATGGAAATCACCTTGCAGCAAAGGCAACTAACAGGGTGAAATAATTTAAGCCTTCAATTAGTGAGCTGCTTCCAGACTTCTCATGGCAGAAAATACAGTCTTTGTCCCAACACCTACCCGTTTGATTTGTTTATGGCTGGGCTTCCTGTTCTGAGTGCCAAAACGCTATGTGAAAAAGATTTGAAATCCTGTAAATTTACACTTGGATAAATGGCAGCAAACGTGCACCATCAGCTGCAGCAAATTAACCATTTAAGCCATAAATCACACTTATTATTTGTACTGTAATTGTTAAAAATGTTCATCTTAACAGTAAATAGTAGTTAAAGAAATCAATATAATAATGACAAACTGTTTCCAGCTAGAAATAGAGTGCTAGAATAGTTGATTTTAATCACAAACTCATATTCAGTTGCCACAGATTAATATCTCAGAGTATGGTTTTAAACCCACAAATTAACAGCTTATTTTAACTTTTCTGTTACAACAGCGACACTTACTGAACACTGATGAACGCTTTTATGTGTGTCAAAGGAGCTCATTTTAAGTAACTGAATAACTAGTTAAATTCATGACACTACAAAACAGCTTGAGAAGACATACTCAAACAGCTGCTTTTCTGAAAGGCAAGAGGAAAAAAAAGGAAAAGAATGAAGCAGAAAATCAGTTTTCTTAAAAAGAAAAAAAAGAAATCTCACAAATATGAGATTTATGTATACTTTGCACAGCTCTATGCTTCTCCACTACAGTTGGAAAACAGCTGATGACTTAGAAGATTCTGAAATGGAAAAATAACTGTCCACCAAACTTGTGCTTTAAAGCCTGTTCTTTCTGCTTAGTATGTTTGTAGGCTATCAGCATGCAAGTTTTTTGAAGCTGCACATAGGGGAACAGTTACTGTATCAGAGAAGTAGAAGGCTCAGTGGCTTAAATACTGCACGCAAATTCACACGACTACACTGCTGCCCTGTCGTCTGTCCTGGGCTGTCAACAGCAGCGCTGAGCACAAAAATGATATTTTGGTCTTTGAGATGTTCATCCTCTACTATATGTTTCTTCCTCTAATCCTTTTTGCCTCTTTGGTACACTTAACTCCGTTTTCCCTGTTCTTCCTCTTCCTGTTTCCATTTATATTCTCAACCTTCATCTTTCCCTACACCAAGCTTTCTCACATAACATCTTTACCTCAACTGTTATTGCAGTTTTCCTCCTCCCAACCATAATTCCTTTTTCTTCATATTTTCTTCATGTTTTCCATGCAACAAGGTTTGTGAAACCTCAAAGTAGCAATATACATAGAGATCACACCTTTCCACTCAGCAGAATATCCCAGAAAATACATAGGGATGTCATAAGGCTCAAATGCAGTACATTAGGAAGCGGGTAGAGCTCCTCACAATCACATTATCCATGGACACATACAAAAAACACTCTATGAAAAACACTTAGCACACCTTCAAGCCAAAGGTGAACAGATACATGTATTGGAAGTTTCAACTGTAATACACCTACATTAGCTATGAATTACTAAGTATGTTGCTTAGTATTCTCCCTCTCTGCTCAATAGTTAGCTACAAGGAAAATTATGTTAATCTTGTGTTCAATATAGAATAGGAAAATGTGAAAATGAGCATAGCATTACGTTTTCTATTTTGGATAGAGGTTTATTCAGACATATAATGAAATCTAGGACCTCGTTGTTTTAATAAAAACCCAAAAATACTTTACTACAAATAGCAGAAATTCAGTTATCAGCAGCTAGTATTAGAGACAGCCGGAGAGATGGTAAGCTGAAATTTCCCTGCTGGCATAAAGCTATATAGTGACATAGTGGCTATTTTTAGTTTTACCATCGTACCCCAGAAAATACTAACAACTGAAGCAATTATCAGGGAAAACACCCCATATAAATATGCAGAAACTAACACAAAAAAAGCAGAACATGTTGGGGGCTTTTTTGGCTGGCTGTTTTTGAAGTGCAATGATATCTGAAATCATGTCCAAGGACCTTTTAGAAGCAAACTCTTTCCAACACACTCCAGAGAGATGATTTTTCTTTTTTTCTTTTTTCTTTTTTTTTTTTTTTGTCTTTAAAAAAGCATAATTCTTTCAGAAAGTATGGATAGAGCTGCAGATGCTATGCAAGTGTCCAGGCAGTCCAAAAAGATGCAGGCAGTGGATTTCAGGTATTAAAAATGTCACTGCCATTTCCTGGCTTTACTGTCTGCCTTCCTATTTTGTGACTAGGCCAGCCAAGTGGATAATGCTAACGGCAAATAAAACACACAGAGAAATAAATAGCTCCAGACTTCAGCTGTCTTTTAGAAGGAAATTCAGTACCTGTTAAAAAGAAAATTGTACATTGTATAAGTTATAGTTTAAAACATAACTGGTATGGGACATGCACTATATGTTGCAAGACTTGAAACATGGACATATCCACTCTTTTTCAGTCCGACAGAGAAGGAATTCCAAGGTGCTTGATAAAAGCACTGCACCTGCCGTATCCCCTCTTATGCACTAAAGGGATCTGGCAGCAGTGGCAACATGCCATTTAGGAGGAGAAGTTATCCACCAGCTAGGCTACTACAGACCCTCTTACAGCATACATTACTGTGCACATGAGATGAAATCCCATTAGACTAGGGTGCCAAAATTCATAACCGAACTCCCCATAAGGTTGAACCCCTTGTTTGCAAGGGAAAAACTTTCACGACTGTTGTGGTTTAAACCCAACCACAAAGCCCGTCCACTCACTCCCCCCACTTCTTGCCCTCCCCCTGCTCCTGGAGGGATGGAGAGGAGAATCGAAAAGCATGCAACTCCCACAGGTTGAGATAAGAACAGTTTAGTAACTAAGGTATAACACAAATCACTACTGCTACCACCAATAATAATAATAAAGGAAAGAATACAACACCTCAGCACCAGCTGACCGATAACTCGCCCCATTCACCCCAGCCAAGCACCGACCGATACCTCATCCAACCCTGCAGTCCCCCAGCCCTTCCGGGTAACATCCTGGCCATGACGTGCTGTGGTATGGAATACCCCTTTGGCTAGCTTGGGTCAGGTGTCCGGTCTCTGCTTCCTCCCGGCCTCCCCTCCTCCCTGGCAGAGCATGAGGCTCAGAAAGTCCTTGACCAGACCAAACATTTGAGCAGCAACTGAAAACATCGGCGTTATCAGCGCTGTTCCCAAGCCAAAAAAGCAAAACATAGTAGTGCACTAGCTACTAAGAGGGAGAAAAATAACTGCTACTGCTGAACCCAGGACAACAACATTGAGTACGTTTTGATTGTGAATTCTTTATTTCCCATTTCATGAGTCAAGAGTAGTTTCTAAAGAACATTCTCATTAGAATCCATGTAGTTTTGGGTGTAATGAGATGTAAAAAATAAAAATAAATTAAAAAACGGACTAAAATCAAACCCAAGTAGTAATAGCATACCAAGTAGTATTAGCATACCAAGTAGTATAGCTTTATCTCCCAGAGCATGAATTCAGTTTTCATATTTGTCAATTGTACTTTGCTTTAAAGAACTCAAAATATACAGTGTATATACAGTACTACAATTGCTATTACAGTATTTGATTTTTTTATTTATGCAAAGCATAAAGCACAGGTGAGTGAACAAGACTGCCTTACAGCTAAACTCCAGCTCACTACCTGATTGTTTTCAGTTTATACATACACAAACACAAATTCGTAAGCCCCAACAGAAAGGACTTTTCTTACCACACAGCTCTTGTACACTAGTTTGCAACTTGTTTACACTTAGTTCCTCCAAAGCTACTCTGGAGTTCAAATTTAAAAGCCCAGGCACATGTAAATGATGTCAACTTTTTAGTGACACACAGGGTAGCACCCTGTAACAACAACGGGAAGACCGGACCAGAATGCCCGCATGTTAAAATCGCACTATAGGCCTGATGTAAAGCCCTTTTAAGCTGGAGAAAAATACTCTGGTTGTAACTTTATTGGTTGGGTGTTGCTTTGCTTTGGGATTTTGTTTTGGGTTTTTTTTCATTGTTGTCTTTTGGGGGGGGGGTGTTGGCAGGGGTGAGGTGGCTTGTTTGTAGGTTTGGGAGGTTGGGTTTTTTGATGGGGTTTTAGGGGTTATTTTTGTTGTTTTGTTCTACTAACAAAAGAAATGCTTATTAGTCACATTGTTTCAAAAGATGAGAAAGAGACAACTGATTCTAGCTGTAGACATAATTTTGCTTTGCCTGTGAGAGAACAGACCCATTTTTCTCTAGTTCTCTGGTTGGAGCAGGAGAGTCAACGTATTTATCTGAGTAATAGGAAAGGATTACACATGTAGATGGGCTTATGAAACGTCAATCCCAGCAGGCTTCTGAAATTAAAAGACCCTAATGCATGGGGAGTGATATACTTTACAATAAGGGAAATGTCAAGCTGTGGAAAAACTATTCCAGAAGGTAGCTGTGAGTTAAGTAGAGAGTTCACTTCTCTTGTCACTTGATCCTCTCCTTAGAATTAAGGACTGAACTTACCATTTTGAAACATGTAGAGTAGTAGCTATAAAAATCCATCACAAGAACGTTCATATTAGGAGATTTTTCTGCCTTTACACAAGTTTAAGGGATCGTCAGAGGTCAGAGAGAATTGAACATCCCTGCTGAGTCACTTCTATGACAGACCTGCTGCGGAATGGGGTAGGTGTACTAACTCTTCATGACTATAGAGTATTGAGACAGGACCAAAAGGGAGTCAGGCAGGAAGGAAAAAAAAACACACACACACAAAAAAAAAAAAAAAACACCCACAAACAAAAAACCAAACAAAAAAACCAAACCAAAAAAAAAAACCAACGTAAACAAACCCCACAACACAACCGCTCAGTATTTACTCCTGTTAGTGTAAATACCAATACCAATTTTTAAACAGGTAAGCAGCAAATCCTTGTTTATCTGTTAAGAAACAAACCATATTCAGAGATCTTCCACTAATAGGCACACAATGCATTACAATTCATTACGTCATTTAGGACAAGGCAGGTGTGGCAGACTGTTCATCGTTAGCTTAACCTTGTCTTAGAGAAGAGAGCAAGATTTTTTTCTCATTTTGTGGAAGCACAAATAGACACACTTGCAGATCTCCAAATACCCTTTAATGAAAAACAGAACTACTTCTTGGCAGGCACAGAATGACACATACACCAACTTGCCCCTCCCCGGCTATCTATTATTGCCTCTCTATCTCCATAGGCTAGAACTGTTTCCCCAGGAAGTAGTCAATACACTCTTATTTCCTGGCAGGGGGCAAACTAATGAATCAGAGTAGGAGGATAGCTCCCATTTAAATGCAAGGTTGGACTGAATACCTTCCCAAGCTACTAGGAATCCAGTGTTTTTGTTTAGGAGACTACCAGAACTTATTCTATACCAGCTTTAAAAAAAAAGAAATCTGTTAATAAATGCAAGATTATATTACATTTGGAATACATAAAGGGAAGACCTATCAGTATAACAAAAACCCCTACTCTCTTACCTCCCTGCAGTGCATTTGTATAAGGGGTTGGTGATAGAAGTAAAGGAATTATTGAATTACATTCAAATACATTTCCCTACTGCCGTTTCCCACACTGAAGAGACAGCTGCCTTATTTAACAGAAAAGGTTTATACACCACCATTAAAATTACATTCACTGTGACATACCTTTGGATGTTTAGAAAGCAAAACTGCATGAGCAAATTAATCTCTGTTCAGGAAGCAGGTTAAGCACATACAAGCTAATTCGCCAAGTTACCTAATCCTCACAGCTCCTTATCACAGTCGATGCAGTTACATACTGCCAATGAATTTTCTGCTAAGATTTTCACTTTCAGTACTTATCAGTCATAAAACTTTGGACTATATATTTCACTTTAAAACAGAGTTCACAATGAATTATAAATACAGCTGCACACAAGATTTAGTGCACACAGTCTTTCTTGTAGGACTGCAAGAAAAACCATATAATGTTTTTCTGTAGATATTTTTAGAACAAAAATGGCTTCTGTAAGTGCTAATTAAAAGCCTAATCAGAAGTAAATCAGGTAAATAATAAATCCTTTCCCATGGTATTCTATTCATGCTTACAACAAATTAACAAAATGTTGCTTCACAACATTATCATGTAGAGAAAAATAATGGAAATTCAGCAGATAATTGCATCTCCCTGATTTCATAAGACAGTCCAAGCAAAGCGGCTCACTGAGTATCAGGTCAAAGCATAGGCAGACCCCTGAAGAGTCCAAAATCCTGATGCCCTTAAACTAGGGGGTCCATCAAACAAACACCCAACTAAATTGCCAAGAAGAAGCAACAGGAGCAGATACATAGACTCATTAACATTATTGCTGACACAGGAAAGGGTGCAGGAAACCTGCCTCTGGAGATAAGAGGGCAACTACTCCTTTCAGCCCAGGCTAACCAAGTCTTTCCATACAGTTGTGATGCCACTGCCTGTGTCACCCAACAACATGCTTTTTTGCACATGCAATCATATTAGAGTATCCGAAGTAGCACTGTTGTCCTAGGGTTGTGTCCTAACCCCTTCACCCCTGAGTAGACCAGTTTAGGAACACTGCAAAACAAAAATAAAGGTTTTTTTCCCACTAGTCAATGACCAATGGGTCTGGTAGACAAAGAAGATGCACAAGGGTCTTCCCCAAAACCAAAGCAAAGGAGCTAGCAAAGATTTTAAGGTATCTGAATTAAAACAGTGCAGAATGACTTACATAATGGTAAAACAGAAATGGGATGAATGAGAGTTCTAGTAGTGAAAATGCAGCTTTATTAGCAGTATAGTAGGCTCCAAGACTGTTTTCAAACGGCAGAAATGATACTTGCCTTTAATAGCAAATTATGCTTATAGTTGTTTTTTGATTTGGGGTGGGTTTTTTTGTGCGGTTTTTTTTTTGGGGGGGGGGGGGGGTTTGGTTTGGGGTTTTTTTTTTATTATATAGAATAATGATGCCCTGCAAAGCCTGGGTGAATCCTTTAAGATAACTGATCTGTAGAAAAGCATTCCTAAAATAAACTAACCAACATATATGCCTTCAGGAGGAAATCAGCCTATGAGAGTGTATTCTGACATTGTGTTTCTTCTAAGTGACTGCTGGAGCATGCCATTTCTATACTCTTAGTGTAGAGGTCTGGGGCTAGAGTTCACTCTGAGGTTACAGGTGTTTTCAGCCTGGCTACAGATAGGTAATTACATGGGCTGCAAGCATATGCATGCTATGACAATGGGTGACAATTCATTTTTCTACTACTGCTCTGCACAGCCATTATATGGGCAGAATTTAGACTACACACTGTCCAGATGCAAGTACACAGGACAGTGCATCTAAAAATAAATTAGTTTGTTGGTTTTTCGGGGGTGTTGTTGTTTGGTTTTGGTTTTTGTTTTTTTTTTTTTTTTTAAACCTAGGTTATTACAAGGGAAAATGACAAACCACTCAAGCTATTCACATTGCATCTGCTCTGAATGTTCCCACAATAGCATCACAAGCTGCATGCAGGTTACTGGATGTTTGAAGTCAGAGCTATAAATAAGTAAATGCTGCCTGGTGGAGCTGTAGGTTAAAAAAACATCCAGACCCAAGATCCACACTAAAGCTTGAAGTGCTTCTAGTAATTCTACCTTTGAGCAATCATTTAAAATTAAAATTAAATGGATTTACAACATGTCATTATTTTTAGATCTTATGGAGTGTATACTTTACTGCTTATAGAGACAGTTGCGAATCATACTCAGCATTAAGTTGAATTACTGTCCCAAAGTGCCTGCTCCCCTCCTCCTTTTAACTGGTCTCTGTTTAGACACAAGGTCAAAAATGTAGATGAGTCGCACGCTGCTTGCAAGTCCCTCATCTTCTTATTAAGGGGGGATCTTGAGTTTTATGGCTGCAAGGCTTATGTCAGCCAACCATTATTAATTTAATTTATTAGGGGGAACAGTGAATGACATGATAGAAATAATGTATAGCCAAGCTACACAAGCTTGTTATATGGTTGCCCTATCTGCTTATTATAGGCAAAGATGTTCTAGTCAGTACCTCGATACTGGGAGCCAATCTTCCCCTCCGGGATCACTTAAGATGTGGTTATCTTTTATATTTCTTATCTTTCTTGTGATCAAAACTTGCCATTCTTTTCTCCTAGCAAATCTCCTTCTGCATTCTGTTCCAAGGTGTCTCCCCTCAACCCTTCTTTTTCTTTTCCTGTCTGCATCCTTGGGGAAATTCTGTACTCTTCTAGCCTTTAGAATTTTTATTCACTTGCTTGCATGAGATCAAGGAGAAAGTTAAGAACTTTAAAAAGAGAAAGAATGTGTCCCTATTGCAAGACTTTTAAGTAGACTTTGTGTCCTCCTAACACTGGGGACTATAGTATCATAACAGCTGCTTTTCTATCTCAGTCACATATCTGATTCTAAGATTTGTTATAGATAAAGTCAACTTCATATAAATACTATTTCTGAAGCTCTCCATGATGGTTCATCAAGCTGGACAATACACTGTTTGCAGAACCCATGACTCACTTTTTAAACATTAAGTCAACGAAGATTATCAGGGAACCAACAGTTAAATCTACGCACTACAAATAATTAGTAAGTCTTCCAAATAATTATTGTGCTAATTATACATTTCCACTTTGAGGGAATGAAAAGAACAGACCATTCCAAATGATGCACAGTAATATGCATAGTAACTATTTTAACTACCTTCCAACCTATCCTTATCAATACTGCCCTTTGACTTTTGCCTTGAGCATCCTTTTCTTGGCTTTGAATCTATACAAACAAATTTTGATATCAATACTTATTAACATATAGGAGTAGGAGAGTCTTAAATTTAGGAATACACATGAACTACTATCACTGTCACTTAAAAACAGTGTATTTCATCACTTAGTTAAAACTTACCAGCTGCAGGCTGGTTTTTAATCATCATACTCAGCAAATTCAAACAGTTAGAGATTCCAGACACCCTCTTTAGAAGGCTCCAGAATGAGATTGTTTAGTCATGACCTTCTGATCTAGATCCTGCTTTGACATCTGAAATCATTTATCACCACATTGCAACTATCCCCAAGATTAGAGATTTCATACAGAATGACAACCACTGCACATGAATGCCATCTACATACTCAGTTTTGACTATTTTCCAGAGCACAGGTGTCATCACCTCAAGAAGACAATTGCTGAATTAGACTTGTTAGTTATTTCAGACAACTTCAACATAATTTTCTAATATGATGGACATTTAAAAAGGCTTAGTTTCATTCTGAATAAAAGCTCTCAACAATTTGAGGCAAACTTCCACCATTTTGCTGATAAACAGCTATCAAACAGAAGTACATTTTCTGAAATCCAGGCACCTAGAGCAAAGAATTAATCGAGAACTCTGCAGTTTGCACAAGCTTTCAAAAATACTCAAATAAATGGTTTGAAGGTGCATGAACAACAAAGAAGATGTCTTAATCTTCTCTAGATGTTCTGCGTTAAAAAGCAGCTGAGATTCTTCTATATTGATTAGATTATTGTTAGCCACATTAATAACAAATTCCCCTGTGGGCAGAACTTATAAAAAGCATCCCTTACTATAGCTCACGTGAAACCACACATGCTCAATCTCTGACATTTTGTAGAAAAACTTCCTGAGGCTTTATTGCTACAGCTGCAGAGTTCATAAAGCAATGTATATTAGTTAAGATAATTCCAGAGCTATGATGAAACTTGGAGATATACCTAAGAAACGTAGAACATAGAAACATGTTTTTAAAAAAGAGTGCAAACAGCTTATAGGTTTGCTTCTGATGCTGATCCCAGCATCAGGAGAGCTATAGATGAGCTACTGCAACAGCGACAGTCTGAATTAAAATTTTCAACATGATCCAGACATCCAGACTACAAGGTAAGAATGTAAGTAATACATACAGGGGTATGAAAGGAATCGTATATTCAATCAGACACTAGCAAAGCATGTTACTTCCCCTCCACTGTCCACTCATGTTTTGGTAGATCACTCAGAATATTCATCTCCTGTGTTAATCAAATCAGGAAATATTCAGACTATATGTAGCAGTCTGGTATTGGAATAGTTTGTTAAAGGTTTTTTAATCACTAGGTTCTCCCTCCCTGCTCTGAGAATCATTTGACACTTCAATTTCTAAGACCTGGCTGTATATTCCGAAATTGTCAACACACAAATGCTTAGGTAGCATTAACAGCCGAATTCCTAAAAGGAGCCCAGGAGCACAGAAGATTTACAGTTAAACCCTGAATAGGTATTTTTTAATTATGAGATGATCTTAATGCCATTTCTATCCATTTGTCATTAAAGATTATTCTCATCTCTATCCTAAGTTTTTATTCTTGGAAATAAATTGTAGAACTAAAAAAAACCACTTAAATAATTTAGTTTTTACACTACACTCTGCTTTTCAAACCTAGAGAGCATTATTGTAAAGAATAAATGAGAGCTAGAAAGAAAACACCCCTTTTTTCACCCGTTACTAGTTTGCTAAGACTGTCATCAAAAAGTTTGATTTAATCACCCCCAGAAAATGTGATATTTCACCCTCTTGTCAGTATCTCCCAAGGGCTGGGGAACTAGGATGTCAGTCATAGACTACAAATGTGGTTAGATCAGCCAGACATAACCCTGACTTAATCTCTTCTAGGTACCCTTTGTCCGCTGGGCCCCTGGGATTTATTTTGAAGCAGCAACAGCACCATTATCTGAATTTGAGTGAACAGGATATTCATTTTTGAACACAGATGTGTTAAGTATGATTTAATGTCAAGACTGACACACTAGCAAATTTCATAATTGTTCAGTAGGAACTGAATGGAGAAGATACAGAAAAAAGAACCAACATTATAAACAATACATAATATATAGCTAAGAAAGAAATTAGAAGATTGAGAATCAGCAGTAACACAGTAATGCTACTTCTGCAACTGTATTTCTGCATTAGCAACACACTGAATCTTTTGACATCTAACTGTCCAAACTGAGCCTTCAACAAGCAAGAAACAGCTACGTACAAAATCATGTGTGTCCCTGCACATTTAACAGTGATTTGCAACTTGAAAACAGAACATCATAGTTCTACTGCTTAAAATAGTAGAGATTACAATTTTCATTCATACACCCTTACTTTGAGTTTGCTTCACCCTTTCCACCACTAAATCACGATAATTCCTCACAGTGTTCTACTGTAGAGTTCCATCATTCAGATGAAAAACCCACTGAAGAAGTGAGCAGCTGGGGCAGTAACATACAGAGTAGAAAAGCTTTTCCTAAAGAGACCCTTTTTCCAATTAAGTATCTATTCCAAGTCTTGTGTTAACATAACAGAAAGACTGTTGCTCGTTCAAGCAGATTTCCAAAGAACTAGTGCATCATAAGCAAAGCTTATTTACCCATCTCTGTCACAGTCCAAAGTTACGAAAGCTCACAATCAACAAAACCCACCCAAACTGGTGACAAAGGATGAGGCACAGGTGTTGAGGACTGGCTTTGGTTACAGGACAATGGAGGCACAATGTCAGGGCTTGGCTGCTACACTTTATGCAGAAACTACTCTGTGGATGAACAGAGAATTTTATTTCTCCATTTCTCAGCTTCCTATGACTCAAATTCAATATCAAGAAACATCATTACTATTTTAATGTTAAGTTCTTGCCTACACTGAAGACTTGCCCTGGTTTAAGTCATCTCAGCACTTAAAATAGACAGGCATTTGGTCATAACACAGACTTCAAGCAGGGCCAAACCTCCACTGATACAAAGCATGAGAGGCAACAGCTTTACCTGTTCGCACCTATAAACATAATACTAGCACAAATTAACAGGGATACCAAAACGTCAGTGTAGAAAACACCTAAACAAATTCCTGGGGATTTCTTCCCCTATTTAGATTTTAATCCAAATTACACTTCCATGTCTAGCAAATCCTTGAGTCCTTCCATTTTATTTCATAATACATACTAGCAAATTATTTAAAGGCATAAAAGAAGCTTTTAAATGAGGCTGTGGCAAAACTATTAGGCTACAACACACAAATTAAGTAAACTGAGGGAGGAAAGAATCAGCTTTGTTGTCAAATTGCCTTGGACATTTACTTTGAGAATTAATACACCTCATTCAACCTAAACGCTGCACCATTATCAGTGACACATCAAAACACATGCATTATGCACCACTCTCAGCTTTACCTCTTAGTACTCTTAGCCTAAAAAGCAAACACTGCTTTTAAAACCACTTTTTTTTATGGTGTGCCATGACAGCTGATTAATAACTGCAGTTGTATGAGCTGAAAGCTTAGTAACCAGAGCTAGAAAATTCAATCTTATTCCTATACAGAGGGGGAAAAGGGAGCGACAGCAACAGAATCATTAATAAAACCCACTGAAATAGTTCCTTCACCGTAACAAGATTCCTTGCACATTCTAATTCTTCCATGGTCAATCTTTCCCAAAAGAATTTTCAAATATGAAGGTATTTTATAAGGTAGCTGTGAGTCACCAGCTGATAGTGACAGAAGATGTTAATGTGCTCCTTAGAAGTGAAAAATTAAAACAAACGTAAAAGTAAACACATACAGTATTTTTCAAAGCTACAAAGTGCACTGGAAATTAATAAAATAAGGGTGACTAACATGTTTATTACATTGTTGAAAATCTTAAAATATTTTCATGAAAGCATATTTAGGAGAGAGTAATACTTCTCTATAAGCAAAGCAATATGGAAAGAAGACAATCAAAAGACCTAAACCCTGTGACCATGATTTCATGAGAAAATAGCAGCTACTGCTAAGAAAATAGAAGAGTCACAGATATAAGTTAAATTTCCCATTCCAGAGTAAATGTTTCTCAATTTTAGCCATTTATGTATGTCCCTTATCACTTTCTTGTACATTTTGTAGTGTGTACCATTTGTTCCGTTCCTCTGATGTAATCTTTTCATAGAGATCATTTATGAGTAAATCAGTCCTTTGTAAAGCGGATGACTAATCACTTGTAAGGGGCCAGCAAATATGTACATAAAAACAACCCTCCAATCAGAATTCTTGTGACTGGTCTACACTATATGTATGTATAAGAAATACAAAATCAGTTTATATTCCTGGTCATCTAAAGAACACAGTAACAAGACAAAAATCTTATTTACTGAAAATCTTTGAGGGTGTATCTGTCAGAGACACAGCAATTGCAATTAATAAGCAAGGCAGCAGATAATGACCAGATCTAGAATATATTAGGATATTTAAATTTTACCTAGGTTAGATTTCAGTTTGGGGGTTTCTGGCGGTTTTGGTTTTTTGGGGTTTTTTGGTTTTGGTTTCCCCCCAAAAAAAGAATTGCAACGTAATAAGCATATTCTGCTGATTCTACACCTAAAAGTATTCTTTCTTAGTCAATATAAAAAAAAATAAACAAAAAAAAAAGTCAGGTGTGTATACATGTCTATATATAAAGCTATAAGTCCACAAGTGTGAATAACACACAGAACAAATATATTAATTTCTGAATGTTAAGAATCCACAATATTTGCTCATACAAATACAACAGACCCTCACATTGCAACTGGGACTGCCTGCAGCTACCCAGCAATTTGCCAGTGATTCTGGTACTTCAATGTTATACTGACCAGTCTGTTAGTCTCATAATCCAGAGGAATGCATAAACCACCATAATATTGCCCAGAAACTGCTCAACACGTACAGTGATTTTCCAGGTGGAAGTTGATCAACAAAGGCTCTTTGGAAAACAAAGATAAGTGGGCTTCTTTTACAGGCATGTGACAGTGCGGGTCCCCCCACTTAACCTCACATCTTCAACAAAGTTTGGAACAGACCTCTAGCACAGCTGCAGCCACACATCAGTTGGCCATACCGCAGAAGGGAATCCTGGGCACAACCTAGATACACAGATTGCATTTATTTAGAACATTTGCACCATTTGAAAGGCTATTATCCTGTTGGTGATAGTCTTGATTTTCTAAGTACTTGACTTGATTGGATTCAATTTAAATGGGACAGGAAACAGCAGTCTAAATAAATTCCTTCGCACTTGTCTCCAAGTCAGAGCCCACAACTCAATACAGCTTCAGTTTTGGAGAGGCTCTCCCACATTCAGTGCAATTTTATGCTGAGCACAAGCTTCTGGAAAAAATCTCCAGGTAAGGAATAGTCTGTGTCTGGTATAAACTACACTTTGTGTTAACTGGCAACAAATAAAGTAAGAAAAAGGGGGAAAAAAAAAAAAAAAAAGAAGGACAAAAAAAGTGAAGTCTGTTTTGCTCGTGGCGGTCAGGACAGACAATCCACCGAAAAGCTGAGAAAGGAAGACAAAAGGTAAAACTCCCCAGGAACAGCAATGCACATGAGTTAAAGTTTCTAACAGTTTATTTTCACTTCAATCAGCACAAGTCAAGAGTAATTTAACTATAATCAGTAGAAACATAGCTCAGGGAAATCTAGATATAGTTTAAAGTATTTATGTCACAAAGCCAGCCCGTGTACTGCAAAGTAGGTACCAGAAACCAAGAGGAAACTTCAATTCAGCAGTAATTTTACACATGCGCTTGTCTGCCCACCTTCCTTTAAACAGATACTTTCCTACACTACCTGCCATCTAGAAAAAGCTTTTCTTAAAAAAAGTCTCTGCTATAGTGATTTCCCATTTATGTTCCATATGTCATCTGGAAATGGATTGTCCCCCCTTTCCTTAGAAGTCTAACTTCTGCCTCCTTGCTGCCATTTAACTTTATATCAATATTATCTAGCCACGTAAAGCCTTTGAGATATCATTTCCACAAAAGATGCTATAAAAATAAAGTGATAAGACACTATATCATACTGCATCACTGTCAGGGCTCTTATCTGAAGTTCACTCTATTCATAGTGAACTATTTGTTCCCAAGATAAACAATAAAACAACTCTGAAGTATTCTTTGTTTCCAGTTCAGCCTGGTGTGCATGTGTCAGAAAAATCCCAGGTTATGGCCTCACTGTCTTATGTACACCATACAAGATGAATTTTGCCATCTTGTGGTGAAGGCTTTGGACTGACACCCAACAAAAGCAGTGTTTGCTCTCATCCTCTATATTCTATTGAAGATTATTTACTTCTGCTTCAAGGTATGTCTACCACCTAATGTAAGGTGCCCAAGTCTCAGACAAATTTTCTATCCATCATTAAGACATAAAAGATAACCTTTTCTCCTCAAAAAAGAACACAAATATCATCTCTATTGCACTGTTAGAAGGAAAGCCCAAATAAAACAATTTGGTGGAACTTTCTTTGAATGTACCACACAGTTCAGGCAATACTTCTTAATACAAGCTTAAGCTATATTACCCCATAATACTTCCTTACTGCTTCTTAAGTTCTTCTCCCACTGTGTTCACTATTATTTTTTACGCATTTACAATTCTGCATCTACCATACTACTTTAGCTTTTATCTCTTGGATACATTACATCTACCTTCATTAAAAAAGAAACTCAGTACAGCAGAGTAAAACTGGACAACAATTCATGACAATAAGTTTTTTTATCTATAAGACAACTAGAAAGCTTCATGGTTTGGGATTTTTTCCATCGTGTATGCACTTTATTTTGCACCATAAACTGTAAGCTGTAAGCATTATCTACAGATACCTTCTCATACCACCTAAAAGGGTCCAAATGCATGTTAGCTCACTGTCCAAAACCAACTCCAATGATATAAGGCAATCAAAAGAGAGTACTACAATAATTTCTGTGTTAATTGGCCAGCTACTAAATGGAACTAGATCTAGATATCGCTTTGTTAGGAGAACAGAAAGTATTGTTTGTTGACAATCTACTCACACCTCAAGAAACCTCAGTTACAGCATAAAGCACAGGATTTGAGCCTGGTTCAAAAGTGCCAGTAGGCCTTAAGAGGTTAGTCCTGTAAACAACAATTCAAGCTTTCCCTTAGCACAGTAAGGGAAGTAGATGCACAAAATTTTTTGAGTAGCAGTCCATATAATGAAATATCCTAGCTTAATCTACAGGGATACCGATGGCAATACCTTTAATTCATAATTTGATCATTCTTGTTGATAAAAAAAAGAAAAAAATTATCTCACAGTCCGAAGCCAGCTGCAGAAAGCTTTAGTATTTTTGTTCAATGAAAATGACCTCAGCAGTGAGACTCCAATGTTCCAAGACAGCAACCTGCTGCTGTTTTCTAAGCAAAGCCATTTGTAAAAAGTAATCACTTACAAGTACAGAAAGTACAAGATTATCTAGCATCCAGTGTCACTGAAACACAAGTACAAAATAGGAAACAAAGAAGGCAAATACACAGTTTCGGTTAAGCATACAAGCAGAATAGTTGAAAAACCTGCCTGTTCTTGCAACTTGGCTGAAGAATCTAGCACTGGCTTCATTATAGTTCATTGTGTGACACAAAGAGGAAGGCTAGCAGCTGCAGCCAAAGCATCCAAAACAACAATACACAAAAAGAGAAATAGAATTTATAAGATACTTTTGTATGCTGGCTCTTTCTAGTTATGCTACACAAATAGCCATGCTATTACTATTTAGAGCTAAGAAGAGGAATTTCAAGAATTTCAGTTGCTATTGTGCCAAAATAAGAACACTCAGTTATTTCAAAACATTTATCTTGTAGAAATAAAAGAGTAGGCATTTAAAAAAATCTAAACCACAGACAGGTTTTTCAATTGACCCGATAACATTTTTTTCTGCCAAAAAGAAATTAAAATATTTTAGATCTGATACAGATGAATTTAACAGGCTTATTTCTTAATAAAACAGAATGTGTATATGCTGTCACACAAATTTGCTAGAGGCCAGTAATATCTAAAAGCCCAAAGCAAGCATGAATGCTACACATGGACAGAAAGACAGAATGCTTTCTCCAAAATTATCTACTACAGAAAGAAGGTCTGAAAAATACCCTGAATAGTCTAACTACAGTACACTATCCAAAACCAAGTGATATGAAGCAATTACTTAAACAGCCTTTTTTTGCCGAAATTTGAACCTGTTTTTTCAAACAAAGCACATACATTCTCATCCCCAACTCTCAGCCAAAGAAATTGTAAAGTGCTGAACCACTGAATTATCCTTGTTCACTGCCTTATTAGGAACACCATGAAGGCACTGGAGAAACGTCTACAGATTAGCAAAGGTGCAGCTGTTTCAAGAGTATTTGTGTTGTGGTGGCAGACAAAAACATGCTGGAATTCTTGTAAGGAGCCAGCTCCGCTGGCCTTCAATTGCTTGTTTTATTGCAAATTTGCTTGCCCTGTATCAAAGAGAATCCCAAACTAATGCATAGTTTAGGACAAGCACTGAGGCAACTTCTTTGCCCTTTGTTTTCCCAATACAAACAGACCACATAATCTTAGTCTTAATTCTTTAAGCATACAACATGATTATTCCTCTTCCTAATTCTAAAGTAAAGGGATTCATTTTTAACAGCACAAATCAAAACTACATCACTGTCTTCATTTGCTTTCCATTTCATCCTTGGTTGTATTCTTCATACATGCACTTCCTCTCTACTGTTGGAAAAGATCTGGTTTGGTTTCTCAAACATGTCAGCCAACGTTAGTAACACAAATATCCTTTTGTGTATTTCACCTCCTGTTTTTGCTTCCTCCTGTTCCTAGCAGACATAATGTAGTCATTGAACATGACTTTGCAACCAAAAATGTTTCAGCTACTATGTGAATTCTATCTCTTTGCCTATCAGCCAGAGTAATGAGGTACAGGAGCATATTTTTACCATGCTAACTAGATAAAGAGGAATTATCTAATCATTAATTTCAGTAACTACTTGGAGGTTTTTAAACATTAGAAAGTAATGTACAAATATATGCAATTAAAAATTGTGCAAACAACAGTGCCACATTGCAGCTTTAGGAGCATCACGCTCAAAAATGTCTGTCCAATGCTGATCAAGCACAACACAGATACCTTAAAGATCAGAACTTTACTCTTACCAGGATTACACACAGTTAGACCACTACACTCTCTTACTCTAACCTCCACTTCCCATGATTTCCTGAAGTCATTCCTGCCTCATGTATATTAAAAGGGATTGTCTCTTTTATAAAGGTGTACTATTTTGATTTATATACTTACTCCAAGTAATATAAAGTTTACTATGACCACAAAAGTCTGCTCTAATAATTTATACCCTACGGTTAAAAATTTATGTCTAGTTCAAGGTTTGAACTTCATGGGCTTCCAGTGCCTTGTTACAAACTAGTTCTGTGGTTTATTGCAAGTTCAGCATCCCATCTTTTTTTGCAATGTAGACAGTTACAGAATGTCAGCAAGTTGTTAGTAAACCTTCCTCCTACTAAGCTGTTTAGAAGTCCTATGATTTCTTGCTTTTAGAGGGGTTTTCCGTACATCAAGTTATTTCTCCTACTCCCCCTCTAACACATCTCAGTATCTTCAGCACTCTGTTTCTAGACAAATATTTATATATTTGCATTATTACAAGACTAGAAGTACAAACACTGTCAGATGCTTTAATGTAATTTAGTATTCTTTACTGTTGAATTACAGTGACCAATTTTGTCTCTCTTAGCCCCTGATTACTGGTTTAATTTAGATCCAAGGTTAAGTCCATGCTTAAGCTTGGGATCATCCCTTTTGGAAACTTCACTTGGCCTGGTTATATTTTCATCCAACTTGAAGACAGAGAGTTTGGGAGTTTTTTAAGCACTGTCTTAGGAGCCTGGAGGGAAGCATTGAGTGACACCACAGACAATGCATCAGGTAAAAACAGAAAATAAAGAGCAAGAACTAGGAAGCTTTGAATGTCTGAATGTCCAAGCCTACTTTTGAGACAGATACTCTGCTAAATTACCTTCCCCATCTTCAGAAATTAGATGATTTTTTACAGATGGAACAATAACATAGAAATTAAAAAGTTCTTCCATTTGTATGTGATTTTCTCCTTCAAAACCCTAACGCTTACACATTTCACTCTTCCCTACCAGAATACAAACTAGCATTTTACTATGAAAGCTTCACTTTGTTTTATCCTGCCCTTTATTACTGTGCATGTGGTAGCAGAAGTCCTGGAGTTTCCAGTGCGTCATCTAAGGGGGATGCTGAAACAAAGATATAAATAATTCAGGAAAGAATCAGAAAGCAGCTGACAAAGGATAGTTCACAGAATGGATGATACTAGGAGCTCACCGCAGTATAGTATACTTTTATCAGCAGGAAAGGTACAATAGTTCTGCTTCTGTTCAAAAGAATATAACTTTATTTTCTCTAAACTATTCAAGATACAGCACAAATATAACTGTAAGAGCTCAAAAACAGCCATCATGATCTCACAGAACTTGCACTCAAAAACAGATTTAAAAATGAGATTAGACAAAATTAAATGAGTTTTTTTTATGCTCAAGTCTTCAGCCTATGCGATTCAGCAAAAACATGCTACAAGTCTCGTAGAAAAGCTTCTTCTCTAAAGCCTTTGGATGGACTCAGTTCTGTTTCAGCTCTCAAAGTAAAAAATTCATTTGAATCAGAAAAAAACCAAACCAATGTTAAATACATGGGACCATGTATTCAATGGGATCTTCAAACTTCAACAGGATCTGCAAACTTGGTATTGCAAATCAAACGACAATCACTTCAATATTGTGACAGACTGCTTTGACCTGACTAAAAATGCCAGAAACAGCTCCACATCTCTTTCTTGTTTTCCTACTGTAATGCAAGCCAAACACTGTCATGTTCATCAAGTGGCAACTATTAAGCCCTCATAAACAGTTTCATCGCTGGTTTTCACCTTAATACCTAGGCTATAACTGAACCTTTGTTATTACCACATTATTTGTGGCATATTGTCTGTCCGACAACTGCCTACCTACTTCCAAACTTCCAACAAACTATCCATGCTCTATGTTGAATACCCCCCTTTTGAGCAATTGTGTTTCTCCCTGTCATTTTCAGGCTAGCAAGTGAGACACTGCTCTTGGGCAGTCATCCAGACAATACTAAAAGCTTAGTTTAAAAAAACCCAACAAGTTTAAGAGGATAAAAATTTTTACCTAAAAATTCTCTGTTGTACTCAAAGAACAATCAATACAAACTGCCTTAGACAGCATCATTATAAAAAATACATTTCAATAATTTGCAGAAGTCTAAGACAGTAAAATAAAATGTCAAATGTTGATTTCCTTCTACCAATTATTTCACATACTGAATATCTAATATGAAAAATACAAGGCTTATTTTGCAATGCAAAGTGAACAGCTTACAAAGCTTTCAAGTGGTTTGCAAATTCAGGTTCTGTGGGTTGTCTCCCCTCTGGTCAGTGAGCTATTTCTTGTTTAAATAGGTGACTGAGAGGCTGGTTTAGAAGTCAGAAGTATCCTTGAATGGCTGGCTCTCCAGCACCAATAAAGTGCAGCACTCTAATACAGTGAAAATATATGTCCTCGTGAGTTTGAGTCATTTCTCTGTTGCTTTGCTGTACGTATTTGAAAGCTTCTCATCATCTTCATATTCAGAGCAGAACAGTTTTTTCTGCCTCTTTTGCATGCTGTTAGTTTCTCTTTGTTACCAAGTCACTTTCATTTCCAAAAAAAAAAAAAAGTAGCAAGAAAAAGACCTTATGTCAGGCTTTTACTTCTACTAAACCTTCACAGAAATAAATGTAAATAAATAGATAATTAAGGTGGTTTAGTAATCAGATTCAGTTTGCAAAGGCATATTTTGAATATCACATTGTACAATCTGCAACCAGTACAGGTCAGGAATTCCTCCAGTGAAGACAGTAAGATCATGGGGTCAATAAACTGTCAAGACCCTGTATTTGAACTATTTATCATAGCATATAAGGAGTCATAAGCATTGTCCTGGATTCAGCTGTAACAGTTATTTTTCTCCTTCTTAGTAGCTGGTGCAGTGCTGTGTTTCGGCTTTAGTGTGAGAACAATGCTGATAACACACCAATGTTTTAGTTGTTGATAAGTAGCACTTACCCTGGCCAAGGACTTCTCAGTCTTTCATACTCCACCAATGAGGAGGGGCACAAGAAGCTGGGAGGAAACAGAGACAGGAAACCTAATCCAAACTAGCCAATGGGTACTCCATACCACAGCACATCATGCCCAGTATATAAATTGGGTGGAGTCACCAACAGGGACCAGATTGCTGCTTGGGTCAGGCTGGGTATCATTTGGCAGGTGGTGAGCAATTGTATAGTGCATCACTTGTGTTCATTGTTTGTTTTTTTTTTTCCCCTTCCTTTTTAGCTTAATCTTCTCTTTCCTTATTATTTCTCTTATCATTAGTAGTAGTAGCAGTTTTGTATTATGCTTTAGTTATTGGACTGTTCTTATCTCAACCTATGGGGTTTACATTCTTTCAGTTCAACTCCCTATCCTGCCCAGAGCCAGCCAGTGGGAAGAAAGCGGGGAGTGAACAAGCATGGTTCTGAGTTACCAGCTGGGTTTAAACCATGATGAGCATGGTCCCAATGTTTTATTAAGTGACACAGTTACATTAATAGAAAATTAAAGAAAAAGTTTTGAAAAGGAAAATCATGATATACCATACTGGAATAAAACTGTTTGACTAGTTTAGTCTTGGAACCATAAAGATTGGTCTCAAATTCCAAATTTATTCTGTCACCAGAAAAAAAAATTGCTATTTCAGAACTGCAGCTCTGTACCTTGTTGATTCTACACAGCCTAAACATATCTGTCAAAGCATCTTCTGGCCAAGCTGGCAGTATGTCAAAAAGGACAAAACCATAGTGATGATCAGAATGTGCAAAACAGTTTTATTGTGTCCTGAAAAAACTTTCCTGCAGGACTGAGTGGGCTTCTGTCCTCATCACAGATTACAATCACACAGCAGCAGCAGCACCACTCATATTGATACGCTAGTCACATCCTACCCACCATCCATCCAGAGACTGCAATCAGGTACCTGATAATAATGCAAGTCACATCAGTTGGACTGCTGCCGCAGTGAACTGATTCATGCTGGTTCCTTGATGCAAATAACAAGGACACCAGGGCCAGAAGACATAGGATCTTGTCTTTATAATACAGATGCTGGTTTTGAGAGGGAACATTCCAGTCTCTCGTTTCTCTTGCAGGTATGCAGTGTACCTACATTCCCTCTCTTAGCCTCTGGCTGAGCAATGGCATTGTGCAACATATTAAGAAAAAAAAGAATGAGGTGAAGAGGGTACTGGGGAAACAAACACAATTTAAATGCTCAGCTGCTACCGTCTTTTCAGTGCTATGGCACTATTTCTTACTACAAGTGATGTGCTTTCCCATCATTTTAGCTACCGGGTAAAAACTTGTCCAATAGCCTTGAAGCACTGAATATAGAGAACAGGTTAGTCAGACACACTTAAATCGATTACTGAGCAAAGAAATAACTCTATTACATTAGGCAGGCATTTCTGTGGTGTTTCTCTCTTTAGTTGTCTCACTACAAATTCTATGGAGATTTTATATGTAAGTATGTGTAACTTGGAAGTGAAACATTAAACAGTTAAACCATGACAATACTAATTCCTAAATTTGTGTATGATATTTGTTTTTTTATTTATTGTCCTGGCACTCCAAGAAAGTGTTAGTGCCAGGCCACCCCATAGAACAATCCTGATGTACACCTTCAGTACACTTGGTAGAATTAACAACAAATTGAAGCAGCAGTGACCTAAGGTATTGTCAAGCTGCACTTAAGTGCAGATACTGAGGAGGAGAATACAATGACTTAATTTCCCCCATTCCATCTTATTTTGCCCAGATTTCGCACATGCAATTTGGGATTAAATGTATTTACTGGTACTTTACCGAAGAAATGAGCAAGTTTTTTTTTTTTTCCCCTGAAAAATAACTCCTTTCTGGCTTTTATCTTCATTCCTTTACCTTAATTCAGTAAAAATGAAGTTTCAAAGAAATAGGAATAAGCTATAAAAGGAAATTACTAAAATAATTTCAAGTAATTAACATTTTAGTATTCATCTTAATCTACACTACGTTCTTTTCCTTCACATCTTGTGAGATATAGCCACTATGCATACACATAACCACATACATTTGAAGGTATCAAGAGAACACGCATGTTTCCAAACCAGCAACAGCAGCATTGATGCAAGCACTGACACTACTGCTGCTATCCAGTACATCTGACTCACAAATCTTCTAACAGGAACCACCCAACACAGCAGCTGCATGGGATCAAAATATTTATATCTCTTAAGGTAAGGATGGACAACAGACCTCTGCAGGAATAAACAACAACTGGGTTGGGTTTTTTTTTCCCCTTACTTAGTTTTAAGCGGCAAGATGCTAATCACAAATAAAGACTTTAACTGAAATGATAAAACCTTCAATGAAAAAGCATACCCGAGTCATGGCAGAACACCCACCACAGACACTGGAAAACAAACACTAACATTGATGGATATATCACATCATTCCTCCTGGCCAAGTAACTAGCCTCTGACTACTGTGCAATAAACAGGATTGGTGAGTATAAGAGCAATGGTGTTCTTCTGACAACAAAGGCAGCCTCAATGTAGCATGTTAAAAGAGGAAATATTAGATAATCTCCCACAACCACCCTTCTATAAAGAATACATATGAAATTATTTCTTTTCATAACTCTGTAGAAGCCTGTGGACAAAATGCTGCTTGTCAAAGGGAAGAGCTTTCTTTTCAGAAAAAGTATGGGGTTTTTTCAAACTCACAATAGCGGCCACTGATTACAGCAGTCTTCTACCACTCTAGTAAACAGAGAAACTGGTGAAACATCTAAGATGAGATACCACACAGACTGCAGAGCACCAAGATCAACAGGCACACACAATATGCTCTGACAATGGCATAATGATCTTTCAAGTCCTAAAGTCAAAGTTTTATCCACACAAAACCAGAAAAAAGAATTTAAACTCTTATTTTCAGACTTTAGCCTGTCTTAACATACAGTAGGACCAGATTTCTTTTTCCAGATCCACATGTCTGAGGACTTTGACATAGTGACAGACTTCAACTGAAAGCAACTATTCAGTTTCCCAATTTGGCATCTGGGAGCCAATTCTATGGATGTGTGGGTTTGCATGGCAAGGTTTTGTTAGCTGGTAGGGGCAGGGGGACGATGTTGGTAATTTATTTACAACATGTCACATGGAAAAGACAAAGGGTAATGGGTACAAGTTACTCCCAGGAAGATTCTAGTTGGACAGAAGAAAACTTTTCAGATGAGAACATTTAGCTATTGGAATAATTGCCTAAGGGAAGTGGTGGATTTTCCAACATTGGACACTTAAGATTCAGCTGGACAGGGTACTTTTTCAGGGAAGGTTGGACTAGATGGTCCTTGAAGTCCCTTCCAACCTGGTATTCCTTATACCTCTATGAAACAGTTGGAAAACACATTTCATGTACATCTTCCTGGTAACATCACATTACCAGTACTTGCAAAGCAGTTTACTTAATGAAGCCTCTGCCAGCAGCAAGCAATTGAGAGCCTGCATTCAGCCATCACAGTTTTACTTGGTGTTGTCAAGGATCAGCTGGAAATAAAAGCAGTTGTGAAAAAACTGCATGAGAAAGAAAAAAGAAAAAGCCACCAAAACTACATTTATATGTTGTAATAATAAATCCGTTCTCAGTACCCTAATGCTTTCTCAGCCCTCATTCAAAAGCACTAGTGTACAATGAAACATTCTTTTCTCTATACGAAGCATGAGAAAATATCTGTAAGAGGGGCACAAGGAGTCTATAACCACTTTAATGTTATCAAAATTTATTTTCCAAATTTTGATAATAACGTACTTAACTCAATATACACTGCAGAGTGATTAGAGAGTAGGAGTGAAGTTACAGATTCCTTCCTGAAGAATTCAATGAGGTAAGGCCACTACAAATACAACTTTGAGTTTAGAAACTTCAGATAACTTTGGGAAAGCACAAACTGCTGAACTAGTACAAAACAGGGAACAAACTAGTAACAATTTTTATTAACTTTTCTTTCAAAGTTGAAATTGACTCCTGTTGACTTGTAACTCAATTAAGTTGTTAAATTACTGTTTAAAAACTACATGTAAGACTCTAGGTCATATCATACTTTTTAAACAAATATCCAGCTCAGCTTGTCCAATAGTAAGATTAATTATATAGTTTTGGATTCCTATGCAACATTAAGTTTTAAGGAAATTAATAAAGTAATAACAGACTATGCAGCAATATTTTAAAGCACAGGAGGTGATGTGTTGGAAAGGTGAGGGGGTGGTGGTTTGCTTGTTTCGTTTAATTTACTCACATTGACTGACCTGCATATTATACTCAGAACACTAAAGAATTACACACATATAATACTAAGAAGACTGCCAAATTAGAAAAAAGCTCAGAAGTTGCTTTGATTAGATAAACAGAAACATCTCGGAACTTGTAATGCAGAGAATGACCTCAGCTTCCTAGTTCCGCCTCCTGGAATCAGCTCCTACCTTTCTATGCTCAACAAAAGCACTTCTCAAGAGATAGATTAAAGACTGGGTTTCACACTTCCTTAAATCAAACAAGCTATGAAAATAGATTCGTGACACCACAACCTTTGTGTCTTCAGCTGGTATGAACACACTGCCCACTCTGTTCCACCCTATCACCGCTGTTACGCCAAAACACTTGATTTTTACACCCTCAGGATTTCTAGAGCTTGTGCTTACAACAGGCAATCAGCTGGAGTCATCTTAAAACAGGAAAACCCACTGATCCGAGTTCTTTACAGCTGAACTGATGATGACTGCAACAGTAGCTTCTGCCTCTCAGCCCTCCATCTGGGTCTCCAGTTACACGTACAGCCCCCTCATTGCAATGCTGGCTTTAGCAGCCAACAAGAACATATGGAGGAGGTTCTGCTTTAGGGAACCCTGGGGGATTGCCATTGTGTGTAGGAGCAACAATTCTAAGCGAGAAAACCTGCTCTTCTGTTTACAAGGCCACTTCATATACTGGCTCAAATGTTACTCTCTGCCAGCCAACAGAACAATCCAATAACTTTGAAGTGGGTGGCTTGACTGTGCTGCAGCCAGAGTGCTGTTTAAAGATACAGGGCCCAGATACAAGATCAAATTCTGCCTGTTGAAATACACAAGTATTCCCTCAGGGGCCAAAGAAAGCTTTAGAACATTTACTAGTTACCACATTAACATTTTATGTGTTCTGTATAGGCAGAAGATTTACTCCTTCCCATGTCTTCAGCAGCAGCTTAAAGTTATCATGTATCATTAGGTATTTGGATTAAAATATTTCTTCAGGGACAATAATTAAAGTTACATACACATACCTTGAACCACCTTGTATGTGAAAAAGCTGAATGCAAACTACAGATCAGACACAGGAGAAACAACGCGATGAACAGTGGTGGTAAATGGCATCACATCCAGTCGGCAACCAGTCACTAGTGGTGCCCCTCAAGGTTCGGTGTTAGGGCCTGTGTTGTTTAACATCTGATGATGCTTAACATTTAACTGATTATCTGGATGAGGGGATTGAGTGCACCCTCAGTAAATTTGCAGACAACACAGAGTTTTAGGCAGATAGATAACTTACAGGAACAGAAAGATCATGGTATTAAGCTTTACGAAGATCATTATATTTAACTGCCAACAATTTAGATATACTACAGTCAAAGTACAGAATAAAATAGGTTCGAGTCTTCACCAAAATTAACTCCTGAAAGAGCTTGCCTTCTTGTAATTTTTTGCTGGTTTGATTCAATTTCCCCCATACAGTGAAACTGAAGTTCCTACACCACACATCAAATTAAACCACAAAATCATAAGTATTTTCACAAACATTTCAAGCTGAAGGAAAATAAATTACTATCAGATGCAACTATAAGTATTTGGTATCATGGAAAGCATTCTTCAACTAGAACAACAAAATAAGCTATGACTACTACTGAACTGGTGACTGATCAATGGAAAATGTGTCACCAGAATATTTTTAGACTACATAGTGCCTTTTAGTTCAAAGAATGATGAACAGACAATGCAACTGTGATTTGATTCACCAGTAGAAAAAAAAACACATATGCTCTTTTGCTTATAGAATGACAAATCCTACACAGGACAGCTTCTAATGCTAATATTTAATTTAGTAATGTAATCACCGAATTTTCTCCTAGATAGCTGATCTGTTATCTTGAGTTTTTCACAAATCACCATCTGTAAATGCCTATGCAATTGCCCTGTTTGAAGTTTTTCTGTATACAAAGAGCACCTGCAAGCAGGTACACACACAGATCATAAATCAGAGTCCCACTTTTCCAAGTCTAGACTACAAGTACATTTTGCCCAAACTTTAAGGTCCCAGAAACAGTGTCTCCCCCCCCTCCAACAGGAAAACCTAACCTGTATGGTGAAGCTATCCACTCTAGCAGGGGCTACATTCAGTATGTTCATGTGGCTCGTATCTACAAAGTAGCATCAGAGACCAGCTAATCCAGCAGACCAGGGATTGCTGCACTGCTTCCTTCCAAGTGAACCTTGGTAAGATTATATACTTCCACTCCGCAAAAATTAGTAGATCTGCAAATAAATCTTACGGTCATGTTCAACACAGTTTAGATACAACACCTCAATTCAGCCCTGGTATGCTTTAGTTGCACAAAATCAAGATCCTAGGTGACAGAGAGAGCCAAGATGAAACGATACCTAAAACCCCTGATTGTGCGTTACTACACGCAAAACTTATTGCACAGCCTCTGACAGACTGTTTTTCATAACCCTTCAGTTGCATCTCATTCTAACCTGCAATACGCTGAATGTCTAATATTCTGTATATTTGGGGTTTTTTTGTAAAAAGAGGACACACTACTGCGGCTTTCCCCCAGAACTTTTACAAAGCTTTTTCAAATACTTCATGTGAATTGCTGCTGCTAATGCATTATCACAAAACCAATGTCCTGCAAAACTATTATACTAACGCAAGTACTAGATCTTCATGAATATCACTGAGGTGCAGTGTCAGTGAGTGAAATTTATTATTTGCCTAAAGAGATAATTAAATGTAAATAATTTCACCTAGCTTAATTTTATTTAGCATGAAGAAAAGAGTTCCCTTGCTCTCATGTTACAGTAACACACGTTACAGAAAGCAGATGCACTATGTTTGAAACAGTCATTCAGAAATTCAGAGCCGTTATAAAAAAGAACCTTTTTAATTGAATAGCTTATAATTTTCAATTAGAAAGTTACTAACAAAAATAAATTCAAATAAAAAGCAGTATAGAGACAAAATGCAATTAAGGCCAGAGCTGAAAAAGGATTTCTAGATTCACATTTCAAAGCTCAAACGCACGCATATTAATGTTATTTGATCAGGCAGGAGGTACCAAGAACATTAACTGTTGGTATCAGATTGTTTTGGTGTTTTTCTGAAGAGACAGCTTTTTTACTTCTTATGAACAAATGCCATGGTTGACCTTTAGAATAGGGACTATTCTTGGAGCAGCAATGGAAAAGCTTCTGAAAGAAGCACTGGCAAAGAATGAATCATATATGTAAGCAGAAGTAGTTTACTCATCATATGCCTCCATAAGGTCAAAGCCAATAAACCCCTCTAAGGCCAGCATAGTGAAACAGTTTACAAAACTTTGCACAAATCTGAGGACTTAAGGAAGGAGACTTTCATATTGAGCAAATGTTATCTGGCAGTTGCATGATGATAGCATGAAGAGGCATCCAGCACTCCAGCAAGACAGCACACACAGAGTTCCCCAGCACGTAAAAGATTTTTACCAGGGCCAGTTCTCTTCATAAAAGGATACCTGGGCTGCCAGGTTCCCAGCTGCCAAATAATTGCCTGCGTTGCTGTGGATTTCAGATTATTTTTATCTTACAAGAGGGATAGGAAAACACAGAGGAAATGCAACTTATTCACCAGAACACAGAGAAAAGGCTGAGTGGCTGACAGACTCCTGGCTTATTTTATAAACATCCCTTGAGAATATTCTGCTCACAGATGTGTTTCAAAAGAACAGCAGTAGGTGGTAAACAAACACCATACGCCTTTCTCTAAGGAGCTTCAGTCCTCTCTTCCTGATCTTGAGCTATCAGATATGCAACAATCCACTGCTACAACATAGCTTCTTGAAATGCATTTTCAAGATAAAATAAAAAGTGTGTGCATGCACAGGAAACTTTCTCTTGACAGTACCTTTCCATGAAATAGGAGTGTCTTTGCATTTCAAATAAAATAAATCAGTTTTTCTTTAGCAACAAAAAGCTAAGAACCAAGAAAAACGTTTTATTCTCCAGATCAAAGTCGAATGAAATGTAATTTTTCAGTGGCAGAAAAATGTTTCCCACACACACAACTGATCAGACACATTAAAACCAAAGAATGTCATTACAAAGTAATATAATTTCCCACTTGAGACGGCACTTAAAATTTTAGCCACTTACCTATGTGTTTAAGCCAGAAACTTGCTTGATCAAATTATACTTTCTAGTCTTAACGTGGAGGAATTAAGGGAAACAGACTGGACAATTCTCTTAAAATTTGATCCAACTAGGCTGGATGGATATAGCTTGGTGGGTAACACAACATGGGCCCCTACTGCAACACTACTCTAACTGGGTTAGAATACCATTTTATTTGGCAGTGCTTACAGGCTGTTATATGCAACATATAGCCTTGTGTTCTGCTAATCAGAAGTTAATTTCACCTTGCAAAAACTTGTGTTTCACAATTAATTTGCAATTTTTCTGGGTTCAGCTTTCAAACATCTGTGCTTATTATGTTTTCCCTCTTAGATAAAAAAGATGATTTATTAGTCTAGAATTTCTTTCAAGTGAAAGTACCACAACATAGCCACCGACGTACTCCTTAATCCTCCTGAGCACCCAAACATACCCGGCTCCTGAAATCCATCACTGATGATCAGACTTCAAATATATCACTGTTCTTTTTCTGCACCTCCTCTCATGCTCCCACCCCCCACAGCATCCTATTGAAAATGTCGATCAAGCACAGAGTATTCCAGTACTGCCTGGAACATTGTACTAAGTGCACAAAGACAAAATAGTGCACAGAGATATAATCCCTAATTGCTGATCTCCTCTATTAGCCTGCTCGAGGTTCATGCTGAACATCTTGCCATTTGCAGTACACTTAGAGCTCATAACTAGTCACCCATTACAGAGAATAGGATACAGCTCCCAGTTAACCATAGTATTATCTATGGATTACTTAACCCTAGATGTCCGACCTTGCCAGCAGTGTTAAAACCACAGTTTTTGAACAGACATGGATCAGCACATGATGTCAACTGCTCTCAAGTACTGTCCTTTCTATTTTTACCGTTTATCATGCTGCTTGGCCCTCATGTAGGTATGTACTTCAGCATGTGCTGGAGGATTATTCTAAACTACCAACCGCCCTAGAGCGAGGAAAGACATGAGCTTGCATTTGAGGAATGTGTTCCAGTTTAGTACTAGAAACTAAGCTGCTCTCAGCAGGTCAGATGATACTCTGTGCTTCTGTGCCCCAATTGCTTCTAGCTACCTGGACTCTCTCATTCAAAGCTAGCAGGTTACCTCTGCTCTCCTCTGCAGCCAGCAGCAATCAAATATAATGAGACTTGAAGTGCTTTCCTATATAAGGGGCACTACTCCAATATTTGTTTTAAGGAGTCCATCTGAGGATTATAGTCAGGAATATAACCCTCCTCCCTAATCCCATCATTTTCCACCTACCTATGGGGAAATACTGTTCACTTTTCCCTGTGCTTCTGTACCTCTTACAGCCATTACATGAGTTGCCTCAACGCCCTTTAATTTGTTAGCATACAATTCCCTCCGAGTTCTGTAGCAATATGGGAACACATGAGAATACCTGGTGTAAAAATCTCCCTTGTAAAGGGGGAAAAGAAATCTTTAAGTACAAAACAAACCTGCATAATCAAGGAGCAACTCAGTGAGCCAAGGATCCACTTGAACAGATGGCTGAATGCAGCTTCTGGGTTACTCAATTTTGTGTCCTCACTTATTTACTGAACAAGGTCAGAGAGACACCCTCAAAGTTGGGTGTATGGAGACAGCTGAAAAGTCAGGAATAGGTAAAAAGGCTAGAGATCATTGGGCACTGACACTGTAACTTTTAGTAAATCTACAGAAACAGCGAGACTATATATATCAGTACCATCAGTGAAGCAGTTCAAGGTGTCTGTGACAAGTCTCCTCCCGCCACTTTCCACATTAATTTAAGATTACTTTGCAAAACAGCAGTGCACCAGCACCATCTAAAGAAATAGGCTATACTCTTGTAAAACAGCTAAGTGAACATGCTCAAAAAAACCCTCTGAGAAGTACAAGATAGCACAAGAATGAACCCATGATTTGCTGCACATAAAGGAGTCCATGGCAGAAGCGAAGGAAGAACTCAAGCCATGACCTTTAACACAAACCCTGTTTTCTTCCCTGATACCAAAGGATCTCAGTAAGCTGCCTTGAACAGTGAGGAAAAAAAAAAAAAAACACACAAAAAACACAATGTCCTTTCAGTAGATGCTCAGCATCTGTAAGAAGGACTTGATAGGAGTTCAGATTTACACTATGCTCCCACACACCACACTATTGTTCTTTTTCCAGATTTGTAGCCCCGTAAATTTAAACTGTCAGCTATGCCTCAAACATACTAGTAAAATGTTGGGGGGGGGTGGGGGGTGTCTGCATTCAGATATCTGAGTTCTCAGGGAAATTGGCCCAAATTTACTTCAAAATCTGAAGATCATAGGAAGAGTTGCCTGGGTGGAATTTTGAGCTTAAGGCAATACATAATATCAAGAAAAATTCCTGGAAATAGAGGATTACCCACAGCCTAAACAACCTTCTCCTTACAAGAACACATGCTCTGAGTAACATGCAGTAAGTAGTACTGCTGTGTGGGGTGTTGATTGAAAAAAAAAGAAAGTCTCACCTTTTCACTTCTCCACTCTAAACTAAACTAGTTCCTAGGATCTAGCGTAGAACCTACAATAAATGGAGCACAGGGTAGTTTTTTTCTCCTATAAAACTCTTTCCTGCTCCCAAGAACACCTTATTACATTCTTATGGCCAAGCTGTGATGACAGTACTAGAATTTCTTGTGCCAGCTAATAAATCCCTTTCCAAGAAAAATGGAGTGTATAGTAGGAGGGACTGAATTATTTAGTAAAGCACTTGGCACTAGAGACGTGGAACTGCCACTTTTTGTTAGCATCATCAACCTTGTCTGGTGACACAGTTTCTATATTCACGTATTTCTTGCCATGCAGCACAGAAGCGATAATCATATGAACCACTGGGTCACATGTGTCATATTTATTTCCCTCGTGTTGGCAACTCCCATCTTTTTAGGTCATCTCAGCAATCTGAACAACCCAAGATGAACTCCAGCCTAACAGCAGCTACCTGTATTTTGAATCAAATCCTAGCCTCAATAACTCTGCTCACCCCAACTCTAACACTGGAGCAGAATGCCCCCACAAAAGAAAAAAAAACAACAAGACTTGAGACTAAACCGAGGACCTTATGGTTCTCAGCAATAACCAGAAAACTTTTTAAGGCTTCTCCTCCCTAGATCTGGGCCTGAGGAACCATTTGAAAGCCAAATTTAATCTAAATATTATTTCCTCTATAAGACTTCTTAAATGTCTATTTAAATCAAAAAACTCATTTGACACATCCCAAACTGGAAAAAAAGTTATGCATACCACAGACTTGCTAATTGGCCCTCTGCCATTCAAGATTCACTCAATTTGCACAGTGCCTTGAACAGAGAAATGCAGAACCACCAGGCTATAGAGGGAACATATGCACACGCACAAAATAAGGGAATAAACATACACACACATTAGCAGTTAACACTGCTTGTGTTTTGCAGAGAAAGCTGTGGCATCCTGCTCTTGGGTTTACTTACTAACCTTTCTTGTCCTCTTTTAGCAACAGAAAGCTATAATTGATTTAGCCCCAATATGGCAGTCTGAGGCTAACTGAAAGAACAGTTTATGTGTAGCTGAGGTAGAAGAGAAACTGGGCAACTTTACTGTCGTCAATCTACTTGAAAACACACACTTGATTTTACAGACCAGAGCATTTTCACGACTGTATTTCTTGTAATCTTAATATAACTATACTAGACTTATTCTAGAAACCAGGCAAGCAGTGGATCTTTCTTGACATCAGATATTTCTCTTCACATTTCATGTTGATAGAGCAGCTGAACTTATAACTCTATCATTACCCTAAATTCTCTTATGGACTATAAGTACAGCTCCTGCACCTACACAGTACTTTGCAAAAACTGCTTTTACTTGGGTGGGAAAAAGAGTGAAAAGTTTTTATTTGATTCCAGAATAAAAACAAAAAAAAAAAAAAAGAGAAAAAAAAAAACAAGAACACACACACAAAAAAAATCCAACACAAAACAAAACAAAAAAAAAAACCACAAAGAACAACGAAAAAAACAAAAAAACAACAACCAACCAAGCAACTCTGGTGGGATGTTTGAGATGTTCTAAACTTTCCTTTCTTGAGGGAGATGATGGGCAGATCCTGAACATTTAAGGATTTGGTAAATCTACTCTTTTTAGTGCCTTCCACTAACTGTAGTACCATCACAGCCTACTCAGCTGCACTAACCAAATTTAACTGGTTAACTCACCCTGACAGCCCAGCTGGAACAGAGGAACTTTGGAAGGGAAAATTGCACCATCTGTGGTCCGTCCCATTAAGGTGTGTAGTTGGCAGTGTAGAGCACAATCTTTCTCCAGACACTCAGCTACTGAGTGTGTACAGAATGAGCACAGGCAACACAATTACACAAAATCACAAGGAAAGAGTGAGATTTGCAGTCCAGAAATGACAAAGCAATTAATCCTAGTGTTCAGACGCAAGGAGAAAGAATTCCACAGTATTCATCACCAATGACATACAAATGAAATATATTAAAAATTTCTCTTAGTCATAGAACAGAAAAAGAAAATGCAGCTTCAGCATATATTGGGCAGTCTTATTCACCAGAAACATTACCACCCCTCTCTTCCAGACCCTAATCTCTCCCACTCCTCCCCTGCTGTTTCGTATCCCCAATTGCCAATGAACCTCATTAGCCTTCCTGCATGATGCACCTGCTAACCCACCCATCCTTGTTAGCACATTGAAAAGCATCTGGTAGTCTAGAAAAAGGAAGTTTAAGCCTTTAACTCTATCCCTGCCAGATCCATTCACCACCATGCATTCAGGTTATAAACATTATCAATTGAAGTGAAATTTTCAGAATATACCATCTCAAGTACCATCTCAAAATCATACATACAAATGAACACAATGTTTGGTGGTACCTGCACACCAAGCAGAGCAGCCCATAACCAACACCTTAACACCTCTCCCCTAAGATCCTCAAGAGGCAGAAATAATTGCACTATGGAGTGGAAAATGCAAATGCAGGGAGAGTAACTGCTTTTCCTACACCCAAACATTTGGTTTTCCCAGTTTGAGTTCTGTGAACAGACCAACTTGTTCACACTTTGTACAACCTAGTCACATATTCCTATGGTCTGCTAGCTGCAGCACTTGGAGAAAGTAGACAGAATTACACATATCAGCTTATCTAAAGAGCTGGACTAAACACAATCAACTCCTTGCAACAAGACACCACTGTGGCAAATACAAATATTTTTTTTTTTTCTTTAAATTGTGGTATACAAAGCTGAGGGGAAAAAACCCAACATATGGGAAGAAAACCAACACATGTTTTAAGAGTCTTTATGAAAACAGATGGGTGAATAATGTGATTTCATTACACAATTTTAAGTTATTTTACATCATTTCAAACAAGGTGCAGGTGGAATGAAAAATCCAGTGAATTATGGAAATAATGACTACCCAAGAAGCTGCAATCTCCAGCAGACAAAATGGGTAACAGAAGAAGTATAGTCATATTTTCATGACTAGAGAATTGAGAAGTTTATACTGAGCTACTCTCTCAAGGACATGCAAGAAGTTTAATGGTGCAGTTGAGAAGTAAACAAGATGACAAGCCCCAGTCTGGGGATTTTATTACAAAGTTGAACCGTGAACATAAAATGATTTGATAAAACCATTTTATCAAAACAGCTTGACAAGAATTTGATACTTTGTTGGCTCAGACTTGATTTACTGCAGAAAACTTGTGCAAGTTATCTACAGCATTTTGTAGAGATTTTTAGAACTTACCTATTGTCATGGATTTTCTAATTCAAGTTTTCTACTGGCTTCTGCATAACCTTGTGACAGCACACCAGGCAACATACAGTTATAGTTCAAAGCAACTTCAATCACTTCTTACAAAAAGGAGGTATTTTATTCCTGTGGTAAATAGGTTAGCTCCTAGAGCATTCAATAACTGACTGCAGTTACATCTTATTTTCAGTGCCTCTTATTACTGTTTGACCAGCCTTTCCCACGAGCAAGACCTTGCATCCTAGTGACTTCAACATCCACCCACTTGCTTGATTCCAGCTTTCCAGACAACAGCTTCTACTACCTGAGGATCTGAGGCAGTCTAGGGGTGAGGAGAAAGACCAGGGTTTGTTTTCCTGCGAGCTGGTATTGCTTCATCAACCTGGCAAAGCGACCTTGGTACAGTGCAGTCTCATTCACCCAACTTACAGCAGCAATTCAAACATTCTTGAAAGACTGACTAGGTAGAGGTGTAGTTAGCTAAGGGCAAACTTGAGCACAACTAAATCCGCCTTCTACAGCTCATTCTTGGATTGTTCTCACTTCTTCCCTGCACATACCTGTCCTGGTTGACACTCTGTGTATAAGTTTCTCTTCTTATTCAAATTACGTTAAGGAACTCAGATCTGCTTAAGGACTGTTGTAAGTAAATATACATAGCTGCTATCTAAACTATTTGAATTATAATTCTATTTGCATGTGCTTACAAATATAACCTTCAACCTGGTCTTACCTTTTGCACCTTATAATATAACAATCAAGATGCAAAAGCTACCGACACTAAGTGGAAAATCCCTGTTGCTTCTCACTTGTGTCACCCAAGACTTGACAGCATAGCTTTAACATAGCAAGATGAAAGCTCATCTTAAGATAATTTTATCTACAAATAACTTTTGCCCAGAAATTATTTCAGAGCCTTCAATATATCCAAAAAGGTCCCCAGACTGAACCAGCAATGGTCTTGTCAAACACAAACTTTCTTGCCATATATACAACAGCTTTCCTTCACAGTACAACCATTAGAGTTCATTCTGCTGCCTGGAGGTATTCCCTCTCTGCCTTTTGGAGGGCTTCTTGTTCCTTTGAAAGATCTGGCATTAACCAAAAAGTTCCAAGTTACTGATTCCAGCCAGACAAAACACATATGGCAGATAAAAAAAAGAAGAGGCGCCACCCAGATAAAGTCAGACCAAAACGGAAGAGGGGAGAAGCTACCTTGCACAAAGCATACTATGTTGTAAAAAAACATGCTGTGTCATGAGCAAGTTTCAAATTTTTGAGGATGACTTCAATATAGGGCATGTGAGCAAAAAATAAAGTAAACCAATAATTGATGTAGACTCTTGGATGATACCACATGAGTTTGGAAAGTTTGTAAATGGTCATATAAGAATGAAAACATTATTGTTGAAATATCAAGCTTTTAAACAGATCTTTCAAGACCTTTTGCAATGCTTTTTATAGCCAAGCACTGCCAATTCTAGTGGTTTCAAATAAAAAATGTTTATTTCTGATATATACTTGACTTGTAACAACAATTACTTGCAATAAAGTGTAACAGAGGTGAAATCTCTGCACAAATATATACAATACTTGGTAACCCCTCCATGATGCTCAAAGGCATCAGTCTGATTATTAGTCACGTTTATAACATTTTTTAAATTTGGTTAAAGCTATGTGCAGAACCAGAAGCAGGGTTTAAAGAAGAATTACTGAGAAAATCCAGCACATATCAGCATTGCTAGGTTAAGCTATAATATAATCAATGGACAAATAAGGCTTTAACTATGTTATTTTGTGTTCTCAACCGAGTTACCTGTTTTCAGCATTTAAAAATCTTAACTGACATAGCAAAATGCATCTTACCACTTGACCATGCTTCTGTGTATCTAAAAATGAAGTCCAAAAGCTTTTGCTGATAGATCATACTGGCTTTCATCACAATGACCACCACAGAAAGAAAGCCAGTCTCTTTCTCTTAGTAAGATTTTAAGGTCTACTGAACTCAAAATTATAGTAGTAATTTTCATTTACCAAACATCTATACATGGAGTACACATCTCATAGCTTTATAATAGAACTTGATTACACAGTTCGTCTAACAAAATTCACTTGAGAATCAGCCAGCCATATGAAAGATTCTAACCCAATTTACATACATTTTCAGACATGCTTGAATAGCCACTGCATTAGCATGAAATTCACTCCTAAATTCAAGCAAGCTGACCACCACTCAGTTACCAATTCACGTCTTATCTCCTTTTCTTCTGCCATGTAGGAAAACAAGTGGTGGCCAGTTGAGTGCAAAACAGCCATTCAAGAGGAGAAGTAAATCACATCATACTAAAAACTTCCAGTAAGATACAGGCATAGCCTTTTAGATTCAGTTATTCATACAGCTTTCTCAGAATGATTTCCAGATGTAGGTGATGGGTTTTAAAAGGAGACAGGTGATAGGAGTCAGGATCTACAGGCTCCTGACAGGATACAGATCCTCACTGCTGTTCTTTGGTAGAAGAATCAAAGTTTTTACGGTAGAGTTTTATTACAAGCTTTTGCTCAGTATTCTTTTCAAGTCAAAGAAACCAAGAAGAATCACCACCTCAGCACACACAATCTCAGAATGAAATGTATACCACACAAGACTACCACATCCACGTATGTGTGAACACCAAACATGCATTGCCAGCATGGTGTGCACAAGTTCACCAATACAATTCCTTTATTTCAGACAAAACCCCTCTGGGGCCTAACAACAGACTAGTCTAGATGTATAGTTTACTCCTCATCCTTGCTCCTACAACAGGATACACTCTGCAGTTTCTGCATGCAGACACACTCCACATTAACTGTACACTCAGATATACACTTAAAAATCAATTTAGAAAGACTGTTTCCCAAGGTGGAGTAATACACTGCAGCACAGATCTTGTGGAACGTTTCCCAAACTGGAAGTTTTCACTAGAGTTGAGGTAGACATGCTGATCTTTATAAGAAACTTCCTTTAGACTTCACAGAGAAAGTAAATCAAGACCTCTCCTCATGCTGTATTTATGTTTTATATACGTATGTATACATGTTCTAAGTGTTTAATGACATCTTCAGACTAACATTGTCACCAAGATTAAAACACAGTTTTATAGATGCTGTTACAACTTGGTATTAAATGAAGATAAGCTCTTGTAGCAGAGTGTAAATTTAGTGCAGCTGCACCCTATCTGTGCTTCTTGTTTCTGTGGCCAAAGGAAAATTTCAAGGTAAAACCGAGACCAGCAATAAAAATTAAATGCCATATTGTTGTGCTGCATGTTCTCTGTAGTTGCCAGTGAAAATCAGGGAGGCCAGTCTTCAACCATTTTTTTCTGCTTTCATAACCCATTACATCCATGCGCACAGTTACCCAGGAGCATCATCCTAATTCTCTCATTTTCTACTAGTAAGCCCAGGAAACACCTGCTCAGTGGCTAGGAGACCCTATTTTATTGCCCTTCTCTTGATTTAAAAGTATGAAGCCTTCCTAGCTATGTAATTCACCTACCAAAGGTTGTATGCAAATCTCAGGACTACAGCCTGCCTGTACCAGAGAAATAATGCATCCTTCACGTGTTTCAGCAATTCTATCACCTGGCACATCATTACAAAGGGAAAAATGTCTCCATGGAAACATTCTAACTGGAAAAAAAACGTTCAATGAGCTAAAAAAGCAAGAAGTAATGAATATCAAGTTTTCCTTTCAAAAAAATGTCTCACATTCATTTCAGATTTCATTAAAAAAAACCAAAAAAACAACAACAAAAAAAACCTCAAAACCAAAACCCAAACACCCACCCACAACCCCACACAAGAAAACAACCAACTTATTCCATATAAAATATCCTGAATATGGTAGGTTTGTGTGTTACTTAAAGCTATCATCAACTGCACAACAAAAAAATTAAGTCCAGGCATTACAATTTTCACATCCCATATTTTCCTTATATGTTTTCATGGTTTCATAGTCTGCTGGAGTCACATACAGGCAGACCTAAACAAAAAGTGAAGCCAAACCCATGGTGTCACCCAGTACTGTTCTTAACAATTATGAACTTCATCAGTAGTACGGAACAATCCACAAGTATCCCATGTCCCACTGGACACAAAGTATCACTTGAGCATTTTTACAGCAAAAGTCTGTAGTACAACAGGAAAAGAACAAAAGCAGAGAAGACTGCAAAATGCTTTGTATCCCTAAAAATGAAGGAAATAGTTTCAAACAGCTTAAAGAACCAAACACACTCAGCACAATAAATAAACCCTCAATGGTGGTTTGTGTTCCACAATAAGTCCCTCCTGATACAATCTGGACAGACAGTTCATCTGAATACATAAATCAGGCAGAGCAGCCAGGTAACTCAGATAACTAAATGCTGCTAGAATTACCAGTTTACATCATGACCCCGTAGTTGCGGCCAGTTACAAGCTTCAGGAACAGGACCAAAACCACCGGAAGCCAAATTGCACATCACAGAAGAAACAATACTTTTCCGGCTTACAAAGGCAATAGTCATAGAAAGCAAATATAATTAAACAAAAATCAACCCAAATCTTCAAAACCTGCTTACAAAGCAAAACCCCAAGAGGCAAAGGAGAGCAATGGCTTTACAGAGAAGTTGTCAATGTCCCAGTATCAACCTACGCTCTGCTCTCATGAGACCCCACTTGGAGTATTTGCAGTTCTGGTGTCCTCAACATTAGAAGGGTATGGAGCCATTGGAGCAAGCCCTGAGGACAGTCACAAGGACGATCGGGGGCTGGAGCACCTCCCATATGAAGACAGGCTGAGAAAGTTGGGGCTGTTCAGCCTGGAGAAGAGAAGGCTGCATGGAGACCTCATAGCAGCCTTTCAAGTGTCTGAAGGGGGCCTATAAGGATGCTGGGGAGTAAGGATGCATTAGGGAGTGTAGTGATAGCACAAGGGGTAATGGGTTAAAACTTAAACAGAGGAAGTTTAGATTGGCTATAAGGAGGAAGCTCTTTACTGTGAGGATGGTGAGGCACTGGAATGAGTTGCCCAGGGAAGTTGTGAATGCTCCATCCCTGGTGATGTTTAAGGTCAGGTTGGACAGAGCCTTGGGTGACACGGTTTAGTGTGTGGTGTCCCTCCCATTTCTTGGCCATACACAGTATCTTAAATATACCTGATTGAGGACTTCAATGCTAAGGTTTAGATAACAGAACTTACCTGTAAAGATAAAGCCAATTCATTTCAAGAAAAAGCAATATTTAAAGATATAAAAATATCTCAAATGTAATTATTTTATTCTGCTCTATTTATCTTCAACTGAAACAGACATTTATTTTGCCTACACAGTATTTTTTTTGCTGGAAAAAAAAAAAGAAAAAAATCAGTATTTTTCCAAAATGAACTGTGTTTATTTGCATTGGCAGAAGGAAGAGCTTTTTTCTGAGTCACATCCATGCCCTGCCACCTGTGGTAAGAATCTTGTTTTGCAACAAAACTGTGCTAAATTGTGGATGAGCACTGGAAAATTTAATTAAAACTCACTTCAAAACCAACACATCCTGTAAGCATCTCAGAAAATCTATAGGTTCATCATTAAATTCATTAGCAAGTTTATAAAATCCAAAAACAAAAAATCTGCTCAAATATGCATGAACACACACACAAAAAGCAATCACCCCCAGTAATGCAAATTCTCTTGGACCTCATGCATTGTGGCAAGGCCCCCGGAGTAAGGCAAGCACGAGCGACCATCTGTTATTTTTGTCTGCAAAGCAGCGACTTCCCCCCTGATGAATCTCTGATAGCAGCCAAGCAATGGCAGCAACTGCTGTGGCAGGAACTGACAGCCAGCAGCCTCAGCCTCTATTTCTCTTTTCACTCATCCTGCATGTTAAATGGCTGCTTCAAACCCAGGAGTAGCTCTTTACATATTAAAACCAAATATGCCTTTTCTGTGCTTTCATTTAAATTACAGCAAATGAAGGGAAGTGTCAGGGAGCAAGTGAAGGGAAAAAAGAAAGAGAAAGAGTCGGAGAATGAAGAACCCCTCAGGGAGCATTCACAGTGCCAAAGAGATACTCATTTTCTAGCACCATCTGTCAAGAGCTACTTGGAGCTTTTCCTTTCTTTCTCTATCTTAATACCCTCCCCCAAGTTTTACCATCTCACTTGCTATACTAAGTGGAAAAACCTCTAGAGTTCATAGAAAAAAAAAAACCCAAAACAAAAAACAACCAAACAACAAACCACTTGTCCTTCAATCATCTGAGTGGCAAAAATGTTATTTTGGGACAGACTGGACTCTAGTGAAAGTCAACATTAGGCTCCAATTAGGTGTGGCTTAGATGCAGAAGACAATTTGCAAGTGACTGGTAGCTTCTTTTAACATAGTTATTGTACAGGTTTCAAGACAACAAACAAATGTGAGATTTGCCCCAAAAACATAGATTTGAGCCCACAGCTCAACTCTTGCCCATCCCATCCAGCTGCTGAGCAATATAGCACTGAGCCAATCACTGTGGTAGCAGAGTTGCGAAATATAAGAAATCAAGTTAGCTTGTCTGCATTATTGCAACATTTGGACACCTTCTCTCATTTTATTTAAATCTATACTTTATCTGACTTCTCACTCACAGCAATTAAGCAGCTGAGACAGGAGGGTGTTTCATAACTTCAAGGCAAGCAATACTACCTTCACAGTAGAAGTTTGTGTAGACACTTTACAGTGTAATGCAAATATTCCAATTGACTTATATTTATTTGCCACACCTAAATAATTTCTGAGAACTCTATGGAGATTGCAATAACCTTAAGAAATAACATATTTAATCAGCAGTGATGGGGACAGCAAGGTCCAGCATGGTTCTAACCCGGGAAATCCAATATTGCCATAAGGGCTAGCTGTGAAAACAGCAAGTGTGTTTTGCCAAAAATTCTGGGCATTTTTCACTTGATTTCTTCAGTCTTCAGTAAACTCCAGGACATTCTGAAATGTTTACACAAACAGAACAGAAAAAAAGACTTACGCAACTGTCTGCGAATATCAGAAGACAAGAAACTAAGGAGTTTTCCATCAAGATGGAGTACATACACCAATTGTGGAGTCAAATGCACATTCCTCCTATATGCCAGGCAATATCTTAGCCTTAGACTACAGCCTGTAAGCTTTTCTTTGACAAAAATTATTGAACTTTTAACACAATGTGTGCAGACAAAAAAGATGCTTCCTCAGGCTGCCAATAATTTCAGTGAAACACAGAGCAGAGGTTGAACCTCCGATCCAGAGAAATGCCCTAAACAGGTATGTATATGGAGAGGGAGATGAGTTATTCTCGGTTACTTTCTCATTGAGATTCTACTGGGAAACATTGCCAACAGTGCATTAGAACTAGCATATTTCACTGAAAAATTTCTCGTTTCATAAGGGAGCCACAGGTGCAGAAAAAGTTTTCCTTGTCAGGCTGAACTGAAAGATTCCCACAATTCAAAGCCATAAAATCCAGATCAAAATAAAAATTCTTCAAGACTGATATTAAAAACACTGTGACTCAATTTGTCAGCTTACATTTCAGCTTTTAAGATGCACATTTTTTCTTTCACTTTTATTATGATATATTAAAATCAGAAAGCTTACATTTACCTGAAAACTTTGGCCTTTCACTTTTTCTTAATCAAGTCTGAAGAAAAATATCCAAGCATAGATTTGATCATAAAATAAAGCCAGAACAGTAGGTAGCAGTAAGCATCAAACCTGACCTTTCAGAGGCAAGAGTGAACTTCAAATACCAACTATTTTGTCATTTTTTATTTAACAGATTCATTTTCTCAGGGATTACAGACTTCTGGGCCTTCAGCAATATTACTAGTCTTTTTATAAGGAACTTATTCCTCCCATAGCACTGCTGCATACAACAACTCCAAGATACAAGACAACTATCTACTTTACCCTACTATTCACCTTAGAACTTTATTCTGTGAAACAGAACAACCTGTGGGAACATATCAGGGTGCCAGGTCAGCAAGAAGCTGAACAAGGTACTGAAGCACCCAAACAGTTTTAAGCACCAGAATTGTCTTGCCAACTTCGTTGATACCATTTAAGCTCATGGAGATGCACATGCACTATGCTGGGGCTCACACATATTTCCAAAGCACTGCCAGATTAATAAACTTTCCTGTAGAGCCAATCAGTAAAAGTAGAGAGCATTATTATTTGTTAAGCAAAGGTTCCTAAGCAATTTTGAAAGTAAAAAACATAGTAAATTCTTCTAACTAACGGTAAATAAAAGAAATCTTCAAATATTTTTAGCAGCAGTCTACTTGCCTAGTCAGGAGTTTGATGCATCATGGGAAATAGTCAAACCATTTAAGACCAATGTCAAATTTAAGCAAAACCAACAATGTTAAAAGCTATTTGGGGAATCAAAGACAGCACTCACCACTTGTATTTCCATTCTTCACATCAAGAAATAAATTTATATTTTGAATTAAAAAAAAAAATAATTCAAAAGCTATTATTTTATTAATATTTTCACAGACTCTACTGTCCTTCCTAGATACGTTTTCTTAAAGCAAGCTTTCCTCAACTTTCCTGCTTCACCAGTTTTCTTATCCTTTGATTGATACAATTTCCCTACACTTCTGTTTTCTTTCTCTGGAGCTGTCTTGTTATTATTGTTGATTATGTTTATTCCCACCCCATCCGATTTCTTCATGTTAACAAGCTAGCTTTACCTCACTCTACATAAAACCTCACCCAACCTTAATCTTGGTTTGCTTTAGCTTGACAGCAGATTCTTCCCCTCCAAGGCTTGTGACTGAAGCTTAAACATTGCCATCTCTGTTTGGCAGTCTCTCAACTGCTTCTTAAATGAAAAACAAAAACAAAACCAAACAAACCACACAACCAAACCCCAGTATTACCTGACAGAGAAAGAAGAAACCCAGATCAGTGGGATTATTGCTTGAGTAGAAACAGCTGAAGAACAAACACTAGGGATCTAAGCTCTTCTTCCACCCAAACACTGTTTTCACTAAACCATATTTCATTTCAAAACCTTCAGAATTAATCCTGATACACTCTAGTTTAAAATTATACCATTTACTCTAGTATATTCCCACCCACCAAAGGCACAGCCAAGTAATCTAAATTGCAGTTCATGTTCTGGAAGAGGGAAAAAAAAAAAACCCAGCCTGGAGAAGCTATATAATATAGGAATTCATGAAAAGATTATTTAAATCATTATGAATCATTTCACCTCCAATATTTTTCAATCCTGACTCCATCCTGGGTAAAACCTTAGCCAAACCTACTACTTATACAGCCTGTTTATAATTTAATTTAAAAAGCGTTAACTTTCACTAACAGCTCAAATGAATATAAATATATATTTGGAAATTGTGTGCCTGTGTACATTTGAATAGTGCACATCATAGGTAGATAAATCTTTCATACAGAACAAGAAGCTAGACAAAAATACCATGCAATCACATATACTTAATATCTCTGAAGCACTCGGAAAAACTAAATTACTATGAGATACAGTGACTACCTTCCTTATATTACATCTTTCCCAGATACATTACTAAGTTTCTCCTTGATCCTTTTTAAAAACATAGGTAGGGTAAAAATATCATAGAATCATAGAATGCTTAAGGTTGGAAAGGACCTTAAGATCATCTAGTTCCAAACCCCCTGCCATGGGCAGGGATGCCTCACACCAGGCCATGTTGCCCAAGGCTCTGTCCAACCCGGCCTTGAACACCTCTAGGGATGGCACATTCACCACTTCTTCGGGCGACCTGTTCCAGTGCCTCACCACACTCACAGTAAAGAACTTCTTCCTTATATCTAACCTAAACTTTCCCTGTTTAGCTTTAAGTGCATTCCCCATTGTCTTATTGCTACAGTCCCTAATTAAGAGTCCCTGTCCAGCATCCTTGTAGCCCCCTTCGGATACTGGAAGTCTGCTGTGAGCTTCCCATGCAGCCTCATCACCATCACCATCAGACACTGGAGCCCCAGCTTTTGGGGTTTAATAAAGACTGTACACAATCTGTGCCTGATTTTGGATCTGTACAAGAAAAGAAATCTTAAAAGAGAATTTGGAAACTATTAGGTTAAGGACTAAGACGCACACCAGGACCAGACTAATACTACATCTAATCACTACAACAGGTTTTATTTCCACATATTCAATCTTCCACTAAGCACAGAAAGCCTCAATTTTTAGGTGATACTAATTCTGTGCCATACTAAAATACATCTTACGTAAGTTCTATTTACAGCGAGTTAAAGTTTAGCACCCTGGAGATTTCATCTCAATGTTGCGATCTGGAATTAGAGGCAATAAATGCTGTGAGTCTGCACCCACACTCTTAGTTATTCTATCTGCTTCTATCCATCTTGTCCAGTCTTAACAAATTCACTATTGTATTTGTATAACCAGTAGCCCAGGTACAGTTGTTTGGGAACTCAAGTACTACTTATTAGTTGAAAAACAATTGCCAAAAGTTCAGCTGGTAGCAAATTTCTGAAGTATAATAATAATGAATAATAATAAAGAAGATAATAAAGTGATCATAAATAATCATAATACAATTACCTAATCCTAACATTGGCCAGACACTTCCAAGGAGTTCCAGAGTCATCTATATAATGCCCATACTTCTACAATTGCTTGATTTCATTCATCCAGCAAGTTATAGGATAAGAGCAAATGGCCTCAAGTTGCTTCAGGAGAGTTTTAGACAGAATATTAGGAAAAATTTCTTGATCAAAAGGGTTATTAAACATTTAAACCACCTGCCAAGGGCAGTGGTTAAGTCACCATCCCTGGAGATATTTAAAAGATATGCAGATGTGGCATTTAAGGGTATGGTTTAGTGGTGGACTTGGTAGTGCTATGGTTACAGTTGGACTCAACAACCTTAAAGGTCTTTTCCAACCTGATTCCATGATTTACATGACATTATTTACAACAGCCCATAATTCAGAGGAATTATGGACACATTTTTATACCTGTTTAGTATCAGGTTTCACATGCATTCAAAAAAAAAAAATCAGAAAGATCTCAAAGCAGTATATATTACTTATCTTCATAACATACCATGTGAACCAGGAAACCTTGCGATTTGTGTAGGTTTGCAAACTGTAAATGTTTGTACTGCATGAAACTCCAAAATGAAAGCAGTTGTTAAAAATGGCAATACAGTTTGGTGTGCTTTACCTCTTCACTCCTATTAAAATGTTTTTTTCTCCAAAGGTACACATGCTGTGGCATAAGGAGCAAACTGTTGACAGATGGCATTAAAACACAATGGTCCCATAACTAAGGCTTATATTCAAACATCCCTGCCAGTTTGGAATCTAACTGCCAATAAAATGATACTGTGACATTGCCACATCCAATACTATAATATTTTGCTGAAGTAACACTTGAATCCACTAGTAAATTCTGTTCTCCCAGAGTAAAACATTTTCTTCATTCCATTCAGACACAGCACTATAAATCCACATACAGTAGTTCAGTTTTGAATGAGAACTTAGCTCTTATTCCCAAAGTGCTCTCACAGAGTTACTGACAGCATGAAAATGCCCAAGATGCATGTATTACATTGCAGCACTTGCATTTTAGCCATCCTTTATTAAAATGCAAAATGGTACGGCTGACTTAGTAAGCATTATGTTTATGAAAAGATCCAAGGGAACCAGGAGTAAAACATGCCAGCTTTGTTATGCCAATTCTGACTTCAACAGTGAAGGCATCTACTTTTTATCAGACAATAATCATCATAAACTAAAGTGAAAGACATGGAATGCTAATTCTTATTCTATCTATGGCTGCTTTTAACTGGAGATGCACATATATGAAAGGTAAAACCAACCTTGTTTCAAAGATAATGGAGACAATGGCCAACTGTTGCACTTATTACCACAAGCTGCACTGACTTTGCTTTGCTCAACACAGTCATCCCTTGAAGTCATTGTGCATTTCCTGGAAACACATGGACTGATGCCAGAAATCTTGATACAAAAACTTGTTTTTTGCTAGCACAAGGGTTTGCTCACATTCACTTCCCTGATAAACTGAAGCATATGTAAGCGCTTCTAGGACTAGGTTTTAAGTGAGTGTGTCCAAGCATGCATGTATTTATGTTTATTACCCAAACATGCGTATGTAGACTGACATTCAGACATGGAAACTTACTGCAAATATTCAGTATGTTTACCTGCGCAGATATGTGTACATAAAATGATTTCTACCTGCTGCTCAGATGTAGTCATCTCACAGCTGGACTGCAGTAATTATTTTAAGGTAGACAGACAATACAATGGCTTAAATATTTTGGGTCAGAGAACAGAGGAACAACAATGGACAATTGCTAGAGAAACCTTACAAGCTGCAACAGAAGCGCTTACCTAATTGTGGATAGTTTTCCAACAAATTTACATACATTTTTGATTGCAATTCTGGTCAAAGATCTGCTAATAAAAACAATTTCCCGAATAGTTTAAGCCTCATCAATAAGCTTGACCACCACAGCTTTCCTGGAATGGATCAATTATGATTCCCTGAACAATACTTTTATTTGGGGCTTTCAAGTGAATTGTGTGAAAAGGAAAATTCTTTCTCTCTGGCTATGTCATGGTGAAAGCAGTAGATTTTAGCTGGTCACTTAACAACTCGTATGAAATAGGTCTGAAAGGTATAAAGCATGAAGCTAGTTCCAATTTTATGTATTATTTTATAAGATAGAAAACAAGAACATGTGGACAAATACACAGAACTAGATTAAGCAACAACCAAACTTCCATCACAAGATGAGTTTAAATCATACCACCCAAGTCATGGCACTACCCCCCAGCCCATAAGCTAGACATTTCAAAAGGCAGATTCACTCATCCTGGGCTTGCATTCTGATTTATGCTGTAACAGAAGCTTCCCTCAAAATCCCATGGGATAGGCCCTTACTTGATGTATTGGTGAGCTCTCAGATCCAAAGATGGGCAGAGCATGTCTGTGAGGAGTTACACAGGCTGATGCAACTGATGGGCAGAGCACACTTAGATAACAGCCCTTCTGAGGCTAATGCATACCAGGACAGCCAAAACCTAGTTACTAGTTATTCAGTGAAGTCCAATCCTGACAATGGTCATTAGAAAGCTCACAGAAGACAGAAACTGAAATCCAGGATGACCAAAGGCCTTGTATTTGAAGGATACTGAAGGCAGTGACAGACATGCCTTGAAAGCCTGACACATTCACTCAGGAGACGTATTGTTGGATTCAGTTATTTCCCAAAGGGAAGGTCAGAGAGAAATTACAGGAAAGACTAATGACACTTTGAAGGGAGGAACCTTCAGGGCATCAGATGGAAGTAACAGAGCAGGCCAATTGACAGCAGCAAAGACAAAAGGGCTTAGTCAAGTCCAGAAAAACTGAAGAATAAAATACCTGCAAATATATTAGTTTCTCCGGCTCCCTTTTCAATGCACGGCAAAAGGCTTATGTAGGAAGCACGCATACAAGTGGACGAGGAAGGTCACATTGCTAAAACAAGTTAAAAAAAAAGGGGGTGAGTGGGTGGAGGGTGTGGAGATATGGGAAGAACCAGGAAAGATTTAATTTTTAAACCTAAAAGATGGCACCATTCTGCCCAGTACAGTGTTTCCACGTCCCATCCATACCAAAACCAAACATTTCAGGTATGCTTAAGATGTACCTCAATAGGATGCCATGTTCTCAGGCTCCACCTAACAGTGACCCATGAGCTTGCAAGGTAAGCTCTGCTAATTCACCCTTGTGCCAGAGCTGCCAAGTTTTAACTTTATGAAGCTAATAAAGCAAGTAAAAGCATCTGACATGTCAGACAGAAAGAAGCCTGAATATCTTGCCTAAGACTTCTGTGTTTTAGTAATTCTAAACAATACTAAGGTTAATCACAGGGCAAGATATATCTAAACAGTATCTAACACATGAGGGTTCAGTTTTGAGCACTTCACATGGATCAGCTTAGCTAAACATCCCTTCCCAGATTTTGAGATTATAACTGCAGTTTGTCCTATTCTTGAAAAAGGTAAGAAACCTCATTTATTTTCTCTGTCAAGATATTTTAGCAACAGAAACTGCTCAGATTTTAACAGTACAACACAAAATATGAATAGTGGCAAGGTAAGAGCATTTTATTTCACTTGGTTTCTGTAGGCAGTACTTTAACACAGCCAGGGGCAGAGGGAGATATTCCAAGTCATACAAATGCCTTGGAAAACTTAGTTCTTATCATCTGTATAGGTACTGGCCTATAATTAAACCTCAATCACCATATAAAGGGCTTTGATCAACTGTTTCAAGTAAACCACTTGAATAAAGGGAGCTGTTAGAGATTCTCTTTCCTGTATAGCCTTTGACTGTGTTCACACATAATTTGAAGGTAAGTTCCATGCAACGTCTTACTGTGAGCATATCTGTAACAATTCAACATGTTATCTTGCTTCAACACAGCTAAAAAGATACTTGTCTTTCCATTCTGAGTTCCTTCACAATCAGCGAGAGAAATATTATTTCAAAAGGTTATATCACTATTCTGCTAAATATAAGACAGTCTGTATATTTTGTGGTGATCTTAATGACAATGAAAATGTCTTGAAAGCCCCCAAAATTATTATTACACATCTTGATAATATAAAAAAATGAAGTACTTGCCCTTTTTTTTCTGAAATCTTTATACATCTATTATTAATAGTTGCAAAAGTAATTTCTACTGTGACATGCCCATAGATTAGACAGAGTGTTTGGGCAAAACTCTAATCTTACTGCATAACGACTGATCTCTCCACCCCCATCTTTTTTAAAAATGCACATCTTGACATAAACCAGCCTTAAGGAATCACATTTGATGAAATGTAAGGCTCCTCTGTGAAGGGATGCTGCTTTCCCTGGCAGCATTCTCACTTGAATATTCAAACCTAGTGAATCAAGTGAAGCACAATTTTGAACAGGGACATCATTGCACAGTCCTAATATCATGGGATTTCATCAAAATACATTTCAAAGCAGAAAATCCCCATAAGCAATGCATGTGTAAAACGAAGTGTATACTAAGGTGAAGTCCTAAATGTTAGTATTTGTGTGACCAACGACCTCAAATACAAAAGGCCAATCAAGTCTGCACTGCTTTTCTATGTACTAAAATGAGGTTTTCATGTTCCCATCCATTCCTCTTCCATATGTTGTCTTCTATGAGACTTTCTTATTAGATACCTGGCAGTCAGTAGCCTGAAAAAACCAAACAGATTTCAGGTGACCAGCGTTCCAAGATTTTTTTTCTCCTTGTAAGGTTAGTGGCAAAATTTCAGTTGACTTCAGTGAAGAAGTGGTAGGTACCACCTATTCTGAACTTGCAATGGAATTTACCACAGTCCTGCCTTTTAATGCAAGAAGCATTAATACGTCTGTATGTGATTTAGTGTGTAGTTAATGCTACAATTTATTTCATGGTTTGGCTTTCCTTGTCACCATGCACTCGAGTATCACAACCAGAAGCATCTAGACATGGGTACAAGCATTTCACCATAAGTGGAAAGATTTAGAATTACTTCATTGTCAAGAAGGTTCATTCTTTGATAACATGTTTTCTTGTTAAGCGAATGGCTGCAACAACAAACTGCCAGGTTACTATCAGTGGGTGTCAGTGAAGACTGTGGCAGCAAGAAATTAAAGCAAATGAAGAGATGAGCAAAAATTAAGAGAATAAGGTAGTCCTGCAGCCACCACGCGAGCTCCTACAGCTCTATCTTAGTATTAATTGTCATTCAATTCCCCATAGCGTTCTAAAACCTAGATGATCAGATAATAAGAGGTTGAATGGTACGCATAACATCAAGCTGATTAAATTTGTTTACTGATAATTCTTTCAGGTTCCCATGAATACCATGTAATTTTCAAGGTTTATTTCAAACAGATTTTATGTAATGTATTATTGACAACATCCTCATGGACCATTTCTACAATGTCATGCAGGATAATTATTTCACAACAGATTTTCCAGAGTCCCTGATTCCTGTTGGGATTTGCTTTTGCATAAATTACAGAGCAGAATATTTAATCAGTGTCCCCATTAGAACCCTATGGCTATTTTTAGGAATAAGGAATTAAAGAACAGAGAGTTTTCAGGAGAGGCAAGGGGAAAGAAAGCAATATTGGTATGACTGCAGCATGAATATTTTCCTCAGCAAGTTTTCTAAAGTACAGAAAAGCTAAATGCTGTCCTGCAGCATGTTTGCCTTTTTTTAGAAATAAACACTAGCATTAATCTTTTGACGCCATTAAATATTTATGTTAACAAATCACATAACGTGGAGTTAAAAAAAAAATACCATTTAAACAACATTACCTTTAAGGTTGCTCCAAAAATGAGTTAGTTTCTCTAAGAATTCCAAACCAACAGTAAAACCAAGAATTATAGCTATAGGAATTTTACATATATTTAATATATATATCCACACAGAAATAAAGACTGGACAATCACTTATCTCTTCATTATGACAAATTTTTATGCTTCAAAAATATTTTTCTTTCCTTATGTAACCTGCTCTAGCCTGAGCATCAGAACAGCATACTGTGCTTACTGTTTACAAAAGACAACTACGGTCCTGTGATTTGGCAACATCTCAAGAATAAAAAAAATACGACCCATTTTTCTACTAGATTGCAAGTTGCCCACTAATGCCTGCTCACAACAGAGGGTTTAAAAGAGTTAAAACCTGAACCTTTCTGACTGATGGGAATCTGGGTTTCCCTGAATAAGGACCAAATGAAGTATTTACCATCTAGAAGGGCACATGCTGTTACTTTGTTAGAGTAGCGAAGGGTTTCAGGACATCAGACCATACTGAGTATCAAGGGAAAGAAGGAGCATCACTGTTGTGTGGTATGCAGCAGTATCTTCATTCTTATATATTAAGCCTCTGTCAGAGAGGAGAAGTGTGTTGCTGCTAGAGGTGAAGGGGCCCAAGTACAACATGAGCCTAAAATAAAAGAAATGGCTCGAGGAGCAGATTTGGTTGCAATTCTGTCCACACAAGATATAATAAAGAAATCGTTACTAGCAGTGGGAGACACAAAAGGCAGCACAGGAAAGGCTGTATGTCACTTTTTAAGCACCAACTCCACCCAACTTTCTCCAATAACTACAATGCACAGGGAACAGCAATTTTGACAGGTGGGGCTTAACCTGCAGTGCTTGTCAATCTGAGCTGAACGGCAGACTGTCTTTGTGACCTGCTCTCAACTGACAGTTCAGATGCAAGGACTCAAATTGGTACAGTACTCCTGTGCTGCATATGTGACTGCTTGAGGGTCCCATGTAGTAACCAGTGAATGAGATTCAGTTTTGTCCACTACCCAGACCTATTGCTATCAGTGGAGAGTATGTCAAGAGCACAAGGTTAAAAGTGGTATGAAACTCTACATCCTTCATACCTTTCCCCATAGTATGCATACCCGTAATACCAATACTGTTCAGAGAAGACCAAGACCTGATCATGATAGTTCATATATGTAAACAGTCATGCAAATATAAAAGCTGGCATGGCTATGGCTTGCCATAGCATGCAACCTACAGCACAAAGAAAAATGACGTGCCAACAGCCCATTGGCAACCAAGAGTTGCTAGCTGGTGGCAGTCAGGGTTTGGTCAGCAGCAGCCCGGACAAGGATCTACCTCTGTGCCTGGTTTTCCATGGAAAAATATTTCATCACTTTTTTCATTACAAAAGTCAAAAGTAAATTTATTATTTCTCCCTCAGACATGCATATACTCAATCAAATGCACTTTGTTAGAATTAGAATCTTCTACCTCCTAGTGCAACAGAGGACTTAGGAACAACAGAATCATGATAAGAATTTACTGCAGCAGCTCCAGGCATGGGTATGTTCTGCCTCCGCTACTTCAAACCAGCCTGCAGCTTGGGAGGCTGGCAAGCATGAGCCAGGTGGGATGAAACCTGGGGCAAGGTGAAGGGGCCCCACATTGTCTCTCTTGTCAAAAAGAAAACACATATGAAATTTATAAGTTATGCCCTTTTTTCTGTAAACCAGCCAGGGTTTTTCTGCAACCCAGCCAGGGTTTTTCTGCCTGGGATAATGGCTTCCACAGACCAACAGCTATAGGCATGCTCCTGTGTCTCAGTGTTTTCCTTTTAGAGTAAGCACATGGCTCATACTGCCGGCACTAGCTGTGTCACCTCTCATCACAGTCACACAAACACCCATAGGCTGACAACCACACAAAAGGACTCCTTGTGTGAATTTTAGCACACAGTTAGTGCTGCTGCACAAACACTTTAAAAAAACTAAACAAACAAAAAAAAAAACCAACAAAAAGAACCCCACAAACCCCCTGCAACCTAACAAGTCAGCTCTTTGGCACACAAGTGACAGCACAAGGGTCTGCTAACATGTGATGAAGCTCTTGAGGAACACAGGTCTAGAACAAAATAAATGGGAAGTAAACATCAGTGGACAAAAAGCAGCAACCTGTCATCATCACTTCTTTCCTAAGAGATGAGGCTTGGTAAATCAGGGTCTTCTAACAACTGAGTCTGGCTGGACTGCATGTTTCATATGTATTATTAACAAGGATTAAAGCTCATTATTCCATGTGTTCCCCACCCTGGTGACTAGGGCAATGTTTGCCAAGAACAATGCCAGCCAGCTCATCCTGCTCTTTAATCAGCAGAGAATAGCTTTTCCAGCTGTAACTTATAACAGGCAGAGAGAAAGATCAAATTGGAGACTTACGAAAGACAGACACTGCAGAAGTTAAGTAAGGTGCAGCTAGAGATCAATGAACTCCTCCATGAAACAGCAGGGCTGTGGGATGTAAAATGGTACAGTTGCAGAGACAGTCAAACATCAGTGGCATTGGGGTAGAAGAGAAAGAGTGCTGCTTCACAGTGGTCTCAAAGATAATTTATAAGAATGAGTAGTTCAACTATATTACAGGAAGTTAAACAGGTTCATATTAATGTGTACAGGTCACTTAAAAATAAATTAAAAAAAAAAGGCCAAAACCATGCAATTTTGCAACTATATCTCTAAAAGGACCACAGCACAAGGGTAAGAAAAAAAACCTAGTAATCCCCCCATTCTAACTGATCTGCTTAAAAAGCCCCATCTGTCTGAAATCTTATCACTCATCTTGGTCTAGATCCAGATCTGAAATAAATCAGAAAATGCTTTATCCTCCCAGTGCTTTGAACAAGTTTTAAATCTGTCCTCCCAGCTGAGTACATGCACCATTATAGCTATTCTTTGTATCAGACTGGAGCACAGCCAACATGTCACACATTTCACAGTCAATACTATTAGCTCCTTTGCTAAAGCAGTTTGCACCACTAAGTATTTAGGCAAATAGGGTCAAGGCTTCAGTTTGTGTGTGCTTGAAAAAAAGAAAGCACAACTCTGTGAAGTGCTGATCCAAAGCCCAATACAGCCAGTAGAGTTCTCACCACTCAGTTAAGAGCTGCTTATTGTTTTATTCACCCTAATAACAACTACCAAACCACAGTCGCGCTTATACGAGGCTTACATTGTCTGGCACAGCACAGCTGGGCATAGCCCAGCACAGGCAGGGCACGGCCTGCAGCACCAGAGAGGGGACAGGGCAGCCCCAGGCATCTCCCTGAAGCAAGGAGAGACTGCTGCCAGCAAGGTACAGGCTAGAGAGCATGGCTACAGCTGTGACTGCACCTTTCAGCCCCGTTAAATGGATTTAAGGCCAGACAATGCCTTCAAAAAGGTACGCCCACTATCCAGAACTGTGAGAACAAGTGTCAAGCATTAGTGTTTATGATGGGGACCTTAATGGAAGATGACTCTTATCAGACTTCCAACCCCACCAGCCCTCCCCACCTCCTGAAACAAACAAAAAAAACCCCATGCAAGAAAACAATACTAATCAAGTCTGCCTCTAATGCCACTGTTTGAATGGAAGCAGACATCTAAAACACTAGAACCAAAAAAAAAAAATCACTTGTTTCCCCCACATATCCATTAATGGGTTTTTAAATGCATGGTATGAATGAATCTCTACCAACTTCTGTTATTCTCTGTAGCAACACAGTAGTAATACATAAGAGAAGACAATTAGAAAACAGTGCACACAAAAACAGAACACATGCAAACTTCGATAACTGGAGAGAGAAGGTGGAAGAATTAGTGTAAACTATTTAGAAATTACATGGTATGAAAGAAGGTAGCACTCCCCTGTGAATTAAAGTGTACCACAAAAGCTTTTGTTTCCTTCTGAATACATACCTGCGCAGGCTTATTGGGTGCGCATAGACATGTTTTGGTAGCAATGGGGCTACAGGGTTGTTTTTTGTAAGAAGCTGCTAGAAGCTTCCCCCATGTCTGATAAAGCCAATGCCAGCCAGCTACAAGACAGACCAACATATATTTGGGGGGGGAGGGAAGAAGGAAGGGGGAAGAGTGGGCAAGTGGTCGACTGTAGCTGGCAGAGCAGTGAGAATAAGTGAGAGCAACAGCTCTGCAGGCACCAAGGTGAGAGAAGGATGGGGAGGAGGGGGACAAAGCGAAGGAGCCGAGATTCCCCTGCAGCCCATGGCACAAACCACGGTGAGGCAGGCTGTGCCCCTGCAGCCCATGGAGGTTAAGGGTGAAGCAGATCACCACCTGCAGCCCGTGGAGGACCGTACATCAGAGCAGGGGATGTGAGCAAAGGAGGCTGTGACCCCGCGGGAAGCCCACGCTAGAGCAGGCTCTTGGCAGGACCTGTTGCCCCACGGAGAGAGGAGGCCACACTGGAGCACATTTGGAAGATGAGTGGGGGACTCATACTGGAGCAGTCTGTTCCTGAAGGACTGCACCCATGGAAGGAACCCACACGGGAGCAGGGGAAGAGCATGAGTCCTCCCCTGAGGAGGAAGAAGTGGCAAAGACATGCAAACTGACTGCAACCCCCATTCCCCATCCCCTTGTGCTGCTGGGGTTGGAGAGAAGGAGGTAGAGAAAATCAGGAATGAAGTTAAGCCCAGAAAGAAAGGAAGCATGGGAGGACGGTGTTTCAAGATTTGATTTTATTTTCTCATTACCTGGTTCTAATTGCCAATAAATGGAATTAATTTTCCCCCAAGTCAAGTCTGTTTTGCCCATGACATTAATTGGCGAGTGAGCTCTCCTTGTCCTTATCTCGACCCATGAGCTTTTCACTGTATTTTCTCTCACCTATGCAGCTGAGAAGGGGGGTGATAGAGCAGCTTTGGTGGGCAACCCCAGTATGCCACAGGGTCAACCCACCACAGCATAAAGTATCATTTAAATCCAGGTACACCTCACACTAAACCATCCCACACAAGGCTTCATCCAACCTGGCCTTGAACACCACCAGGGATGGAGCACTCACAACCTCCCTGGGCAACCGATTCCAGCGCCTCACCACCCTAACAGGAAAGAATTTCCTCTTTATATCCAATTTAAACTTCCCCTGTTTAAGTTTTAACCCTTTACCCCTTGTCCTGTCACTACAGTCCCTGACAAAGAGTCCCTCCCCAGCATTCCTATAGGACCCCTTCAGGTACTGGAAGGCTGCTATGAGGTCTCCACGCACCTGAAGTGTAATTTCTGTGCCTAACAGATACTTTAGTATACATTTTCAAGGTTATTTTTCTATTTTTCCATTTCCCAATATAGCACCTATGTTATTATATATGACCCTATTCCCATAACCTTTTAAGATTTTTAAGAGTTGGACGGCCTTAATAAGGGTCTTCTAGCTTAATTGCATAACTGAGTGCACACTGGCATGATTTCCACTTAAAAACTTTAAATCCTACACCTTTATTCTGGGCTTTGTTCCAATGTTGGTGCTAGGAACAGGTCAAAAACCATCCTGTTCCTCCCCACTTCCTTGAAATACAAAGCTACCATAACTTCCTCACACACAGCCTAGCATAACAAGCAGCTGGTAATCAGTGACTGGCAAACCCAGTTGCCATATCATAATTTCTACCCATTTTTCACTGCCACATGGCAGACTGCAAGGTTGTAACCTGCTTTGGAATTAAAGATGTCCAAGACACAGACCGTTTCCCAAGGACCTGAAGTCTGGGGGCTGGGAAGAAGGATGAGGAAGAGCACACAACCTAAGAGACAAGGCAGGGCTCATCGAAGAGAACTTGTGTCCTGCTCCCAACTGACATGGAATTACTGGCAAAAAGCCATTTTACTTTCTTTCCTCACCTGTATTTCTGCTCCACATCAATTGAAAATACAAAAGTTAGAAACTAGTAGGTTGGACAGGGATAATTCACATGTTATCCAGATAAAGGCAATTCAGCAGGTTTCGGCTTTTCAGTATCATCATTTGTCAGAGGGAATATGACAGATAAATCCAATGACATAACACAGATGTTGGCTTTCCAACCCACAGCCAGTCACAGCAGTGAACAAAATGAAGGCTGAATACCAAGCTTAGCCTCTTTCAGAAGAGGAATTCTTACTGCAGCTCTTGATCCCAAGACCTCAGTTTTCCCAAGAAAAAAGTTTCTACAGCATATTTATGCATTCATTTGCTTGTCCTGTTTCATTTTTCCTAGAGAACGCCCTGAATATAATTTATCTTTCCAGGCTGACACCTGGACACCTCCATTTTTTTTTTTTGTTGCTTTTTTACAGCTTTATTTACTTAATTTTTTGTTTTATTTTTTTTAAACACATGTTAATTCTAGTGGGTTTATCATAGAAAGCTTACAGTTCATAACTTCAGAAGAAGGTATAAGTTGATGAAAGGATCCACATCTTGAAGCAGAGAGAACAGAACCTAAATTAAAACATTGGATCAGGCACCAGCTTTTCCTCCAGCCCTTCATGAGCCACAGTCTCTTTCTGTCCCGGCTCCCTACCAGGAAAATCATTAGCTGAATAAATGATAGCTAAAAACCCATTAAGTCAAGTCAGATTTACTAAGCTTGATCAATTAGATTTCCAAGTGTGAAAAGTTCCTAACTTACAAGTCTTAAGGAGGAAGCTCCTTCTGCCAAATATATTAATTTCTGATCACTGCCTCCTTTTTCAAATCCCTTCTCAATTTTTTCTTCAAATTGGGAGGTTTGGGGGAGGTAGAAGGAATAAATTAGACTTCCTGACATTCACTGCAAGACTTGTCCTTCCGCTTTCAATTTTAATTATTTATTTCACTTTTTCTTTCCTGATCTCGAACCCCAAGCAGGGAAGGAAAAGCAAGAAGGAACCTGCTAGATAAACACAACTGGATTTCATATTGCTGATTTGGTTCTTTTTCCCAGGGTTCATACCAAGGCTACGGTGATACTGCTGGCTGTAACCATTCAAGCTCAACAGCCCAGTGGGACCAATTACTGCATTTACAGTAAAACATGCAAGGAAATGTATCTCCCTATCTCCATATAGCCAAGTTTACTGAAGGATAACCTACTACATTACACAGATTAATACTCCAGTGACTAAATTAATCCTTAGAATTTCACTCACTACTTGAGGCTTATAAATTTTAATTGGTTCTAAACCACCACATGAATTTATGTGAATGTATATTGATGAAGTAGAAGGGTTCAGAAATTACTCTATTAAGACTCAGAACTCAGAGATAACAGTATATGTTGGGACCAATTTATAAGCATTTATAAATGTTTGCAAAGCAGGATTCAAACTTGTTTTAGAGGTGCATTATCATAGTTTACATATAACTCCACTGAGGAGGAAAGCTGCAGCGTTAGATGAGAATGAAAGGCAGCTTCAAAAAATGAAATGTTCCTGTTTTGCTAAAAGATAGATCCAAAGCTGAAGGGTAAGCAGTGCTTGTGCAATTTTTGATTGTACCATTATTGATGACAGTCAATCAATACTAGCAGTACAGCAATCGGAACAGCTTTCTGATATGCTGACACCCTGGTACACCATGCAAGTGTTTAGTTCTGTAACAATGAAATACAACACCAGATTTCTAAAGGGATTAGAAGTGCTTAACCATACGAACTGGCATCTTTGGGAAATGATACAGCTTCAGAAAGTTTCGTCATCAGGACAAAACTTTGTCTCTGGTATGTGGTTGTTTACCAAGACTCACCAGTTCACTGGTTGAACCTTTCAACAGTGAATCAAGGCAGAACTGGCTCCTTAAAATGCTATAAGAACAGTCTAAAATGTTCTTTTTTTTTTTTTAAACCATTTACCATAATATGGTTTGTTAATCCTGAAACATAGTGATGATTGAGTTACAGTAACACAAAGTGTTCTACTACTGCCCATGACAGCAGGGGCATCCATTACATGTTACCCATCTTTGTGAAATACAGCAACAGTTAACAAGGCGGAGAATCAGAGAACCAACCTACTCTAAAATAATTCATGTAAAGACTTCTCAAAACCAGTAACATGAAAGGTCAAGTCTATCTGCTTTCTCCTGCCCAAAAGTAAATAGCTTACTGAAAGCCAGGAAGCAAAACAGCTAACAAAGGACCACTTCCCATCCTTGCATGACAGTTATGCACATTTTCAGTTTACACATGTGACACACAAAAGTAATTCTGACACCACACTAATCAATTTCATATACTAGGAATCTAAATAATATATGAAATAGTGGGAGGCTGCTTTTTTTCATACTTCTTTCCACATCTACAGAAGATTTCCACAAACATTTCCAATATGTTTGTGGAAAATCAAACATCTTAGAAAAGGTGTCAGAAATTCCCTTAACTTCCAGTAGTTAATTATTTGGGATGTCCCATTCAGCATCATTAGGAGTGAAGCTGCTGTACAGAGGAAAAAGGCCCTAAGGCTAAAATGGCCTATTGAGTCTTCAACAGAGCATCACTGCAAATATTTAGAGGGGAAAATACCTGGTGCATCCCATGCTCAGACTGGCTTTTCAGACCAGAATTTCAAGCTTGTGAACAGACTCCTGTATTCATTATAGCATCTAAGGCTAATAACTTTAGCCTCTAAGACAGTGATACTTATATCAATAATATTAAAGAAATGATCCAAGGTCCATCCTCAGAAGTCTTTGGCATCTGTTATCATTTGATTAAACTGTGACTAAAAGGCAGTATAGGCTGCCCTTAAGGCAAACTCCTTACAACTGGAAGTACAGACATCTTTCATTAAATGTTGGGAATGCCTTGGAACACTGACAAATACTGCTGAAAAGGGGAAGTAACCAGTAATTTTACAGTAACATATGCACCAAGCTGTATAGCCCTATACGCCTTCATTTTATGCCCTATATCTGTGTATGGTGTTACCAAGCTAAAGCATAACTTAAAAAACAAACCTATACAGCCTCCAACTTGTGGGAGATGACATACAGAATAAACGGAGACTGATTAAATAGAAAAAATTTTGCTTCCATAGTAAAATTTTAGTTTCTAGGCTAGCTTAAAATACTGCTTGAACTAGATAACATTTTTGTATAAAGCCATTTCTTGGGTCAAAACCTAAGGAGTTAATAAGTGAAAATAATTACAAAAAAGAGGCTTTATTTCTAGTTATTTCCTCCTAATGTATTTATTCACTTCATAGCATACTATTTTTAGCTTCCTATATTCTGTTTTGCTTGTATTTGACACAACAAAGAACAACTTCAAGTACAGAGGCAAATTAAGCTGCCTTTTTTTTCCCTAAGAAAAGTTAGATACTGTTTCACTCACGCATTTCTTTTTGCTCTTTTAAGCATTTCCAGATGCTGAATAAAAGTAGTGCAGCTTCAGCAGCCTTAAACAAAGATCCCAGAGTTTTCTTACCTTTACCTGAGTTTAGGACTCCTTAAGGCTACTCTCCTTGAATTTCTAGCTAAGCCAATAATCACCAAAGCATTCAGACACATACCAGCCAAGCAGTTGTCTCTTCCATCTTCTTATATAGAGAAAATGAGCCTGTGAACATTCAGGCATATACTCCTAATTCTTCTTTCTCTGGCCTTTCAGACTCAAAGCAACCATCAAAGTAAAAGGCGTAGGCCCTAAGACTGGCAGTAGAAAAAGTCCCCTGTCTCACCTGGCTCTGATAAAAAGCAGCTGTTTTACACCACTGACCTGCTGTACAGAAAACAAGCATCAGCTGGGCCTATTACAGAATCAGTACCTGCAGCTGGGTCGATACAAACCTTCACATCAGGGTTAATGCTGATCAACCTGTAAGGCTGTTCAGCTTGCTAGAAGGAGTCTTTTGATAAATGACCTGTCTTTTTTTCATAGAATAAATAGAGAGGAAAAAAGATATAATTGAATTTTTTCTTCAGTTTTTCAAGAAACAGCCTGAGCTACCTTAGTTATACATAACACTGTTCTAATTGTTTCTATTCTTAATGTATCTGTGTGTTTTTATACCAGCTCTCCTGGGTGAGATCTTGGCACTTCAAGTAACTTAGTAATACAATTAACATCAGTTATGCATTTGTTTCCTTTGATAAGAGAAGACCATGTAATAGAGCATTTTATGATCCTTGGTATATATTCCACTGTGTTGTCCTCCATTTCTGTTGTTGCATCCTATGTGTCAGCTGAAAATCAAAAGATGGCCCTTTATTTTAGTTTCTCTCTCAGGTACTATCCAGTCCACCCAAATAGAAGGCTACAGAGTTCTCTTGTTAAGAGTTTAGTAGGGAAAGAGCATCACCTTTTCCAGGATTCTTTATTGCTTTGGCAAACATTGAAAAAGGATACAAAAATTAGCCCATTCTTTCTCTTCCAAAAAGTGGTGAGCCAAAATATCAAGAAAATAGAGCACAAAGTTTTTCAGAACAGTCTTGGCTAGACACATTACACAGATCTAGTATATTCCATCTAGGCCAATACACTAATTAGATAGTAAGTATTAGAAGATCTCTGCTCATTCATTTGACTAAATGAGCTAATGCTGTCCAGACATTAAAATACAAGGAATGAAAGCTATATGCAAACAAAACAGCTGTAATGAATTTCTGATATATACTTTCAGGCTGAATATGGCTACAGGATATTACTCTAGGGTAGCAAAAAGATTTCCTTTGCACAGCAGCAATAATCTATATATCCACAGAGAATTTAAATACATGATTGAGATCTGCAACATACTTTTTTCACTGCAGTTGTAGACACAATGTTGCAGCTAGGCTTCTATTAGAAACCAGCATCCCTGAATTCACATCTGGTCTTCAGGAAGACATTCTGTAATAAATTTTATGGAGAAATAGACAAAACGTGCTTAAAGGGTTGGCAAGAATGAGAGAAAGAAGCAGCCATTTGAATTCAGTCTAATTCATCTGCTACTTTTCAACAAAATATAATACAAAGAGAAAAAATTGAGCTTTGAGATCTTATATACCTAGTAAATCAATGTAATCCTTTTTTAAAAAGTCTTTTTAAATTGTTTATTCAGACCAAATCTTTCTAATTTTGAGTTATTCTTTTTCTGTGAAAAAATAAAGCACTAGAGCTTCCTTCACCCTGTCACAAAATCCCTTGCTGACAGCAGGTCTTCACTGTAGCTGTGACCAGTTTTTGAGTACAGTTTTTTTCTGTAATTCAGATTCTGTTCTCTAATTTGTAATAGTAGTTTAGCAGGTCACAGAAAAGGATGGGAATGCCCACTTTACATCCCTTTTTTTCTGATGTATCAATGGGAGCTTGCGAATTGTCAGACCTGTTTGCCACTCAAACAGCAAGAAAATAGGCATGCATATGCCTATGTATATGTATATGCAGTGCTTGTATATGCGTATATGCCTATGTATATGCAGTGCTTGTATACATGTCTCTACCTGTATGCATGTTACCATACAATGAGCATACAAATAATAGCAAGGCGTCTGAAGAATCAAGGTTTTTCCCACAGCATATGCTTTTTTGATAAAGCAACGTGACAAATTGCTATAGTTACCTTGACTGGGTACATGTACTTCTCAAAGACAGGCATGTGAGAAGTAAACACCATCCCACCTAGGCGCTTCGACAGATTCCTGCTAGTGGCATGCCTTTTCTTCACTACTTCCTACATGGCATAAACTGGAAGGATAGCCTTACAAAAGCCTTTGGGAAGAATGAAGTAAAACCGTTTCATTGCCACTCTTTAGCCTAATCAAACGACTGTACTTTCCAAGTTTACAGAGTCTTGCTGGTATCCTGGTCCTGTATTTGGAGAATGTGTGACTGCTGTGTTAACATTTTGCTCAGCTCCCCCAAATTAATATTAAGAATTCACATTCTGCCTGCAATAACTCAGATGGAATCCTTATATTACTGTGTTTATTTCTTTTTCGTTTTATCTCCAGTTAGAGAAAACATTTGTATCAACATCTTCAAACATGTCAATGACCATTTCATTTTCAAGGAGCTGTTCCAAAAAAGTGGATTTCTTATGGTGTTGGATGCTTGTACTCTTCCACATGCATCCAAGTGATAGAAATCATATCATTTACCCTTACCTATGAGATATCCCCTAATTTGATATAAAAGTATAAAAATATTGTGAGAAATAGATCTTAGCAGAATTTACTGCAGATGCCCTACAAGCCTCTTCCAGTGGAATCATTTATCAAATATGTGAGAAGATGTCAGAGTGAGGATTTCTCAGCCTTGCCCTAAATTGCATTTTATATTTGGATTAATGAATGAAGTAATAAATCAAGAAAGACTGCTGTACTCCGATTACTCTCAGTTCCTCACATACAACTTCTTTTAATGTCTTACCTGTAAGGCAATGGAAAGAAGCAAGGAGGAGAGACAGGACAGAAAAAGGCATGACAAGAGAATCAACTTTTCTTTTTGTAGTGATTATACAATCAATAAAGAGTAAGCAGCACAAGGTATTTGAACTGTTGCCTAAAAGGTGGGTGGAAAACAGAACTCTTCCCCCCCACACAAATACCCATGTAGGCTCTGGAAATGTGTTTTTCAGACATTGCACAATTACTGGCCATCTTCTAGAAAGAAAATACAGGTTTTAAGCCCTATTGGTTCTTTGTCTACAGCAAAGAATAGAAATACATCCCACAAACCTAGGCATTATAATAGGTCTTACTCCCTTCAAAGCAGTCAACTGCCGCTTTACTACTGTCACTAATTAGATATAGTGCTAAAGGTCTCAGTTACAACAGAAAACAGCATCGATTTAACTGTCTAATCAAGCTAAGAAAACTTGGTACAAGATGAACTGAAACCAAGTGAGAACATGTACATGAAGGGGTTATACCTCTTACACAATTTATATTTTTTTTTAAATTATGTGAATTTACCATACATAAAAACCCCAAATGTCATGGAAATGCATTAATTTTCATAGTCTACACACAGATAGCTCTTAGCAGGTAGTAGGCAAGTAGAATCCAAGTCTTTTTCTAAAACTTTAATAGAGCAAATCTTCTTTCTATATCTTTAACTTTTTTCAGACATCATAATATCTTTGGGAAGGAGTGTAAATGAGGTAGAGACATTTCTGGCTCCCAACAATGGAGGACTATATGACTTGTAATCACAAGTGATCTGACAATGTTTGCTATTCTGTCGCTGGAAAATCCCCCTTGCCCATCCCAAAGCTTTTGTTTTCTTCCTATCCCTCATTTGCATTCTCTCTTTCATCCAAACAACAACACAAGTTCAGCATTTGGACAGGTTGTCATCAGTACCATTCCTATCCTGAGGGCTAGATCCATGATGTACAATTGTTCTTCACAGCCTCTTTCATCTCTCCTGTATAGCATAAAGGGGGATGCAAAAATATTTCTATGTTTTTACATGCACACTACTGTAGAAACAGGGGATAACATATTTTAGCATTCAAAAGGGTGGAGGCCAGATTAATGACAAACCTGGAAGAAACAGAATAGATAGCCAGGAAGAGATGACATACGGTGCAGGAGAACGGGTTGTGAATTGGTGCTGAAACAAGCCATGTTAGCACTGATGTCATGAAGTCATAGAGTGTTTGCATACCACAGCAAGTGTTTGTTTTCTCCTTAGGGACAGTTTGTGTTTGTTGTAGCTGACAAGAAGTAAGACGAGGAAGAAAGAGCTGGTGTGTTTTAAAGTATGATGGGAAAAAAGAAAAAAAACTGTCTTTTATATTTTCTTGTTGCTTGGAGAGTAGTTTGCTCTCTGCAATTTAAACAGGTTGTAACTGTGTGTCCTGGGTTTACCAGGAGCCGTTTTGCTCCTTCTTAGTAACTGGTGCAAGCTCTGTGTTTTGACTTCCAGCCTGGGCAGAGAGCTGATAATACCGATTGTTTTTAATTGTTGCTAAGTAATGTTTATTCTGGCCAAGGACTCTGTGAGTCTCATGCTCTGCTGGGGACGAGGGAGGCCGGGAGGAAGCAGAGACAGGACACCTGACCCAAACTAGCCAAAGAGGTATTCCATACCATAGCACGTCATGCCCGGAGGGGGAACTGGAAGTGACCCGGGAGGGGCAGGCTCTGGCTCTTCGGGGGGGTCGAACTCGTTCGGCGGTGGTATCGTATTCTCTTGTTATTTTCTCTTATCAATATTATCATTTGTGGTAGCAGCAGTGGTTTGTGTTATACCTTAGCTACTGGGCTGTTCTTATCTCAACCCGTGGGAGTTACATTCTCCTGATTTTCCTCCCCATCCCTCCGGGAGTGGGGAGGGTCGGGGGGGGGGTGAGTGGACGACCTGTGTGGATTGGTTTAAACCACGATACTGTGGAAGGGTGAAAGTCCTTCAAAAGGAAGGATATAGGGAAACATAATAGGAATTGTAGGCTAAATTCTGAATGCTGAACTGGCCAGGATGCTTTCTGACAGAAGGCTCTTCAAACTTGAAGTCAGACACACGCTGGAGATTAGGAGAGCCATGTGCTAGTGATTTCAAGCTAACTCTAAGTCATTCTATCAACACAACATAAAATTGCTCAGGCAGTGTTTATCCTATAGCTAAAAGGAGCAAATTATCTCCAAATTCAGCACACACATACACACACAGACTCACTTGCAGTGCAGTTTGAATCCAAAAATATTCCAACATTTTGGGGTATCTGTTACCCTTGTGCACACAGAGGGTTTAGAAAACAGTAGCTGATGGCAACCACTGAACAGTCCCACTGATGACAAACAATAGACAGGTCATTTCCCTTTGTCATCTGGGTTGGCTCCATAGGAATAATTAATGCTAAAATCAGAAAGAATTGTTCACTACAATGAGTAGAGGTACTCACTGAATATAAACAGAGGATTGCATAAGAAATGAGTTTAACAGAGCTACATTTTAAAAATAATTATCCTACCAACTCTCTCAACCATATCAAATTTTTACAAGGAAAAATATTTTACTAAGTATTGCAAATGTTAGGAGCTCACAATTATGATGTTAAATAAAATCAATATTTCAGGGTAGGACTGTCTCCCACTGCATATTGCACAGCAGCCACGAGAGTGTAATGCCCTGTTGAAGTACAAGAAGAAATTAAAGTGTGGTTCATGCCAGAAGTTCACGTTGTAGAAAATTGATGCTATTGTTAACCTAATTAATTTTTTTTATCTATGTAGAGGTTTCTTTTCCTAATTGGAAATTCCTAACAAGTACTCTAAAAGAAACAGATAAATGGTAAATTTTTATGTATACAGACATGCCCAGAACAGGTTAATACTCTTCAGGTGGTGCCTGGTTGGGCAGGCAATTTCTTGTTCTGTTTCTGCACTAATGGATGCTTAACAACCCAGCACCGTAGAGACAGTGGAATTAGTTCAGCTGCGTAAGCTCTAGCAAATAACAGAACTTTAAAGGATTTGAGGGTTTGTACATTTGTTTTTCTCATGTAGTTGTCTTGGCCTTCATTCAAATTTACAGCATTAGGGGATGGTTTTAAGTATTTTATCCACGTATCAATTATTCTCTGAAGAGGGCTTCACTGTATATTTACAATATTGCACTTGAGCAGTAAAAACAAGCATCTGAAGAACCCTCATGAAAATACGTAAAAGCCAATTATTGTGATTTGTGTTTACATTCCAGCTGTCTTCTAAGGAGATTTTTTTTCCATACCATTAAAAAAAGAGAGGCTAGTGCTGTGAATTTCTGGACTCTGAGATAAGTTCATGAAAACATTTAGGTACATATTTCAGGTTTTGTCTTGTCAAGAGATTTTCTTAATACAAATCACACACGTTTAAACATATGCATGAGTGCCTTCATAAATTAAAAACTTAAGAGACGCAAATCAATGCACAATGAGACTGAATTCAACCACCTATTTGTAGCCGTGGGTTCCTTTCCAACTCAGATAACCTCTCAGATTGCAGATACTGACCTTGGATGAAGAATATCCAATGTTTTTCAGGTCTGAACAGTCTAGACCATTAAACAGGGCAGTCAACAGGACAGATCCAACCTCCAGAGGATTTCCTCCAGCCTACTAATATTTCTACTTGACTTTCACCTTGGGACAGATGATAAAACAACATAAAACCTTGTTACCAGCAGTATGTGAATCCCAGCTCTTATGGAATGCCTCTGGTCAACCTGCCCACACCCAGGCATGAAGATCTAGAAGCTGGCTATAGTCCCATGCAGATGGAAATGTCTCTAGAAAGCAGTCTGCTAAGGCATCCCAGCACAGGCATCTGACCCACACGTACTGAAAAAACTGAATTAACTCCTAGAGGAAATGCGGAGCGAATATGCCACTATAATATACTTAAGCTGCAGCTGCTGCAATAACACTGTGAACCTTCCTGTTTCTTAAAGGATGTCATGCATATCAAACTTTTCTCAGTCTTAATTACAAAACAAAAAATAGTATGATCCTCTTACTGTATGTCTTTATTTACCCTCTCATCTGCTCTGGCATTTTAATATCTAAGTTTTAGCTGGAAACAGATGCCTCAGCTTTAGCACCCTCTTGTAATGGCTTAATACTCTAGGTAAGCTCAAAGACGGAGGAAAAAGATGCCACACTGAACACAACTTTTGAGCAAATGGGCTTGAATATTCATTAAACAACATTTAATTTAAACACCCAAACTCTAAAAGCAGCAACATATGGGCCTGTTTTATTTTACATAAACTGAATAGGAGGTTGTGCCATTAGTTTCTGCAGACATAATGTTCATTACAAATGAAGTATGTTTTCCTTTAGGGAATGCATCACCATTTCTGTAGTGGTGTCATTCCCCCAAAAGGTTCAGTATACTTGCCATATGAAGTATTCTTGGCAATGTGCTTCAAAATGTAAACAAAATTCCCATAGATATTCACTGACAAAGGGAACCTGGGGCAAATTAAATTCTTTAATGAAAAACAAAGAAAAGAGCCATCCCTTTTTGGATCTTACCATGTTTAAGAGACTGTCTCACCTACATAGTTTGGTACACAGATTTCCCTTTACCCTCTGTGATTCAACACTTTTGCATCAGTAACTCTGTGTTACATGGTTCTACAGTCCTCTGCTGGCTAGAGGATGGCTTTGCACTATCTCTTTGAGAATCTACGCTGTTTTCTTGCAGGTACCTTCACTGAAAAGCAAGATACTTGCTCTTAACATGTGTGGATTGAAAACAGCTAGAAAAAAACTATTATTCAGCAAGCTCCAAGTAAGGTATTTTACACATGCTCCTGCATTTCACATCCCAAGACAGCTATTTAAGAGGTAAACCAAAAAAATATAAGTGGGAAAAAAAAAAAAGCTGGGAGTAGTAAGTACTTAAATACTTGGAGAACTAAGCTGAAACGCAAGACAGAAGCACCACCACATCTGAGGCGGAAGAATCCTTTCTCACTACACCGTTCCAGTAACTTTTACTAAAGTTACAGAGAAGTAGCAACTGAGGAATGGACCTCAGAAGTACCTTGTATATAGTGTTTACTTGGTAGGTGTCTGTCCTAGGTTCAGCAGTAGCAGTCATTTTTCTCCTTCTTAGGAGCTGGTGCAGTGCTGGGAACAGCGCTGATAACACCGATGGCTTTAGTTGCTGCTCAGTAATGTTTACTCTGACCAAGGACTTTGTGAGTCTCATGCTCTGCCAGGGAGGAGGGGAAGCCAGGAGGAAGCAGAGACAGAACACCTGACCCAAACTAGTCATAGAGGTATTCCATACGACAGTACATCATGCCCACTATATAAACTGGAGCAGTAACCTGGAAGGGCTGGACCACTGCTTGGGGTGGGCTGGGTACTGGATGGTGGGTGGTGAGCAGTTGCATTCTCTCCCCTTGTTATTTCCCCTACCATTATTATTGGTGGTGGCAGCAGTAGTGGTTTGTGTTATACCTTAGTTACTGAGCTGTTCTTATCTCAACCCATGGGAGTTACATTCTTTCAGTTCTCCTTCCCATCCCTCCGGGAGTGGGGGGAGGAAGAAGTGGGGGGAGAGAGCGAGTGGCTGTGTGGTTCTGAGTTACTGGCTGGGCTTAAACCACAACAACCATTCTTTATCTTTTAATTTCTTTTTTCATTTCTTTTTTTTCTTTGTTCATTTCTTTATCATTTTTGATCTTTACTAAACAGTGTTAATGTAGGACTGAAGAAGTCTGGCATCTTGATATACCTAGGAAGTGTGTTTACTTTCATCCACAGAACAGCAATAATACAAAATGGGATATAATCTTTCCTCAACTCTGGAGACAGCAACTTGACATACCTCCGCTTTTTTATTATTTTTTTCTTCTGGCACTTGCACCCACAAAGGTACCAGTGGAGGTACTGGTACTTCCTAGGTCAACCACTAGGAAGAGACTGATAAATTGCTTTATACAAGCTATATGATTATTGTTCATTCCTTCACAGTCTATGAGAAAGTAAAGCTAGAAAAAGCATCCTCAAGCAGAACACACTAAGAAACAAAGAGCACCATTGAGATGGAATGGGAGAGGCTGTAAAGTAGAAATACATGGAGATATACCACCAAGGATATATGCCTTGAGATACTCTCGTGGTTTAAGCCCAGCCGGCAACCCAGAACCACACAGCCACTCACTCACTCCCCCTCTCTTCCTCCCCCTACTCCCAGAGAGATGGGGAGGAGAATCGAAAGAATGTAACTCCCATGGGTTGAGATAAGAACAGTCCAGTAACTAAGGCATAACACAAAACCACTACTGCTACCACCAACAGAAATAATGGTAAGAGAAATAACAAAGGAAGAGAATACAAATGCTCACCACCCACCGACCAATACGCAGCCTGACCCAAGCAGTGGTCTAGCCCTTGCAGGTTACTGCCCCAGTTTATATAGTGGGCATGACGTGCTGTGGCATGGAATACCTCTTTGGCTAGTTTGGGTCAGGTGTCCTGTCTCTGCTTCCTCCCAGCTTCCCCTCCTCCCTGGCAGAGCATGAGACTCACAAAGTCCTTGGTCAGAGTCAACATTACTGAGCAGCAACTAAAACCATCGGTGTTATCAGTGCTGTTCCCAGGCTGAAAGTCAAAAGCACAGCACTGCACCAGCTCCTAAGAAGGAGAAAAATGACTGCTACTGCTGAACCCAGGACAGGTATGTATCAGTGAAAGTTTGTGGAAAGTGAAAGAATGTACCAGTGAAAGAAATAAAAGGTTTGTGAAAAGGGCTAACAGAGGTTTCACAAAAAAAGCACAGTCCATATGCACCAGGCAGCTTGAATGAAGACAAGGTATCCTCTTGGCTACACAGAGATTTGTGGGTTAAACAAAACTCCAGGCTTCTTTAAGGGGACAGCAAAAGATGCAACATTGAACTACCTTCCCCAACTTTTAAGACATTAATAACAACAGTGATTGCACAGAGTATTTCCTTTGAAGTACAAGTTGTTTTGGAGTAATGAACTTTTCTAATGAATGTAAGGACATACCACCTGAACGGCACAGCTGAGTTGTGATACTAAAACGGTACCAAATTATGTTAAGCTGTCATCACTGACAAAAATGAAAGTTAATTCTCACATGAGCCTTTAGAAATGTATTTTTGAGACACAGTAATCTGTTTTTAAGGCATCTGATGAACAGGATGTATGTTTTTCTGTAGCAGAAATTACTAAAATACTGCCAAATAGCCTCATCACCTCTGAAGAGAGCTTTTAAAAGAAGAGAAGTCATCTCATGAACTATTTGAACCCAGCAGAAAGAATTACCTGCTCCTATGTAGGGGCACTGCATCAGCCAAATGTTACCAAACATGGACTGGTTGCTGCGCTAAAGTTTAAGGGTTGCACAGCTATTAAGCCAAGGACTGACTGACAGAAAACCATTAAGGCAGAGCAGAGTTGGTTGAGGCTTGGTTGAATTCAGCGCTTTGTGTGCCTTGAGCCCCTCACTGAAACTATTTCCACAGAATAAAGTCCCTTTGCTGACAAGAAAGCTGGTCCAGCAGTTAGCAGGAGTCTTACCTTGGCACTGAGGTTCAATTCCTCAGCTCAACATTTGCTTGTTTTCTGACCTGGGGAAAAGCCACTATTGCAGGAGGTATTGTTATTGGAGGTTCAAAGCTGCATCAAGGGAGGTTTAGACTGGATGTTAGGAAGCATTTCTTTACCAAGGAGGTGGTCGAACACCAGACCAGGCTTCGTACCGGTGGCTAATGCCTAAACCTGACGGTGTCTATAAGGCATTTGGACGTGCCCTTAATAACATACTTTATCAGCCTTGAATTGCTCAGGCACTCGGGCTAGATGATCATTCAAAGTCCCTTCCAACTGAAATAAGTCTATTCTATTTATTGGTACAGAAGTACATTTCTACTTACTTTTAAAACACTCAGGTACTAAAATATCTTTGTACTTTACCTGTCTGTGTTTCATCTGTGAAGTGGGAATAATGTAGAATTCCAGCCTCATAGGGTTTTGTAACACTGCCTGATAATATCCTGCTGGGAACATATGAGTCTTCAATACCAGCACAAGTTTTTCTCAGGAGACCCCCCAAGGTTTGGTCCGTCCAGCACTGCATTAGAGCTTCTGTAAGCTTCATGTAAAGCTTCCTACAGTGAGACTTGAACCCAAGTCACCAGATATGCCATGCTAATTAAGTATTGCTATGAACCAAGAGATTACTGTTAAACTAAAGAAAATGTTTTAAAGCAATCATTTACTACACTGAAAGCTTAGGGTTTTTTTAAAGCACAAGTCACAAATAAGTACAAAATTATTAAGACAAAATTTTGATGCACATTGTACTTACTCTGTGTTTAATGCCAGATGTCTGCTTTTCAGGTTTTTTTGAGTCTGGACAATCCAATTTTACCATGTGTTGTCTGGTTTATGAATTTGTACAGTGCTTCAGAGTATGTTTAAACAAACACTATGGAGTTAAATGCTAGGCAAAATATACTGTAATTTTCATTAACTCCTCAAAACCATAAAAGTTTAATATTTGTGTGTGAATATGAAAAAAATTCAATCCTAGGTCTTTGTATTAGTCTTCACTTTTGTAACGCCCTGAAGTAGGGTCTAGATCAACCTGACTTTCTTCAATAACCAGAACTGATCTATTAAAATAAATACTTAAAACATCAATTCTGACATCTCTTACATTTTATAATGCACCTCTACTTGCTTTACAAACAAACAAACAAACAAACAAACAAACCCCAAAAAAGGCCTAATTTAAATTCTGGCTGTAGTAGGATCCAAACTATAGAGCAAAAAGTGAAACAAGCAATGCAAGAACTATTGGCCAACATTTTTAAATGCGGCTTTTTCCTCCTTTTAATTTAAAAATATAAAGCCACTCCTGTTGTGGTTTTTACATTGTCTATTAAACGAGACAGAAAACACCAAAAAAGGAAAGTGACAATCCCAATTTTCTACTTGCAGCCAACACTGTGCAGCAGATACGGATCTGGGGTCATCTGTCGCAGAAAAGTTTTATTATTAGTGATTGAAACCTGTTATCAAATCAACCCAAATGATGCCTGGCTTAACAAACAGGCTAGCAAAAATTGACAGAAAATGATAGCAGGGTAGCAGCTCCACTACAATCAAATCAGATCATCATGAAAGGCAGTGAAGCATGTTTCTCCTAATGCAGGTCAGTTTGCAGTCTGGCCAGCTTCATTAGATAACAAGCTGTATTTTAACCCAATGAACACAAGTACAGACTTCTAATCTGCCCCAGTGAAGCATCACACTCACAGTTTTTGCTGGCTGTATAACAACTACTCTGTTAAGAGAAGACACAGATGATCTGAATGTCCTTCTGCCTCAGCACTCTACTTGACCTTATTTAGGATCTCCATGTATAAACAGCAGTAACTGGAAAAGAAGATGGAGCTTTATTAGTAGTACCGGCTGATGATGGTCAGCTCTTAGAAAAAATACAATTATCTTCTAGCTCACAGGATGCCTTTAAGCCACTTCTGCAGCTGTGTCATTAGCCACAGCCTTTGCAGAGAGCAAAGGAGGAAACTTACGAATTCCAGATGAGGATAAAAATCCACAGGGGATTTTATTTTTTAACACGTAACTATCATTCACAAATATTAACAAACGAAAGACTAAATTTCCACTTAATCCCTTTAAAGCAAGGAAGTCCAAAGCATTAATGTTCCGGGATGCACCTACTCCTGACACTGACTTGTCAAAGCTTACTTAAACCTTTCCGCTTTATGTCTTACAGGCATTGTTACAAATGTGTTCATAGAAGTAACTTGGTCTTTTTGCTGTTGTGTTAGGAACATGATTAACAAAAGAAACATTTGCCACTGATACTGAAAAGTTCTCCTGCTCATATGAAACTTTGCCACCATTCAGAGCAAAAACATTAACTACTTTCATCTGGTCTCTTAGCACCACCAAAATATCCATTTATAGAAAGGCTCTCTGTATCTATTTTCACTCAAACAGAAGCACATGAACAGGAAGCGTTCACAACTAGAAATTCCAACTTGCTACACAAATCTAGTATCAACAGCTGCTACAGGACAATGTTCTACTTCCTCTGTGTAGGAAACCACTGACATTAAAATCAATTTTGTACAAGAACTGACCAGAATATTACGGTCAAGTTAATTTCTTTTGACTGCTGCAAATAGATTTGCTAGTGACCTGCATACTTAATTCCTTACAGAATCACAGAATCCCAAGGGTTGGAAGGGACCTCAAAAGACCATCTAGTTCAACCCCCCTGCAAGAGCAGGGTAACCTACAGTACATCACACAGGAACTTGTCCAGGCGGGCCTTGAATATCTCCAGTGTAGGAGACTCCACAACCCCCCTGGGCAACCTGTTCCAGTGCTCTGTCACTCTTACAGTAAAGAAGTTCTTCCTGATGTTAACGTGGAACTTCCTATGCTCTAGTTTACACCCATTGCCCCTTGTCCTATCACTGGATATCACTGAAAAAAGCCTAGCTCCATCATCCTGACACCTACCCTTTACATATTTGTAAACATTGATGAGGTCACCCCTCAGTCTCCTCTTCTCCAAGCTAAAGAGACCCAGCTCCCTCAGCCTCTCCTCATAAGGGAGATGTTCCACTCCCTTAATCATCTTTGTGGCTCTGCGCTGGACTCCTTCAAGCAATTCCCTGTCCTTCTTGAACAGAGGGGCCCAGAACTGGACGCAATATTCCAGATGCGGCCTCACCAAGGCTGAGTAGAGGGGGAGGAGAACCTCTCTTGACCTACTAACCACTCCCTTTCTAATGCACCCTAAGATGCCATTTGCCTTCTTGGCCGCAAGAGCACATTGCTGGCTCATGGTCATCCTCCTATCCACCAGGACCCCCAGGTCCCTTTCCCCTTCGCTACTTTCCAGCAGGTCAATCCCCAACCTGTACTGGTACATGGGGTTGTTCTTCCCCAGATGCAAGACTCTACACTTGCCCTTGTTAAATTTCATCAAGTTTCTCCCCGCCCAACTCTCCAGCCTGTCCAGGTCTCGCTGAATGGCAGCACAGTCCTCTGGTGTGTCAGCCACTCCTCCCAGTTTTGTGTCATCAGCAAACTTGCTGAGGGTGCACTCAGTTCCCTCATCCAGGTCATTGATGAAAACATTAAACAGCACCGGTCCCAGCACCCACCCCTGAGGGACTCCACTAGTCACAGACCTCCAGCTAGATTCTGCGCCATTGACCACAACTCTCTGCCTTCTTCCTTTCAACCAGTTCTCGATCCACCTCACTACTTGATCATCAAGCCCACACTTCCTTAGCTTATCTATGAGGATGCTGTGGGAGACAGTATCAAATGCCTTACTGAAATCAAGAAAAACTACATCTACCGCTCTACCATCATCCCTCCACCTAGTCACTTCCTCATAGAAGGCTATAAGGTTGGTCATACATGACTTCCCCCTCATAAAACCATGTTGGCTATTCTTAATGACCCCCTCATCCTTGATATGCCTAGTGATGGAGTCAAGAATAAGTTGTTCCATCACCTTTCCAGGGATGGAGGTAAGGCTGACCGGTCTATAATTACCCGGGTCCTCCTTCTTGCCCTTCTAATGGATTGGTGTGACCTTTGCCATCCGCCAATCCTCAGGCACCTCGCCCGTTTCCCACGACTTACCAAAGATGATGGAAAGTGGCCTAGCAATGACCTCCGCCAGCTCCCTCAGCACCCGTGGGTGCATTCCATCCGGACCCATCGATTTACAGATGTCCAGTTTGCATAGCTGATCCCTAACCCAATCCTCATCTACCAAAGCAAACTCCTCCTTTGTCCTGACTCCTTCTGGGGCTATAGAAATCCGGGGCCCTAGGGGAGAGTCTGCAGGAGTAAAGACAGAGGCAAAGAAGGCATTCAGCACCTCTGCCTTCTTTATATCCTCTGTCTCCAGGGTACCCACTTCGTTTAGCAGTGGGCCTATATTGCCTCTTGTTTTATTTTTATTTGCTATGTGTTTGAAGAAGCCCTTTCTATTGTCTTTAACCCGACTAGCAAGATTGAGTTCCAAGGAGGCCTTAGCTGTCCTAATTGCCTCCCTACATCCTCTAACAACTGTCCGATATTCCTCCCAAGCGGCCAGCCCCTCCTTCCATAATCCATAGATTCTCCTTTTCCACTTGAGTTTGCCCAGCAGCTCCTTGTTTAACCACGCCGGTCTCCTAGATCCCTTACTTGACTTCCTACTCATTGGGACGCTCCGATCCTGAGCTTGGAAGAAGCGGTCCTTGAATGCTAACCAACTATCTTGAGCCCCTTTACCGCCTAGTACACTTTCCCATGAGACTTCCCTTAGCAGTTGACTGAAGAGGCCAAAGTTGGCCCTTCGGAAATCCAGAACTGTGGCTTTGCTAGGTATTCTATTCCTCCCACACAGGATCCTAAACTCCACCATCTCATGGTCACTGCAGCCAAGGCTGCCATTGACCGTCACCACTTCGACCAAACCCTCCTTGTTGGCGAGTACTAAATCTAGCAGTGCTGCTCCCCTAGTTGGTACGTCCACCATTTGCATTAAGAAATTATCATCAATGCACTCGAGGAACCTCCTAGACTGTGAATGACTGGCTGTGTGAGTCTTCCAGCAAATACCGGGGTAGTTAAAGTCCCCCACGACGACTAAGGCATGTAGTCGCGAGGCTACTTCCAGTTGCCTGTAGAAAGCCTCATCAACTCCTTCGTCCTGATCAGGAGGTCTGTAATAGACCCCCACAACTGTATCACCCGTGCCAGTCAGCCCTCATTTTCTATGAGCAATGAGAAGCTACACTTATCTTTCTTCCCTCTGCCTATGAGCGCAGCAGTTTTCTCATGGTATACTATGCCTCGCTTATTTCAAGCCACTGACTACATCAGCATCATTTCTTTCCCTAAACAGTTGTTCTGAAGCCTGTTAAAACCACCTCATTGCCCAGGTGATGCCAAATTTTAGCATCTTTCATCTGTATCTCAGTTGTAATCGTTTTCCATGACGCCAAGACACTAATCTCTGCTCCTCCAATCAGACTCTGTTTCCCTGGTAAATCTTTCTTTTCTGTAGTTTCTTTTGCCTTATCAACTACAGCCACCTCCAGACAGAAGCCACCAATATCTGGTTGTGCCTTATACATCGACCTGAACGCAGAGGTGGAACCTCAGGAAGAAGGTGGACTGCTTGATCCAGATAAGGCTTCTGCACAGCTTTTTAAGCATTTCAAAGGCAAACTATACTAGTCTAGCTACACGAGTTTCAGTCCTTCCTATAGGGGGAAAAAAAAAAAAACCCAACCAACCAACCCAACATCTTCCATAGTAATTATAACAGCATAAAAATCCCATACAACTCAATTTCTAGCTATTAAAAGTAAATAGAAGTCTTTCCATATATAGCAATTTGAAATTACTCACTGATTTAATTTAGAAGTTCCATCTCCTAAAAGCCTTCACAGCCTAATTTGGGCTCCAAACTTGTCATCAAATAAATAAAATACCTGGGATATTGAAATAAGAGGGCCAGGCCAAAGTCTAAAAGCACACAACAGTGACGAAAACTATTACCTATAGATGATGGGATGTGCCAAGATTAGCAGGAAATAAAAGGGTACCTTCAACACACAGTAGGGAAAAAAGTGAAAATTCCCGTTCATCAATGCTTTCCACTTGATTGGTTTAGCTCCCACAGCAAAGCGGATTAACCTAGAGTCTTCACAGTATGACATGTGCATTTACCTTGTGAATTACGGAACACCTGCTACACATTGCTTAAATTTGTAGTGTATGAAGGCAAAATGTTGACAGAACAGAAACTCACACAGAGAGCTCTTCATGTCTTCAGACTGTTGAAGCACCAAGATTTCAGATGACAACTACTCAATTGCTTGCCATTTT